>NC_136067.1:1322669639-1323869639 GCF_964261635.1 Lissotriton helveticus | reverse complement strand
AGAGCGTTCAACGCATGCGCGCTGCAACGCCAGGTGAGACCTAAAACGGAGCAGAGATGATGGAAAGGGACAGCACTGCGCTGATGTTTGGCTAGGTTCATACTATACAAACACTGCATACATACATAGAACCAACAGAATAGATTTCATATTTTGTTTTAGTGTTGTTAATTTGCACTGAGAGGCTAAGTAGCATATTACTTAGTGTAAGGAGCCTATTTGTGCAGCAGTTTATTTTTTCTGCAGCAAAATCTTATCTGCATTCTACCTATCCATAAAAAGTTCAAATAAGAAAATCATAACTGAGACAACAAAACGAAAAGGAGCTAAAAGAAATAGATGTGACTGCTAATTATCACAATTTTCACATTATCAGTTACCAAACTGCACCTTTTTGCTCTATTTTTGGTGGTGAAAACTATGATCTTATTTTGTCTACGGGAACAAAACTTAAACGCACTAAGTGCTACAAAACCTTTTTTTTTAATGAAGCAAAATTGCACGCCTGTTAATATTGTAATATTGTGCTGAAAAGAACTTCGGTGCAAACCATCACTGCGCTTGTAGTTTAGGTAACATGGCCCCACGTTGGCTAAAGCAGATCGAAGCAAAATGAATTAGTACACTATGTCAGCACTCTTTAAAGAAAACAGGCCACATTTCTGGGGCGACCTGCCCGAACACTAACACAAAGAGAACTCTGGTCTCCATCCAAAGTCTTCTATAAATCAAGTGAAGACGAGCTAGCCTCTAAACATTATTGTAGAAACAGGGACTGGTAGTCGGTCCGATCTGATAAAGGATGAAAAAAGGCAATATTTTGAGCACAGAGTCTTTTTCTTCCTTTAAGCAATAACGACAACATCCATCAAAGAACGAACTCAGCTTTTTGTACCATAATCTTTTTTTATTTTTTTTATTTTATCCCATATGGGCTAGGCGAAGTTCAACATTAGCCAATAATGGTATACTTTAGTTCTGCTTTCTACAGCCATATGTGTCACAGAGCTTCCAATGAAAACTTGCGTACACTAGAGTGATGCCTGAAGCTTCCTACATGCATGCGCGCGCGCACACACACACACACACACACACACACACAGAAATGGAATGCTATTTTTGACCATGCTATTACCTTACATGGCCAGTATTATGGGCGAGGAAGATTCATAAAGTTATCATCCAAGGAATTTAACTGGGATTACAAATGCAACACTCATCATTAATCCCATGAATATAAAGGGCATAGAATATGGTTCACCATTATTGCATCACCTTGTTACAGATTGAATTTAAGGGTCCGTCCTCATAAGCATCCTACCTATTCAGACTGATAACATTGGTTGTGGGAGAGGAAATAGGGTCTTCCTGAAGGAGTTAACAATGCCATTCTAGAGGAAAGTGTGATATAAGGTCTAAACTTTAACATGCAAAGGAAAATGTAGTTATTGAAGATCTAGGCTTCAGCCAAAGCTGTTTTGGGCGCAAGTCTGCAGATTTAACATAATCGTTCGCCCCCTTTTAATTTCCAATACCATAGCCTCAGAAATAGGACTGTGCATGAAAGATCAGTAAGTGGTGGAAAACACCATTCCAAAATGTCTGAGAATCTTCAAAGATCTTTCGGGAGCTTAACTTTGAAATCTACAATCATAATTCTACAAAATCAGTCTTATTTTTCCCAATATACTTGTTATCCTTTGAATCCTAATCTACATCAAAATAACGGATGGGTTGGAAGTTAGGATATTAAAATAGCTTCAATTTGTCAAACACCATTTAGCCTAGGCAGCATCAAGGGATCATATGGGTTGCCTTTCCATTGATATTTAAAGAATCTAAACCTTTGGTCTAGAATCCGAATGGGCTACCTTTATTGCCTTGCAGCACAATAATTGACATAAAACAAATGAAACTTTTCAAATTTACCCAAGGCGTCATTCAAGTTCCTGGAAATGCATGACTCAATATTATTTTACACCATTCACCATATGATACTTGTTTCTGTTTTCTATCAAATGCTGCCTCTAAACTTCCACCAACAAAGCAATCCTACAAATACATAAATAAAGAGAATAGGACCTCACAAAAAGAGTGCCATCAAAATCCTCAGGCTACATTTTGTAATTAATCAGCAATTGGATACGTCAGAGGTGTGATGTTCTGTTGTTATTAGTTAGGAAGCTTAAATGTCAAATGATGAAAGGCCCCATTTAGAAAAAAAAAACTTTCAAATGGGACCTATGTGCCTTCAGAATCTATATGAATGGAATATTTTTTACAAGTGAACTTAGCAAGTCAGTCTGACAATCATATGGTCTGTGTCACTGCAGTAGCAAAGTTTCCATGTAGTGAGGCAGACGACCAGACATAATTAATGGATGAGGATAAACAGGATGCACACAACACCTAATGCCACATCACTGTGTGATTTACCGAGAAAGAACATCTAAAGTTGTAATGTAAAATTCTTTGGCAGAAGTTCAAAGCTGACTCTTTCTGGCAGGGTTGGATTGGGATTAAAAATCGGCCCTGCTACGCTAAAAAAAAAGTGGCCCACATTTGCATATTGCCTTTCCTCAAAACAGTGCTTTGGCAAAATGCTATTTAAAAAAAAAAAGGGGGTGGGTAAAAAAATATGCACTGATTAGTTTACACTGGTGAAACACACCTGAAAGCAAGGTGGCCACTTTTGCTCAGGCCCCCGGCTCAATACACATACTTTAATGAGCAGGCCCAGCCAGAGAAAGGGAGTGACACCTCTGCCTGTGGCTAAACTGGGGGCAATGGGCACCCATCTGCCCCCAGAAAGGCCACTCAGACACCCACTAGGCCGCTGGCTGTATAAAAACAACATAATACCGCGGTTTCACTTTAATAGCGACTGTGCACCTTTCTTTACGCGCAGTTCATCTAAAGAAAGGGGCATGTCCGACTTTACAGTGAAAGTGCCATTTGGGGCACTTGTAAACAAAAAAAATAGAATAAAAACATGCAGCTGCATTCAGGCCACAAACAGCAAACTAAAGACATGGCCGCCACTGCATCAGTGTGGCGTGCCATGCTATGAAAAACAAAAAAAGTGTTGCAGGCTGGGGAAAAACGTTTAACCAAATAGTGCTCAGAGGCTGTAATTAAAGCCTATCAAGTAACAAAACATGTAACAGTGGTGTCCTGATGTGAGGTTACAAAATGAGACAAGAAGGTACCAAGAGGGACTGCTAAGCCTATTGACAAATGAAAAGCCATAGTTTCCAAACAACAGTGACACAAGCCAATGAAAAATATGGGCGGAGAGTGGGAGGAGCTTCAAGTCCATACCTGAATACAGCATGCCTCGCAGAGCAGCCCATGTACTGCCCAGGCTTAATCTAAAAATGGCATCATAACCTCCTTGGAAAATCCTACTTCCACAGAGCACTAATGAAGCTAATTGGCTGGCATACTTTGCTTGCAGTGGTATAGGTGAATGATATGACTGGATGTGTCCAAACACTTGATTTCAGAATGCGCCTGAGCCCATCGTTCATTAGACATCTCCTGGTGCATTTCACTTCCATGAGATCTAATTGCTTTCAAAGTAGCCTCTTTCCAGGTCTCTAGAAGGTGTTTGAGCTTTTATCAAAGTAGAATATTATACAATGAGTGCACTTTTCGATTCAGCATAATTGACACAAAGGCAAAAGGACCATTAGTTCATTTTTGCGTGATCAAAGTCGTTTTGGATATTTAACAATACATCACCTATAGTGCTGCAGGTAGAGAAGTGGGGTCGAAACTGAGACCGATTCTCCACAGTAAGTAATATACGGGTCTTTCATATACTACCGACATATACAATGAGAGGCAGGCTATCACCAAGAGACAGAGAATCCGGTTAAATCCTATAATTTACCAACAATTTAGGACAAAACCGTAGAGTGCAAGGTCAAAAACACAACAAAGCCATCTTAGAACTGAAACCATGACAACCAACAGAGCATTATGTTCAAGCTTTAACACAAAGAACATGTGTCTTTGATTGAGGCAATGCCTGTATAAAAATCAAAGATTGCATTCCATTTCAGATGACTTCAGTACACATTTATTTTATGGCTGCTACATTTTCACATTGATGTAAAGGCATAGACGTGCATGAAAAAAGGAAGCATGTGCTTTTACGGATGCACAAACATGCTCCAACATATGTGCGAGTGTTCTCACAAACACGCCCCCATGCATAGACTTACACAAGCAGGCATATACATTAAACGTGAATAAGCATACACATGCATAAAAACAACATTTCTTTTGGTTCATACAGGAGTTCACATGCAGGCACTTGCTTGACCACAACAACAAAGTTCACACCCCCAAACATAGCACAAAGTCAATTGCAGACACACAAACACACACATGAATGAAAGCTTTCCAACAATTCTGCAAACTTACACTTCAGAAAGAAATTACTGCCATTTGTTCACAGGATGAGCTGCATCTCCAGCATATTTGGCAGATTCAGCAAATGATCAGTGCTTATAGAGGGTGCTTTTGTTTGCTTGGTGTTCTGCATACTTGAATCCCCCTAGTCAGTTTACCCCTTCTCGATACACACACACAGGAACACACTTACTCAAACATGGACATCTTACCATGCACATACTACTTCCAGCAAATCCAGACATGCCAGCACACACATGACATATATTTCACACGTTAATACACACACAACAAAACATGCACACAAAAAACTCCCTCATACACATGAAAGAGTAAACGTAAGCTGTTGGTTTTCTCTCCACACCTCCAGAGTACCCAGTATAAACTGTTCAGTGAGCCTAATTAAGAATCGGCCTGAAGTACTTTCTAGTTGGCTTTAGAAATTGGTACCTTGTCAGCAGGAGGAAAATATCAAACTAGGCTGTATTTAGTGTGTGCTGTACGGATTTAAAATATATAGCAATTGGTTGGGACTTTGTTATGAAGGTATTACAGGTGCAGGAAAGCTGTAGAGCAGTGGTTGCAGTTATAGAGAGACAAGGTGTACACAATGAAGAACTAGGACAGACCAGAGACACAACAGTAAGACTAACACTTGCCACCTCCTAAGGACATTGGGGCATATTATCGCTATTGCTTGGTTAGAGATAAAAATCTACCGCTGAGCTGCAGCGATTTTTATCGCAAATAAACCTTGGTATTACCAAGGTTTATCGCAAATGCGATAAAAATCGGCCGCAATGCATGAATATCGCTGAAAAGTCAGCGATATTCATGCATGATCGAGCTAATGCTCTAAGCCATGTTATCCACCTCCCATTGGATAACATGGCTATGAACTGCTCAGGGCAGGTGTTAGCTTTTGGAGATATTCGCGCTTAGCGCGAATATCTCCATGAGTTGGTAATAGGAGATAGCGATGTTAGCGACTGTTTCCAGTCGCTAACATCTTGGCACGCCCACTTTGCATGTCATTAGTGATAAATGTCACTGACATGCAAAGTGGGGCCCAAGATGGTCGCTATCTCCTACCTGCTGTCGCTAACTGGTGTTAGCGACAGCTAGGTAATAGGGAGATAATTTTATCTCCGCTTTCTTGGCTTTTAAAGCCAAAAAAGCGGAGATAAACCCCCTTGATAATATGCCCCATTGGTTCGTGAAGGGAATTCTTTTTACCCGCATCTCATAGGCAAAACTGAAAACATGCGGCTTATTTTTAAATCTTCATATAGCTTTAATATTGAGCAAATTTCTGTTAAAACGGGTTAGAGGAAGCCAAGCCAGCTCAGAATAATGCTTATTTTAAACAAACAGTTCCTCCCTGTCTGTAATAGAGCTCAGAAGAAAGTCAGTAAACCTGGACGGTGCCGGAGGGCACTTTTTGTTAACGCTGGCTGACTCCCTTTCAATAGTGCTAAACTTCATGAGTGAATTAAAGCAGCAGGGGAATCTTTAAAGCAATGACTGTCTGTGCAAGGTGTGATGTACAGGAAAGACTGATGGAAACATGAGCATGCATGGCATTATTTACTAGTGTGCTCGCACACGCCAGGTCCTCACTTCAAACTCCTGGTTATGTTTTAATGAACAGAACTGGGGATGTCCAAAGAAACCATTAAAAGCTAGGACCATTCATTTATCCAACTATGCAGTTATCAACCATGAGCAGATTCTAACCTCTTACTGGCTGTGTAAATGAGAAGAGCAGGGGCGGCTGCTCCCCTGGAGCAGTGGAGAGTCGCTCCACTTAAATGCCCCCCAAAGCCCGCCGAGATGAAAAACAAAACGGTAATTCATTACCATTTTATTTTTCATCGTCCTGTCCTGAACTGAGCATCAGGACAGGGTGGGGCCTGCTGAGTGACAGCAGGGAGGAGTGGTAGGCAGAGGGCTCTTCCACTATTCAAAGTGTGCATGTCTCTTTGGATGGCTGTCTTGTTTGGCCAGCCAGACATGTGCAATTTAAACCTCTCAACCCAGCTGTCTTAAGACAGCTGGGCTGAGTGCAAGTGCAGCCTCTAGTGCGCTGTGCAGCGTTGAGTGAGGCCACTCCCTCCAATCAGGGTGCTGCTCAAATGCTGCATGCGAGTAGTGCCAGGATTGGGCAAGGGAGTTTGTTCGTGCCCACTGCACCGCACTCGAGAAAGAAGAGGTTTGGAGCTTGGGACGTGCAGGTGTTTCTTTTTTCTAAATTAATTTTGCCACGCCCACACACCCCCACCTCCCCATAGGTGTCAGCCGCTACTAAAGGAGATGCAAGCTCAGCACAACTGGAACCAACAAAATCAAACATATATAGAGTTCTCTGTGATGCTCACTAACAGTCGAACACAGGGGCATTTAGATTGTTGCCCTTGCACTCAAAGGAAGCTAAACTAAGCAGATTTTATAAGATCGTCTCTTTGGGAAAATCAGCATCCAACCTTTGGCCTCCTCCTTTTGCTATGAATTTAAACATGATCCACTTGGTGACAGTGCTTTGTTGAACAAAATATACGTTTTGACACCACAAATGAATCCCAGCAGAATTGTTTCAGTTTTCAATCTTATGCCTGTTGGTATAAGGAAAACTCTAAGGTTGACTAACATTAACATATCTTATATGGGTGCATTGGGCTAATTCAGTTTGTTGTGTATACTAGATGAATAGTCCGAATTACCAACTACAACAGTCTGTACAACCATTTTGGTGAAAACAACTGAACTGCTGCCCAATACTGATCTCATTTTAATAGAAGTTTCCAAGTTATTTCTTTCTTAACTCACATTTTGCAACTGTAAATACAAGTTTTATATTAACAATTACAATCTCAAATCGAAATATTCACACATATTACACTAGTATAGTGCAACACTGTGTGTGAGCAAAACTACTCACAGGGGTGGTGAGTCAGAGTGCCAATATCGAGAAGCCTTGCAAAGTAGCTGTGTTTTCAACATGGGGTCCTCCCTTTAATTATCATTAAGGTGGGATGTATGTATAATTTAATAAGATAGGCAATTTCTCATCACAGCATGAGTGGGAGGAGAAGACGCCATTTCCGGACTGGCCGTAGACTGGATGATACCCTGAACTCAAGCTAATAAATGGAGGTAAAGTGCAACTTCCTTGCAACAAGAAAATAGACCAACCTGATAGCCATACCCAATTGAGTCCTGCAATAATACAGAAATGTACCAGAAAAAGACAGGTGAGGATGTGTGTCCTGATGAAGGCCCCAGCAAATTGCACCCCAGGATCAGTGGCCAAATCCTGCCATGTCGGCATTTCACTGAATAGTGGATAAAACAGAGGATTCCAAATGAACATGAGAAATCCTGTTACAAAAAAAAATGTAGGAACAATAGGCGGTGTTCTACTCTTAGAGGGGTTAAGTGACTGAAATGTCTATACTGAGTCCAAAGTATAATGACAAAGAGATGCCTGTCTCTTGAGTCACCTGTTAATTTTTGATGGTTAGATGATATATAAAATTAACAATTAGTTTGAAGCACTTGGTGTTCTGATTATTCATCTCTTATAATCAAAAGGGGGGGGAAAGGATCACTTGTCCTGCTTAAACCTTGGGTTTCACAAGTCGAGGAACTGATATCTCCCAAATATAACTCTCATACACGTGTAATTTGGATGGTTCTTTTTCAGCGGTATATAGTGGGTACCCGCTATTTTACACGTGCGTGCGTAATCATCGAGTTATTTTTTGTATTGTGCACCCTCCACCAGGAGGTTTTGCCTTTGGTTTAAGGCAGTAGTGATCGTGAATAATAGGGGAGGGGTTGTGGTGATGATAAAGTTAAAAAATCCGAACAGCCAGACTGAGACAATTTTAATAGGTCTGGATTCGTACTAGGTTAAAAAATTAGTGGTGCACTTTTTGAATTTGTAAGGGGTTCAAGTGCATTTCATGTCTAAAAAGAGGTCAACATGTTTCAGCCTTTGGTAGTCAGAGGATCTTAGACTTTCGTCAGGACCAATAGGGGTGAATAAATAGTGAAAAAGCAAACTTTGTGAGAAGAGAAAAGGTAAATTGACCTGATCCTTCGGAATTCAAGGTTTCATTGTACCTGAATAATGAAAAAACACACACAAACAACAACAAATAGGGAGACAGGGTGCGGGAAAACACGTATTATATACAGTAGTTCCTTGCAGTTTATCAGGAACTAATGAATGGCAATGCTTTACCTCATACTCATTTCAGGCGTCAACTCTTCCTTTTTCATACTTCGATAGGTAGGGCTAGTACTGTATTTTGGTGCCCATAGTTTTATCATAGTACTTTCTCAGTGCGTGGTTTACGGTGAAAACTAATAGGTGTGGCTGGTCCGTAGTGGCTTGCATACCTCATACACACCATGCTCACTATCGCATATCACACGTGTGGTTATAAATATAAATATAAACATGCTCTTTTCATTGTCAGGAAACGTCTAAGAGTCGTTGTTGCGAAGTGCGTGGTGAATGGCTATAATTGTGCCCAATGCGTTGCGAGCGCTAATGCATACCTTGTTTAGGATGAAGAAATACTTCATCGGGGATGGAGGCTTGTCGAGAGAGGTGTACTAGGGGAGTATTAAGAACAAGTCGTTACAAGCCGTGGTGTATACTTGCGGTTTGGTTCTCGTGTTCCAGACGGAATGCGCATCGCGTTACCTGTGTCCCTTCTAGCTCGGACTCTGCCGCATGTGCTGGCTCTGCCTCTCATCACCCGGAACTACCAGGAGGTGCGGTTCCGGGTGGGATTTAACACGCTGTTACTGGAAAGGGAAGAGTTACTTCCCGCTTTACTTGTAACTTGTTATTCTGATCGGATATTGGAGGGAAGAATAAATACAAGTTGAAAAAGGAAGAGTTGACGCCTGAAATGAGTATGAGGTAAAGCATTGCCATTCATTAGTTCCTGATAAACTGCAAGGAACTACTGTATATAATACGTGTTTTCCCGCACCCTGTCTCCCTATTTGTTGTTGTTTGTGTGTGTTTTTTCATTATTCAGGTACAATGAAACCTTGAATTCCGAAGGATCAGGTCAATTTACCTTTTCTCTTCTCACAAAGTTTGCTTTTTCACTATTTATTCACCCCTATTGGTCCTGACGAAAGCCTAAGATCCTCTGACTACCAAAGGCTGAAACATATTGACCTCTTTTTAGACATGAAATGCACTTGAACCCCTTACAAATTCAAAAAGTGCACCACTAATTTTTTAACCTAGTACGAATCCAGACCTATTAAAATTGTCTCAGTCTGGCTGTTCGGATTTTTTAACTTTATCATCACCACAACCCCTCCCCTATTATTCACGATCACTACTGCCTTAAACCAAAGGCAAAACCTCCTGGTGGAGGGTGCACAATACAAAAAATAACTCGATGATTACGCACGCACGTGTAAAATAGCGGGTACCCACTATATACCGCTGAAAAAGAACCATCCAAATTACACGTGTATGAGAGTTATATTTGGGAGATATCAGTTCCTCGACTTGTGAAACCCAAGGTTTAAGCAGGACAAGTGATCCTTTCCCCCCCCTTTTGATTATAAGAGTTAACTACGGAGACTGAAAGGATCTTCTCTCTACCTCTATACCCCCTTGATGATACCGTTCTGATTATTCAGTCACATTTTGAGGTGATGGAAAGCAGACATTTTTAATGCACATTGAAGTTCAATATTGATTACAAGTAATACTGCATATAATTCACGAAGAAATAAAGGCATTTTTGAGGAATGATATGTAAGGGTTTTTTCTGTAAATGTACTAATGCATCAAATAAATGCTATGCACCCGTCGATGGAATTGATGGCTAATTGGTGAAAGTGTGCCTATTTTTTCAATGCAAAGTAGGTGAAGTCTGAAGATTTGAGGGTATTCACTAACTTTTGTAAGGCACATTGCCACCGCTGAGTAGCATAAAACTTCATCTGTAAAGAACAGGAGTAAATGGGTTTGCGGATCAAACACCCCCCCCCCCACCCGCAAAAATGCTGAAGGTGGCAGGGAAGTACTCTTCAATAAAACATTCTTCACTGTGACAAAAAGTGCAGAGTGTTTTAAAATGCAGTTGCCTTATTGTGAGTTGTGTCATGCATGCAGAAACAAAAAAACAGTAGAAGAGATGAACCTCATGAATATAGACAGATGGCTACTTGGTTAATGGTGACTGGAAAGATACTCTGCTTCGATGGTGAGAGCTCTTTACCACCTGAAGGTGTGTGCAACATCTATAGACTTGGCTTGCACATGAATGTTTGCACTATAGGCATATTGCCAAACCTTAATGCTGGATACAAGGTGCTAAGAAGTATTTTTTGATCTATTATTGTCGGATGATCAATGTATGCCAGTATGCCCACTTGAAAAAAGTGATGTGTACTTCCACTAGTCCCATGATTGAACATACTGAATATCATTACAAAAGATGAGCACGTTCAGGGACACACCAATGTATAGCAGTTATTAGTAGGCAGACTCGAGCGTGGCTCAAGTCAAAGGTCTGGCTCTAGCCCGGCTCTAGTCCCCGATTAACAGGCGAGTAAGAGATGAGCCATGTAACAAGTTTCCCTGCTGAAGGTGAGTTTACCAGACAGTAACAAACATCCCCACTTTGCACACCCTGAAACCAGTTAATTAGTAAATCTCTTTGTAATGTATAAGTTCATTATAGACCAAAAAATTAATCCAATTTCCTTTCAATCTCTTTTTATTGACATCGATTTCTTCCGTGGTATAGTGCTATGAGTCACACTATACGAAGCATGTATTCTTCAATTATCTTTTTATCTTTTCAGCATAACCCAGTACATTTCAGGACGTGCCCTTCAATAGGGGGTTATTCCTCTCATTCTGTGAACTAAAGAGTTAGTGTGGGAAGGTGAGCGCTATATTCCCTGCTGCCATCTCCATGCAGCTTTGTAAGAAAGAAATAAGCAACAACTTATAACTGTTTAAAGAAGAGCTCCTACAACACAGTGCAAGCATAAATATAATAAAGGTACATATTTCATCTCCTACCTAACTTGAGTTTTGTGTACATGTCAGCTAGAGTGTCATTTACATGGTGGGCCTATCAATGTCTGGGCTCGTCTTTCTGGCTCTTGAGTCCAAGCCAGAAGCTTGGCTCTACCTTCATCCCTCTCTGAGTTTGCAGCTTGCTGATTCAATGAGTGGGGTATGCTTTAAGAGAAAGTCTAGGTGTTGTGTCAAAAGATGGAAGAAAATGCCATTTTCCTCTTGCTACAGTTCAACACCAAGGTGACCTTCAAGGCCTGCTATTTCTCAAGTTTTGGGAAAAAAACATGTATCCATCAAAAACAGATGAGAAAGGGCCAACGCTCATTGGCCAACTGATTTTATTTAACTAGGTGTCCAGTTTCCAGGAACTTGAGTTGATAAGTGTAAGCATTTATTTCTAATGGTAATGTGCACTGCCCATTGAGTGGGCACACTAATGCACTGTGCCAGTATACTCACTCACTCATCATCTGTGGCACAGAATAGAGCTTACGTTTCCAATGCACCACTAACAAAACTGATAACGACTGTAATCGTAAAATGACGGATTTACATAATGGAGGAAGTAAGATTGCAGGGTCATTAGCGACAGCAAACGACCTTCAATTGCATTTTGAGGGCTGCAAATTTATTTCAAGATATTGAACAAATAACCACAGTGTGTTCTTTAAAGGAGAGATTTTCTCCATTTTCAGTAAATTGAGGTTGTGCGTTTATTCATTTGCAGTTTTACAAAGTTCACAACTTTTGCCTGATCTGAGGGTTGCAAATTTTTTTCCTTCACTCGCGCAAAGGGCTCGATTCGCCAAGACAGCTCACGTGTAGTAAAGTTACGTGTGCGGAGTCTCTGCACTGCGTACTGCAGAGAGTACGCAGTGAAGAGATTACACCCAGAGTGCGGGGACTCTGAACTCATAACTTTACTACACGTAAGTACCGTCGTGAAGCGGGCACATAGATGTTCTTCACATTTCAAGATGACTTTCGAGCTACTAGAACCCAGCAAAGCCAAACATCACCCAAGGGATTGAGATCACTGCAGTTTGGAGATTTACCCAACAGGGTCATTCTGATAAACGTAATTCGAAATCCCTCAAAGTTTCCATTTTGCTGCATTTTTATAATACTATATTATTATCGTATTATGGGAGGGTGAGATGAATGCAAAGGGGTTATTCCTACTTGAGTAATTTATAGGTTACTGATGTATCCCCCTGGAAAATACTGATTTTGCACTATGCCTATAAGGGTTCAATGTGTGCCCCCACTCTGAGGCAATGAGATTGAAGTGAGAAATAACCTGCATCATCTGACCGCATATTGACACCATATTACCACATCTTATGCCGATTTCTGACGTCTTTTGCCATTGTCAATTTTGCTTGTCCTTTTTTTCTGGCAAAATATGCCCTCTAAAAAATCTCAAGAGCGTGCAAACTTTGCACAACTTGTAATTTAAAATTAGAAAAAGTACAACTTTGAGCCCTTTACGAGCGATTCAGATTTAAAAAGCCATTCAGTACCATAGCTGAACAATTTTCAGTAGAACTTTTTTTGGTGTTCAACAGCGATAAATATATGTGTGTGTGTGTGTGCCCTAAAGTGAAATAAAATTTCCAGTTTTGACACGAATGCCCAGAAGCAAAACACTTTTTAAACTATATAAAGTTGCCAATTTTTCCCCAGATCATACCTAAGGTTGCGCAAAAAAAATAATGAACTCCTACATAAAATGCTTTCTTACTCCAGAAGGTCGTTGCAGTCTGTATTTGAGACTATGACATTTTGTGCACTAATCTGGCTGAACACTTACTGACACGTCTGTTTTTTTCCCAGATGCAGTCTAGACATGTTCTTTACAGGAAGAAAAAAATCAATGATATGAAACCTACGCTCTTAGTTTTACTGTCGTTATTGTTTGTATAGCAGAGTCCGAGGTTCAGAAGAGCGCTCGAAACGGTAACGTGTATTAGAGCGACACTGTGTTGCAGATCATGAACGAATAGTACACACAAGGTTTTTGATGCTGGCAGACATGTGTGTGTCTCGCCCAGCCTCATTAAAGCCTTTGTCATCAAAATATTCCACACGCATCTCGCCAGTGATGAAAATTAATAATTTAGTAGATTCGTCTGATGCAAATGTGCTGGAAAGCAAACAGTCTCATCCACGTAGCCATGAGGCGATGAGCCGCCTGCCGCAGTAGAACTTCAATGCTACATGTACACACAGCACGCTCTAGAACATTCCATGGTGGATTCTGGGAGGGGCTTGTTCGAAAAGCAAAGTGTTGCAATTGTGGGATCACCCACACAAGCGCTGCCTGTGCTCAGTAATAATTAATCCCTGCGTTTCGAAAATTTATGAGAACAAGAGATTCAGAGATAGGAGCTAACGTTTTCTGAGGGAAAGGTTGTCCCATGCTGCCAGGTATCAATGGCTGTACCTTTGCCAGCTGGTCACGCCACTGGGTCTGTAAGCCTGCAGGCCCACGTCGCCATGATAATGTATCCTGTAATTACACTGGGTACTTTTCAACGAAAGTGGTGTGTGCAAGCCCTACGGGATAGTCAGAGAAGAAAGGGCAACTAACCCAGAGGAGTACAAATAATAGATTGGAAACTACAAATTTAAGTTAATTATATATTGGAATATTTACTTGAATTCACAGATTTTGTTTTGCAATTGGCATCTAAAGTAAGAGGAAAGGTAAGTGATGCTAGAGCAATTTTCAGACTGCGGTGCTGCCATGAATGTTACAGCACAGAGACAGCTATCCTGAATGTCATTGATGACATCTACAAATCACTCGACAAGGACCGCTGCTGTGTACGATTACTACTAGACCTATTGGCGGCCTTCGACACGGTTGACCACAAACTGCTCATCAATGTACTTCGTAAAAGGGTAGGAGCAGAAGAGGAGTCCTACAGTGGTTTACCTCCTTCGTGCAGAACCACTCACAAAGAATAAAAATCAGGAACTTACTGTTGGACCTAAGCCCTGTAAGCAGGGGTGTACCCCAAGAATCAGTTCTATCACCCGCACTGTTCAACATAAACATGGAGCCCCTCACCACCATACTCAAAAAAGCCAAAACACCCTTCCACCTATATGCGGACGACACCCAGATCTACATGGCGGACATGAAAAGACTTAGGGGGTCATTAGGATGACGGGCGGACTTAGTCCGCCGCCATCCTATCGGAATTCAGGACCGCCCGCCATAAGGGTGGGGGTCCCGTGGGGGGGTATTAGGATGTGCCCGGTGGCGGGCACATCCTGCATTTTTAGCATTGTGGCGGGCAGTGCTCTCAGCACCGCCTGTCACAATGCTAAAAATGCATTACAGCATTTGCATAAACAAAGCGGCAGGCACCGCGCGGTGCCGGCCACTTTGTTTATGCAAATGAAGGGGGGTACCACAGGTACCACCCGTGTGCAACCCCCCACCCCTCCTTCACTCTGGGGGCCCGCAGGGGGCCCCCAGAGTGAAGACCGCATGCCGCCACGGAAAGGTATGTCTGAAAGCCCATGCTAATATGGCTGGCGGTGTCTAATAAACACCGCCACCATATTAAACATTTAAGGCGACCGGGGCGGAAAAGCGGCGGACGGTCTTTCCGTCCGCCGCAGTCCCCCCACCATTCTAATATTGCGGGGGGAATTCTGGAGAGGGTGTCGGGCGGATTGCCCCCGCCAGGCCGGCGGTGGCTACCTCCAGCCTGGCGGGGGCAATCCGCCCGACATCATAATGGGCCCCTTAATGACACCTTAATAGAAGTCCAACAATGGCTATCCCAAAACCACAGGACAAGACTGCAATTCTCCTCATAGCCAACAAAGAGCAAACCCCACAAATCACAGAATGGCTAAAATCTATTGATGCTATGAACTGCACTCTCATCCCGGCCGCCTCCGTGAAATCATTGGGAATAACTCTGGATCCTAACCTAGACATGATCAAACACATCAAAAACACAGCAAAGAGTGCTTTCTTTAACCTTAAACTACTTAACAAAATCAAACCCTTCGTCCCTAGAAAAGACCTTGAGCAAGCCACGTAATCCCTTGTGCTATCCAGATTGAGCTACGGAAACGCCTTCCTCACAAGCACAGCAAAATCATACCTTGCTTCTCTCAGATCAACCCTAAATGCAGCAGCCAGAATGGTGACTGGAGTAAAGAAATACGAACACATCTCCCCTGCTCTCAGAGAGCTAAACTGGCTCCCAATAGAAACACGTGCTAACTTCAGAACTCCTTGCCTCACTCACAAAGCTCTACACACTGGCAAACCGGCCTATCTGGCCTCCAAACTCAACAAAGCATGGCAGACAAGAAATCTCAGGAGCACTAACTCTCTACTTCTCATCCCTCCAAAAACTTTCAAACAAAAACCTTATCACGTTCCTTCTCTGGAAATCCTCCTAAAATTTGGAACGCCATCCCAGTACACATCAGGACGAACCCTTCCGTCGAAAAATTCAAAAGCCAACTCAAAGCCCTCTTCCTCTATCGAGCTCTTACAAAGTAAGAGTGGACCCACAAGGTGTAATCGCACCCATCGCAGCATACAGACACTATGACAAGATTAACTTCTTAAAGCATTTACCTCCTGACTTGCTCCTTTGTCCCCCCAGAACCAGATCCTGCACTAATCAATATGTTTACTACTTTTATTCTATTTACTCGAATGTTTCTTGACAAATGTTGTTAAGCGCTCAGATACCTTTGGGTTTGGCCAGCGCTATATAAAACTCTTAAATAATAAATAAATAAATAATTACTGAAGTCACAGAAATTCTGTACTGTGTTGCGTTACTTTAGGCTAAAATTGAACGGAAGTTACGCTCTGCGTTGGATTGCAAATCTCACCAGTAAACTTTACATCGGTTCTGCATTAGGAAAGTAATGCAAGCCTGATACAAAGTCTTTGCAAATCTGTGCCCAAGTGTTGACACAAACTTTTAAAATGTAATGTATGATCACATCTATCAACATCTGTTGAGCAAAATTTGCAGTGACCTCACAGAGAGTCCAGTTTTCATTAAAACGTCCATTTTCCTTCTTTGGTTTATTTTCCCAGATAGGTTTGTTTACAGTATGATAGCTGCTCTCAAAAGTACCCCTTGAAGAAGCACAGATACATTGCTTCCTTACAGCCCGTGGGTAATTATCAGCTACAAGCCGCATTTCAAAATCCCTGAATTAGAGAATGGAACATTACCTTGAACAATTAAGGAAGCTGGCAGGAGGGAATAGGCAGTCATCTGCGTAACAGATGGCAGACATTTCCTGGCAGAAATGTTATACCGTAGGACCAGATGCGAGTGACAACCGAACCCGACCCCCTCTCACCTATTTGCTCTAAGAAATGACTCTGTGACCTTTGGATAAAACAGGTGTGGCTCAAACATTTTGCAACATGACATAGAAAAGGGTTGTGGGAAATTGTGTAAAATATGTTTGCAAACTGTTACAAACATTTCATGAATATTCCGCACAAACAAGATTAGGCTTATAAAGTAAAAGGTGGCTTGTCAGTATCTTATGAGACTTTTTTCATGAGAAGATATACTTTGTGCAAAAAATTCACACAAGACATTGGCAGGAGAATGGTTTGAGGAAAAATATCTCTTTGAGGATATTTCCTGCAAGAACCAGTAGTCTGCAGGCAAAAATAATGAGAATTTCCATGGAGCTAATTTTTTAGAAATATTATATTAAGATGAAATACTGGAATTTCGTGGATTTGTCCAGTGAAATTAAATTTTGCTCAGACCTATGGTACGGAGCTCATTCTTTGTAGTGCGTGGAAGCCCTTTTCGTTGTGTCAGTCACTCTGTTTTTGGTGGTGTCAGCTTCTGATAGCACTGCAATACAAAATGAGCAGATGGCCGCATGCATGCAAATTGAAGTGGACAGAAGACCCATCCTCAACCAGGCCACCGGTACCAAGGTGGTTACATAAATTGTGCTCCTACCTGGTGGATGTACCTTCTTGTGGAAGGTGTCCACCAAGTGCAGCTATGTCAGATTTTCTCTTTAGTACATCTTTTCGTGGATGTAACATTCAGTACCTCGCCCAGAAAAAAGACATTCATATTTGAAAACAACACCAGTGTTTGCATATCAATACTTCTAGCAATAGAAAACTATTCATATTGGCATTACTCTTAAGTGGGACCATGCCCATATCAATGGTGCACACTCTAAATATCGATTCCTACATTTCGACTTACAGTAATATCGAGTTGGAAATATCGAAGGTGGAGAAGATCGAGGTCAAGAATATCGTTGGACAGAATATCGACCCTAAGGTAAGTAATAGCAATTTTTTTGATATCGATGTAAGTAATATCGAAATCAAATATATCGATGTTACTAATTTCGATGTTACTAATATCGATATTTGTTTATAGTTATGTATTTTATTATGTATTTTATATGTATGTGTTATATGTTTTTTGTTAAGTATTTTATTTGTTTTAAATTATATGTGTACTATTTTTTATATATTATTAATGTTAATTTTAAGTTAATTTTATGTTTTAGTACTGGAGCGGGTTGTGGGTTTATAGGGGAATAGGGTGGGAAGTAATTTAATTATAGTAAATTAATTATTAATTTTTAGTATTTGTAAATTAATTTAAATTAATTTTTGTGTTGAAGTTCTGTAGCGGGTTGTGGGTTTATAGGGGAATAGGGTGGGAAGTAATTTAATTATAGTAAATTAATTATTAATGTTTAGTAATTGTAAATTAATTTTAATACATTTTTGTGTTGAAGTTCTGTAGCGGGTTGTGGGTTTATGGGGAATTGGGTGGGAAGTAATTTAATTGTAATTAAGTAATGCTTTTTTTAATTGGAATTGATTTTTATTTTATTTGTAATTAATGATTAATTGGTAATTAATTATTTTAATTGGTAATTCTGATTTTTAATTGTTAATTACTTTTTATTTATTGGAAACACATTTTTATTAATTGGTAAATATTGCTTCATTTAAAATATGTTTTAATTTAAAAATAAATGTATTGTTTACTATATTTTAATTGTTAATTAATTTGTAATTATTAATATATTTAAAAAATATATATTTGAGTGTTCAATATTTATTATTTGTTAACTAATATGTGTTAATTAATATTTATTGTTAATTTATTGTTAATTAATTATTCAATTGTAATGATGTTTTTAGTTTTGAAAAATATTTTAGTGTTCAATATTTATTATTTGGTAACTAATATGTATTAATTAATATTTATTGGTATATATTGTTAATTTATTGTTAATTCATTATTCAATTGTAATTATTAATGGGTATGTAGAGTTTTAAAAAAATTCAATTATTAATTATTTTATTTACAACAAATATTTATAATATTGTTACATTTAACTTCTACGCTATCCAACAATGTCCCTACTGTTGCACTCTCTGGAGTTGGAATAGTAATTTTTACCCCTACGCTATCCAACGCTTTCCCTACTGTTGCCCTCTCTGGAGTGGGAATAGTAATTTTTACCCCTACGCTATCCAACGCTTTCCCTACTGTTGCACTCTCTGGAGTTGAAATAGTAATTTTAACTCTACGCTGTCCAATGGTTTCTCCACTGTTGCGCTCTCTGGAGTGGGAATGGTAATTTAAAGTTCTATGCCATACAACGTTTTTATTACTGTATTTTTTTAGTCATGGGTTTGGAATAGTATTTTTATTTATTTAGCTATTTGATATTTTTTGTATAATTTTAGATAATGTAGTATTTAATTAATTTTAAAAATATCAAAAGTATGTTTAATTTTTTTTAATATATTAATAATAATTATTTACTTTTTATTTATGTTTTTGTTTTATGTTTGTAAATGTATTTGTAATTTATAATATTTGTTAATTTATAAATCATTAAAATAATTATTAAAACTTATTGTTAAGTATATATTATATATTGTTTGTATATGTTTAATTAATGCATTATTATTATATATGTATTATTTATTAATTTTAAACATTATTAGATATTTTTAACTATGTTTATTTTATTTATTAGTGTTATTTACTTTAACATTTGTATTTTTGCAAGAAAAAACCCGATATTTTTAACATCTATATTTTTTTACCAATATTTTTGTACTTACCATGTTGTAGATGGGATGTCGATATTCTTGCCTTCGATATTTCAGCATCGATGTTCCTGTAGGTCGATATTTTGAAGGGCGATATTTTGTCAGTGATCCCATATCAGTATCTTTTCCATTGAGACCACAGCCACCACTTCATCGACGACCACATTAGGCCCTGTCCTGAAATGACTGGTTGGTGCTGTCATTTCAAAGTATTAATCTAAGGTCTGTGCCAATAGACAGACAACTTTTCTGTCTCACAAACTATCTTCTTAGAGATATTTAGCAAGATTTGTCTACTCACAGATACTGTCACCTCCTCTCTCTTCCTTAGATAAGGTGGAACCGCACTCCTGTACTCAATGATAAAAGTGGGTTATGTGAATGCTGATAGTTTTCGCGTGCTTACTAGTATGAGGGTTGTGTGCCAAACTCCCTCCTAAGTAACAGTTATGTAAATATGAGCCCTAGGCAACCCGGGGCTGCTAGTCGCACAGCAAATGGGCAAAACGCCTCTGTAATTTCAATGGAATTTTATCACATATATTCAAATGTTCAAGTTAACATTTATTTTTCAAAGAATAGTATTTTTACTCCTAAACAGTATGCATCAAAATTATTTATATGTGCTCTTGTTCATCAAACTTTTCATAATCAAAACGTGTGGCATTTGAAAATATTATCACAACATATTTTCAATACAAATGAAATAGTAGTAATGGTTCATCAATTATTGAAATTCAAAAAACAAAAACCCAATGCATTTCGGGTACATAGAGCACCCTTCTTCAGGGGATTAAACATGTACAAACAGAATTCAAAATTCGAAATTCAAAGGTCCATAAGTGCTTTGGTTCTTTCAAATTGCTGATTCAACAGGATCTAAAAGACAACAACATGCCAAACTCTAATGAGTATTTCCATATGTACAAGGTATCATCTCGCAAAAAACGTGCTGAAGTGAACACTGAGGGGAAGCAGCCAAAAGTACACGGCACCACAATACACCCGTGTTTTGTGAAACAATCAAAAAAGTGAGATGTGAAAGTCAAAACTGGCCATTAATGAAAGAGAAATTAAGAGAAGAGGTATTTACATTCTCTGGGGTAAAAAGCAAGCTCCTAGCCGTGCCATCTTAGAGAAACATGCTAGTGTCAGTATCACCTAATTGATTACTGTGCTCAGCTGTTGACCCTTAATCCAAAAAATTACTGCCGAGTAAAAAATACGTACGGTCCTGTGAGCAACTTCTTTTACTCTTGTTGTGAATCCAACGAAAGTCTCCCTCTTTATACCAACACCTGAACGGTAAACAAGTACCAGTCTATTACCACTACCATACGATATGCAATAAGTCACAGCTTCACTCTAACTACGTGACAGGTCTTACCGCCACTTGTGAATGCGGGTCCACTCGGTGTTCATAGAAAGTCGCTCTGCAGCATTCTATTTAAAGAAAAACTCATGGTGAGTTGTATGTTACGCGGCAACCTTGCCTAAAATCTATGTAATTTCTCCATTCACGCTCTAACCTGGCGCCTCCAACGTCGGCGTCCTGAATGGTTTCCCGGTGCGAGTCCGCCCTGCCAGTCACATGGTGCGGAACTCGCCCGGTGTTTGCTGCCTCATCAAACACAAAGAAGGGACTATCTCCACACAACTTGGATTCTCCTCATTACTTATGGCAGTCTTATGGCTTACTGCCTTCTACGTGCTGAAGACTGTTACTACGTTTATCAAGATAGTCTTTCAACAATCCTATCTACAATGTTAGACAATAATTCTTATTGTTAAAGTACCGCCTCGTTCTTGAGTCAAAGCAACAGTTCCAAGTCTGGCCTCGTGTGTATTATTGTACTAAAGTATATGAACTCTAACCTAATATCGAAGATTCCCACTGTGCGCATACACTAAATATGAAAGAATCTAAGGTGACAAAATGAGTGTGCAAAGATTATTGAATCTGGAAAGGATTATTAGGTGTGAAGGAGATGCATATGAACAAAAAATTAAAAAGTTAGAAACACCTGACTGTTACGGACTAATCCGTTGTGCTTTTAACTCAATCATGTGCAAACAGAAATGAAAATTAGAAGAAAACAGGAAAGGAAAAAGAGGGGAGCATAAATAAATTTCAAGACTCAGTGTTCCTCCTTACAATCTGACATACGTTCTGTTATGTAATTTAAAGAAAACACACAAGTTCATAATGGTCATTTAAACCATTCGGATGAATTGTTCCTAAGAATTTTATCCAATGTGTTTCCCTTCTGGCTAGAAGTGTATGCAAATCCAATCCTGGGGAGCGCTCTATACATTCTACGACTGTATACCTTAGTTGAGGAATTGTATGATTAGCTTCTACCCAGTGTCTGGCCAATGGGGAAGTTGTGGTGCGATTCCTAATTCTGCTTTTGTGCTCTACTATACGAGTCTTTATTTTACGACTCGTGCGTCCTACGTAAACTAGTCCGCAGGGACACTTGATCGCATATACAACTCCTTCTGTGTTGCAATCTGCATTATGTCTTAATTTGATGCCCACCCCTGTTTGCGGGTGGGGAAATCGATCACCTGCGATAACGTTACCACATTGTCCGCAGTTATAACATTTCATCATACCCCTCTCTCTTTGTCGGGTGGTTCTTTTCTGAGGTTTCAAGAATTCCCTTAGATTCTTGGTTCTGGTATGTGCAAAGAGGGGACTACCATGAAAAACTGTTTTAAAATCAGGTTCATTTTCAATAAGTTCCCAGCGATTCCTGATTGCTGTTTTGATTTGTGTTGCTTGCGTGGAATTCTTGAGAACAAATACCTCACGTTGCGTGGGGATTTTTTCTTTAGACGTTAAAAGTTCATCCCGTGTTTTTGTTGATGTGACCTGTGCAGCTTCACTAAGTATTTTCTCCGGGTAACCTCGCTCTTTGTATTGTTGTATCTGTCTTGTAATCTCTTCCTTACTCCGTGTCTCATCTGATGTTATTCTCTTGATTCGCATCATCTGCGAAATCGGAAGATGTTTTTTCAGACTATATGGGTGAGCACTCGAGAAGAGCAGTGCATTATTCACGTCTGTTGGCTTCCTGTATACGGACGTGGATAACCCTGTAGGTGTTTTGCTTAATTCAATGTCCAGAAAATGAATCTTCTGTTTTTCAATATTGTGTGTGAATTGAATACGAGGGTTCCGTTCATTCAGTTTGCAAATACTCTCTTCCAATTCGTCTCTGGTACCTGTCCAGATGACTAAAATGTCATCTATGTACCTTAAGAAAACTGCTGCATGTTTTTTCCACATCTCATTTGAAAGTATATATTGTTCCTCGAAATGGGCCATGTAGGTATTAGCGTACGATGGTGCTCCGGGAAAACCCATCGCTGTTCCTGTGCGCTGTATAAAAAAGTTTTCCATCCAAACAAAATAGTTGTTGTAAAGTGCAAAATGTAGTAGTTCTAGTAGGAACACTGCTTTCTCATGATCAATTTCAGAATTTAACAATCGCCATTCTATTGCCTCCAGTCCTTCTTTGTGTGCGATAGAGGTGTATAGTGCGACTACATCAATTGTGCAGAGCCAGATGTCATTAGCAAAGAGATGTTTTTGGGATTCCAGTTTCAGTAAACAATCTGTGGTGTCTTTAACGTATGTCTTCCAGGATTGGACCAACGGTTGTAGGTAAAAGTCAAGATAGTATCCAAGAGATTCGTGGATGGATCCACACCCTGCTACTATCGGTCGGAAAGGTGGTTTAGTTCTGTGCTTGTGCACCTTCGGAAGCATGTATAGGGTCGGAATCTTAGGTGCAGAGTTGAAAAGAAATTTCCTTGTATTTACATCTATGATGCCGGATTCTAAAGCTCTGGACAGAAACTCGTCCAGTATTCTCAGCAATTCATTTGTGGGGTCTTGTTCCAAAGGAAGGTAAGTATCCTTATCTTGAATATGTTCCATCACACTCTTGTTATAAAAGTCGGTGTCAAGCACCACTAGAGCTCCTCCTTTGTCTGCTGGATGAAATGTCACTGAGGAGTCTTGTCTCAGCTTATTAAGAGTGCGTCGTTCTTTTGGACTCAAGTTTTGGTGTTGTTTTGAACCATACTGTATCGATTCTAAATCCTTTTTGACCAGGGATTCAAAGATGTCAAGGGTCTTATGGGAGATGGGCGATAAAAATTTGCTTTTGGGTCTAAATTTCTTCTGTTCAAGCGTAAGTTCTTGTTGACTGGGGTTGATTGTGAAAAACCACCTTAATCTTAATTTACGCATGAATTTGAAAAGGGCTACCTCCGTTTCTAATGCATTAGATGTGTAAGATGGGACAAAAGAGGTTCCTTTATGAAGTACCTTGATCTCTTCCGAAGTTAACTGTCTTGATGAGATGTTGATTACCAAGGAGTTCACTTCTTCACAGTGCGCTGCGGTCTGCCTTGTTCCTTGTGCACCTTTGGTTTTTCCGCGCCTTGTGTTTCGTCTAGCTGTGTTGGCGTTTTGTCTGGTGGAATTCTGATCAAGGGGCCCTCCCCTAAAAAAGGTCCACTTCCTTTGGAGGTGGTAGCAGAAGTCTCCAAGTTTGGTGCTGTGAGATGTGTCAGAGTAGCAGGGGGCCTCTGCATCGTTAAGTCCTCATCTTGTACTATACTCTCCTCAGAGGATGCTGTATCTGGTTTTTTAAAGACCCTCTTCTGTGCATATTTTTCAGCCCAAGTGTAGACCTCGTCCAACTTGTAATCTATCGTGTCCCTTCGGAACTTACGGATCTTCCTTTCATGTACCTCCTTTGCATGTATGTCAAGGTTCTTGTTTATCTTATCGAGTACTTGATTCCAATTCTCATTTTCCATCCTGCTGCTTATTTCGTTTTTTAATTTGTTGATGTCAAAGCTTAATTCGCTTAACAGTGTCGATATCTCTTCTATAATAAGCAAAATTAAATCAAGCGAACATTTGTTCAAAATAGCGTTCCAACGGGCCATGAAGGATTTATTGTATTTAAAGAGCATTGGGCGTAGAGCCACCCTTAAGCCTCGAGGTATACGCTTGACTTTGTGATATTCGATCAACGTTGTTGCGTGTAATCTTTGATTCACTTCTTTTCTCATTAGATATTCTAGTTGTTTAAGTTGCTGCGTAGTAGTTCCTGTTGATGTTCCATATTCCCTCACTTCCTTCACTAAAGCATAAATTATCACCAGAAGAAGCGGAAATAATTTATAGAATATCACAAAGTCAAGCGTGTCCGAAGGGACACGATAGATTACAAGTTGGACGAGGTCTACACTTGGGCTGAAAAATATGCACAGAAGAGGGTCTTTAAAAAACCAGATACAGCATCCTCTGAGGAGAGTATAGTACAAGATGAGGACTTAACGATGCAGAGGCCCCCTGCTACTCTGACACATCTCACAGCACCAAACTTGGAGACTTCTGCTACCACCTCCAAAGGAAGTGGACCTTTTTTAGGGGAGGGCCCCTTGATCAGAATTCCACCAGACAAAACGCCAACACAGCTAGACGAAACACAAGGCGCGGAAAAACCAAAGGTGCACAAGGAACAAGGCAGACCGCAGCGCACTGTGAAGAAGTGAACTCCTTGGTAATCAACATCTCATCAAGACAGTTAACTTCGGAAGAGATCAAGGTACTTCATAAAGGAACCTCTTTTGTCCCATCTTACACATCTAATGCATTAGAAACGGAGGTAGCCCTTTTCAAATTCATGCGTAAATTAAGATTAAGGTGGTTTTTCACAATCAACCCCAGTCAACAAGAACTTACGCTTGAACAGAAGAAATTTAGACCCAAAAGCAAATTTTTATCGCCCATCTCCCATAAGACCCTTGACATCTTTGAATCCCTGGTCAAAAAGGATTTAGAATCGATACAGTATGGTTCAAAACAACACCAAAACTTGAGTCCAAAAGAACGACGCACTCTTAATAAGCTGAGACAAGACTCCTCAGTGACATTTCATCCAGCAGACAAAGGAGGAGCTCTAGTGGTGCTTGACACCGACTTTTATAACAAGAGTGTGATGGAACATATTCAAGATAAGGATACTTACCTTCCTTTGGAACAAGACCCCACAAATGAATTGCTGAGAATACTGGACGAGTTTCTGTCCAGAGCTTTAGAATCCGGCATCATAGATGTAAATACAAGGAAATTTCTTTTCAACTCTGCACCTAAGATTCCGACCCTATACATGCTTCCGAAGGTGCACAAGCACAGAACTAAACCACCTTTCCGACCGATAGTAGCAGGGTGTGGATCCATCCACGAATCTCTTGGATACTATCTTGACTTTTACCTACAACCGTTGGTCCAATCCTGGAAGACATACGTTAAAGACACCACAGATTGTTTACTGAAACTGGAATCCCAAAAACATCTCTTTGCTAATGACATCTGGCTCTGCACAATTGATGTAGTCGCACTATACACCTCTATCGCACACAAAGAAGGACTGGAGGCAATAGAATGGCGATTGTTAAATTCTGAAATTGATCATGAGAAAGCAGTGTTCCTACTAGAACTACTACATTTTGCACTTTACAACAACTATTTTGTTTGGATGGAAAACTTTTTTATACAGCGCACAGGAACAGCGATGGGTTTTCCCGGAGCACCATCGTACGCTAATACCTACATGGCCCATTTCGAGGAACAATATATACTTTCAAATGAGATGTGGAAAAAACATGCAGCAGTTTTCTTAAGGTACATAGATGACATTTTAGTCATCTGGACAGGTACCAGAGACGAATTGGAAGAGAGTATTTGCAAACTGAATGAACGGAACCCTCGTATTCAATTCACACACAATATTGAAAAACAGAAGATTCATTTTCTGGACATTGAATTAAGCAAAACACCTACAGGGTTATCCACGTCCGTATACAGGAAGCCAACAGACGTGAATAATGCACTGCTCTTCTCGAGTGCTCACCCATATAGTCTGAAAAAACATCTTCCGATTTCGCAGATGATGCGAATCAAGAGAATAACATCAGATGAGACACGGAGTAAGGAAGAGATTACAAGACAGATACAACAATACAAAGAGCGAGGTTACCCGGAGAAAATACTTAGTGAAGCTGCACAGGTCACATCAACAAAAACACGGGATGAACTTTTAACGTCTAAAGAAAAAATCCCCACGCAACGTGAGGTATTTGTTCTCAAGAATTCCACGCAAGCAACACAAATCAAAACAGCAATCAGGAATCGCTGGGAACTTATTGAAAATGAACCTGATTTTAAAACAGTTTTTCATGGTAGTCCCCTCTTTGCACATACCAGAACCAAGAATCTAAGGGAATTCTTGAAACCTCAGAAAAGAACCACCCGACAAAGAGAGAGGGGTATGATGAAATGTTATAACTGCGGACAATGTGGTAACGTTATCGCAGGTGATCGATTTCCCCACCCGCAAACAGGGGTGGGCATCAAATTAAGACATAATGCAGATTGCAACACAGAAGGAGTTGTATATGCGATCAAGTGTCCCTGCGGACTAGTTTACGTAGGACGCACGAGTCGTAAAATAAAGACTCGTATAGTAGAGCACAAAAGCAGAATTAGGAATCGCACCACAACTTCCCCATTGGCCAGACACTGGGTAGAAGCTAATCATACAATTCCTCAACTAAGGTATACAGTCCTAGAATGTATAGAGCGCTCCCCAGGATTGGATTTGCATACACTTCTAGCCAGAAGGGAAACACATTGGATAAAATTCTTAGGAACAATTCATCCGAATGGTTTAAATGACCATTATGAACTTGTGTGTTTTCTTTAAATTACATAACAGAACGTATGTCAGATTGTAAGGAGGAACACTGAGTCTTGAAATTTATTTATGCTCCCCTCTTTTTCCTTTCCTGTTTTCTTCTAATTTTCATTTCTGTTTGCACATGATTGAGTTAAAAGCACAACGGATTAGTCCGTAACAGTCAGGTGTTTCTAACTTTTAAATTTTTTGTTCATATGCATCTCCTTCACACCTAATAATCCTTTCCAGATTCAATAATCTTTGCACACTCATTTTGTCACCTTAGATTCTTTCATATTTAGTGTATGCGCACAGTGGGAATCTTCGATATTAGGTTAGAGTTCATATACTTTAGTACAATAATACACACGAGGCCAGACTTGGAACTGTTGCTTTGACTCAAGAACGAGGCGGTACTTTAACAATAAGAATTATTGTCTAACATTGTAGATAGGATTGTTGAAAGACTATCTTGATAAACGTAGTAACAGTCTTCAGCACGTAGAAGGCAGTAAGCCATAAGACTGCCATAAGTAATGAGGAGAATCCAAGTTGTGTGGAGATAGTCCCTTCTTTGTGTTTGATGAGGCAGCAAACACCGGGCGAGTTCCGCACCATGTGACTGGCAGGGCGGACTCGCACCGGGAAACCATTCAGGACGCCGACGTTGGAGGCGCCAGGTTAGAGCGTGAATGGAGAAATTACATAGATTTTAGGCAAGGTTGCCGCGTAACATACAACTCACCATGAGTTTTTCTTTAAATAGAATGCTGCAGAGCGACTTTCTATGAACACCGAGTGGACCCGCATTCACAAGTGGCGGTAAGACCTGTCACGTAGTTAGAGTGAAGCTGTGACTTATTGCATATCGTATGGTAGTGGTAATAGACTGGTACTTGTTTACCGTTCAGGTGTTGGTATAAAGAGGGAGACTTTCGTTGGATTCACAACAAGAGTAAAAGAAGTTGCTCACAGGACCGTACGTATTTTTTACTCGGCAGTAATTTTTTGGATTAAGGGTCAACAGCTGAGCACAGTAATCAATTAGGTGATACTGACACTAGCATGTTTCTCTAAGATGGCACGGCTAGGAGCTTGCTTTTTACCCCAGAGAATGTAAATACCTCTTCTCTTAATTTCTCTTTCATTAATGGCCAGTTTTGACTTTCACATCTCACTTTTTTGATTGTTTCACAAAACACGGGTGTATTGTGGTGGCGTGTACTTTTGGCTGCTTCCCCTCAGTGTTCACTTCAGCACGTTTTTTGCGAGATGATACCTTGTACATATGGAAATACTCATTAGAGTTTGGCATGTTGTTGTCTTTTAGATCCTGTTGAATCAGCAATTTGAAAGAACCAAAGCACTTATGGACCTTTGAATTTCGAATTTTGAATTCTGTTTGTACATGTTTAATCCCCTGAAGAAGGGTGCTCTATGTACCCGAAATGCATTGGGTTTTTGTTTTTTGAATTTCAATAATTGATGAACCATTACTACTATTTCATTTGTATTGAAAATATGTTGTGATAATATTTTCAAATGCCACACGTTTTGATTATGAAAAGTTTGATGAACAAGAGCACATATAAATAATTTTGATGCATACTGTTTAGGAGTAAAAATACTATTCTTTGAAAAATAAATGTTAACTTGAACATTTGAATATATGTGATAAAATTCCATTGAAATTACAGAGGCGTTTTGCCCATTTGCTGTGCGACTAGCAGCCCCGGGTTGCCTAGGGCTCATATTTACATAACCTCCTCTCTCTTGGCAGTCTGATGCTCCTTTAACCCCTTCCATGCGTCGGACGGCCGGCGGCCGTCCGACGTCACGGTGGGCGTGTGCGGAGGACGGCTGGGGGCCGTCCGAACCACGCCCACGCCGTAAATCACCCGCACCGTGGCGGAATTTTTGCCGCGGTCAAGGGGTTAAAGCCTTCACGTGCATGTTTACACTAAGAAAACAGGATTACTATTATGGAATGGCCACATGTTGTGGAAGTATGGGTTATAAATGACATGAAAGTCACCAGTGAGCTATCCCACTGTTTGGATACTCTATTGACCACCTCGTTCCTTGACTTTCATCAATAGGCTATACATTTATTAAGGTATTTAACTTTCATCTTGGATTCTTTCATTTGTCTCAGGTAGGTAACACTGTTTATTTATTTCTAGACGTTTTGTGAAAAGTTACACAAACTTATGCAGAGTGGTTTCGCAGTAATGCTAATGACAGGCATACCTTGCATACAAATGTCATGTGAGACACCAACAGGACTCTTGTTGACATAAAAAATGTCTATAAACTGCATATACCCGTTCCCGTGAGACATTTTCTGCTGAATCAGTCTCTGCTTGGGAAAACAATGTGAAACTTCAACAAATGTTAACATTTTCATGAGATGTACCTTATGTAATTAAAAATTCACCTGGGCTTAGTGCAGAGGGCATTAGAGGATGTATCCAACTGTAAGTACATCTTCTTGTCACCCACTTTGCATTACAGAAATCCATAACCTCTTTCACACTAGATTTCATATTTTTGTTTATCCTGACCTTCTCGTTTGTCAGATGAAGAAACTCCACATGGTGCAAAATCTGATTCCACAGTAGCTCTTATTTGATGATGGGTCACTGTGGTCATATCTTTCTGATTTGGAGAAGCTTTCCCACCATCCACAAGAGCATATTTGCTGAATTGAATGATTAAACGACATGCCAAACATATTTAACTTATTCAAGATAATACCCAGATATCAAAGTACTTGAACTCAAAACTCAATGTACAAGGACATCAATTTGTCAATCAACCTAAGGAAGTGGCACATGCTCCTAATGAGATCCTTAAATTTGGATCCCTTTACATTGAGTTCCACATTCCATGGTACGGTACTAGAATATCACTGTCAGAATATAATATGACTTGAATATCTTGTCCTAAAATATCATTTTCAAAAAAAGCTCCCAATTGGAGTTAATAATATAAAACTAACACCCAAAGGGGGATACTTTTTTAACATTGTTTAGGAGAAAGTATTTATCTCAGATGATATTTCTGTAAACAATACTCTTAACATACAACCCAAATCCGTACATTGGAAACACTACAAATCATCTTCCTTACTACTTCTCTTTGTGCACAACTGTGTCATATTCATAGTTATCTTGCAGATTCCCCAGAATCAATGCTTAGCTCAGGGAGCACCTTGAACCTTCAACAATGAACGTTGAAATAGGAATACTGTTCACTCATTCACTAACTCACCCTCTTTCTTAAGCTTTGTCTGTGTGTTTTTGTGATTTTGGTGAGGCAAGAAGTTATGTGCTGGTAATATATTAGCAACGGCAGTCCGTGAGGGGCTGTGCTTATCATAGCAGGTCCAAGTTTAGTTTGTATAATGTGGTCCCAAATGAAGTAGCAAAAAATGGTGAAACTGGACTGCAGCCTGAGCGAACGACAGTGGAAGAGACTTTTACAAGTATTTCTTCTATAACCTTGTGTTTCCCAAGGTGATGTACGATTTCCATGAAACCCATAACCCTTTATTAACCCCTCTACTGCGATTTGCGGCACTTCCGCAAAACGGGCGGGGCCGCGTCGGCCATTGGCCGACGGCAGCACCAGCAAGAAAGCGTTGCCGTCGGCCATTGCATGGAAGGGGTTAAGATATATTATTTTGTTTCAATATTTACCTCATAATGTTCATCTCTTGGTTTTCCCACCAATTGTGTTTCAATATTTACCTCATAATTTTCATCTCTTGGTTTTCCCACCAATCAACTGTAACTGCTGAGGTTAAGTTTGAACAAAAACTTCTGTGATGTAAGCCAATGCGTTGTTGCCAGTGGCTACTCCTCCTCTAATGCGGAGGAGTGTTGCCCCACTACACAAAGAGTAAAAACAAAATGACAATCTATCGTTATTGCCATTTTATTTTTCCAATTGCATGCAGTCAGTGGCCTGTTTGGGATGGAGCAGGGCCGGCCAGAGAATGGGAGTAGTGGATTGCACTCTCATTATGCACATGAACTGTTTGGCTGGCCCTCTTGGGCTGACCAAACAGTTCATGCGCACTTTGCATGTTCCCCACCAGGCTGCATTGTGCATCGTTGTGCGCACTGCATCCTCAAATGCGATGCAGTGCACGCAACAAAATTTGTTTTATTTATGTATATGTTTACTTACCTGTAATCCTCTGTAATCCATAGATTACTACCATTACCCTGCCCCTCCCCACGTCACTGCCCAGCAGCTACTCCCACCACCGACCGCTACTGCTGGTGAGGAACATATAGAGGCTGCCTGTTCCAGTCAGAGTGCTGATCCACGGCGCTCAAACCAATGACAATGCTACATTGCAGCATTGCGATTGGCTCAGGGTAGCCTGTGTGCTGGGTGCTTCTGCACGGACTGCAGAAAGGTAGAAGGAAGAGGATGCGGGGGAGGTGGCAGCCAGCTGACTGTTCTGAAAAGCGGGTTTTTTTGTTAACTACCCCCCAGACCCCGTCCAGTAGTAGCCGCTACTGGCTGTTGCTGGACTATCTATGCCTTTTCCAAAGATTAATTAATTCCACTTCTATAATAATAAACTATGCTAGATTGTAGCTTGGGGAGATTCGAAATATAACACTCTTGTATAACCCTCACACTTCAGTGTCTATCCTCAATACTCTGCTGTATTTGAAATGCGAGAACTGTAGACAGAAATGCACATATGGCAATTTTGAATGCCTCCCTGTCAAAGGAGAAACTACACCCCTGGCGGCAATACGTATGTGATTTGGTTGGGAGTGTAGGAAAGTGGACATGCACAGTTTGTGCCTCGATGCTTGCATTTTTGTCAAATAAGTTCAGAAATCCAATTAAAATATGCAAGAGTCCTATGTGAGCCATGTCTTCTTTGCCAATAATCCTGTTCACACAGTCTCACTCTCAAACCTCACGCGTCACTGAATCGGTCATTAGACACTGTGACGTTTCAATCCCAACATTTGTCTGAGGCAGGCGATCTCACATAGAGGCTGAAGCAATGTCCAGAACTCATGCTTCTTAACTAACGAGTGGAACCACAGTGGGAATCCTAGCCGCAAATGAGCTTAAACTCTGAAACCGCGTCATCTGATCTCCTGAAATATGTACTGCAATTATATCCTTTATTATAGAACTAATGAGCTACACTGCAAAGAGATCACAACAACAAATACGCCCCTGTAATCCATCTGACACAGCAAACAAGATGGAGAGAGTGCATCAGGGGCATCGCTGCGAGGCCATCATTGCAGCTGGGTGGCGGCGCTTGAACGCTGCCATGCAGCGGTCTGTTTAAGTTTCTGGTTTAACTGAGACTGCGGGGCTTGGGCACCCATGGAGATAATTGTGCTTGTGCGTTAGCAGGAGGAGACTGGGTTACTCCTGATCCTCCTTACAGATTATACTGTAGATATCAGACATGCACAATGCTACTGAGGAAATCTGGGGGATGAACTAACACATCTGTTAGCAGGCACCCTCACTCAGGTCATTGCTACCACTGGACATGTAGCGCTGGTCCTCTGGTGTTCTGCGTAACACACAACCTAAACTGGGTTGCAACATCATGTTTAAGAGAACATTTTAGTTCCAACTGTACAGTTCTTAAAGGCTTCAGAAACCATTCACTATGGGGGCCAATTAGGAACAGGCAGGGTTAGCAGTAATGCCACATGTGGCATGGCCTGTGGTACACCTGCTTACCATTGGTCTCAGAAATCATGAAATGACAGCATTACTGGGCAACCCAAAACCCTTACAAGGACCTGCATACAGTTGTGGGCTGAACACAAATGATCACACTGGAAATATACATATTTTTTAAATGTTCCAATTTGCACGGTTAATTTTAAAGTCTGGAAATACAAACATTAGAGGTAATTCTTATTTGGTTATAGAACGATCTTTTTAGAAAATTAGTGCCTAGTAAAAGTATCAGTAAAAAAACTATTTGATTAAATACTTAAAAATGTATAACTAAAATATAGAGACCATCATTGTTTCTGATGATTCTGAATGTTGGAGAAAGCTGGATGAAGACATGCCTGTGTGTACAGACACCATCCTACTGATAACTAGTGGTGTGCGAAAGTGTATATAATTTACTTTCATATAATTACATTACATTTTTCAAAAATTATGAGAATGTATACGTAATTATGCAAAATGCAAATCCATCATTTAATTCTATATTTTAGCCCAAAATGGGCATTTGTGTCTATTTTTGATGGGAGGACTCATTTTGTGGTAAACAAAAAAAGCACAAGAAACATAAACAACAGCTGACCTTTCTCGTAATTTCTCCTCACTTGTGGTAAAGGTTTTCAGTCAATGGCGCGTAATTACATAACGTTGCGTAATGGTGTAATTTCAGAAATTTCAGCTAATAAGCCAAATGCAAAATTCCCAAAACTAAGCGCATTTCACTATGTAATTTAAATTTCGGCTAGGCCTAATGATAACCCCATCTGAGCCCTTGAAATGTTAGTCACCCTCTTTATTAGCATGTGACACAGACTCATCTTTGTGTAGGAATTAAGAGGTCATTAGCTTTTCTCATCAAAGAAACCCATTTCATGAGTTTCTTTGTGAATACAAGATTGTTCACCCTTAAACTCTTTGCTGACAAGGAGGTTAATGTTTGTCATGGACTCTGCCGTTTTGGCAGCATCCTTGAAGACTTAAGCCTGACTGGCTATGGACCTTTCAATCTGTTTTCTTTAAGCTGTTCAATCTCAAGGTCCTTCTTTGCCTGAAGCCCTTCAAGCTGGGATTATTTAGGCTTGGCTCAGTTTGAGGTGGAGCCCAGGTAAATACTCAGCTTGGGTTTGAAGCAGGTGCAGCCCTGGCTAATTCCCAGACGTTGTTATGAAGGCAGGGACAGGTACAGGCCTTTCTGGGACTCACCGATGTGTTCTGAGGCATTGCTGGAGTTGTGTCAGTTACCCAACCAACTCCAGTAATGCGCCACTTTTGCGCCAACAGATGTGCCAGAAATTCTGACGTATCTGTTACATTTTTGCGCCATTGAGTCCTGAATTGTAAATACAACACATCCATGGTGTCGCAAGGACATTTGGTGCACGTGCAAGGAAACCAATGCATCGATGCCGATGCATCAGTTTCTTGAATATGAGGCCCTTACATCTTATAAAAACTATGTAAAATACATTTTTCAAGAAAGGTAACTTGTTTTTTAAGATCCTTTTAGAAAGTTTACAGTTTTGAAGAATAAACAATAATGGAAATGCACTGTTAATGTTTTCAACAATGGTGAGTGTGCTAAACTAGATTTGGACAATTTATTTTAGAGTAATAACTACATTGACAGGGCACTCCTAAAGTAAGAGTATCACACAATATAAAAGATGCAAAATGGCAATCTGTACGCACAGAGTTGGGAAGTAGTCCTAAGATAAAAGCGGGTGTTAATGTCAGAGTAAAATAGAAGTTGATTAGTCTACTTATTCTTTTATATCAGTGGTATGTTTGAACTTCTCTCTTTGGATGTGATGTGTCATATTTTAGTAGTTAATGCGGGCTTATCTGAGTGTGATTCATTTAATCTTTTGTTAGTGGTTCAGACACTCGCTTATCTTTGGCTAATTTAATTAATGTCATAATTAGATAAATTGGAATAGTTCTATAGGGTTATTTTTTATGTATGACTTCCAAAATGTGTAATGAAGTCAGTCTTTAAGTGTTTTATTGAACTTTTTTATTATGGATGGTTTAGTCAGCTTGATTTTTGGATATCTAATTTAGTCTCCTAGCTTTAAATATATGAATTGGTCCATTTTGTCCTGTTATCTACTTTACAAGCAAGCATATATTAGTTAGCCTCTAAATGTAGAGATTTCGTTTGTTCTTTCATAGTGGATAGTTTTGTAAGTGTGAAGGAATTATGGTTAGTATTGTTTCATGTGGCCATTTGTTAGCCCCTTCCATAAGGATCGTACAGTAAATAATTTATTTTGTATTTTCTTTTATGATATTTGGTGGTGTAGAACTTTTTCAATATTTACATTACATTTGAGTCTTCTATTTACTTTCTAATGACAGGATGGTTCTGTGGATTTTTAAAGCTTTGTGTGATTTGGTTAGCCTTATATATTGGGGTATTAAGCAAGTTTGATTACTTATTATTAAGTCTTTTACCCTTGGTTGGCTTGTTTAGTCACTTGTGTCTCTTTAGTTTATTTTGGCACTATGCTATAGTGGATTAGATAGCTTCATCCTTAGTTTCATTTGTATGGTATTTATTATCTTTCACTTGTTTTTTAAGTTTGCCTTTGAGCGGTAGATTGTGTTTGAGTTTGTTAAGGATTATAGTTAGTCTGTTAGGCTTACATGGTTAACTTCAGGTTTTTATCGTTAGGTGGCTTAGCTAATGCAATTTTGCTGAGTTCTTCATTTAGACTCTTGTTTCTGTTTGTTTATTTAATCTCTTAATGTTGGAAGATTCGGTTTGATTTGTCTTTTAAATTTGAATCCTTTGTGATGACAGATTGACAATTTAAAAAAAAAAAGGCAAAATCAGTGGAGCCATTTTCAGGAACGAGAATCAGTGGCTTTCTTTACATGGAACCTGAATTTTAGTGTTCAGTAAATCAGCTATAAATGGGTTTTTGCACATTGTTTAGAACATTGAAATGGTCACCGCTGGCATCCCTTCAAGACAATCAAATGCAGCAGGCCCATGGGTGATGGTAGGCCTCTTCCTTTAATTAATGCCATGCTGATACGCGTGTTGGGTTAAGGCTGAAATTGAAATGTCCATGTGGGATGTTAATTAGATGCCGCCGGACTATATCCTTTGTGGCAAATCCTATCGATAGCAACATGTTTGAAATATTCTTTGTATAAATGGATGCCACTGAGAGAGCGCAAACTGATATAAATATATGAGTACATCACACTTACCTATAGAGAGCATAATTCATGAAGAGAAATGCCATGAGTGCTAATAGTATCTGAAATTATATTCTAAATGTATAGCTAATATAGAGATTTAAGTAGAAGTGGAATTAATACAGAAATGTGTGACATTATATGATTTTATTAGACGTGATTATTTTGAATCTATGTCGTGTAGCTGTTAACATATAAGATGGTCTGTGGTAAAACGCAGAACGTGGTAGGCCTCAGGGCCAGAGCTGGAGCTAAAGGGGAAGGTGTTTCTTTTCATGACACAGATTGTTTAACGTTTTTGGTCATTGCATTAATGGGCCATGATTTAGAGTAATGTTTTCTAAATAATAGAATAAGAGTTTTAACATGCTTTAATTAAATGAAGAAATTGAATGCTATAATCATAATGTGAAATATTGTAGGCCTGAAATGTTTTAGCATTGATTTACACGTACATGTCTGGGCTGAGAAATGTTGCAAGCCTTTTTAGAAGTCTATGAGAGTTGGGTTCTTGGCGGCAGATATCTGTCTGCAACAGGAAAGGGGGGATCCAATTATAAGTGAATGAATAGAGGCCTGTTCAGTAGACGGCCCAGACATGGAGGAGGGTTCTGGAATGTTTAAGGGGTATCAGCGGGCCGGAGAAGAGACTGAGAAGCAAGGTCAACTCTAACGTCTGAGGCCCAATACAAAGCATCATGGAAAAAGCCTGAAGTTGCACCACGTGAGAGGCGTTTCGCAAGGGGCGTCTCAAATGTTGTTGACTGTTTTGTATTAGGGACAGCACCCCTGGGTGGAGTTAGAGCAGAGACCTGAGGACCCTTTAGAGAGCGGATGGGTAGGCAGTGAGGGGTCATGACTGGAGAACTTTAGGTTTTCACCAAGAGACTTAGAGTGGGTGACTTCCCTTGGGGGTCATTCATTGCTGACACCTTTGTTAGGTTGGGATTTGGTTAAGTAGGGATACCATCTAGAACAGGGTAGGGACGCCTAACCTGTGTTTGTTTTCCTCCAACCTAAATGAAGGAGAGATATGCGTCTATGCTGATAGCTTTGCTATTTTTAGAACTTGTGTTAGTGATTTCTGTTGCTCGTCTGAGGGCTTTTCGAGAGCACATGTATGTAATTGGACCTGTGTATCTCGTGAATCTCATTCTGAGATGCTTGTATTTGCAGCTCATTATATCTTTACAATAAACTTTTGAAACCTAGAAGTTGTCCGTGATCTTTGAGAGTAGAGTCCTTTCTTGGGTGAACTAATTTGCAGATAGGTGTACTGTTTCCTTCCAAGACAGGCAATAAAGGTTCAGTCGACCAGATCGAGGTTTGGATCAATAGATATAAGGTATCGATCAAAATCTCGCCCTTTCAGTTGGTAGCTATAGAGGATGGTTGCCTTCTTGAGGACGGTGACCTAGGCCAGGTTAGCTTACCCCAAGGCCCCTAGAAATCGATGATCGGAAGAACAGCCCGCAGATGAAGATCCGGATGACGTGAGACAGAAAAAGCAGCAGTATCGGTCGAGAGTGAGTATAAAGGGTTATGCGTGTTAGATTGCGGTGTTTTTGTATTGTATCTATGTTGTAATGTCTGGCGGAGCTGAATGTCTGTAGAGTGACTGTGGAACAGGTTGTGAGCGCGCGCAACCGGTGGAAATCTTAAGTTCAAGGAGAGCTTAAGTGGTTCGGGTGTATCGGACACCCAGAGTAATTGTCAACTAGTGTGAAGGGGGTCATGAGGTACCATTGATCACCCGAGAGACCGAGATAGGGGGAACGTAAGAGTGAGTGCGTGAGTAACGGACGCTGGTCGGAAGTTACTGTGTGTGTAAGTAACCTATCAGAGAGACGATAGACATCTCGTCAGTTGTGTTGACAATTACAGATAGACTGTGGACGTACAGTCGAGAGAAGTGACCGCTTGGTCGGAAGTAGTCATTTTTCAGTGTATGAATGGGACGCATGCATAACCGGGAGACGAGTTGAGAAAGGAGGGGTGCTGCTGCGAAGCGGAGAAAAGAGACGTCAGGTGGGGTCGCGACGTGATTGGCCAACAGGAGAAAGACCGCGCTGTGATAGGCCAAGCTAGCAAAGCCGCGACAGGATTGGTGGATTGTCATCAGGAAGTAAACAGAGTAGCGAGGCTGAATTTTGTGCGCATAATTATGAAGTGTTTTAAATGGTTGAAAGCGCTGTTTAAGAAAGAGAGGCGAGGATCGTATGAAGGGGAAGAAGCCCCGCCGGAGGGTACGCCAGCTCGTTATATGGCAGTAAATGTTGGGTTGCATACGATCCTTTGGATATCAGAGTGGAGTAAGATTACTGAAGGAAACGAGGAACTGACGTTCCCGAAGTACGGGACGTTCAGATTAGAGGTGTTACATCGATTGAAATCAGTCATGACCTCAAAGAGACCCTTGCCTAGACCAACCCAGTTTGAAGCCCTTGATGCATGGCTTAGGGCAGCGCATGAAAGGAATATGAACAGACGACAAGAAAGGGTGAAACGCTCGGTAAGGGCAGTACAGGATGCCAGGTGGGATGCGGATGCTAAAAGATGGAGAGTGCATAATTTGGAAATAAATAAACTGTACCCAGTGTTAGAGGCGCCAGTAAATAAAAGCCCCCTAGAAGAAGATGATGAGAGCGAAACAGAGGACAGCCTGATAAACAGATTACTGACAGACAGGCCACCCCCGTATAATAGAGCAGGGGGAGAGGTCGAGAATACTGAAGGAGAAAAGGGGGGCAATGCAGGAGAGCATAGACCGCTTCCCAGTTCAGAGTGGGATCCTGAGCCAAAGAAAGAGTTGCTCCAGCCTAGTCAGGTGCAACAGGTAGTCGGTAGGTTTGTGGTACAAAGAGCGCCGGAAACGGAAAGCGCCACATCCTACCCATTACCAGATGCACTACAGGTACCTGTTACCATAGGTCCTATAATATCGATATATGACCAAGAGAGAGCAAAAGGGGAAGAACGGAAACGGAAAGACAGAGAAAGAGCAGAGCAGGCAAGGAGGAACGATACCACTAATTCCCCAAGTCAGATGCCGATACCCAGAGAGTGGAGCACCCCGATGCACACAGCAGGGGACCCAGGAGGAGATCCTGGGGGCCCTAGATGGCCAATGGATCTGAGGGGATCTGGACGAAAATCCTTTCAAGAGCTAAATGAGTACATGAAGCAGTGGGATGAGGCAGTGAAGGCTCAAAAGTGCATCAATGCTGCAGAAGCAGAAAGGGAAAGTCAGGACAGCAGAACACGGACTCACTGCGGGGCTGGGGAGAGTAGCCCGGAGTGGGACTGTAGAGGGAGTAGGGGAGTCACCCATTGGGCCCGGAATGGAGGTAGAACAGACCTGGAAAACGGGGGCCCCGGGAGTGGAGGGGTGGCGCGCCCAATACTCAGTGAAGGGGAGAGGAGAGCGCAAGAGTACAGGAACAGCTTTAAGTGTCCACACTGTGTGCCTGCCACCAGAGAACAGAATGGGAGTTGTGAGAGGTCGCACCATAGTCCCTGTGATGACAGAAATGAGCGCAGCCCAGGGAATATGGGGAACCAGGAAGGATCGTATCGGATACTGAGCGATACGAGGCAAAGGGAGTGTAGCGACCAGAGGGAAAATAACAGAGAGATGTGCGGTGAGAGGAGAGAAGAAGACGAGAGTGGGCAGAGAGAGAGTAGGGATAAAAGGCCCGTGTTCCATCACCTTCCAAGATCGGATGGCCGAGCATGGGACCTGGAGAGATGGGAGCAAGGGAGGCCACCCATTAATTCTCCTGAGCCCAAACGCAGAGCTCGAAGTTGGGATGGTAGGGAGACCAGTGAGCCCCCTTCGAAAGACATATTGCGAGCTGAGATAAAAGCCAAGAGACTTGATGTCTCCAGCTTAAGGTCAGATCTGGATGACATGGTAGATGGTACCCTGCCTTTAGAGAGAATGGAAATGTATGAACAGGATGAAATACTGTATATGGCAAAGGACATCACACGAAAGGCGAGAGCAGTCCATGAGAAGTTAGTCGAACTAGCAGGCAAATATATGGTGGACTTGTCAAGAACCAAAGCATTACAGGGTAACCACAGGCTACATTACTCAGATCGAGATCTAGATGAGAGGAGAACGATTGGGCTGAAAACACACATAAGGGAACTGATTACTGGAATAAGGACATGGAGGGCACTAGATAAGTGGGAAGAGAGGTGGTCCAAGAAAGGGACCGGCAGAAGAAGCATGATTGGTATGACACCAGGACAGCAGGGAATAGAAGCTTACCCTTTGCGTGAAGTTGCAAATGGGAGCTATGTACATGTCCCTTGGAGTAGGGGAGATTTAGCTGCTTTTACCACATCTTTCCCCAAGTTACGAGAGAGCCCCGTGGAGTGGTACAAGCAAGTCGAGAGGTTTGTAAAGATCTCAAAAGTCCTATGGATAGATCTGAACACGCTGTTTGACATTGTAGTACCAGGAGATCTGTGGACAGCATGCAAGGTTAGCGCTGAGTGGCCCACAACGGAGCCAGAGAGAGATGCTAGGACTAATGGGCCGTCCGAGATCGTGATGGCAAAATTCGAGAGAGTGATGACTTGGCTGAAAGAAAAAGTGCCAATGCAAGACATAGATTGGGTCAGAATAGACAGAACGAGACAGGAACCCAAAGAGACAGTCCATGAATATTACGAGAGATTGCTGAAGGCGTTTAAACAGTATAGCGGCTTGGATGTAATGGATCCAAAGGACATAGGGCAATTCGTGTCCAAGTTCGTCCTGGGACTGAGACCGGATATTAGTTTAATGATTCAGCAACACTCGATTTGTTGGCAAAGTAAACCCCTAGATGAAATACTGAGATATGCCAGGTACTGCTGTGATGAGGTAGACTCCAAGGCTAAGAAACTAAAAGAGAAGCTGATGGTGGTACAATTGCAGACAGCAGGAAAGGGGGGACCGCAACAACAGCAGCAAGGGACAGGTACAGGAGGTAAGAAGCAGTACAGTCAGAACAAGGGTAATGAGGAGAGTACTACCTTTAGACCCAGAGTAGACATAGCTACCTTGAAGAAAACGACTAGGTGCCACCAGTGCAACGAGTTGGGGCATTGGAAACGCGAGTGCCCTTACAATGTAGAGATCGGAGAGCAAGAGATAGAGGAGGAAGAGGTCCAGAGCGCACCTATGAGAGGGGCGACGCCATACCAAGGAAAGGTGCTCAAAGGGGGGGGGGCTCCTCCCCGAGCCCAGTTCCCGCAACCTCCTCGAGTAGGGAGTATGGGTAAGACCTATAGACAAATGCCCCTGTTTATGGAAGGGGAAGAATGCTATTATGTGGACCCATTAACCGGACAGAGAGTGGAAAGAGAAGACTGCACCCTTGGGGCAGCCTTAGAGGTAGATCAGAGGGGACCCTATGTGGAAGCAGAAGTAGCAGGGTGCCCTACGACATTTCTGGTGGACACAGGAGCCACTAGATCCACGATCAGATCAGCTGCAGTTCCAGACCTGCCCATGTCTGGAGAGACCATACAGGTGGTAGGGGTCGCAAACAGGAGAATAACCAGCCAATTGACAGAACCGGTACAGGTGAAAATAGGGAAGTACAGCGATGAGCACCAATTTGTGGTTTGCGATTCAAGCCCTGTGTGTCTGCTAGGAAGAGACCTGTTGTGCAAATTGAATTGTACTATATATTGTACACCCCAGGGAGTGGAGGTATTGACTAATGATGATGATGCAGATTTCAAAGTTGCAAACTCAAGAATATGTGTGGAGCTGTACCCTACTTTGACAGTAGACGAGCTTCCCTGGGATTTGAGAGAGACAGTGGCATCAGAGGTATGGGATTTCACTGGGGAAGAGATTGGATTGGTCAAAGGGGTGGACCCAGTGAAAATTGTAGTGAAACCGCATGCTGAGTTCCCAAGAACACCCCAGTATAAATTGACTCCAGAAACGATTGCAGGCATAAAACCCGTGATCGAGTCCATGATTAAACAGGGAATACTGAAAGAAATCGTGGGTAGTCCATGTAACTCCCCGATTATGGGTCTGCAGAAACCAAATGGGAAATTTCGGATAGTGCAGGACCTTCGAAAGATTAATAACATAGTCGTTTCATGTTGTCCAGTGGTACCGAATCCATCAGTGATACTGTTTCAGATTCCATTCCAAGCTGAGTGGTTCACTGTGATAGATCTTTGTCAGGCTTTCTTTTCGATCCCTTTGGACGAAGATAGCCATTTTCTTTTCGCATTTAAGCTGGAAAATCGCGTCCTAACATGGTGTCGTATCCCTCAGGGGTATACAGAGAGTCCATCGATCTTTAACCAGCTTCTGAAGAAAAATCTTGAAAGTCTAGTGCTGCCCCAGAAGTCAGTTCTGGTCCAGTACATAGACGACCTCCTTGTGGCGTCAGACACAGAAGAAGCTTGCAGGGAAGACTCCATTGCTTTGTTAAATCACCTAGCTGCCAATGGGCATAAGGTATCCCCGGGAAAATTGCAGTACTGCCTGACAGAAGTGCAGTACTTGGGACACAGAATTGAGAAAGGCAAACGAAAAGTGTCACCAGATAGGATAGAGGCGATCATGAAAATGAATGCGCCTCAGACCCAGAGAGAGGTCAGGATGTTCCTAGGGATGGTGGGTTATTGCCGACAGTGGATCGTGAACTTTTCACTGAAAGCAAAACCTTTGCAAAAACTGACGCACAAGGAGGTGAGTGATCCGGTACCATGGGACAAAGACTGTTTGATGGCATTCTTACAGCTGAGAGAGGACCTGTGTCGTGCTCCGGCATTGGGAATGCCTGATTACAATAAACAATTCTTTCTTTACTGTTGTGAGAGAGAAGGTTGTGCGTTGTCTGTGTTGGTCCAAATCCATGGGAATGCCCGTAGACCAGTTGCTTATTTCTCAGCTACTTTAGACCCAGTAGCCGCAGCGTTGCCCGGATGTCTCAAATCCGTTGCTGCAACGGGTGTCAGCATTGAGAGATGTGAAAATATCGTCATGGGGCACCCGTTAGAGGTGTGCGTGCCACATTCTGTTGAACTGTTGATGACCAGGACCAAAACACAGCATCTGACCAATAGCAGGCTCACGCGCTATGAGCAAGTTATTCTTGCTGCAGAGAACGTGACCCTCAAGAGATGCTCTGTTTTGAACCCTGCTACCTTAATGCCACTTCCAAATGATATTGATGATGATGATGAATATACAGACCATGACTGTCTCGATGTGACTGAACTATGCACCAAACCCAGACCCGACATCGTAGATGAGCCACTGACCGACCCAGACGAAGTTTTCTTTGTCGATGGCTCATGTGTAAGAGACGAAGTTGGGCAGTTGAGAGCAGCTTATGCTGTTTGTACAATTGAAGGAGTTGTGGAAGCAGGGTGCCTGGAAGGAGTAAACTCCGCTCAGGTAGCCGAGATTATTGCCCTAACACGTGCTTGCTTAGCAGGCAATCAAATTCGAGTCACCATCTACACCGACAGCCAATACGGGTTTGGGGTAGTTCATGATTACGGGCAGTTATGGTCTCAAAGAGGGTTCATGACTTCTTCAGGCTCTCCCATTCGCAATGGAGAGTTTGTGCGCTTGTTGTTAGAAGCATTGCAATGTCCAGCAAGTATCGCAGTTGTAAAGTGCATCGCACATACCAGAAATGAGGACTTTGTTTCGAAAGGCAATAGATATGCAGATGAAGTTGCGCGGTATTGCGCAGAACAAGGTTACTCTTTCACAGAGGTGGATGTGGGTGGAATAAATGTAAGAACTGAATTAGCCATGATACTGGAAACTGTTGATACTTGGGATGAATTGTCAATCATGCAAGAAAATGCTCCTGATTCTGAAAAAGAAACGTGGGAAAAGGCAGGATGTGTAATGGGTGAGACTCATTTTTGGGTCTCAGCAGACGGCAGAGCAGTGTTGCCCAATGAGATGGTGAGTCCAATGGCTAGACTCATACATGGTCCCGTACACTTAGGGAGAGATGCTATGCTGAGAGTGTTTAGACAGACTTGGTACAATCCTAAGTTTAGAATAGCAGCAGAAGCAGTGTGCCAGCGTTGTGTGACCTGCCAGCAGCTGAACGTAGGGAAAAGAACACCAGTTGCACTAAGTCACATAGGAAGATCAGGAGGTCCATTCAATAGAATGCAGATAGATTTCATTGAAATGCCAAGATGCAACCGCCTTCGCTATGTCCTGGTGGTTGTTTGTGTGTTCTCCAGATGGGTTGAGGCATACCCTACACGTAGGTGCGACACCCTCACAGTGGCTAAGTTACTGCTTAGAGAACTTATCCCTCGTTTCGGGGTGCCGGCCTTTTTGGAATCGGATAGGGGAACACATTTTAACAGCGAGCTTGTGAAGATGATTTGTGTTGCACTGAATATAGACCAAAAGCTCCATTGCAGTTACCGACCAGAAGCCTCAGGAATTGTGGAACAAATTAATGGCACGATCAAGTCCAGAATAGCGAAAGTTTGCTCCTCAACGACCCTGAGTTGGCCTGATGCCCTGCCATTAGTACTCATGAGCCTTCGTAGTACCCCAGACAGAAGAACAGGGTTGTCACCACATGAGGTGTTAATGGGGAGAGCAATGAGACTGCCATCTATTCCAGCTACTGCACTGTTAAATATCACAGATGATATGATCCTGGACTATTGTAAGGGGCTGTCTGACGCCATGCGTTCTGTGTCCCTTCAGGTGCAGGCTGCAGAGGTTCCAGCGTGCCAGGGCCCTTGCCATGACCTGTATCCTGGGGACTGGGTCCTGGTGAAGAAACATGTGAGAAGAAGCTGCTTGGATATTCGTTGGCGTGGGCCCTACCAGGTCATCCTGATCACAAGTACAGCTGTAAAGGTGGGAGGCCTGCCCACCTGGATACACGCGTCGCATACGAAAAGGGTTCCAGCACCTCTGGAAACAGCTCCTCTCTCGGATGGACGTCCAGCTGAGGACCAAGAAGCCATAGAGGGGGCTAGCCAAGCTGTAGAGGTGCCAGTGGAAGCAGGGAACGAGTCTGACCAAGCTGAGGACGGTCAGTACAACAGCGAAACAGAAGACGCTACAGAAGGAGAAGACAGCTGGGAGTACGAGTCTGACCCTGACAGGTCTGAGAGAGAGCGAGAACAGACCAGAAGGAGAAGGAGTAGAAGGGCACGTGGAGAAGCAATTTGGCCGCAAAGAAGAAGTTCTAGCCTGAGGTCAACTCCAGAAGCAACCCTTCCTCCGATATCAGAAGACTCAGACCCAGAAGAAGGTGCTCAGGGCGCTGAGGCACCGAACCGAAGGAGGTCAAGAAGAGTGCGTGTGCCTAACAGAAGATACTCCACACCTGAGTGGACATATCTGGCGACAAATGTCTGTGAAACCGGAGACAGGGAGGATCCGAGCGGTGGTGGTGTCCAGTTCTGAGCCCATTATCACCGTGGAAATACAACTGTTGGTACCCGGTGTCGAACAAGAAGGGTCACTAACATTCGTGCTCCCCAGACCTCCCCGCCTCAGCAAGTTAAAACACATGTTTCTTACAGAATTGAAATTCCCCGACTTTGGTACAACGATAACAGCACATGAAGAGCATACTCTTCGCATGGAAATATTGAACTATGCTATTGAAGCGGCAACCACAAATCTAATAGTCGATTGTTAAAGGACTTTGTAAATAAAGCAAGCAGAAGAAAAGAAGATTACCTAGCGCCCAGGAAGCAGAGAATTTTAGGGAATCCCTTAAGTTGATGGAGAAGGGCTAGGGTTGTCTTTTTGAACTGTGAAAGGACTTTTGCGAAAAAGGCTGTCAGCCTCCAGTTGTGTGGATTCTAAAGACAAAAAGGATTGAAAAGAGACTGCAAAGGAACGAGAGGAAAAGAACTTTTTGCAAAGAAAAAGAGGGAACTATTTTGTCTGACGAAATGGAGGCCGGCACCCCGAACCGCAGAGCTAAATGTATAATAGGTACACTAATAGTAGGAGTGATAATATTAATAGCTTTAGTGGTAACAATTTCTTATGTAAAGGGACATGAAGAAGAGGTAAAAGTAACTGATGTGAATTCTGCAGAAACGCTTACACCCACTGTTGCTGGTGAGAAAGGGGAAAACACTCAAGAGAAGGCGTTATTGGCTGCAGAAGCCCGCAGGTTACATGTAGACGAGTCCCAAGGAGACTTTAGGTCAAATGCTTATGCTAAACTTTTGTATGAATACGTGGATGCCATGGAGGTTAAGGATTGCTACGTCTGCATGCAGTTGCCTGCGTCTGTAGATGAAGGAATTCGATATCATCACCTCCCTCTGACATATGGCATTACATGTAGCTTATTGCTTAGTATATTTTATGAGAGAGATAGTTTTGAATACTATTTCTCCAATTATGATTCTGTGTTGCCAGAAGTCCCGAATTATAAGCAGATGAATAAATGGGATTACTGGAAGAGTGAAGACAGATTGGCCAAGTTCTTCATTCCTTGGATTACCTTAGATACTTCACATGCCCGTAGAAATAATCTGACATGCAAGGTGTCAGAAGTCGAGAAAAAGTTCATAGGGCAGGTGGATGATCGTTACAGGAGACAAAAGATTTTGAAAAAATCAGGACAGGGGAAATTAGATTGGACCGAGGAAGAGAAGTCACACAAGAGAAAGGGTAGTAGTGGTCCAATAGCTTTAGATAAAGCGCAGAGAGGAAAGTTATGTCTTCACCGAGCCAAAACGTATTATGAAAATGTATACGTGGGTGAAGTTGACTGTGAACATGCTTTTAATTTAGAGTACTACACTAAGGATTTCCTGAAGGGAATGCAAGTGATTCCAAATGTGTATTTTGTATGTGGAAGAAATGCTTACGTGAGACTACCTGACAACTGGTATGGATCATGTTACTTGGCAATTGTCTTCCCCAAAATATATCATGCACAAGACTTATTGATCATTGAGGGCCAGACATCATCGAGGGGAAGGAGAGATTTAGGCGATACAGAAATGGTTGGAGATGTCTTTGGAGCTATGTTCCCTCTTTTGGGAATAATCCTTAATGATGTTAAAATTAGACGACTGGCAACAGTTGTCGACAGGTTGTCTGCCAGCACTGCTCAGTCCTTAATGCTGGTAGAAGGAGAGATGCAATCGATAAGGGCTATGGTTCTTCAAAATCGGCTTGCATTAGATGTCTTATTAGCAAAAGAGGGCGGAGTCTGTAAGGCTTTGAAGGTTCAGGAATGTTGCACTTACATTCCAGACCTTTCGAAACCCCTTGAGAAAGTTATTAAGAACATAACTAATATACACAAAGAGATCGAAGACTTGAGTAGAGAAAATGTCTGGGAAAAGGTGGGCCACGGAATGAGTACAGTTGGAGGGTGGTTTTCCACCTTAGGCAAAAGCTTTATTTGGTATATCCTAAAGCCTATCATCATAATATTGATCTGTGGGATAATATTGTGGGGATTGGTGAGGGTATTCAAATGGTACAGAGCAAGAAGGTCAGAAAGGGCCCAAAGAGAACAGTTGCAGAGATTGGCTGCCATACAAGATAATCAGTACAGGAGCCTGAGAGCTCTGGAAGCGCAGAGAATGCCAGCAATAACTGCAGTTTAAATGTTAGTGATGACCCCGAGAGGTCATCAAAGGGGGGAACTGAGAGAGCGCAAACTGATATAAATATATGAGTACATCACACTTACCTATAGAGAGCATAATTCATGAAGAGAAATGCCATGAGTGCTAATAGTATCTGAAATTATATTCTAAATGTATAGCTAATATAGAGATTTAAGTAGAAGTGGAATTAATACAGAAATGTGTGACATTATATGATTTTATTAGACGTGATTATTTTGAATCTATGTCGTGTAGCTGTTAACATATAAGATGGTCTGTGGTAAAACGCAGAACGTGGTAGGCCTCAGGGCCAGAGCTGGAGCTAAAGGGGAAGGTGTTTCTTTTCATGACACAGATTGTTTAACGTTTTTGGTCATTGCATTAATGGGCCATGATTTAGAGTAATGTTTTCTAAATAATAGAATAAGAGTTTTAACATGCTTTAATTAAATGAAGAAATTGAATGCTATAATCATAATGTGAAATATTGTAGGCCTGAAATGTTTTAGCATTGATTTACACGTACATGTCTGGGCTGAGAAATGTTGCAAGCCTTTTTAGAAGTCTATGAGAGTTGGGTTCTTGGCGGCAGATATCTGTCTGCAACAGGAAAGGGGGGATCCAATTATAAGTGAATGAATAGAGGCCTGTTCAGTAGACGGCCCAGACATGGAGGAGGGTTCTGGAATGTTTAAGGGGTATCAGCGGGCCGGAGAAGAGACTGAGAAGCAAGGTCAACTCTAACGTCTGAGGCCCAATACAAAGCATCATGGAAAAAGCCTGAAGTTGCACCACGTGAGAGGCGTTTCGCAAGGGGCGTCTCAAATGTTGTTGACTGTTTTGTATTAGGGACAGCACCCCTGGGTGGAGTTAGAGCAGAGACCTGAGGACCCTTTAGAGAGCGGATGGGTAGGCAGTGAGGGGTCATGACTGGAGAACTTTAGGTTTTCACCAAGAGACTTAGAGTGGGTGACTTCCCTTGGGGGTCATTCATTGCTGACACCTTTGTTAGGTTGGGATTTGGTTAAGTAGGGATACCATCTAGAACAGGGTAGGGACGCCTAACCTGTGTTTGTTTTCCTCCAACCTAAATGAAGGAGAGATATGCGTCTATGCTGATAGCTTTGCTATTTTTAGAACTTGTGTTAGTGATTTCTGTTGCTCGTCTGAGGGCTTTTCGAGAGCACATGTATGTAATTGGACCTGTGTATCTCGTGAATCTCATTCTGAGATGCTTGTATTTGCAGCTCATTATATCTTTACAATAAACTTTTGAAACCTAGAAGTTGTCCGTGATCTTTGAGAGTAGAGTCCTTTCTTGGGTGAACTAATTTGCAGATAGGTGTACTGTTTCCTTCCAAGACAGGCAATAAAGGTTCAGTCGACCAGATCGAGGTTTGGATCAATAGATATAAGGTATCGATCAAAATCTCGCCCTTTCACCACTTTGGAAGGCGCGCCATCACACGTGTACGAAACAAGCATACATATGCTTCCTTTTTAATATGCAGCACACAGCACACTTGGTCGCATTGGAGCCAGGGAGAGATGTCACAGAAAATGACAAATACATAAACAGAAGAAGTACACTCCTCGGAATTATGCGAAACATAAGCTATTAGCAGTATCCCAGAGACTTGAACCACATAACCCTTTTTTGTTTCATGCTGTCTGCTCTACGGAAGCACCAGAACATTCTGTCAGTCACAGCCCTAATGGCTGCAGAAACATTGCTTGCATTGAGCGTGCCCCTGCTTTCTGCCCTTGGGTGTCACAGCAATTCACATACGTGTCCACCTTACAGTAATGAATCCCTCTGCCTGCAAAGTGGACGCACTTAACTAAAAAGAGAACTGCAGCAAATTGGGCATGAAGAACAATTTTCCACAATGGGCTGAGAATACATGGAATAGATAGAAAGGGCTTTACATCGCTCGGAGCCGTTTTGTGTTAATACCCAAACTTGTGCAAATTAAAGCCAACTAACACTCTATCAAAAATTAACCTTACTGTTCAAGCGCCGGACTTGATATATTCTTATTTCACTGGAAAAGGCATTCTTTTATGTAAGTTATATATAAAGAGAACCATTAAGAAAATATTTGATGCACCAAACAAGGGGTATTCAGAAACGCCCATTCCATAGCCATATTATTAATCCAGATAACGATGATCAAATACCGTTAATGCATATTAAACATCCACACATGTTCATCTTGCAACGCCATGCTGGTGAGCATGAACCAAGATGCATTTCAAGCATCGCATGAAATTAATGGCAATCTGGTGCTACCGAAACATGCATACACCAACCAAGTGCTCCATGAGTTACGGAGTATGACCACAAAATTATACCGACATGTGTCTCACTGGGTATTATAGGGGTTATCTATGTGAGAGAATCAGAAATAACACTCAACTTTTCTAAATCGTCTGATCGATGCTAAAACAGGGACAATAACAGAAGATGTGATTAAAATTAAACATTTTCTAACATGTTCTTGCTTAGTAATGTTATAATTTCTATGTGTTTAAAAAACTGAAACACTGACTTTTTTACAGTTTTGTGCCGGGTTCTGAGTGTGAAACTTCAGAAGATCAGACAAACTTATATATCTAAATTCTGCAGGAATTAAGGGAGACCGCAAAGTGTTAAATGTAAGTCCTCTCAATTTGAGGCAGTAGACAAAATGTCACAACTCACACAGCTTAGATCAGATGTGAAGTACTCAATTTTGTAACACCGAAATCTAACATATTGTAATATCCTTGATTACAAAAGGGAGAACAATTTGTGAGACATCTATTACTCCTTTCTTTGACAAACCATACTTAAGAGTTATTAACATCTAGTGGACATGATATTATATAGGGTGAACAAAACAAAGTAACACTTGATATCTCCAAAGCATCACTCCTCATAAAATCTAGAATGTTCCGCCTACTCCCTTTTGTGAGAGGAAAATAGTTAACTAATGTTTAGCCATGTGAAAATATACATCCCTGGGGATCATTCATTCATAACAGTGGGACGGTATACAACTGGTGAAAATGGTAATTGCATATTTTAGCATTATTATTTGTCTTGAACTGAGAGAAAATTCAGCCATTTATATTTTGTTCAGGAGGTTGCCACCTATGTTTGCCTGATGAAAGGACAAAAAAGTAGGAAATGGAGTATAAATCAATGCAATTGGAGGCAAAGTCGTTTTTATATCTTATTTACGTTTTCCACCACTAAGGTGTAATTGAAGAGGAAATATTCACCTAATTCGAGATTCCCACGCTGGGTATTTTTTTTTGCCAGGTATTCTCACATACGTCTAAAAGAGCCCATCTATGTTCCTTAAATTTATTAAAGGGTGAGACAGTCTGACTTTGCCTGTTTAACCAGTAAATCCAATTGAGTTGCTTGCCTCTTCTTTCAACAAATTGTGTTTTGTTGTCTCTTTTCTTTAAAGAGTTGCTATAATTCTAAATATGGGTCATGGGGACTTTTCTTCTAGCCGGAGGCGCAAAGCTTGGATATGTATGTGGACAAATGCCTTATACCTTCTGTGTTGGTAGCGCGTGCCTCTCTCTATTGCTTCTTTCCAGGAGAGAAAGAAAGCATTAATACAAACAACATGCAAGACATAAGGCACAATGAGGGGCAAATGTGGTGGAAAATTTAAGAACAGCCAGGCAAGGAGGGCTTTGGAATCTTGTTGCTGATGCAATCAGACTCAACAGAAAAGGTTCAAATGAGCATAAGTGGATTTTGCTTGAGTAAGCAGCAAAATTTGAACGATATTCCCCACAGCACACAATAAATACCGAACACCTCTGTATCAGTTCCTGTTGCATCCGATTGGCTAACACGTAATGAGGGCCTTAGAGGAAGAAACGTTCAGTGGAGTTCAAGGACTCAATTTTGAAACACACTGAAGTCAATTTCAGGATATTATCCAACTATCTGCTCTTTGGAAACTTATGAAAATGGAACGGTTATCGCGGACTATCAATTAATGCACTGATTGAACCCTGTTAAAAATGAATCCTTCACATCCAGTTGGACTCTGACCTTTCATCGTATCTGTCATTTTGTTTATTCCTACTTGAACTCAAGACACTTGCAGTGAATTGAAGCAAATAGAAGGTGACAATGTTAGGACATTGCGAAACCCAGTAAATAATTAAATTAATACATTGGAGGAGCTCCATTTAAGGATAGCAAATGGACACCCTACTTAGATTGGCAGTGTTAAACACGGTGGTAAGTTTCGTTTTGGGGTGGTGTGGTGTGCTAAGAGCAAACCTTCAGCCCAAGCAATCACAGTCCAGTTGTCTACCCAAAACAAGCAACTGTGTAACAGGCGCAGACAAGAGGTTTGACTTGATGCAGGCTGGTCGCAGATAGAGAGTCCTATTATCATCATCCTTCTTGTTAACGTCTGCTCGAGCCATTCACAAGTTAGTGCTTGATTTGGAAAAAAATGAAGTGCAGTTGCCCAACATTTATCTTAGGAGGCTGCCGCCCACTTTCATCACTGGCATGGCCCACTTCTGTCATTGGTGCAGCAGACACATTTTAGCACTTAACAAGAAAAAAAACCTCTTTTTATAAAAATCATTTGTTTTCTTGTTTCTTAACGCACTACGGATGTGCCTGCGCTCAATAAATAATAGGTGTTACAATTGCTAGACTGGAAGACAGAGTCTCCTCTGCCAGTTAAAATTCATGCCATTCAGATTATCCAAACAACCTGAGGCAAGCTTAAATGTTTCGATCAGACCTGCCAGCCACAAGTAGCTGTTTTGCACAGAATCACTCATGACACACTACTTAGCACTTATATAAAGATTTTCATGCTCCCTGCAGAGGTGTAACACAGGCCACCACAGCCCCCGCGGTGCGGGGTTGCCCCCAAGCTCTAGGGGGCCCCCTCAGCACAGCACTCTGGCCGGAGAGCTGCTGGTTGAGCCTGGAGGGGGCCCCTCCACATACCTTGGAGGGAGGCCCCTTCAAGTTTCGTTACGCCAGTGGCTCCCTAAGATGCAAACAGTGTGGATCTCAGCTCATACACTCAATGCTTAATTTGAGGCAGTGGTTGCAGGTGCGTCCCACAGACACTCACTGTTCTGTGCGTGCAGTGTGGGGGAGCGCTAGGCATCACTGATACATTTGGAGGTTTGCTGTGGAGGTGGTTGCACTGCAAAAAAAGCAAATTACTCAAGCCACAGTCCCTTAACCCCTTCAACGCTAATGACAAAGCCAGCTAGTCATGGGCATTACCCGCGCTACGCGGATGATGAGCTGGCTTTGTCATAAACAGCGCGATTTTTTAAAATCAGCGCACAGCGGTAAAACGCGGTAACGGTTAATATAAGTGCTGGTAGTGCCCACCGGCCGAACCGATTAATGTTAAGTACTACCCATAGAACAGGATTGTTGAAGAGAGAATGGGTGACTAGTCCAGTCAAAGTCACAAATGTATGTATTGTGAGAATGGTCTCAATTGAGGAGATAGTTTGTGGCACAGATGTCAAGAAGTATATGAATGGAGGCAAGAGCAAGGGCCCTCCATGGAATACACATTGGTCATCAATTTATCTGAAGTGAACGTGAAGAGAGTTCTAGGAGCTGGTGGCTGATTCTGCGACAACCATGCTGGATCGCCTTTCTGCTTATTAGGGGTTCTGTGATAGGTGGGGTAATTGTCTCTAGTCAGTTGTAGATTTTTTTTGTATTTTTTATAGTGTCGTATATGAGAACAATAGGTTTATTGAGATCCCTTTGTTTCATCCAACTCACAGCAAGGCGAAATTTGAAGGCAGCAAAAAAGTCTACTGAAACAGTTAATTTAATGCTGAACGTCATAAATTCTAGCCAAATGGACGACTCAACATTCTAGTTAAGTCATTCGGAACAATACGTCGCAGCGTGGTTTTCCTGTAGCATCAAGAAAGGAAGGTACCTGCAAATGTATGAAATGTCATTATGCTCCATTACACACTGTGTAAGTGTTTGGCACAATGAATTTGCCTGACCCAATATCCCTGAATACCCTACCTACGTTAGGAGGGGCTGATGAGTATCTGGCTCACTGCTACATTATTAGACAGATGTAAAAATCTTTTGAGAACAAGAAAAAAAGATACATTTTCATAAAATGTGTGTTTGTGACTTGTAACAAAAGTCTTGAAAGGAATAAAACGGTGTGAAGTTTTACTCTAAGTGTAATGCTTTTATCTTAACTTTGTATTGGCAAATAGGTTGCTCCACTGCCACTAAAAGAAAAAGGGCTGTCCTGTCCTGATTGTGAGTAAATGTTTGTCAGTGATTATACTATCTTTAAATACATTTCCTATTTGTTAACATAAAGCATCTTACAAAGCTTCAGAGACATTCGACCTTGAGTCCCAGCTGCAGTAATGAAGTTGCTAAAGTTTCATGTTATCACATTTGAATACATCTAAAGGCACATTGCACAATCCACACCCATGGAACATCACATACAGCATTAAAATCACAATTCAATTTACATGTGAACAATTGTAATACCTTCTAAAATACCATTTGTTTAACACTACGATTGCCATGACACCTTAAAGCACGGTCATAATGGTGGTAATCCCTGACATTTCAACATGTTCGGGCGAAGAGTCACTCAGCGAGTCCAATTCTTCAGGACAGCCCTACTTGGCAGACCTTGCAGGAGCTTGGGGTCACACTTGTCACATAGCATCAAGGAAAATTAAGCAGCTACTTCAAAGTGCAGAGGGAGACTTAGCAAAGAGGAAAAGAACTGGATACAATGGGACTTTTCTAGCCCAGACAAGCGGTTTGCTTGGTTGAATCGTAAACATACCAACATTGCCAACCAAAGAAAGATTGTATATTACCATTTATTGAGAGGCAGAATAAAAGATTTAAAAAATGACCATCATATGCAGTAATTCACATCTGGGTGTGTAACTAATAGTGAAAAAACAAAACTGGTATATAAAAGTACTTACACAATATCATCGTTCTGGAACTCCAGCTCTCCACAAGTATCCTCGAAATCTTCGCCTCCACCTCTGGCCGTGCCCTCCACTGTTTTGTATGGCACAATAACAGTTCCTCTTGCCCCAGATGTTCTTAGCACCTTCACTTCCATGGTGCCAATGCTCTCGCTTACGTGGGTCACAGGCTCCTCGAATGTAAATATGCCTGCGTGATCGTCATCAAAGATGGTGACTGTGGCTGTGGCTGGTGATCCAAGGCAAGCGAGTGTTGTTATGTGATTGGTCTCAAGGTTGATATCTGCTGTCTGGGAGTTGACTTTTATGTTACTAAGGTGAACAAGGAAGTTCTCATCTTCTTCAAATATGTCATCGTCAATGATGCCAACACGTATTTCTTTCTGGGTCTCACCAGGTTTGAAGACCACTGTCCCTTCGGTGAACTCATAATCAGACCCTGCATTGGCTGTCCCATCTTCTGTTCTAAAGTCAACAAACACAGTATTGGTCAAATCCCCACCCCTTCGTATAATTGTCAGTGCAACAGTCCCACAGTTCTCAAGACACTGATACGTGGCTTGCTCGAAATAGATTTTACTGACAGGCTCATTTTCTATAACTTCAGTGTTAACTTCCTGCATGCTCACAGCTTTTCTTGCCTGGTCTGCTGCATGTCTCTTTAAAATATTTCCGGCCCCAGTCATCAAGCGAGTAGCCTGAATGCGATAAAATGCTCGACTTTTTTGCTGTTGACTCAAGACCTGGTAGTTTGCTAACTCAATGAGCTGCTCTATTTCCTTGTCAGGATGTTTCTGTTTCAGCTCCTTTAGGATTTTGGCCATATCCCTCCTGGCTTCGTCATCATCTTGATCTTTCTCATCGGCCTCCAGAACCAGAGAGCCATCAATGAAGTTTTCAGTATGAGAGTTGATCATCTTTCCATCCATTTCAATGTCAGCTTTTGAAGAGGGCCTATCACCTTCTGTTTCGATAATCATACCTCTTTGCTTACCAGCTCTATATCGCTTGTAGACATATTTGTAGAACAACAGCCTTCGGTCTGCAACCCAAGCAAACACTACGCATATTGGAAAGAAGAAGAAGGTCAGCATGCTTTCCCAGACTTCCACCTCACCCGGAGAAATGACGGATAAAATTAAATAAAGCCAAGTATAGGCAAAAATGCTCCAAGCTGCGGTGACAAAGAACACTCTTAAATGCTTAATCCTCCTTACCTCCCCATCAGGAACAACGTAAACACAAATGGCTATAATGATAAACATATTAAAGGCTGCACTTCCCACAATAGTGCTAGGTCCCAGGTCTCCGGCTTGAAAGTTATGGCCACAGACTTCAATAACAGAAAGCAGAATCTCAGGTGCGGAAGAGCCGAGAGCCATTAAGGTCAAGTTGGATACTGTCTCATTCCATATCCTCACCGTTGTTCTTGTTGTTTCACCATTGGCTTTCTTGATGGTTATCTCCTTCTCTTGAGACGTAATGACTTCTATTGAGGACATGAAGCGGTCAGCTATAATAGACACTCCTAGGAACATGTAGACCATGGCCACAAAGTACACAGTTGCTCTTGCAATTTTATCGCCAAATGATGGATTTTGCGGTTGCCAGATTGGCAAAATGACACCTTCCTTGCAGTAATATGTACCAGTGCATGGATCTGTTCCATTCCTATTTTCTTCATCAACTTCACTTCCTGCATGAGCTCTGCCAGCATAGAGCAGTAAGAGAGCCACAATCATTACCAAATAAATCCTAAAAGCCGGGGTAGCCTGAAGGCCAAGTTTCATCATGGTAGCCATTGTTGATCTGATCTTCTAGTCACCTGTGACTGCTGCCCTGTAGATAAAATTTGTAAAGGTAATTTAGTACAAAATTTAACTATCCCCAAATTTCCACACTACTAAAGTAAATAACAATCTTCTCCATGTTTTTAAGTGCAGAAAAAGCATACTTATTCAATATTTTATGCAGTATCCATGACAATATCACATGCGTCATTGCTCACCACAAGTTGAATGCTTTGCTTCAGTTAAGGCACTAACAGTTTATTGAGGACTTGCGTTCTACTGTGGCCTATGAATCTCTGTGCTGAATCTTATCAAAGCGGTACAAAAGGGGGGTGGCTTTGGCCGCCATAAGTGTGGCAGGGTATGCTCAGACGTGAGTCCCTTGCTCACTTTGCCACTGGATTCAAGCAAGCCAGGCTGAAGAAGGCTGTAATGCCAGAAACCGGTCCTCGGAAGCTTGTTTCCGGTCCAGGGAAAGCATGGCTTGGCAGTTCGGGCTGGACTGTTCCCATGAGGCACAGGGTCAGACTGATTTGCATATAGCCATGTCTGAACTGGGGTGGCAGAGTGGGCTAAAGAATGGTGATGGATTAAACCCAGATCTTTTGACTGGGTGTGAGTGTTTGATTGGTTCAGATGCTCCGTCCATCACCACCCCCTTTTGTACCGAATCTTATCAAAGAGCAAGCGAAGCAGTTGCATCCCTTCTGTGGTTGAATTGGGCAGTGATCTAACACTCTCATCGAGCCTTTCTTCATGAAAATGTTATAAGCTGGTTTTTACCCTGTTGAGCTTAAGGCAACATCAAAACCAGTTAGTTAGGAAACGGCACAACAGACACTTCACACTTGCCAATGTGCACAGATGGAACAGAAAACATTAGATTCATACCAGTCACCTGATAAAACCAACACAGCACTAGCGTCATATTGCTGGTATCAGTATATTCCCATACAAACAACACCAACTACCCGGTAGTCGACCGACGTTCGCATTTTGAGACTAAGAAAAATGGCAGAGGCATATGGCTCTCTCACTTACACCCACTATACATATCGCCAGACCTTAGTGTAAACTCAAGTGCTTCATGGCCACCTTACAGGTCCTTTCATCCAAGAGGAAACATCATCATCCGCCTCTGCCGTACCGGAGAATGTTCCTACTCCCACCTCGCGTCCAAGTCCTGGAATACCCTCCCCCTCCGTACATTACCCTCGCTGATAGACTTTAGGAAGAAACTCCAAACCTGCCTCTTCGACTAAAACTCACAGCCCAGCACCTGGATGCGGTCACGTGTCACAAGCTGTGCTATACAAGTACCATATCACTGATTGATTGATTGACTGACTGAGCACTACATTGAACTTACCCTTGGCCATACAGACCCACCAATAAATGCCTGACTACCTTTATATACGTGTTTTAAAATTGTTTTTTATTTTATTCTTCAGCCACTGTTAAAGGACATAACAACAGAGAAATGTGTGCCTGCCCTGTGATATGTCCTGGCTTATTCTGTGTCCAGAACCTGATGAGTGGCACTCGCAATTTCACATGAAGGCCGATTTTCCGCAAATCAGTTGTCTGATATTTCCGACTGAGAACTTATGAGGCACTTCATATGTCTCTTATTGCTGTAAAAACAAACAGATGATACTACTGCCTTATTTAATGGTCTCCTACGAATAGGCTGTGTGGGTCTCACTAGGATGGATGGATGACATTACAACGCATGCTTTTACCACGCATGCCTTTACAACGCTGTTTTTACAACGTATGCTGTTACAACGCATAGCGCTGGATAGTGAATAGTTCAATTTACTATTCCAACTCCAGTCCCCGTGGATAGTAGGGAAGGTGTTGGATAGTAAATTACATCTATTTCCTATCCTAGAGCGCCCCCCAGCGCAATGCGTTGTAATGACATGCGTTGTAATAGTTGCGTCGTAAAGGCACTGCGTGGTAAAAGTTGCGTTGTAAAGGATGTTTCCCCACTAGGATTCAAACTTGTCATCTGCCAATAACACCAGATGCCAGCGACAAGCATTTAACTCACTGACACATCCTGATGCTTTGCTTAGTTCTAATAAAGTTGATGTGTTTCTTTTACTTCTTTAACAGGTACTCACCAGATGGAGCTCTGAGGTAATTGATGATTACAAAATTCAACACCATTTTTTCCAGCTAGTATGTGGCATAGAGAGTATCCAATCATGCATAATCATGCATTATCAGAATGCAGCAAGTTACTGAATGTTTTTGTCACAACATTGATGCACAAGTCCATAGTTTTTTTTAAAATAAGATAACAGAACTCTAATGCCACCTGACCTACAAAGTCTACAAGTAATTAATGATACTGTTATCATAACTTTATATGGACTCCTGCTACTGCTGCATTTGAAATATGTTTCTGGGAATGTATTCAGGAAAGTGGTGTGCGAAATCTGAAAAATTTAATTCATGAAAACTATGTGAAATGTTTTGATATGCACTTGCTGCTATCTCACAAAAAAAGTAAAACACTGGGTTATACCTCATGTTTATGTTATGTTATGGGTATTTGTCAGCTGCATGGGTATCCTGGTGTCGAGCAGGTATGTGTACCTAGCCCTGCCTTAGGTAGGTTGGTTAATTGAAAAGTTAGGTCTTCGGCTTCATGCGAAATTCAAGAAGAGAGGAGGGAGCTTTGATGTGAGAAGGAGGTTCAACGCTCTAGGCACGATGGAAGAGAATGCCCATCCTCCTGATCTGGTTCAGTACATGCGTGGTATGTGTGCGATTAGGAGTCTGGCAGAGTGGAGGTGTCTTGGTAGTTGGTGGAAGATGATGTGACTCGTCAGGTAGGTGGGGCGCAAGTTGTGTAGTGCCTTGAATGTGTGTGTAAGGAGTTTGAAATTAGCTTTTTTCTATATTGTGAGCCAGTTGACATCCCTATAGTGCAGACTGATGTGAGTTCTGTGTTGAGGGTTGCGGATGAGTCTGGCTGCCAACTTCTAGGTAATTTACATGTTTTTGATGAGTAACTTGGTGATCCTATCAAGTAGGCTGTTTCCGTAGTCCAACTTGCTAGTGACTAGTGCATGAGTGATGGTTTTTCAACCTTGCTTGTGAACCATTTCAAGATCTTCCTCAGCATCATCAGGGTGTGAAAGCAGGATATAGTGATGGCATTAACTTGTGTTATTATCTCCAGTTTCCTATTGATGATGATTTGAAAGTTCCTGGGGTGGGCGCTGGGTGTGAGTCCGGGTTCGGCAGGCCATCAGTTGAAGTCCCTTGGTGAGGTATTCTTGCTGAAGTTCGCTACTTCTGTCTTGTCTTTGTTGAGCTTGAGACAGTTGACTCTCATCCAGTTAGTGACTACCGCCATGAAGGCAAGGAACTAATTTCTTGTGTTAGGGGTCTTGTCTGAGAGGGAGAGTATGAGATGCATGTCGTCAGTGTAGGATAGGATGTTGATGTGCGCACACAGATGATGTTAGCAATACAGAAAATATATGCGCTGAAGAGAGTGGGACTGCTGCACTCTGCAGTTGAGTTTGCAGGCTTCCAGGAAGTAAGGTGCCAGGCAGACAGATTGTGCTCTATCAGGTAAAACAGAGTAGATCAATTAGAGAGCGGTCCTTGAATGCCAATCTGTGCAGGCACCTGATGAGGATGGGTTGTGAGACCATGTCAAATGCTGCTGAGAGGTCCAGGAAAATGAGAGGCGCTGTGTCTCCCCTGTCAAGGATCATGACTCTGTTTTCTGTGGTAGAGATGAGAGCTATTTCTGTACTGTGGTTGGTATTTGAATCCGGCCTACTGCATAGTGCAAGAAGCTGGTGGTTGCTGACATGGTTGGTGAAGTGTGATATGATTCATTTCTCTTAGACCTAAACATGGTAATAGGGAGATGGGTCTAAGATTGGAGAGTGTTGATGGGTCAGCAGATGGTTTCTTGAGCAGGGGTGTGATGGTGGTATGTTTCCAGGTGTCCATGGATGTACTTGAGTTGATGGAGACATTGTGGATGAGTGTTAGTGCTTTGCTGATTGGTCAGAGTCCTTTCGTGAATGTGTGGTGGGGGCAAGGGTTAGATGTGGCCCCAGAATGGATGATCTTCATGGTCAGGTTTTGTTCTTTGGCCATGTTGGGAAGTTGAGTTACGATGATGACAGGGTCCGGTTGAGGGTTGAAATTGCTATATATGGTGATGATTTCATTAGAGAAGAATTCCAAGAGCTTGTTACAATGGTCTTGCCAGGGGTGATTTGCTGGGTGCAGCAGAAGGCATGGTGAAATCTTTGATGTCAGCAAAGATTCACTTTTCAGTTTGTGCTGACATCGATGCGGTCTGCAAGATATGTGGGCTTGCTGTTCCATATGTGCTGATGGTAGCATCTTACGGCGAAATTGAAGATGTATTTTTCTGTAGTATCATGATGTCTTCTCCATGTGCACTCCATGCTCTTATAGTGGCATTTAATCAGCCTGAGTCCCACTGTGTATCAGCTGGCCTGTGGTTGAACTCTTACCATTTGGTTGCGCTTGAGGGGGACCAGAATGCCATTCAATGCTGTGATCAGCTGTTGAGGTTCTGGATGGCTTTTGGCAAGTTGCTGGTGTGCTTGAGCTAGTGCTCCAAGAGGGCAGAAGGCAGGTCCTCTTCTGTATTGCTTTTCCAGCTGCGGCGGGTGGGTCCGGTGGTGATAGCTCTGTGGTGGTGTAGGTCAGGTATGCTGAAACTGATAAAGGTGTGGGCTGTCCATGTCATAATTGCTGGCTTGTGAACTGTGATGCTGCTGAATGAAGACAGAATTGAGTCGAATAGATGTCAGGTGGTGTGGGTGGGTTTGGTAACGTGCTGCATGAGGAAAAGGTTCCTAAGCTTTCCTAAAAGGGCTACAGAGTTTGGATTCTAGGTGATAGGTAGGGTATCCGAGGAGGGTCAATGTACTGGCGCTGACTATAAGGGGTACATTGAAATCCACAATGTCACTGGGAAAATTGGTGCAAGGTCCTGGGGTCTGTAAACAAGGGTTTTGTCAAGAGATAAGTTGGCTTTGAAGCATATTTTGAACATGAGGTGTCCCTGGTGGGATTGTTCTTGCAGATGGTGCTGCTGATGATGTCTTTTAAGTTCAGATCTATCGTCATTATTTTATACAATATGAGTACATTAATTGCGCATGAAGTCATTAAGCAGGCATTGCATTTCATTCGGGATTGTCAAGGGGTGCTCATCTTACTTTCGAAAATATCTAAAAGACATTAATATACTCTCTGGAAAAGGGATAATATGAGAAAAAGCACTCTCCACTCATCCCAGCTTTACCGTGAAACAGCAAAGAATTGGAATAAAACCAGAAAAAGCAGAAAGGAGGGGAAAGGAAAGGAAAGAGCAGAGGTTGTGGGGTGGAAATGTCTTACATGCAGCTGAGGTGAGAATCTGCTATTATTCTTCAATCAAGGAAAGGGAGTTCCCGGGAGAAAATGTTATCAATTTAAGGCTTGGTTTGCTCAGGTATGCTTGACCTGCATCAGAGGAGTCTGCTCTAGGTAAGAGGCTAGGAGATAGATGCTCTCTCTTACATATTTTAATTTGGGTTATTGAAGAAAGGAATTGAGTGCCTGGTGTTTTAGGACCTATGCCAGCAGGTCATTACACTGAGTTTATTTAAATAACTGCAGGGTTCAAAGTCTCTTAAGGTTGAAACAAATGTATTCTAGATGAGATATATAGTCTTTGAGCAGTTGCCTTTACTGTCAAATTCATTTGTGGAATATTACTATGTGTTATCTCTTCTGGAGCCAGTGTTTCCCATAGCCTATGAGACCACAGTGAGCTGGCTGGTGGGTTTCTTAAAACTCCAAAAGAGGCTTATAAGCCGATTGGCATTTATCGTCATATGGCATATCTGTGTCCAATCAGATATAGCCATACCCGCCATATCTAATGGTCTTAATCCTAGAATCAAATCAATTTCCATCTAATGTAACCCAGTACCTCCTTCCACAATGTTGGAAGGATTCCACAGGACCACCATGAATGCAGAAAGGTGCCTGGCACAGAAGGACTTGCCTTTAGCATGCCACACCAGGGCTGCAGTCCCTTTAAGAAGGTCTTAGGAGGGGGTAGAAGCGCAGGAGATAGTCGGTGGTATGGAGATGGATGACAGAAAATGAAGTCCTCATGTTTGGCTTATACTTTTAATTATGTTTTACCAATTTTAATTGTGGTTTTGGCATGAAACCAATGATGTCGCTTCCTGTGTAGATGAATGATGGCAAACCAGCATCCTATGGCTGAAAAAGCAGTATACTTTCACTTGCATAAAAAAATTCACTCAAACCTATTACTCATGTAACACGAGAGCGCAGTTGCAATGTAGGTCTATATTTGCTGCTCCTTGAGCTCTTCGGTATTACAAGAGAAGCTGCAGGAACTTGTACAGTGCGCAGGCACAGAGGCAGAGAGTTAATCAAAGGATGTGCTAGTTGTGCGCCACCCAGGAGATAACACAAAGTTAAGGCACCCCCACAAGTCGCCCTTTGGGAAAGGGCATGGACCAGTTCTGCTCCATGGAGCTAGATGGAGCGAGACCTTGAAGGTACTTCAAAATGTCTGAAATAAAATAAGTACCACAACATTGCAGTAGACCCTTAGGAGAAGTAGGCCCTGAGTTTTGGAACCCTTCACTCTCTGAGAGTGTGGCCAGATTACCTTCTACTCAGGAAACTTTTAGAACTCCAAGTAATCTAACAAGCGTGTTACTAAAAACTTAGACCGAAGCAGACTGAAGACTTCCGCTGCTTGTTACTCAATGCTTGCTATCAATGTCCAACAGTAGCCACACTTCCTTTCCTGAAACCAAAGACAGCCAGAAAACATACTTGGGAATCCGTGGAACATATTCCAAAACAGTTATGGTAGTCTTACTAAACTATATAAAACCTGCCCGTGCCCTGGAGTGTGCCACCACCGTAAACACTCACGATGTAATGCAGCTTTCCTCTGAAACTTAAGAATTCAACTTCAAGGCATTCCTTTCAAATATTAATAGCTTGTTTGCATACTGCACTTCATACCAGCCTTTGTCAGTTCTAAGCGCTGTAAATAACATATGTACCTGGAAGCCACTTTAATGGTACTTGACAAAAATATCAACCTCAGAACGGAGGAAGGGCGAGTTGGCCCTGCCTGTTTTGGAACTCTTGGTCTACAGGACACTGAACACCTCTGCGATGCGATTTTATACAACATATCGTATTGCAAGAGCTTTTTGCGCTTTTATGTCTACAGATTTTGCTATACTGCACTTTAACCAGGGTCGGAAGGGGTATGCTGATATATGCCACTTCTTTTTATAATCTTTTTTTGTAATGTTACATGCTGCTTCTTAAGAGCACTGTAGTCACATTGTACTTTAATCCTCTTTAAGGGGGACCAGAGATAACTGTATTAAAGCTATAACTGATCCCAGTGTTTTATCGTTTTATCATAAATTGTATTTAGTAGTAATATCACTATTGGACTTTTATTGTTCATGATGTAATGAATTACTCTATTCTTTATCTCAATGAAATACATTTTAAAAAATTAGAGTTTATACAAGTTACTGCATCGTCCCTAGGCACGTGACTAGCAAATGCTGCTCAATTCATGGAACATACTAGGAAAAAAGGTTGAGTTAGCCACCAAATTCGAAGATGTGAGCTGAAAATCTTTTTGATGGTTACTCAATTCTTAGATCTATCTTATCGAACAGGAAACCAGCTGGCGTGTGTGTAGGTTACTGCCCTCACAAAGAGAACCTCACAATCTAAGAGTGACATGCAGAAAGCATTTAGATGGCAGTGGATCACTCTAAAGCTAAAAGTGAGGCGTTTTCTGCTCTCATTGCAAAGGGTGTGTTTTCTTTATGACAGGCACCCTATTGTGGAAAACACAGCACCCACCAGAAAGACCAAGGCCCTGCAACCCCGTCTGGTCATTGCGGGGAAATGCTTGCAAAACGCCTAAAGGGTGGATGGGTGAGTGGTGCTGCAGAGCAGTGCTACTGTGTCTTTCTCTGCACAGGAGCCGGGGCACAGATAGTGCAGCCATGCTGAGCGTCGAGAGAAGGGAGCAGGGAAGATGTGTGTAAAGAATGGAATGCTGGGAGATATTGTTCGCTCCAACTCTTTAGGTTGAGGCCGATGCGTTAAACCTGTCATCAACAATTCGGCATTCCTAAACCTTTCCTCCGCTGATTCTAGCATGGTACAAAAATAAAGCGATGCGTATGTGCCTGTTAAATCAAATAATCCAAAGTTATCTTTCGTGAAACCTTCTGCACTTATGGTAGCGTCGGTTGGTCACAAACAAAGATTACCCAGAGGGCTGACTTGCTACTGGACACTTTGCTTAACACGGAATGGGGTCGAGGAATGTTCTAGGTGTGCAAAAAGTAATTCAAGATGCGTCTGCGAGCATCAAACCCACCCAAAATAACACAACGGTAAACTCGGCGCGTAGCTACCAATAGTGCAGCAGGTGAAGTGGCACCGAGGCCCAGAGTGTCAGGAGGGCCTCTGCATCATAATTATGGCTGTAATTTGCTACTCAGTTTGTGGCAGGTGGGCCAAAGATCATAGCAGCCTGCTAAACCACTGGCTCGACTGTGTAAATCCTGTAGCGTGGGTGGCTGGTGTGAAGGGGGCCGAGGTCGGTGCGTCTCCTGGGCGATTCGATGAATGCCCGATTGTCGTAATCTTCTGCCAGTGCCCACTGGTAACCGATGTGCGCGCTTCTTGGCATTGTGAGGCGTGCCATGATCAGGGAGTCTCACTACAGGGCCACGGGTCATATTCCAAGATGGTCTGTGTGCAGGACCCACCATAGCAGGCAACTGTGCGTCCTTGGTGTGCATGGTTGCCAATGGTGCAGGGTTGGTCACGTGTCCAGGCGAGTATTGGGTAAAGCAGAGAAGCAAGGGGGCAATGGAGTTGCCGGTGCACACTTCCTTGCCTCAAAGGGGCTCTGCACGGGGGGTGAGTGGGTCAGGGCCCTGACACAGTCTACCCCCTAAATCCTCCCACTGAGAGCCACTACGCGCCACTGTATCAGTTACTGCAGTTCCGCGGAGGCAGGACAAGGTACCTTTTGGGATGGGGGGGGGGGGGTAACCTGGCAACAGGTTAAACGCATCTCTGCCACCCGAGATGCAAAGAACACGTCTAAAGTGTACTCGCAAAATACACTCAGACACGGAAACCTGTGGCCCGTTCCCATCACATGAACGTCGCCCCATCCGAGTCTGCATTCACTGTCCTCAACCGTCTGAGGACGGGACGCTCGACCGCAGGGCTCGCTGCCCGCGAGTGGAGCACGGGAGGGGGGCACGCACGAGACCGTCTGTCGGCTTAGTGTGCACTCCCCACCTCCTCCAACACCAAGGCATGGCGTGCTCAGCTCAGACTACCGCAAGGTGCAGTTTAACCCCTTCTTGAGCCACGCGAGCGTATGCCTAGGTTATGTGGGTGATGGGGCGAGGCGGCCTTAAAAATGCACGACAGAAATGGCTGGCAGAGATATAAAATGCACAGCCCAGAACACGTGCCTTCAGTTTCTCAAATGCGCGACCCTCCTCCGCACTCTCTCCCATCTCAGCAGGAGGTCACGAGGCTGAGGAAGGGGAAGGGTGCAAGTATCTGTGAGTCCCTCTATCCATGCTTGTGTCGTGAGAGACTAGTGGCTGCGCCCTGGATGTGCCAATATGGGTGGTAGACACTGCGCACGCCACTGTGTTTTCGGCTGCTAGCGTCAGTGTGTGCTAGTTCTGATCAGATTGCTCGAGTTTTCGTGAGAGTGTCTGTGACAGTGTTTTGGCAATGTCTCGCCGAGCAAATGTCCTGGTTAGCCTGTACGATCTTATTTTTGTATGCAAGCCTATGCCCCATGACGCTTGCGCCGGGGTGTGCCAGTGACCCCGACGGATCCGCACCTGGGTGCACCCTATGTCTCGGTGCTGCTGATCCCGCGTGCCTGAGTCTCTCAGAGTGCTTCTGCCTCGGGTGCTCGTGTGATCCGCGTGCGCCTCTCCTCAGTGCGACAGTGCCGTGTGTGTCGGCTAGTCTGCCAGACCCAAAGCTGTCGTGTGACTGCGTGCGTGATCACGTGTTTCGGTGCACCCGTGTGCCTTAGTGTGTCTGTCTCACGGGGAGCGTGTGCTTCTCAGCGTGTGCGCCCGCGGGTGTTTGAGGTCCGGTATCTCAGTGTGTCTATGTGCGTGAATGGATGTGTAATCTAGTGTCAGTGGGTGTGTCAGAGACAGCGTGCGCGTTTTGTTGTGTGACACGCGTGAGGGCAGGAGCACGAGGGGAACACACGGGACGAATCCAGTTGAGTCAATGGATACCCCATCCTCCTTCCAATGTGGGAAGACAGGCTGTTTTTAATATTCGGTGGCCAGTGTGCTCACATAGCCAGGCGCTTTCCATGTTGCATACAGTATTCTTTTCATGTGAGTCAGTCCTACCAGGTCTCTGTTTCAGTGGTACCCAAACACACCGCGCCTGTGCCAATGTATCTAGTCGCGTCTCCTCCCAAGGATGGACGACTCTCCCGCTCCTATCCGAGCTTCACTTTCTTATAAACAGGGTTACTGTTACTTGTTTCCCCGATGGACGGGTGTTCATGTTTATTAACGATGGTGTTGCCAAGAGTAATCGCCTGAGTGATGCGAGCCGTTGCTGCAGCCTTGGGCGCAGCGGGCTCTGAGTGACAGGGATGCTGTTGGAACTCCAGTGGCATCCGCTGATGATGGACGGGGGTTGGGGAGAAGGTGGGGGAGAGCACGGAGATCCAGGCGTGCCGGGGCTGCCCTCCCCTCCGCGAGGGAAATACGAATCCTCGTCCCGAGTCATTCATCACACGGGGACTGCGGCGCTGTCAGAGCAGCGAGGGTGGGAGACTCCGCGGCGAGCGTGCATCACCGCCGGCGGTCACTGCGGCCGCCCCTCACCCCCACGAGAAAGATGCATCTCCGCTCCACGCTCATCCATGGACCCCATCAGTCGGATCCATCGATGGCGATGGACTTCAAACTGGCCAGTGAATACGAGTGGTCTGGTACTGGCGATCAATAGAAATCATCCTTGTATGAGCCCCATGGCCGCTACAAGCACCAGTGGGCACACCTCTCCATACGGTATCCCACCCTTGTACCCTGCGTTATTCCACCCTTGCCCCCTGCGTTATCCCACCCTTTTACCCTGCCTTATTCCACCCTTGCACCCTGCGTTATTCCACCCTTGCCCCCTGCGTTATCCCACCCTTTTACCCTGCCTTATTCCACCCTTGCACCCTGCGTTATTCCACCCTTGCATTCGCCGTGCCACCCTGATCACTGTATAAACCACCTAACAGAAGCCAGACATGCTTGGCCAGCCTTCCCACGTGAAACACAAACACCTGGGCTGTGCGCAATATACAGCGAGTTACCAAAAGTTAAGGGCTGCCCCAGCCCCTCACGCCCTCACCCCGCACACATTCAAAGCACGGGCACAGGGGGCAGAGGACCAGCTTCCTAGCCCCTGCCAGCGACGAGTGACACCTCCCTGTGCTTGGAGCCACACATGGAGGAAGAATGGTGGATCCACACATGGGAAGGGGGACCTGTCCCCCAGCAGCACCCAGCCCCAGGGTCCCCATTCCACTGAGTTGTCGCTCAAACACTCCCCCCACCTCCACCCATGTGCGGCCGCAGAGCGATCATTATTTGATGCAAAGCGATAATCGCATTAGCCTCCCTCGGGCTGTTGAGGGGACCGGTGGTGATCCCTCTCCCTGTGATCAGACCGGTGGGCAAGGGAGGGGGCGGCCGGCAGGCGCAGCGCGGCGCCGCCCGGGGTGTCCCTACCTCCTCCGCCGTGACCTCCAAGGCACCTTACCGCCGCCGTGCAGCCGCTGCGGATCCCGCTCGCTCCCGCGCCTTTATAGAGGTCCCCGTCAGGAAGCCGGAGGAGCAGCAGCCTGGACCATCTCGGAAAACGATCACCGGTGTGCGCTCCCCCTGCGGGCGTCACGCGCACACGCAGCCGCGCGGCCCCCAGCGCCGGCAGCAGAGGCGGCAGCACAGCCCGGGCAGCGCTGATGCTATCAGCGAAAGTGCAGCGCCGGGATCGCGATCATTAGCTTCTCCTCAGTGCCCTTGAAGTTTTCCCTCATCCTGCTCTAACTGTCACCGGAGAGGGAGGAGGGGGGACGGGCCCAGGCGCATTTTTCCAGCTCCTTTCTTCATCAGACCCGGGAGTTGTTTTTTTTCTTTTCTTTTTTCTCGAGTGTGGCCAGTACTTGTGCAGCCTCCTTCCCTCCCTCCCTCTCTCGCCCTCTCGCTCCCCTCAGCTGTCTGCTTCTCAGAATATTTTCCGATTTCCTCAGCTTTCGGAGTGCGGGAGCCCAGACTTGCAGCGAATGCATCGTGGCCCGGTGCCAGCCCCTTATCAGCACCAAGGCGCTTCCACCCCACCAATGCCTCACAGCAGCGCTCCCTCCGCGGGCTGCCGGCACGCTCCCACCGCTTACTTTCCCTCCACCTTTGATGTTATCCCTTCACCTGGGGTTCAATCGTGTGGGTATATTTGATGGAAAACCAGCAAGGGCGGGAGAGAAAAGCTCCCAGAAGAAAGAGAGGGGTGTAAAATTCGTACTGCTTGGGAAACCCTGTCTTCTCCCTCGTTAGGGAGATCGTTTCGCATGTGCTTTTTAAACGAGGCGCAGAAGGAAGATGCAACAAACGGAATGAGCTTGTTGCACACAACGGATTAATACATGAATGAACATAGACACCTGTAGGGTGCAAGTGCTTATTCACAAGGAAGCTGTAGGCAGCTATGCAGAAGCGAAAATCTCGAGGGTTCAAGAAGCCGATTTTGTGCATTCTGTAAGTGCACATCTGGAGTTCTTCTCATTTTACCCACAGTGCCAGGAGCAAAGGCCGAGCCAACCTATCTGAGCCTCTGAGCTCTCTTTGGTCTCTTTGGCCGCACTTCAGCTTGGGGCACTTTGCTATAGTTTGCTGCTGAAGTCTCTCTATTGGACCCTTTCCAGAGTTTGGAGGCTGCTAAGACTGCAGGCCCATCCATACCTGCACATTAGCCCAAGCAGTAGGGCCGTGAGTCCCCTTGTCACCCAACAAATACTTGTCGAGACACATTGTGGGGTAAAATGGTCGCAGATTTATTATGACACATATTGAAAACAGCCGCTTTCAGTTGTTACGTAATTTATAAATTTCAATCACTTACCTTTATCAACTAGTCCCGATGCAAATTTGCGGTAAAAAAAATCACATTATACATAGGGCGCCCAGTTTTATGGTATTTTTTTTACATTTCAGTCTGTATTTATCCATATTTATTCTTTGTCAACTTTATCTGTATTTACCCATATTTATTATGGGTTTTGTGAAACAAATAACGCAGAAACTGGTATATTTCCACATTTATTTAACAAATAAATACGCAGTCATGCTTGAATGCGTGCCAGGTTTCAGTGATAGGAACAACCGCAGAAGATGAATCAATGCACTTCTATGAAAATATACAAATTACAGTATCAGCCTTGTGCATACCTACTGCTGTTTCAGCCAGCCTCTTTACCAAAATTCCTTTCATTTTTTACCTCCTTGCCTATAAATCCACAGTTATTGGCCTGGCAGCCATGGCAAAGTGTATTTAGAATTATTTAAAAAGCACCCAATTTCCATTTCTATCCACATTTAAAAATAAATAAGTGCAAGAAAATAAATGTTTTTTGTCTGTATTTATCTGTAAAAATCGGTAAAAACGGAAAACATGGGGCCTTAATTATACAACATAGTCAGTTTTTAGGTCTCGCCCTGATCCAGCGCATGCGCTAGTCTGGCCGAGACATTTAATAGCTGCTTTGGAAAGTGCTACTTTCCCGGCAACCAGCTTACTATCACGCGCACAAGAGCCGGCGCGCATGCGTGTAATAGCAAGCTGGTGGCCAGCAAAGTAGCACTTGCTGTGAAGCGCGTGCGCACCACTCGCGCTTTTTTTATTTATTTCATTTCGCGGCCGCGCAGCTTTACTTTTACGGCCGTGCGGCCAATGCTTGTTTTTTCCGACGTTGGACTGTTCTTTTGCGCATGCTCCGTCTTAGGTCAACAAAAAGGATTTGGTCTTATTTTTCTCGCAGTAGTGGCAATGGCTTGTAGCTCTTGTTGGTGATTCAGCGGGTCTCAAGTATCTCTGTGGATTCACCAACTTCAGTTTTTCCCCTAATCCTCACCCCAGAGATCCAGTCCTTGTGAAACAATTGTGCCAGCAACCATGTTCCCAAGGAGTGCGACGGGCAGCAGTTTGAACGTGAGGCGGGAGCTCTGTGCCTGGCTGCGTGCTGACTGTTGGGCGTGCTATGTAGGCATAGTCTCACCTGCTCTTGTGGCCAGTTGAGATGGAGATCTGCAGCTGTGCAGAGGCAGACAAACTTAGTGAGATCACAGCGCTGCTCCGGCGAGGAATGGGGGAAGCAGAACAGGTGCTTCTGCTGTCACTGGTGATTTGTTTTAATTTGACACCCGCCTGCCTGCATGGCAGTTAGTACGCGGCTTTACCTTAATGGAATCCAGCTGATGAAGGGGGTTAGTATTAGCATTGCACCTATACAAACAATCTACTAGGCAGACGTGTAAGAAGGAGGGTACATGAAGTGCACATTGCAAGTTTATCGTCTACGCTGGTTTATTCAAGTATCAGGTACACGAGAGCATCGGGAAACAAAAGCTATCTGCAACCGTTTACCAGCCCACCGAACGCTCTCATCAACCTTCCATGTGTCCATCACCAACCCTCCATGCACCCATCACCGACACCAAACCCTACACATTCTAGTTGTATCATGCCAACATCCACGGTCCAAATACTTGCATCATACCCCCAACGTACACTTATCAACTGCCCCAGACACAACCTAACAAAGCAACACAACCTACACCCAATACAAACAAACCATACACAAGTTGAATACCTCAACAAATTTGGCATAACATCATTTTGGAACTTAGCAGGAACCAACACATTTCTACCTCGTGTTCCACTTGGCAAGCCTTGTATATTTTCTTTACCTAGATCATAACATCAATCAGGACCATTACCGTCATCATCCAGAAACATACTTGAACACACACTTGTACTGGGAAAAAAAGGTCCCGTTCTCACTTAAACGTAAAAACTCAATTGAATGTCCACACTATTCCACCTTATACTACTTCTCCTTTCAGAGCCACAGTAACTCTAACTATAGCAGACTATACTGAGTAAGTTCTACCCAGACCTTCTGGATATTTAATCCTTACCAGATCCCACACAGCGGGCATGGATAGCAAATAATCTTCCTATTTTCCATGTATTAACCCATTCTCATTTTCTACTCTTCAAATATCGCCTTACATTTACACATACCTCCTCTGTTTAATACCTACCCAAGCTTCCCATTTTCACCTTCAAACACCATGCTACTAAATGTGACCCTGGCTTCTGCCCCTTAGCAATGGTGATTGGCCAGGTTTCGAGCTAAGTGTTGTTCTATATGCCAATAACTAGGCCGCCATTAACTTAGCCCAACTCATGCCTCTCAAAAGGGGAACAGAGAATCTCAACTCCAGATGTAGGAAACAATCTGGGAAATACTGTCATTCCGGCATGTTTGAAGCATTGGCATAGCCAATACGTCTCACCTTTGGGACCTTATAAGTATTTAGTTATGCAGCACAATATCCTTACTGTAACAACATTAACTGTTGCATGGCTAAACACTTATAAGGTCCCAAACGCGAGACCTATTGGCTATGCCAATGCTTGTTTGGATCAGCTGTGGTTGAAGCTTGTCTTTGGTTCTTTTCGGGAACCGCTTCCTTACAGATTCCAGGTTTAGCTTGCTAATGGACAGCCTCTAGCTAGGATAAAAGCAAAAAGAACAGATGATGGACGGAATTCTGACCAAATCAAACATTCATCCCCAGTCACAGATCTGGGTTAAATCCATTGTTGTTTGCTCACCACACCACCCCAGTTTGGACCCAGCCATATGCAAATCAGTCTTGACCCTCTCCCATGGGGCTAAAAAAAACGGTGGATTAAACCCAGATCTGTGACAGGGGGTGAATGTCTGATTTGTTCAGAATTCTGTTCATCATCTGTTCCTTTTGATTTTCTAGCTAAGATAGGGCTGAAAGTGCTGTGTCTGATTTGGGCTGTAACCCTGTCTTTCCTTCTTTAGCTGGCTCTCCAACTTGGAATCATAGAGCCTGCTAAGTAGAAGGCTGCTGCCCATGGGCCACTTTGTGACCAGTGGGTCTTTATTCTGTAGTGTCTGTTTATAGCTTACCTCCATGTCGCTAAGGGGTTTTCAGCCCTTCTCGCTTCCCTCTTTTTCCTCTTTGCTACTACTCACCTGCCAATGTGCATTTTCTGAGGACCAGTGCACTCACTAGATTGTTTAGGGGCCTGTGTGTACCCTCCCCTGACATATCATCCTACCACAGGTGTAGAACCCTGGGACCTTCAGCTTGATTAAGCCATGAATTCAAATTCCATGATCTTACATAGTATGTACATGGGGATGTTTAGCTTCCTTCTGGACTTCTCAGTAGTAGGATACCATCCATTCCCAGTCAAACCTAGGAATAATACCAAACCACTAAACTTTTGTTGGACTCAGGGGTCTTGCTACCATTATCAAGCTGTTCTTCATGCTTGTAAATGCTCCAGGTCAATCAGCTGATTCCCCTTAGGGTATGACTGTGAATCCACTCCAGCACTCTGCCTTGTTGTTGGGTTGAGTAAGCCACTTCAGTTTGGTATTTGGCAATAAAAGGCTCATCTACATTGTTAGAAATGGGGGTCTATACTTGGCAGATGTAGGTACCTTTGTCCAAGTAGGGTTCCTTCTTCCTAGTCAGGGTAAGGGAGTTACACTTCTAAAATAACCCCTGCTCGCCCCTTGGTAGCTTGGCACAAGCAGTCAAGCTTATCTCAGAAGCAGTGTGTAAAGCAATTGCACATAACCAAAAGTAATACAGTGAAATCACTACAAAAGGACACCACACCAGTTTAGAAAAATATCCAATATTCTTATAGATCAGAAACAAGATCAAAATGATAAGAATCCAACATTCAGTACTTTAATATATATATACTTTGCAAAGTATCCTTAAAATTGCTGCAATACCTCAAAAACACAGTTTGTGCGAATCGGTAGCTCAGTTCAGGGATACCTCAATGCTGAAAACAAAAGAGTCGACCAGTTCCAGCTGACCATGTCGGTACAGGCCGGAGAAAGCGTGGACAGATTTGGTAACAGTACCTTTCTCATTGCGGCTGGCATGTTGGTGCGAAGCGGTCGTGGCAACCGTCGCCGTTGCAAAATAGAAGCGGTCCAGGGTGCAGTGCCCTCTCAACACATCGCAGGCAGTGGCTTGGTGGTGATCATCCAGACAGCTTCAGTGAGACCAAGGCTTACTGTGCAGGGTGAGGAGGTGCTCGATGCAGTGTTGCATGTTGCAGTGCAAGCGAAAGAGCAGGTAAGCGGGACCTGGCATTGGTCAGCCCAGACAGCTGTGTTGGATGAAGCGGTGTTTCATGAAACTTACGAGCGGTGCCCCCAGGCACCAGGTGGTCACAGGTGTCGAGGTCAGCAGCAGCGACAGCATTGGTGAGACCAGGATGGCGAAGTGAAGTGAGGCGGTGCGGAGTGCGGTACCCACAGTTTATAGTGCAAGCAGCGGCTAGTTGGCGGTGGTCGCCGGTGAGACCAGGGTTGCGGTGCGAGATGCAGATGATGCCGTCTGCGGTGCCATCAGGACACAAAGCAACTGATGAAGTCGGTGTCGGAGTGGTTGCATTTCCCTTTTCCATGGCAACTGAAACAGCGGTTCCAGAAGCAGTACCTAGAGGTTGGTGAAGATTTTGCGTCACTGCGACTTCAGAACAGGAGGCAAGCTCTACTTCAAGCCCTTGGAGATACTCAGCCAAGTAATGAAAGTTCAGTCCAGTCCTTTCACTGCCCAAGGCAGATGCAACAACTGCAGGCCAACCCAGCAAAGCAACAACACAGCAAAGGGGTAGTAATCCTCCTGGCAGTTCTTCTAGCTCTTCTTCTTGGCGGGTTCCTTGATTCCAGCGAGTTTTAAAGTTCTGGGGTCTGGTCCCCAATATTTATACTCAAAATCGCTTTGTTCTCTCAGGCACAGAGTGTCTGTGCTTAGTCCGAACCAGTTTAGTCTTCTCTGGCCCAGATTCCCAGTAAGAGGTGGAGACAGCATTGTCTACAGCAGACCAGGCCCATTCAGGGTCAAGGAAATCTCCTCCCTCTACTCTAAATGCAGCTCAGATCTGTTCAGCTCAGTCCTGACTCATCCAGGAAGGCAGAACACCCCTCCCCCCAGTGGCTGTCTGAAGAGACAAAGGGATTTTGAGTATAAATATTGGGGACCAGAGCCCAGCAGAGGCACACAGAATGGCTAAGCAAGAAAAAACCTACTTTCTAAAAAAGTGTTATTTTCAATCCCAGAACATAAAAATCATCTTTACTAAAAGATGCATTTTTACATTCTGAGTCCAGGCATACTAAACTCAATTTCCATATCTTGTCCCAATGAGAAGTTATGCTTATAAGATGTAATAAGCAAAACTCCCATTTAACCCTATGGGACAGATAGCCTTCCATAGTGAAAAATCAAATGCACTGTAATTCACTACCAGGACATGCCACACACCAGTACATGTCCTACTTTTACACAGCACCCTGCTCACAGGGGTATCTTGGGCCTACCTTAGGGGTGACTTGTACGTAATAAAAGGGAAGATAAGGGCCTGGCAAGTGGGAGCACTTGCCAAGTTGACATGGCAGTTACAAACTGTGCACAGACCCTGCGGTGGCAGGTCTGAGTTACCTTTACAGGGCTACTTCTGTGGGTGGTACAATCAGTGCTGCTGGCCTACTAGTAGCATTTGATTTACAGACCCTAGCACTCTCAGTGCACTCTACTAGGGATTGGAAACACCAATCCATAACACAATTTACACAGAGAGCATAAGCACTTCAGCACTGACCAGCAGTGGTGAAGTGGCCAGAGTCCTAAAACAAAGAAAGGTAAGGAGAAAATAGGAGGAAGGAGCAAAAAGTATGGGGATAACCCTTCTAAAAGGGCCATTTCCATCATACGGACTCTTGTTGCCTACTTTTGTGCCCTAGCCACGTAAACGTAACTAATGAATTAGGCTGCCTTTTCCCACCGTCCACTTCAACTGTTGATAAGGAATAGAAAGATCCAATTTGATTGTCAGGACCATTACACCATGGCACTTCTCACATAGGTTTACTAATCCTTGGACTCCCATCTGCCTATGTCATCATTCCTTCACTGCCCATGCCAGGCTCTGCTGCCATTCTTGCAGCACCTACTGTAAAGGTGTGGGTATTAAAGTAGACCTCTGGGAGGCTGGCTCTGCTCAAAATCTTGCAGTTAACTTCAGTAAGTTAGAATTTACTGAGAATTGTGGTATATTCATAAACAGTGGGTGGCCTTTCAGTGCTCTGATACACAATTATGGTTTTAACAGGCACACTGTGCATGTGCCACGAATAGCTAAGCAATTTATGTACACTATCTTGCATTTACATTCTTGCTCAGTCTTTGGTTTCTGGACCCATTCCGCCATATGTATCAACCAATCAAATATCTGTTGCCCTCAATCATGAGTCCCCTTCTGGTTTTTTTTAGATGGCGTCGCTGGTTCGCTGATGCAAATGGTCCCAAATAACTCTATCATGAAGGCGGACTCAATCAAGACTGTCTCAAATGGTATTTGACAGTCTAACTCCACAGCTCTCCAAAGCACCACTAGCTATTCAATGTCCACTGGTAGCCTGTACTATTTTCTAGGAGTTCTAGGCATCCCCATTCCTTTATTACCACACTCAGGTAATGAATCATGTCAGGATTAAAATCCAGTCTGCTTCTGATAGGAGGCAGAAATGCAGATGCATATGCCTGCACTAAGCACTATGTCCTAACACCTTTGTATGCCCATAAAATGAACTGTTTCACTGCCACCTGTAATAGCGTGTTGTGATTGAGCTCTGTAAGTTCCACAACCCACATGAGAGTTGTCAGGTTCTCAGAGTGCATAAGGCCCATAGTGTTTGCTACCAGCATGACCAGTCCTGCTCTATAAGGGTCCAAAGACATGTGGGAAATGGTATCACTTGTCAGTCCGCAAAATGTGCCACTTGCCTGAACTTCTTCTATTGAAACAGAGGTAATGATCCACAAAGAAGTGGTGGAAAAAAATATGCCTTTTTGTAAATTCAATGTTTGCATTTCATTTATGTTTACCGATTGCTACAACACTCATCAGCAATTTTCAGTGCATCAGTTGCACCACTGTGTGTTTGTCTGACTATAGGATCAGTTTCATCTTCTTAAATTTAAGATGCCAAATGTGAGATACTGCAATTAGTGAAATATTTCTACCATAGTGATGTTCCTTGTCATTCTCCTACCTTCTATGATGTTCGCTATTCATTGGCTACTCCAAGGAAGGCATGGAAGCTCTCGTTTTCTGCAGCCTCAGTGTGCAGTTCTCAGTACTTAATTTGAACTGGTGGTTTCCGGAGCTCGGCACCAGCACTTAATTGTCAGCACTGGCAATTAATTAATTGTCAGCACCAGCGCTTATGGCAGTCTGTCACTTGGTGGCTTTGTCTGCCTAATTTAGGTATGAGCACAACAACAGCTGTTTTATTAATTCAATATACATTAACAATGACTGATACCTGCCACTCAAGCCATTCTTATAGCTTTTGGGGCCTGAAATAATATGAATTGTCACACTTGTAAGAGTGTGACGGTTGGTAGTTGTGTTGGTAGTGTCGCTGGCAGAGATGGTAGGGGCAATGGATGGTGCAAGCTGCAGTGTCCTCCTGACTAGGGCCCTGACACTTATTCTTTTACAAATTAAGGACTTGTAGTTCTAATTGGCAGACGTTTACCCTTGTGTCCAGTCTTATGGATGGCATTTATTAGAGCTCCGCCTATTGGTTGTTCATGCCACCTGATGAAGATACTACCTGCTGGAATGACTTTGCATGCAAGGTTTAGCTCGCCCAGTTCTTGAACCTCATCAACTGTTTATTTCCCTTTTTGGTACATATTGTCTATACATGCACACAAGGTCATGACCTACTCTTGGAGGAGTTTGCACACAGGGTTGTAGCTAACAATATTAAAGCAGGTGCAGTGGCACTGGGGATCAAGGGACAGAGGGGCCCACTTCAGCCCAATTTGTGGATACTTTTAATACTAAATCAGGAAGTGGGGTTCTGAATTCCAAGCTTGCATTGGACCCATGGAGCGCTTGCCACCTCAATATCTGCACATTCCTGAGTTTTAGTCAATTTTCTGGAATATAGCTGGTCTGGCCAGAAAGTTTACAGATCCCGAATGGCTGTGTTTTATCCACAAGTATGACATTATTTGACTGCAGGAGACCTGGACCATCGACAACTCTGATTTTTGGAAGGCTACAAGTTGTTTAATATACCCGTAACCCCTTCAAGGGCTGGTCGACCCAGGTGGGTTTTGCAGTCTATGTGTCACTCAGGATAAGGGACTGCACTGTGGACCTGAATACTTCCCTTCCCGAGGTTTGTAACGTTACCTGTGTAGGCACTTTCCTTACAAGTTTTAAGGCCCCCCCCCCGTTAGACCGGTGACATAATCTTGTTAGGGGATTTTAACATTCATCCTTGTGGGGACCCAAGGCTGCAGGGTCTTGGGCGTATCGAGGGCTCCCTACCCTCGCGCTGCTGATGCACATTTTGAACATAGTGGACAGAGGGACAAACTAAACTTCCTAGTTTGTGATCTGGACTAGCTATCAACTATGGGCAAATTGGATTCAGGGAGGAGGAACCTAGTTCCAACCTCTAAAGGGCTAGGTCGTGAACCTTCCTTTATCGATTTCATTCTAGTTTCTACCCCTCTTTTTTACTTGATTCTGAATTTTCAGCCACAGCCAGTAACCAGAGCAATCATAATCCGCTGTGCATTAAAGCTTACTGTCCTATATTGGGTATGAAAAAGAGGAGTAATGGAGGATGAGTACTCGGGCCTACTGATGGAGGTAGAAGGCTCAAATGGGCACAGACTATCCCAGGCACCCTGTTTGAGTCCCTCTTGGTGAAGTGTCAGAACGAGATTCAGATTTGTCGGGACCCGGAGGCAGAGCCGGACGGATCTATCATACGTACCTTCAAATCTATCTCCTGTTCGGTCGCTGAGCTATTAACGGTCACTGTACCCAAAGTCCAACAAGAAAGGGCACCTAGACGGTTTAACCCAGAATGCTCGCTTGCAGCAAGGTGGCTCAGTAAAGCATTGCATGCTATCCCCAGGGACAGCTCCCTAGTACAAACTTGAAGGAAGGAATGTTAGATAGCCCTCAGTAGGCGTTAGGAGACTCTGAAGTAGGAAGCTTGGGGTAAACTCATAGAAGAAACAACTATAAAGTGTGGTGCCAAGTTTTGCAGCATTATTAATAGCTCTTTTTTAGTAATATAGGCCGCAAATGTCCTACACGCACATATTACATAGAATGACTGGGTCAGACATTTTGAGGGCATGTTTAAGGGGGCTTAGGCCCAGTTTTTACTACCTGAGGGGGGAACTGAAAATACAACTCTATCTGTAATGGAGGAAGAAGTGAGGCGAGGTATCGCTGGTATGACGCATAATAAGGCCTTGAGACCTGACGGAATTCCTCCCAATCTTTATATGACGGATATGGAGTTCTGGGCTCCATTGCTTACCTCTGTAATAAAGCAGCCGTGAGATCTGGCCCTTTTGCCTCTTGGGCCACCTTTATAATCGTCTCGGTTTTTAAAAAGGGGAACAGGGACAGTATCCCTGTTGGACTCCGTAGTCAAAGTGGTTAGAAGGATCCTGCTGGGCAGGTTATCATCTTGGGTTCTTGACAATAACATCCTGTCAGATGCACAATCCTGTTTCTGCTCCGGCCGCACCATGACTGATCAATGTCTAAATCTCTTCATGATATTGAATAACGACACGGTAGCCTACTCTGGTACCATCTTTCTGGCTTTTATGGACCTGTCTTCTGCATTTGATTGCGTGAACAGACGGAAATTGTGGCAGATCCTTCTTTCTCTTGGGGTGGACAGGGATATAGTCTCCTTTCTAATTGACCTGCATCGAGACACTAAGGCTGCCGTGCATTATTCGGCCGACTTGAATGTATCACGCTCGTTTCCCGCCAGGGGTGGCGTTTGTCAGGGTTGTATTTTGGCCCTGTTTTTATTCAACCAAGTGATTTAACAACTTGGAGAAAACCCTCATGAAGACCAAATCAGATTTCCCCAGGCAGGACGGCGGGGTCCCCCGGTCCTGCCTGGGGTACGTCTGCTTTTGCCAAAGCAGACTTCCTGGGGGAAGTCTGCTTTGGTGTCCAAGAGGGTTTTCTCGAAGTTGTTAAATCGCTTGGTTGAATAAAAACAGGACCAAAATACAACCCTGACAAACGCCACCCCTGGCGGGCAACAAGCGGGATACATTCAAGCCGGCCGAATAACGCACGGCAGCCTAAGTGTCTCGATATATGCAGATGATGCCATGCCATGCAATGAGATATGTATACGCAGTGTGCAACAAAATTCGTTTTATTTATTTAAATGTTTACTTACCTCTGTGCATCCATATTCTTGTGTTTACTACCCCTCCCCCACCCCAGTTCACCTCACCACGGAACTCCCACCACGGGCCACTACTGGGGAGGAGCGTAAATGACAACTTTCTGTCTCCATTCACTGTTAATGGCCCTTTCTCAGCATCCCCTACAAAGCAAACTGTATTGTCAACTAAACTGTACAACATCAAACAATGGTTTATGTTAATACACTCATTGAAGGAATCATCTTTGTGGACGGATAAGCGATAGATCAGTCTTAATTGACCTGAGTCTTTTTCCAGGACCACCCCCGAACCATAATACTTTAAAATTTGGTAGGGTGGCTCATAAAACTGTCTCTGTGTACTATCAAGTCTTAATTCTTTGTTGATTTCTCCCTAGCTACTGTTGGGATTTCCGTTACTGACCTCAGGTTTGTACTGTTTCTATTTGTTTGAACTTTATATAGAAAGGAAAAGCTCCTTGAAACTCTGGCAGGAGCAGCACTGCACCCTTGCTTTTATGGTATTCTTTTAGTAGTTGTCTAAATGTGGTATTATGTCTAAGTATGGATGTTATTATAAAAGTGGGACACAATTTGTCCTTATTTGCCACAACAGTGTCAACCAGAGCAGCAATCGCATGTAATGTATACAGGATATTATTTCTTGAATTACTTTTTCTTCCTGCCCACACCTTTGCTTTTCACACACTGTGTAAATGGGAGCCATACCATCATGTGCTGCATATGTGTCTGAACCCGTAAGAATGTCCCTTTGGGCATTTATCCTTTTCAAACCACAAAGTGATATCTTGTTTTAGACTTATAGACCAGTGTTATTCCCCCATGTGCTTATTGCCTTATGAATTTGTTGAATGTTTTTTTCTCGTTTTGTCGTGAGCTTGCATAAAGAGGTGCTCTGTCCTAAACATCCCTTCTCTGGATGCTGCAATTTTGTGCATGTAGCCTGAATAATCTTTGCGGTCTCATTCTAGGGTGGGCCATATGTGAATACTTGGGTTAAATCCCAGGTCATAGTGCAACCATGCATTACCGCTTTACATTTTCTTGTGTTTCATTAGTTTTACATTCCTATAACCATGTGTTGGAATGAAAAGTTCCTGCATGATGATGTACATAAATCCCCGCCCTGAAAACCCTAGCTGCAATGTCTGGATTCTTGGCACCAATTTTTCATCATGGACAAACAACGATCATGCATGTTGACCGTGACCTAGGCCTGTCTCACGGACTGCGGTCTTGTCAGATGAAAGGGGTGCACAAAGCGTTACCCTAGTTCTGTAAAGAGCTATGCCCTTAACCAGAGTTAAGTAGCACAAATGCAATGTTAGCAGCATATTGTTTTTGTAATAGTGATCAGTAGAGTGAACCTGCCTTTTACCTGTGTCACTGGACTGGACTGGCTTCTCCCCAGGATTAGTGACGCCTCTGTAGCTACAGGCTCTCTCTCTGACCATGCACATATCTCTATTTCCATCAGACCAGAAGGGGTTGGACACGTATCTGCTAGATGGCGGCTGCGCATAGGTCTCTTACATTCCCGTAGCACTGTAGAGGGTGTACGTGCCAAGCTATTGGCCTACCTACAACATAATGACACTGGTGAGACTTCTTTGGCTACCGTTTGGGAAACTCTCACAGCGGTGAATTTATAGCAATCTCCTCCGCTGATACCTGAAAGTGTAAAAAAGCCTGTCAGGGCCTGGAAAAGGAAGTGGCAGAACTAGAAGCTATACATAAACGCACGGGGGCCCGAGGGTTTGGCGGTCATTGGAAAAGAAGCAGATGCATCTTAAAAGTATAGATCTGGACAGGGCGGAATATGCTCTGCTTAGCCTCCGCCATAGGTTTTACCTGGGTAGTGATAGATGTGGGAGGATGCTGGCACAGAGATTGCGCGCCAGACCGTGGCAGGGACCATTTGCTCCCTAAAACGGTCTACAGGCGAGGAGATTCACCTGGACTCCCAGATCGTGGAGGAGTTTATACAATTCTACCAATCTCTCTATAGCGCGGATGCAAACGGGCCCCCTGACGCAGGCGAGTACCTGTAGTCCAGCAACTTTACCGGCCTCCCTAAAGCACAGGCAGAACCCCTGGAAGATCCCATTCGGCTAGAGGAGGTTATCTCAGCTATCGCCCAGCTGAAGCTCAACAAATCCCCGGGTCCCGATGGCTACCCTGCTCTGTTTTATAAAACACTCTGTCATGAATTAGCTCCGCTCATAGCCCGGCTGTTCAACTCTTTCCTAGACAGTGGGGCAGTTACGGATTCTATGTCCGAGACTGCAATTTCCATAATCCTTAACCCTATCAAGGACCCTGGGCTCTGTAGCTCCTACCCTATCTCGCTGCTTAACATCGATACACAGGTCTTCACAGGCATACTAGCATCTCGGCTGAACCCCCTAATGGCGGGCCTAATCGATCCGGATCAGGCGAGATTCATTACCACCCACCAGGGCGGCGACAATACAAAACGCCGACAGTGTTCATCGCTCCCAGGTACGTGCCGTGCTCTTCTCCGTCGACGCCAAAAAAGCATTTGACAGAGTGTACTGGAAATATCTCTTTGATGCTTTGCAAGGCTTTGGGTTTGGTCTCTGCTTCGTCCAATGGGTGCAGTGTATTTACCCTGCCCCCGGGCATTTGTTAGAGTCAATGGAGTATCCTCGACCCCCTTTGAGATCGCCAGGGGCACGAGGCAAGGGTGTCCACTCTTGTCCCTTTTATTCCCCCTCTACATGGGACCCCTCGCTCAGAAAATTTGTGACCACCCGGGTATCCAACGTCTCCGGTTCGGAGGTGATACCCATAAAATAAGCCTCTATGCGGATGATTTTTTAATTTTTTTATTTTATTTATAAAAATGTATATAGCGCAAACTTGATCCCGAAGGATATCAGAGCGCTTTTGTCAAACTTTGCCTCACGCAGCCTCTCACCTCCCCCCCCTCGTTGGTCGGAGAACTTGAGTCCTTTGGACAACTCTCCAGCTCAGTATTGGCAAGTCCCAGGTGCTCAACTTGTCCTTACCCCAAGCACAGGTAGAGGTCCTCCGGCAGACCCTCCCTCTGCATTGGTCTAGCGACCCTGTGCCCTATTTGGGCATTCTCATGAGCCCCTCGCTCCCACGCACGCCGGAGCTGAACTACTCGACTTTGGTGACTAGACTCGGAAAGCACTGGATGGATGGACTAAACTCAATTTGTCGCCACGGTAAAAATTACGGCCCTGCCGAGAATACTCTACCTGTGCAAGACTCTGCCTCTAGTACTTCCACCTAAAGCCCTGCGGACTATGCAGCTCGCCATGAACAAATTCATCTGGAGCAACAGAAAGGGATGCCTCTCTGTAGCTCAACTGTCATGCCCCAAAAGCGACAGGGTTGAACCTGCTGCTAGTCCACAGATATCTACAGGTCGCATACCTTCGATATGTGCTGTAGTAGAACCGCCCACCTTCCGAGAAGCACTGGACCTTCATGGACCAGGCGGTAGCCGGTGTGAATGTCTGGCGCGAAATCTCGCTCCCTCGCCGATCGTGTGGTCTCTACTCCTCCCCAGTCACTGCAGCGACAATGAAGGTGTGGGATGCGGTGGCGCTCTCAAGAGGACTCACAACCTTTCCCTCCCCGATGACGCTGATGGTTGATAACCCAGATTTTCCCAGGTTGTAAGTTTGTGGTTGGCCAGCATTGGAAGGAAGCAGGCTGCAAGCTCTTGGGCCACTTATTTGACCTCGATGGTATCATTCCTTTCGCCCAGGTTCGCCAAGACCTCAACCTTCCCCGAACAGACGAGTTCTATTACCTACAGCTCTGGCACTGGGCTACCTCTGGGGCCTACTGGTTCACTGGTTCACTGGTTAGAAGCGGCAGACCCTGAAGCAGAGGTCAGCCCGGGACCAGGGTTCAATTCCCGACGCGGCAGGGTCTTGGGTCAATGTCCGCGGACTCGATAATTCTCGCTTAGGTGCCTAAGCTAACCATGGGTCCCACTCTGCAACTCTGGGCAATAGCTTGCTTAATCTCCACAACGGCCCCAGCAACGCCGGGGATGCCTGGCTTCACCTTGGGGTGCCCTCTCACAGGGAAAGCCAGGACGGGTTCCCCAGCGGTATACAGCGCCAGGACACCACGTAACGAGGTAACAGTGCGCTTTACAAGTATACATACATTACAATACATACATTACATTACTTACCAAATGTCTTTCGCAAGCGTACCCATTTTGATAAATAGATTGCGAATAAGAAAGATGACAAGCATCTTATAGCGGAACTTTATGTCTTCCTTGACCCACACAAAACAGGGAAGCGCTCAAGGGGTAAAATTTGTTGGGAGGCGAAATTGTGGCGGGCCCTTACGGACAAGGAATGGAACAACATCCATTACAGATCCCACCGCACGGCATACAACACTGCTGGGACTGAATCCGCGTTCAGAGTAGCATCCTATTGGTATCTTACGCCCGCTCGTATCCACCAATGGGACAAGAACCACACAGAGGAGTGTTGGCGGGGTTGCAGCCTAACGGGCTCTCTTGTACATCTACTCTTGCACTGCCCGAGGATAGAGAGATTTTAGGAGCAGGTGCTCAATGATATCGACACAGCATCTGAAACTGAGATTCCTCGCTTCCCTGCCTACTCCCTGCTGGGACTCTCAAACCCAATCACTTTCCCGTTGCGGTCATTGTGAGGCAGGCGGATGGCGTTAGCATTGGTCGCAGCGCGGCAAGCGATATTGGCTCACTGGGGAACTGCCACTGTTCCGGATCACACGGCATAGCTCCATACACTTTGGATGACCGTAGCTGTGGAACGCCTCTCACTGGTTTAAGATCAGAAGGGAGAGAAATATACAGAACTTTGAGCTCCTTTCATAACAATACTATTGAAAGACCTCCGTGAGGTCACCTGCCCCAAACTCCTGCAAGGACTACATCTGATACCTCCAGCTCAGGAATAGGGAGTTCCCCACCTAGGTTAGTGGGAGGACCGGGGTTGAGCTTGGTGGGTGGAACAGGTCACTGTATAGCTCCTGAAGAACTTGGTACGGGTCCCCCTTTGTTTTCCCTTTTTCTTCTCAGGGGTGGGTGGGAGGGTGAGTTTTTTATCTTTTTAGTGGGTTTTCTTTTCTGTATCTGCATTATCCTTTGCCGGTTTACATTGTTCTTATTCCGCAGGCATTTCTTTGAGCGCTGCCAGCCTCCTGGATGTTGGCATTAGAGCTGTTGGCATCTATACATACTCTATGGATTGTCTTTTAGTTGCCGACCCCTGTGGTTGTAGGCAATTGGCTGTGCACATGTGTTGATATGCCTTTCAACTAAATCAATAAAAAGATTTGTTACATACATGCTGAAGAGCCCGGACAACCTCAACCCGTACAGCTGGGCCCCGTAGCTCCTGCTTGCCCTGTGGTCTTCTAAAAGGGTATCTGCTGCACATTGTGGGAGTTTCTCCACTATGATGCATGCCATCACTTTAAAGGCGTACAACCAATTTTCTGAATTTCTATCTTTTCACACACGTTTTCTTTCTTTCTTCTAATCTTTTTTTATCAAGTTTCAAGAGGTCATAACCATCTAGTTGATTTTCTAATAAGGAGAATATGACAATACATCATTTTAACTACATCCTCTCCTTTATTAATACTGACATCAATCTCACTTAACTGGTTGAATGGCTATGGAGATGATTGATTCAGGGAGTCTTTCATGTTAGATATTATTGGGTAAAACAATGGATACAGAGTTTGTAGAAACTCCTGTGATTGAACACTTCATGTGCCTGCTGGTCATCCCACCCCGGGGGTTTATTATGGTTGTTGTGTTTAGTTGTGTAAGAGCCCCATGTGCTGTGAACATTTGTATTGATGTGCTCAATGTTTGTTGTTCAGTCTATTGTATGATGAGACAAGGGACTATTCTTGTTTTGTGTGCCCTGGTTGTAAGCTTTGTTGAGCTGGGTTGGCTATGCTCCAATTGTTGATTGTGCCTTATGCTTTTCCCCTAATTATCAAGTTAAGTTGGCTTTGACTGGGCCTGTTGTGCTCTGTACTTGGGTGGGGTGTGTAGCTTGGTGTTACAGTGTCTATTCCTACGGGCATGGGTTGTTTGAATTTGTGGTGAAGATTGTTTTACACCCCTTGTGTATGTTAAGCAATAGTTTGTGGCAATTGCCCTTTCTTTTTGTTATCTCAAATATACATTTCCAAAGACGTAATATATTGCTGAGGACAAGGGACATTTTTTGGGTGAATTACAGCTTCTGTTCATCAGGCTTGGGACTAATGGCTTCCATGTTTGGTAAACCAGGATATCAAAACACAACATACCAAATTACGTATTTAGATTACACAACTGTTCTTATCTGGAGACGGAGGATTTAACGGTGATCTCTGTGTTCCATAGTCGGCCACCTAAACTGATGGTCCCACATCCAAATAATTACGAAATATGTAAAATTCTTTTACTTTTTATATAAATTCATTACACAACTAGAACGTTAATAGTACACACAATATTTCACTACTCAAAACAGCGTGCAAATTAATTTATCCCAAAGATTTACAAAGCCTGCAATGTCTCCAGAATCTAAAAATATTTTTTCAATTCAGTACATTACAATATTAAAAATAAAGCATACATTGAACACAGTCTTAATCCGATTTGGTAACAAAGGCACATCGTTTGTTGGCACAACCGTTTATGACTATATACAAGCAAGTGCTCTGAAACATGGAATGGGAGAAAATAAGATGGCTGCCTTACATACAAATCTCACTGAAGTGGGAAGGGGTGGGGCAACGGACCTCTTGTCCCAGACAGTGGTACAGCACATTGTGGCACAGTGTGGCTGAATATATGTATAGCTCCTATATATCCTTATATCGTGTTAAGTTAGCATAGGTACATTTCAGATTTAAACGCCATTTTTCCTTTCTTGCAACTTCTGCACACAACCCTTAATTGTTGACTTAGCTTTCAACCTAGTGGTTTGCCGTGGTGTATGTGAGAATAATATGTTATTGCTCTGATATCAGTCTTGTTTAATAAACCATGTCTGCACGGAGAGTGCTGAAGTTTCAGGAGCAACACGATATGGAATTGTTATGAGGTCTGATCTCCACGCCTTCATAGTCATAACACAAGTGCAGCCTTTGCCAACTTGGGCTTGAGGCGGGATTGATATTGCTTTGCACGAGAATTGTTAACACACTTGATGCGGTGCACATGCAGAGAGAGCTGGTGTATGCTGATGTGATTCCTTCATGCTAGGACACTAAGGTATGGGCCCGCCCTAAAACAACCCAAAGAGACCTTCTTAGCTAATAATATAATATATGTGTTAGGGAGGGTGAGATATAAGTGTTGTTAACTCTTATTCATTACAGCATGTTAACATGCTGTCACCATTCGCTTTTTATGTCTTAGTAACTATGCTGATAATTTTGCTACTGATAATAAGTATACTTGTATTATCAAAGATACTGCGCCTGAGAAGACGGCATTAGTAAATAAACATTTCAAATGCACATGTGTCTTCTTTACTCCATGTTCTGGTTTGTAATGATAATATAACGAAAGAGTGTTCATGAGTCCCACGTACCCTGAGGTACTGTAAGTTCATGTTCTGGTTTGTCTAAACATTGGGTGTTTGATATGTCCAATGAGACACTGTAGCTAGCTCGGTAAGGGGTGAGTTGGTTGCTAAGGTAAGTTTTGGGACATCCTAATTTGCCGAGGTTCCACTCCTCTGTGCACAGTTCTGTGTGAGTACAGAAACCCTGCAACATGGCGCCCAACGTTTTCGGTGGTCTTATATCATGACACTCGAGTAGTTTATCGTTCATGCCTTAACCCCTTCACGTCCGTTTCCGGACAACGGGGTGTTGGTGAAACCTACCTATTTTTTGAAATAGGTCTTTATTCAAGCTTGATTCTTACTTAAACGGTTTCTTTGATTTACTACCCAGTTGTGCTACAAAGTATTCTTTGTGTTTACTTGTTTCCAATTCTGTGATGGCGGCAGCGGTGGCTATTGCACAGCATAGTCGCGTAGCGGTACGCAACCATCTTCAGACGTACCAGGTCCCAGTAGATGGGATGGCTGTGATTTTCGTGGTAAGTGCAGATCCGGCGTTTCCTTACGAGTTGTTTTACTCTTGGGTTACGTTTCCGGCTGTGGACGCTAATTCTGGTTTGTACCACTCCTACACCGCCTCGGATGTCCCGGCTGAATATACGCCATACAGGGCATTGGAAATACCTATTGATCATTGGCAGCATCGAGTTTGGTTTGATGGCGCCCTCCCCCACTCTTTGTCCCGTGCGAGGTTAGGTCCACTCTCGATTCCAGGTACGAATCGGCCTGCATTGGGTGGCTTTACCCCGCACCCGAATCACGGGGCTTGTACCCTGGCAGAAATTCGCAGGCTACATGTAGTTTCCATTTCCGTGATTCGTGCTTTAGTGCAATACATTGGTCGACATCTTCCTGGTGGTCCCCAGGGGGGTGCGGCCGCTCCCATGGAACGAGGCGGAATGCGTCTCAATCCAGTGATGGTAAATTCGGTTTTTGGTGCGCGTCCTGTTGACAACGATGACTTCCCATTCTGGCTAGCGGAGAAGTTTGATCAACTGGAGGCGGTTTTTCCGAATTCTACTCCTGCTGATAAACATAGAATGTTGACGATTACTCTACCGAAGGATATTACTCCTGAACTTGCTGACTGTGAAAGCTGGGGAAAAACTTTTGCGGCAGTTTATACGAGGTGCTTCGGCACCCCGTCTATGAATGCCCTGCCTGAAATCATTAGACGTGTTCAGAATGATCACGGTCCAGAGGCAGCGGTGGAATTGGGTATGCGCCTGTGTGGTTCTTTTGAGATTGTAAGTGATCTCATTCTCTCCAATGTTAAAGGAGATGCAGTTAACTTTCAGGTGTCGAATGCTTTGGCTGCTCTGCCCGATGCCGACAAACCCCGCCAGTTAGCAAAGATTGTAGTGGCCGCTTATAAAACGGTGGCCGCACAAGTAGAGGTCTGAAATATTTTCCAGTGAAGGATAAAAAACAACCACAGGGACAATCTGCAGTGACAGATGCCCAGCCCAAGTCCAAGAAATCGAATTGGCCTAAAAAACAGACACAGGGGAAGCAGACAGTGCAGACTCAGGGTACTTTTCCTGCAATACAAGCTCCTGCGCCATCCGAAAAAGTTTATGATTTGCGCGACCGCGCGATGATTAAATCACCTGATCGTTTTCAGGGTTCTGATCAACGCTCTCCTCGTTCCTTTCAGGACACATCGGCCCCGAAGACCGGTGGAGGAGGAGGGGGTGGACGTGGACGTGGTGGCCAACAAGGACGTGGTCAGTCCCGCCAGACGGACGGCGCAGTGAAGCAGGAGGATTCTACGCCTAGGCGTCCGCAGTTTGCGAAAAAGAAAGTCGCAGCCTTGACAGCGCATCGATATGCCACAGATAGTGAGAACGCGGCTTCGGAATCTGACGTGGGCTCTGACCTTGCTGGACAGCGCGGCGGAGATAACCATAGTCAGAGAGGCGCTGCGTCCACTACTGAGGGTGACAGCGACTGATGTCTACGTTGTGATAGAAACAGCAGATACGAGACTTGCTCCCCCTGAAAGACTATATGAAATTGTACTGTTAATTGAAGGTGACATACAGCGTACCGTTAAAGGTGTATTTTGGGAGAATCTGTCTTCTACATATGATATTTTGCTTTCGGAGGCTGACTGGCCCCCACCTTTTGTGCTCGCGGCGCCGCGAGGGGAGGAGGTGATCCTACCCAGTTTCGCGAACACTGTCTCGAAAGAGCATGCGCAGCATTTTGCAGAAGAGTGGGCTCGGGCTCTCGCGCCGGCTCTGTACCGTAACCAATGTGGTTGGGATAAATTGTCGCCTTGCCACGAAATTCCGTTGCGGTCTCAGCCGCAGCCTCAACCTCAATATCCCATTCGGCGTGAAGCAAAATCTTCCGTCGCGGAAATCCTTGAACAATTGGAATATCAGGGAGTTATTGAAACGTGTGTGTCACCGATGAATAATCCCCTTTTTACTGTGAATAAACCTGACGGATCATATCGTTTGGTTTTGGATTACCGGCATTTAAACTCGCATTGCCGTAACTGTGCAGTACAGAATACCCACGGCTCTGCCCTAGTGGATAGTCTCGTGCGTAAGCGTTTCAAGACAACGCTTGACATATCCAATGGTTTTTATGCCCACAGATTGGACAGCTTTAGCTCCCAATGGACCAGTTTTACAAGCGCTGGAGTCCAAAAGCAATTCCGGCGTCTTCCAATGGGCTACAAGAATAGTCCTGGTATATTTACCGCTCGAATTGTCTCTATTCTGGAGGCACTAGACCCTGATGCTTTTTCGTATGTGGATGACATATATCTCACAGACGACGATATTTGGGAGCATCTGTGTCGTGTAAATTCTCTTGTTTGCAACTTCGCAGACATGGGTTACAAATTCAACTTTGCAAAATCGCACATTGCTGAACACACAGTGTTGTTTTTGGGCTATGAGCTCAACAATGAAGGTAGAGGTTTGGCTCCTCACTTCTTAGAGAAGTGCGCACAATTGCGCGCACCAACGACACTGAAAAAATTACAGTCTTTACTGGGCTTTTTGAATTTCGGCAGAACTTACATTCCGGAATATGCCCAGCGTATCAAGCCTTTGTATGCTTTGATACAACCAACTTTCTCAAAATCATGCTGGCTGCCTGAGCATTCAGCCATTTTGCAATCCTTGCAGGCTGATCTGCTCGCTTCTAAATATTTACTGACTCGTGATAACCACACCAACCTGGTCATAAGAATAATTCCTGGGACGGTGGGTTTCACGTACCTCACTTTTAATGAAGGTGACACGGTACCTATTGCTTACAAGTCACACTTGTACACTTCGGCTGAGATGCGGTTTCCCACAGTGGAAAAGGTTTTAACTGCTGTACAGATGGCAATTCTAAAAGCACGTGCTCTGTCACAGGGGAAGCGCATGCTAGTGGTAACACCCTGTCCTCATTTAGAGGCAGTCACGAAAGCCAGTGTACCAAATTCAAAGGCTTTGCACCCTCGGTGGATTCAGTGGGCTGCGTCATTGTCATCCGCAGATGTCATGTTTATTTTTGACGCTTCCTTACGGTCGCAGGAGTACTTGCAGTATGAATTCGTTCATCCTGCTCCTCTGGCGATGCGACCTTTGGAAGACTTCCATTGCATCATTTACACTGATGGGTCGGCGCAGGTTGCGCATGGCTCTAAACATGCCTACGTTTCCGCATGCGCCATTGTGGTCGGTGCTATGTTGAATGATGAGTTCATTTCCAGGGAGGTACACACGTTGCCCCTGGGCGATTGCACCGCACAATTGGCAGAGCTTCGTGCTCTCTTACTAGCTTTGGAGTACGCAGATCCAAGTGTTACTACTCTAATTGTAAGTGATTCTTACTACTGTGTCCAGTCTTACAATGAAAACTTGTTCTTTTGGATTCAAAATGATTTTCATGATTCCAAGGGTAGCACAATAAAACATAAAATGATCTGGGTTCGAGTGGCAGAGCTTAAGGCTATGTTGCCACTCGTTTATGTGATTCATACTCTCGGTCATCAGCGCGTGGGAGTACACGCTGTTGGCAACTCGCTTGCTGATGAAGCGGCGAAATCAGCAGTATCTACATACTTAGTTGCAGCAGTTACTAGGTCTAAAACCAAGATTGATAGCGACATCTTGGCAGCGGTTGCTGCCTCTGAGAAGGGAAGTAAACATCCTTCGGGATTCCCTTCGAAGTATAAATACCACTTAAGTCCCGAAAAGGTTCCTTTTGTGACAATTCCTGATGTTGGGGAACGGCTGATTCCCAACACGGATCGCAGAACAGACTTGATTACAGCGGCTCATGAAGGTGTGGCGTCTGCGCATGCGGGCGTCTCAGCCACTGTAACGCAACTACAACAACGTTTCTGGTGGCGGGGACTGTACAAACAGACGCGTGATTATGTCCTTCTTTGTGACATATGCCAGCAGATTAAACCTTCAACTGCTACGCGTCCGCCTCAGACTCAGTTGTACATTTCTAATAAACCACTAGGATGTGTTTATTTAGATCACTGCGGTCCATTTTCATCTGATACTGCGTATAAATACATCTTAGTAGCAGTTGACTCATGCACACGCTTTGTGTGGGTATGGCCACATCGCAGCGCTGATTCCCGAACTGTCATCAGAGATTTGCGTATCTTTATAGGGATTTTTGCCTGTGGTACCTTCCATTCGGATCAGGGTCCGGCTTTCGCCTCTAAGGCGTATAAGGATGCCATGACTTCGATGGGGGTCCAAGTCAAGTTTTCGTCACCCTACAGACCTGAGGGTAATAGTGTAGTTGAACGAATGAACCGTGATTTAAAGCAATCTTTGACAGCCCGAGTTATAGGCACTGGCAGAAACTGGCTGGCTCACCTCTATGGCGTGCAGCGTGCTCTTAATAATCTCCCTAGAAGGTCTCTGGGTGGGCGGACCCCATACGAAATGCTCTTTGGCATCAAGATGTTCGTCCCTGACCTTGACGGTCTAGACTTGGTGGTTCGCGCCACTTCCTTTGACGCAGATGAACATTGCAATGTTTTACAGAATCTACAAAAGACGAGAGACACTCTTGCAAAGGAACATTTGCCCTCCACATCGGATGATGCGTTGCAGATCCCGGTAGTTGGCTGGCTACCCCAAGTTGGAGAACTGGTTCGAGAGAAGATCGACAACAAGAAAGAGTTTGGTCCCTCCTATCGAGCTCCGGTCCCAGTGCTTGGAGTGAAGGGCACAAGAACAGTCATTTTACCACCACTTCCAGGTCGTAAGGAAAACAGGTTTATTTCTATTGACAATGTCAAGATACACAGAGTGGCCGATTCTTCTTAGCATGACACCGGCTGTTTCCTGTCCTTCCATTGTGAGAAATTCAATTATGCCGACTGCTTCTAATAATGAACCTGAGGTGGCCATCGAATTACCTGCTGTTTCCAGTCCATTATTTAATAATTTACCAGGAACTAACCTTGATGAGTCAGACTATACATACCCCACTGATTTGTCCATGCCTGACCTGCAAGCTCGTTTAGCCACGGAATCCAGATTTTCATTTGACTCTGCTTCCCTTGCCTCGAATAAACCCTCTAAAATTGCAGTATATGCTAGCCTGTTTAAAAAACATTTTTTGATACCTCCTTGGATATACATTTGGCTGGTCCTTTTTTCAGTTTACCTTTTTATGTCAATTGGTTTTGTGTTTTATTTTTTTCGGATTATGAATGGACACTATGTCGAGGAGAGAACTTGCATTACTCATTTGAATGGAACTTTGGCCCCACTTTCCTCTTCACATTCTACACACAGATTAAAAAGAGACTTGACTTTGGTTAACATCACAGCGTGGCCTGTTCTGGATGGAATCGCGTGGGATGCAGTTCGTTTTCAGATTCATGGCCCAACGGAAGTCGTTAATGTCCCTAATGTACTAAGAGTTAATATGGGGGATGTGGTGAAACAAAACATTCGTTCTGATGATTGGGATGTTAATGCTGTGGAAAGTTTGTTTTCTGATTTGAAATATTATGCTGCTTTTGATGCTGAGGATTTATATTTAGAATCTGCTAATTATGGTGAATTGTTCTGTTACCAACATTATGGCAATCACTTCTTACACAAGACATCTTCCCGAAGGGATGCGGTTAATTTTACTCAGTGGGAACATTGCCCAGCACCAACACAAGGGAGTTCAGAAACGTTTCTTAAAAAGTATACTTATTTCACTGACTTTAATCAGTCCAATCCCGAGTCCTTTTATTTTAAATTTCACAAACAGCCACTGTCCAAGGTTCGACTTACAAATACAAAATTGTTATATTCAAAGGCCTTCCTGGATCAATTAGTTACTGGAGGGTATGAGTTATGGAAGGATACCATAGACCTTAAATCAGTTTGGGGCTCAAGGGCCTGGCAGGTACAAGGCACTGAGGCTTTGCACCGTGCATGTCTCATCCCAAATCATATGTGGTTTTTAAATGAAACCATTTCCCAGACCACATGCTTTGGATTGGCTACATCTAAAAGGTTAAACACCCCGTCTTTCCCGGAGTTGGAGGAATATGAGAATTGGAGTAATTTTACTAAATTGTCCATTAGAGATATACAGGCTCTGCTTCTGAATTCCTCCTTTAACATTTCCAGTATGAATCCCAAGGGTTGGCTGCTTTGGCACCGTAGTGCTGATTCTTGCCAAAAGAGATTTTTAAATATAACTGACGGTTTTAAGCCTGTTAGATCTGATCCCCGTTTTGATTTGAGTCATACTGTCACCTCTTACTCAGTGGGCAAGTTGTGTCAAGCTTGGCTGAAACATTCAACTTTACCTGCGGTTAAGTATCACCTTTCCAAACTGAATGCAGACGTGGATTTGAATGATTTCATTAAGGGCCCAGCTAGTGGCAGGTCGAAACGTTGGTTATATGGTGTTTACAATGAAATTTGGAAACTCTCACAGATTGAGGCTGCTTCACGCCTTAGGGCTATTGATCAGGCAAATCTTGAGAAAGTTCTTGCAGTTGTTGACAATAGCATTAACGTGCTTTCCTCTAGAATTTACACATTAGATAATATTGTGTCGTCTGTTGTTGATATTGTACATGATGAAGTATCTGTATTATACCATGGTCAAAATCAATTACGTTCAATCATGCAATTTGCATGGACACTTCAGACTCTGAAAATGGGTAAAGTTCCCTGGGGATACATGAATGTTTCTTCTTTATTTGCACCGTTTAATTTGACAGACAAACAACGCTTGCTTTCGATGCGTGATGCTTCCTTTTCTATGCTCCATATTGAAAGGTTGGAATCTTTACCTTTTTCTGTGGCAGAAGCCACTGCTGCTACGTGGCTTATCCACGGTTTAATAACGCTGCCTTTTGCTTTATATAAGTTTTCAAATTGTATGAAGTATGTGCCAATAGGTCGTTTTGAACCCTTAGGTAGCGGTTTTCTTCATGAAGTCTGGTCACTCCCATACACATACAGATGTTTCAAGGATGAACAAGAGGTTTATCTAACAGGGGATGAGTGTACTGAGACGCCAGATCATTCTTTAATGTGCAGACACATACAGTTACACGGTTCATGTAACAAGGACCGACCGAATATGGCTTGCGTTTTACAGGGCACGCCAGTTCCTGCTATCATCCCCACGTTTAAATTGTTAGAGAATGGTAGTTATTTAATGCTCAATAATGAAAACTGCTGTGGTTTAATTAAAGGTATAGCTTTCATAGTAACGGTTAGTGAGCAAGTTATTTGCTGCAGAAATGTTCTTTATCCTCCCACACGTGAACATAGGGAGTCTTCCATTTGGCCACAGATACCGACCTTGGGAGCAGAATTCAGCGGCATGGCTAGAATAAGAGCTCTATTGTCCCAGAAAGAGGTGGCCTTGAGCTCGGCCCGTGAAACTTTCGTGCTTCACATTGCTAACACCCGTACGGAGGTTCAGGCTCTATTAAACACTGATTTGCCTTTGCATTTCGGAGCCATGGTCCGTTCTATCTTTAACGCATCCTCCACAACGGGCCTAGCACATTTTTTTAAAGTTGTTAGCGGTGGTCTCGTGACTTCCTTTGAGAAGATATTTGGAGTCATCCCTGCCTTCTTCCATTCTATTTTTTCATCCTTATTTGGAGGGTTCCCGTTTTTGCTTGCATTAGCGGCTGGCGCATTGGTGGTTTTCTGCCTTTTTAAATATGGATGCCCTTCCTGTGCAAGACCACGAACAGCTACTACTGACGCGGTTTCGCAACCGCATGCTTGATTACTATGGCACACTGCCGTTAGCGACTCTAAGCACGGCGTTTGGATTATCTTTTCGGTTCTCCTATTTCACCTGTGTCCAGCCTGTATTTCGCTGTCTGACCTGCGATTTCCTTTGGGCCATTGATTTGTGTCTCTGCGGACCAGCATCTTCTGACGTCGATTTTGATCAACTGATGAGTCCTATCATTGCTCACGAGTTGGTTTGTTCTGACGAAAGGATTATGGCCTTGGCGGTGGCACATGGACTAATGGGTCCCTGGGATGTGTTGTCGGCAGCGCAAAATTTCTTGGAACTAAGTTTTCTTGAGAACCCACCGAGCTGTCCTCTGATGGTTATAGAGGATCCGGTGCTGGAAGATCACGTATGTTCCTTTCATCTTTTAAATTGGATGGCTGAACTGTTTTCGGATGAGGACAGTGACTTCCTCCTGGAGGCTGTTGCAGCTTACTTTTCATATACAGTCTTATCATAGACACTGCCTCGAATTGACATGCTGATTGATAGCATTTCCTTGATTTTATTGACTTTTGGTCAAGACATTTTATTTTTGCTTGCCTATTGGCTTGAGCCACATTATATTTGTGGGCTATTTTTTAGCATTAGTTTTTATAATTGAATTTTTATTCATGCTCGTTTATAAATGGATTCTGCTCTCATGTGATGGCACTTCTGTTACCTTATTTAGTCCGTTCTCGGATCATGGGGGGGTGTTGTATAGCTCCTATATATCCTTATATCGTGTTAAGTTAGCATAGGTACATTTCAGATTTAAACGCCATTTTTCCTTTCTTGCAACGTCTGCACACGACCCTTAATTGTTGACTTAGCTTTCAACCTAGTGGTTTGCCGTGGTGTATGTGAGAATAATATGTTATTGCTCTGATATCAGTCTTGTTTAATAAACCATGTCTGCACGGAGAGTGCTGAAGTTTCAGGAGCAACACGATATGGAATTGTTATGAGGTCTGATCTCCACGCCTTCATAGTCATAACACAAGTGCAGCCTTTGCCAACTTGGGCTTGAGGCGGGATTGATATTGCTTTGCACGAGAATTGTTAACACACTTGATGCGGTGCACATGCAGAGAGAGCTGGTGTATGCTGATGTGATTCCTTCATGCTAGGACACTAAGGTATGGGCCCGCCCTAAAACAACCCAAAGAGACCTTCTTAGCTAATAATATAATATATGTGTTAGGGAGGGTGAGATATAAGTGTTGTTAACTCTTATTCATTACAGCATGTTAACATGCTGTCACCATTCGCTTTTTATGTCTTAGTAACTATGCTGATAATTTTGCTACTGATAATAAGTATACTTGTATTATCAAAGATACTGCGCCTGAGAAGACGGCATTAGTAAATAAACATTTCAAATGCACATGTGTCTTCTTTACTCCATGTTCTGGTTTGTAATGATAATATAACGAAAGAGTGTTCATGAGTCCCACGTACCCTGAGGTACTGTAAGTTCATGTTCTGGTTTGTCTAAACATTGGGTGTTTGATATGTCCAATGAGACACTGTAGCTAGCTCGGTAAGGGGTGAGTTGGTTGCTAAGGTAAGTTTTGGGACATCCTAATTTGCCGAGGTTCCACTCCTCTGTGCACAGTTCTGTGTGAGTACAGAAACCCTGCAACACCTCTTTGTGTTCCGTCCTGTTCAAATACCAATTGATGTGTGCATAAAGATGACTTTTTGCTTAGAAAAGGTAAGATAAACATAGAGAGAGTTATCTAACTAAGAACCTACTAATTTGCCCATTGGAAAAGACAGGATTGGTAGACAAATGTCTTCCTTCAGTGGTAGTTATTTGCCAACTCGATCACACCGAGTGGTGTAGTCAGCAGAATAACTGAGGATTGCCCAGCCCATCATGTTTCAAGGGTTTGTGGGTCCTGTCCAGTTTTTCTAAAGCAGACATTTGCCTGGTTATAAGTGCTTCCATTAAAGCAGATTAAAGATCAGGGTTGTAAAGGGCCCACTCATACACCATGTTTTCTAGCTGTTGGTGACAGCCTTTGAGAAGTAGAAATCGCTCTAGACGATCCGAGGGAAGATGTGAGAGAAATTTACTATGGCAGGGCTACAGGGAGCCCATGACAGGCCAAAATATTACAGCCACCAGGTATAAAATGGTTACTTAAAAGCCAGAATGTAACAATCGTATTGAAAGTAATTCTATTGGCATATGAAGAAAAAACATCAAACTACTGGGCTATCTAGTACATTTACCTCTAATTAGTTATGTGGCACAAGATAGTCCTACCTCCTTCCAAACCATAATTAAAAGAAATAGGCCTTCAAAACGGAACCACTATATAAATGTTGAATCTTGCAGCCTTGCTGCAACATAGCACGGCTATATTATGCGTTCTATTACTACAACTTGCCTGTTTGGAAATTGTGCCGATGGGGCATAATTTCAAATGACAAAACAGCAGCTGACTTACCTAATGGCAAACTTTGTGATCTAAAACCCCAAACGGATTATGAACAGAAGTGCTGCAAGGATACTTTTCTAGGTCATGTGACAGGAGTCATCAACCAGTAGCTTGTGAGGTACTGTAGCTCTCCAGCTACCTCTGAGTAGCTCACCTGTGTGCAGCCCAGCTAATTAAATTAGAAAGCTTTTGCGTGGTTGAATTATTACACATATAAAAAATCGTATGTTTTTCCGTTAACTTTGGTACTTTATTGTTATACCAATAAAAAATTTTTACTTTTTTTTGTAATTATACCATACTAATAATTTTACTAGCTCTCAATGCGTTTCATTGAACATAAGTAGCTCTCAGAACAGAAAAGGTTGGAGACCCCTGTATGCTGTGCATGTGAGTGGTAAAAAGCTGCACAGTTGCTCCCCCCTTTATGGTGGACTTACACAATAGTCAATGATGTCAATAAATTAACCAACATGGTTATTATACTTTAAGGAAAGGAAAATGCAATAAGGAGATGTTTAGCAGACCCTTGTTTACCAAAGGTCAGAAAAACCAACAACCCAGGCCTCAAAATTAGGACATTGTTTAAAAATATGACATTCCTTCACGTATGGTAAAGCTCGAACAGATGTACAGTTGCTAACTAAGAGAGGGCAACAATCAGCATTGGTGAGTTATGTTTCACACCAAGGGATATCCCTTCTGAGGTGAATCACCTCAAGCAGACTAATACCAGAATGGAATACTTGTTCCTATCTTTAGTGTTATCACATATCAAAGTGGAAAAATATTTTTCCAGATAAGCACAGGAAGAGTCACCTGAAAGGCCAGTACACAAGGTGAATAGCTGTTGAGTTCATTGCATCGCAATGCTTGATGAGCTCATCACCATGACAGTCGTTACCCCTTTGAACTTCGCTCCCTTGATTACCTCACGTCTGCGTTTAGTAAATGTTTGACTTGTTTGTTCTTGTTTGGAGAGTTGCTTTTTCTTTTTGGTGTGAGTTTATGTTATGTTATATGGATTTCTAAGGCGCATAGCTGCCCAAGGGCTTCCCAGCGCTGGCTGACTGAGCTAAAGAAGGGAAGTATGTTAAAAGAACTGTGGAAATAGGCATGTCTTTAACTTTTTCCTGAAGCTAGATTCCACGTCTACAAATCTTAATTCACAAGATTTTTAAATGAATCCCCCTTCCCTCACGCATGCCCCTAGTCCAAGGCCTAATCATAAGCCGACTGGATTATGGCAATGCATTACTTGCATCCATCAATGAGAGTCTCCTGGCTAAACTCCAGGTCCTGCAAAACACTGCAGCTAGAATGGTGCTTAATCTCCCCCTCGCATTCCCTCCTTGCCCAGCCTCAGAACACTTCACTGGCTTCCCATAAGGAAGCGCATTAACTTCAAACTTTGCTGCCTGGTCCACAAAACCATCAATGGACAAGGTCCCAAATACCTAGAAAAGAAACTTATAAACCATTGCCCGGTCAGAACTCCCAGGTCGACCAACAAGTCTCTCCTAACCATCCCCAAAGTTTGCACTGTCAGGAATGGGGATAGGTCTTTCTCCAAAATAGCCCCAGAATCCTGGAATGCCCTACCCCTATACATCAGGACCGAACCCAACCACCTGAAATTTCGAAGACTCTTAAAACATGGCTTTTCTAGCTACCTGGCTATTGGCTACTCCCTTCAATCATCTACTAAGCGCTCTGAACCCCTACGGGTGATTTATGCGCTATATAAAAACATATACAAATACAAATACATGGCAATGTGTTCCAGGGCTTAGGTGCCAAATGTGAAAAGGATCTACCTCCCCATCTTGCTCTCTTGATTCTTATGGTTCTGAGAAAGCATTCTTCAGCTGATCTTAGGATTCTGATGGGGACATATGGCACAGCCATGCCTCTGATTTTGGGGGGAACTCTATTATTTATTGCCTTATGAATGAGGTAGAGTGCCTTAAATTTATTCATGGCATCGATTGGGAGCCAATGGTGCTGTTTCAAAAATTCGGGCCTTGTACAGAAGCCTGGCTGCCACATTTGGCACAACTTGAAGCTGTTTTATAACGTATTTTGGGGGGCCTAGATAAAAGAAGTTGCCATACTCAAGACAGGAAATCACCATCTCGTGAATTACTATTAGGTATTTTCTGGATTGTTTGAAAGATTTTTCTAGATGCTCTCACCCTTTTGTTTTGGCACGCACCCCATTCTGTTTCAAATTGTTGCTTTGTCTGTGCCAGAGAAGTGACAAGGTAGTGTGTAGGGAAGGTCGCCCTTAACATCCTGCTGAACTATGGTGGCTGAAGAGGAGGATTGACCAGAGGTTGCCCTGGTTCAGATACAGCCATGTAGGCAGAACCGCAACAGGCAGAAGGTGCCCATTGGCATTCCCAGATGATCAGATTTAATGACAGTCGATTGTACACATTCTGTACCCACAAAGGGCACATCTTTTCACAAGCTGTCACTGCTAAGTTTATGGATAAGAAGCAATAAATATTGTTTTGTCATATTGTACAAGCAGCACTGTGGTCATATCTTTAACGTTTAGAAGTTTTTGTTCAATTAACTTCACAGAATTCTTAAAATGCATTCCACAACACGTAGGTTGTGTTCTGGTCTTGATTGTGCATCGATTTAAATAACATATTTTTTTTAAATATAACCTAGAAGGATGAAGGCCAATCTAAAATAGCTGTTCTAAGCAGTGTGCCCTTGTTGCCTAGTCCACTGTACTAGTCGCGTGCTTCTCTGAAAATACCAAGGGGCCGATTAGGATGGCGGTTAATCCGCATCCCCCGGGCTGGCGGAAGCCACCGCCGGCCTGGAGGATGCGGATTAACCGCCGCGGCCACAGACAACACCCACCTCCAGATTAGGATGGCGGTGGGATTGCGGTGGGACCAGCGGCGGACGGCTGGTCCGTCCGCCGCTGATCCGCGGGGTAGGGAGGGCTATTTGGTGACGGTGTCTACAAGACACCGTCAACCAAATTAGGATGTGGACGGACACATGCTTTTCCGCGGCGTCTTTTCCGCCATTGAAAAGCATGTGGACTTTGGCGTTTGGGGGCCCGTTGCGGGGTGGCGGTCACATCCTAATTTGCACGGAGGGGCCGCCGCTGCCCCTGCGGACGGTCCCTCCACCTCTGGGGTGGCGGACGGACGCAGGTCCGTCCGCCATCCTAATCGGCCCCCAAGTTTGGTGTAAAGGGTGACATTATTGCGGAAAAAAAGTTCTTGTATATGTCATGATTAGGGTCTCATTACTAATTAGATATGAGTGTGTAGCAAGTGTGAGTAACTTTAACAACTTGTAGAAAAGGGTTACTTATTCGGAATATTCATCCTTAAGGGCCAAATTAACATTTTCAAGTGATACTTTTTGGCTTCTGCAGCCTAAGCTATGTAGGATGCTTCGTATAAACATTGTTTAATAAGGGCAGACATTTAGAAGTATTGTTTAATTCAGAGCAGCAAGAGTGGAAGTGCATACCATCTTTTGGGGCAAGTTTTATTTAAGTACTTCCATAAACATTTGAAACATGCTACAACTTTTAGCTTATTTGTTGAAAAAGTCGTTTTCAACGTTAGAGACCAGAACTGTCACCTGGGTTATACAACTTTAAAATATTTTAATAGCAGAGCACACAGATCTGACATACACAGAGTTCCAAAAGTAAAAGTATTCCTCAGGGTAAACATATTTTCCAAGCTCAGTTGTGAAACAGTGCCTCATAAGGTTAGCATAGCAATACAGAATACAAGTGGCAACTAATCGCTGTAGAAGCCCGATGATGGACGGTGTTTGGGAACTGCAGTCCCTAGGAAGCACTTAACAACCACTTAAGATAATGTTTTTATATCATTAGCACAGAGATGTGAACAATCTCCACGTCAAAGCCAAACACTGCACATCTCAGAATCAGCTGGTCAAAAACTTTCTTGGCCCCAGAGAGAGAAGAGCTTATCTGATGCTTAAATAATTGTTGATATGTAAACTGAGTACTACACACAATCAAGCTTTGCCATTAGTTGTATGCTTAGTGATGCCAAGACAGTTTTGTTGCATTGTATTCTGTCTTTGCATTATAATACTCGACTCTCTACATTTGTAATATAAATTAAACTGCGACTACCAAACTGCAAAGAAATAACATGACTGGGTGAACTAGCCATGCTTGACACAGAGACAAAAAAAACAACTACTGGGAATCCCATATTGTGGTATAAAATTAAGTATCATATACCACAAGAAGTGGTACAGAATCCTAAAAAATAAATGTTCATTCGATCTAATAAACCTGACAATAGTTAAACTAAATACATGCTATAGATAGTTCAGTACTCAAATCCAAGATGATAAACTACCTGAATTACTGAAAGCAGTTCAATTCAATAGTGAACCATATAAAAAAGAAATCAGTACAAGCAAAGATCACAACTGAAGAGGACTGACTTTGATTATGATAATAACAAGGCAAATATATGGACAGATGAAAGATCACTCACAAGAATACATAAATAAACACAAGAAGTTGCACATACATCTATTTCAACTATCAGTTCAAAAGAAGAATCCATCTATTACTATACAAGCGTGCACACGGTATAAATGATTTTAACCACACAAAATCAACAGACCACCTTTTTAGGCAGAGGCAAATGAAAACCAGCAGAAGAATATCCAACCTCACAACAAAAGTTACCAGCAGTGGCTCGCACAGGTAGGAGGGCAGTGATGAAGGGCGGGGTGGGGGAAGTCGACAGACAAAGGGTTAAATAATTTAAAATAAATAAATAAAACCTCTTAACTTGCTCTTGTTGCGGCGAGGTCAAGGTAAGTGGTTTTATTTATTTATTTAATGTTACTTATCCCGTCGTCTGTCAACTTCCATCACCACCCACCCAGCTCTGCACCCTCCCCGCCCCACCACCTCACTGCTGTTACCTGTGCGAGCCGCAACTGAAAATTCACCAACAAAAAAGACAAATAAATATTTCTTAAATATCTCCACAAGAACATTTCCTCTGAGTACAATGAAAACAGACCAGATAGGGCTTTCGTTTGTACCCTCGAAAAATTCTAGTTATTATGAAAAACATGACTTTAGAATTTCTCTAGAAAATATAACAGTGCTATTTTTTGTACAACAACCACAAGTGGATAAAGATGGAAGGCGCATCCATTCAAAGCTATCACCATGCTTGAATCTCGCAACCAGATCCGCATCAGACGGTAGTTAAAGAGAATTTGAAAACACCATTTGAAGAATGTGTAGCTTAAAGAAACATGAAAGACTGAACTCACAAACTTCTGAATGAGTAATCGGCTATAAAAGAAGCTCAACCAGAGAATCATTTTGTTGATCGTGAATCACTCCTGGGTATTAAAAAACACGGCAATATCGCCGTGAAAAACAATATCTTGAAAAACCATGTGACCCGACAAAGGAGTTTACATCCAAATTGCAACAAATGATGCTAAATGCTTCTCACTATGGGAATAACAATACAACTGCTAAGCAATACCTCATTAGTGAACACTCACTACTGTAAATATAATCTAATGCTAAAAAATCTGAAAATATACATGCATATTATTCCCTTATAAAATATTTAAACTTTTTAAAATTATAAATTAACGTGATATTCATTTTATTAAAATATAATTAGATTACTTTGAACCAATTTTACACATCAGTTTTATTATTTATTGATGCAAAATAAAAAACAATTGTATTTCGTTAGGTGGTAATTAATTTTTTAATTCAACTACGGATTTTTTAAAATTTAAATCATTATAGTTACATTAATGAAATATTTAATTAAAATGAAGTTAAATAGTGCTATAACATTTTATTAATTTTGGTCTAAAATAAATATATAAAAATGATTGACATTATTATTAGGATAAGAACAATTTTACTGATTTATGTTATGATGGTTTTATGATGGACTAATCACCATAGAGGGTATCGAGGATGCTTGAGCATGGTGAGTGTAGGTGTGTGGTCCCAAGGTGCTTATAAGAAGAGCCAGGGCTTCAGTTTCTTGTGGAACTTAATAAGTGAGGTGGAGGCTCTGTCGTTCCATGTCTTGGGTGTGATTTAGAAGAATGAGCGACCTTCAGTTTAACTTTTGCGGATGCGGGATGTGTGTGCAAGTGAGAGTGAGACAGAGCATAGATGTCTGGTGGGTTGGTGAAAATGTATGCATTGGTTCAGGTATACTGGTCCTGTGTTGTGTAGGGGGTTGGGTGTGTGTGTGTGATGTTTGAATTGACTGCGCTTGTGAATGGGGAGCCAGTGAAGCTTCCTGAGGGTTGGTGTGATGTCTGAGTCTTTCAGCTGTGTTCTGGATGGCCTGGAGTCTGTATTGGAGTTTTTTGAAGATTTTTGTGTAAAGAGTATTGACGTAGTCCAGCTTGCTGGTGATGAGTGCTTGTGTGATGGGCTGTCTGATGCTCTGAGGTACCCATCTGAAGATCTTTCGCAGCATGTGTAGGATGTGCACACTGCGTTAAGTTGAGCCGTCATGTTGAGCTTGTCATCTAGGATGATCCTTAGATTTCTTGCGCGGTCTGTGGGAGTGGGTATTGGTCCTAGTTCCAATGAGCACCAGGTGGACTCCCATGGGGAGGTCTTGTTGCCAAAAACCAGTACATCTGTCTTGTTGAAGTTGAACTTCAGGCAGTTAGTTTGCAGCCAGTCTGCTTTCATGTAGTTAGTGAAGTTGGTTCTGGTGGTGTTTGCCAGGAAGAGGATGAGTTGGGTGTCATTGGTGTAGGAGATGACAGTGATATCTTGTGCTAAGATGATATTGATGAGCGGTGTCATATATGTTGAAAAGAGTGGGGCTGAGTCAGGATCCCTGTGGGACACTGCATATAGTTTTTTTGATCTTTGATGTGAAGGGTGGCTGCTTGACTCTCTGGGGTCTTCCCATGAGGAAGGAACAGATCCATTTGACAGCAGATCCTTGTATGCCAATCTCGATTCTTCCGATGAGGATGTTGTGGGAGACCGTGTCGAGCAGGATGAGGGACGCTGTTTCTCCTCAGTCCAGGATGTTTCAAATGTCGTCAATGGCCATGATGAGTGCTGTTTCGCTGGTGTGGTGCTTTCTGAAACCTGATTCTGTGTTGTCCAGAAGATGGTGAAGTTTGAGGTGGGTTGTGAGTTGCTTGTTAATGGCCTTCTCAATCACTTTGTTTGGATTGGGGAGCAGGGAGATGGGTTGAAAGGTGCTCAGTTGATTCCGGTTGACTGTGGGCTTCTTGAGGAGGTCATTGATTTCTGCAAGTTTCAATTCATCCAGGAAAGTGGCAGACGTGATGGAGGTGTTGATGATGTGGGCCAGGGTGGAGCTAATTGGTGATGTTCCTTGTCTGTAGATTTGGTGGGAGCATGCATCCTTAGGGGCCCCTGAGTGGATGGTCCACTTGATTACGGAAGTTTCATTTCTGGTGAGGGTTGTCCATTCGGTCAGGTGGCCATGTTGGTTGGTGATGGGTAGGTTAGTGATGAGTACTCTGGGATTGGGTTGATGTGCGAAGTTGCTGTAGATATTTGTGATTTTGCTGTGAAAGAAGTTGGATAGGTTGTCGCAGAGTTGTTGGGAGGCAGCAATGTTGTAGGCATCATCTTACCCTTTTATGGGTGGTGCATTTGCGTCCCTAAACCCCTTCAGAATTCCCCCACAACCTCACCTAACTCCTTCCCAAACCCTCCCATTTAGTACAAATAATGCCCCTTTTTTCCAGCCACTCTCCATGTTTCCTTTCACATTTACTTCTAAGTTGTAAACTTCCATGAGTGAGAATATCACACATAAAAAAGATAGGAGAAGTGAAGATTTACACTTGTAGGTTTGTGAATAGCATTTTGTAGTAATTTAGTAGTACTATTGCATTCCTAAATGCACTACAAAATGAAGTTAGTGGACAGGGCCCATGTGTTCATAAAGGAAATACTAAAGATTTACGAAATGTCATGCCAATTTATTGATATAAGTTTGTTGGTACAGAAATTGCTAATTAAAAAAAAATAGAAATAAGTGTCCCCCCACTTGAAGTTGTGCACACTACTGGGAAACAACCTGAACTGAATAATAGACAACCATCTGCACTATGGGTTACAAATACTAATATCAGACATGGTAACTTATCTTATTAGGTTTTGCTTGTAGTTCTGGTATCTGCCGTTCTGTGGAATAACTTAATTAAAATTCATTCTGCAGAATCTCACAAAGATTTTTTGTAACTCTGTAGAATTCTTCAGAGTTAAAACAAATTTTTGAGCGATTCCGCAGAATTACGAAAATGGGTGGAATTTGGCTTGTTGCACTGCTTGCGCTGTGATTTAGCGCGTGAAGCTTGTTCCACACTAAAAAAATCAGAGTGAATGGCACCACACGGCATGCCAGAGGGAGCAGCTTCTCGATTTGATGTTGCTGCTGCTCAAGCAGATTTTCTATTCAAGCAGCTTTCTGATAGAGAATGGTCGCAACCGCCCACATTGGAGAAATTTTGCAGGGTACCCTCCGCGGAGTGACCAAATCTTCCTTGCACTTGCCAATTTACCGCTTTCAAGCCGCACAGAATAAAAAACTCCGGCACGGGCACTTAGTGGAATTTAGCCCAAACTCTACATTACAAGCGTAACACGGAGTGACCAAAATTCAGCTGGCAGAGCCACATATGTTGCCCACACCTAATTATTGCCCTCGTACTCTGCCTACACCAGGTGTCAGAGAATCCTGCCCTGCTGCTGTATTTGTTTGCTTGTGAGAGAAGCATGTGCTTCTCCCTTATGTGCGAAACCTGCCATTTATGATTGGAGCTTGTGCAGTAGCTCTTTTCTGTATGAAAAAGCTTGGACTGTTGATGCTTTGTATCCACCCTTGCACTGGTGCTGCTTTTAATACACCCTACTGTTATCCATCACACTTGCTCAAGAGTGTACAAAAGGTGTCCACTCTCCTTGACCATTTAAATATTGGTCCATTTGCTAAAATTGCAAACAAATGCTGGTATTGTGCTAATTAAGACATAGCCCCCCGTGGGGATATTCTGGTACTGTCACATTAAAAAATATTTTATTGAGAAGCTCTGGAACGGCCAGTTCAAAATCTGCCAAGAGCTGCCAAATAGAGGAGTTCTGTTAATGTTCCTTCTTAACAAGTGCGTGTACTGCCCCTGTTCAGAGGATTGCATCTCTCAGTGTGTGCCAGAGACGTTTGTTTTTCTGATACATGTGACTTAAATGTCATGTTTTCCTAAACGAGTGTATGTTTTCTAATTGTGAGGTATATGATTTGTTTCTGAGTGAAACCTACACTATTGGTAGCTGTGCTGTAATGGCTAATAAGAAAAGCTTATAATGAAGCTTCTTTGCGCGCACTACAGCATTATCCATCATATCTGCCGATGAGCGTACAAAAAAGTAGTCCACAATCCATGCCCATTCAAATATAGGACTCTTTGCAGAGATAGTGAACAACTATCAATACTGCAGTCTTAAAAGTATATTAACTTTTCTCAGGATTTCTGATTAATTGAGGAAATAGCAGTCTTGAACAGTAGTTCCGGTATTGTTATTAAGAATATATGATCTCGTTTGAGAAGCTCTGACACAGTCTGTATAACACATTTACTGCCATGTTAAGAAGTCCTGATGCTGTACCTTAGCATATATTGTATATCTTTGAAAAGTGCTAGTACTGTCTAGATCAAATTAAAGCAGCTTTTCTGAGGGGTGCTGATAATGCCCTGTAAAGGCATACAATGAGCACACCCCTGTGCAAAACTCAATAGGTTTCTAAAAATACATCCCAGAAAAATACATTTTTGGGAGGGGATAATAAAGCTCGCACCCCATTTTCATTTTAAACTATATCCTTGTTGTTGAGAGTACCAATGTTATGTTATGTTTGAGAGTATTTATAGAGCGCAACTGTCACACCGAGGAGCATCATGGGGCTATAGTAGATTGAGTTGCCAGCAGAAAGACAATTGAGGGCTGAAATGAGAAGGGTTGGATGAGTGCTCTACAAAGTGCATCTGGGGCAGCGAAAATCCATGTTTTCAGGGTCTTCCTAAAGAGGGTTTCTGATTGAGTGAGACGGAGGCTGCTAGGAAGTTGGTTCCATGCCATTGTGCCTAACACTGCAATGGATTTGCCCCCTTTTGAAATACATCTGAAAGCTGGGGGTTTTAGTAGATTTGAATTGGAAGATCTAAGAGTCTGACTGGGTACATAGTGAGTGAACCTGGAACGAAGATACTGGGGGCTAGTTGAGTGAAAGTTTCTGAAGGTGACTATGAAAATTTTAAACAAAATTATTTTGTGGACGGGTAAGCAGTGCAGAGGTTTTAGAGCGGCTGAGGTAGATGATTTCCTAGGCTATTTTAATACTAGACTTGCTGCAGCATGTTGAACCATCTGAAGTTTATGAAGGACAGATTTATTGGTTCCTGCATAGAGGCTGTTGCAATAGTCGATTCTAGATGTAATTAAAGCTGTTGCCTGCCTTGTCAAAATGGGAAGTAAATTGAAAAATGATTTGATTAGGTGAAAGCAGGTGCCTGCCACAGACAGAGCTTCTTGGTGGAAGGAGAGGTTGAGTCAAATATTTGACCCCCAGGATTCTGGCTGCTGTTACTGTATGCCGGGGGGGGGGGGGGAGTGTCAGCCGTCCACCATCAATCAACGGGGGCTGAAGTTATTCCCCTTCCCTAACGGTATCATTTAATTTTTTTCCGAATTGCATCTCAGGTGGTTGGTCTTTATCCAATAAAAAGACCGCAGAGAGACATTGGCATAGGTTTTCCTCAGCCTGTGTGGTATTTTTGCCAAGGACCAGCACCAGCTGTGTGTCGTCAGCGTATAAGATGGTCTCAATGTTAAAGGACGATATTAGCCTGATCAGTCGGGCCATATAGGCATTAAAAAGTACTGGACTGAGGATAGAGCCCTGTGTGACCCCAGAGAGCAGATGCTTTCCTGCTGACTGATATTGCCTGAGGGTGATGACTTGCCTTTAGTTTTGAAGTAAAGATTTTAACCTAGGCCAGGGCGAGGTGAGAGATGCCATAGGTTTCGAGGCGGTTGAGGAGAATGTCAAACGGGACCGTATCGAAAGCGGCTGATAGGTCCAATAGAACCAACACAGCGCTCTTTCCCTGGTCAAGGGTGGCTATTAGGGATTCAGCTGTGTACAAAATATCTGATTCTGTGGAATGCTGGGGCCTGAAACCCGATTGATTTGGGTGAAGGATATTTGCTACTTCGAAGTAGGTCATAAGTTGTAAATTGACCAGTTTTTTCATGATCTTACTTAAGCAGGAAAGGAGGAACATAGGACGGAGGTTGGTGAGGGTGGTAGGATCAGCAAGCTGTTTCTTTTGCAGAGGTTTAACTGCTACACGTTTCTACTCATTAGGAACCTCCCCTGTAGATAAGTAAGTATTTATTATGTTATGGATGACTGGGTTAACAGTATCTATCAGGGCATGTAAGATCGGAGGTGGGCAGGGGTCAAAATGTGACCCAGATTGACAGCCAGAATTGCTTGACAGGTTTGGTCTAGACTGAGGTTTTGGAAAACTCAAAGGGAAGGACTGTCCCTGTTGGGGACAAACAGAGGGGGTCATTATGATGGCGGATTTTCCGCTTACTCCGGGCCGGCGGAAGCCACCGCCGGCCCGGAGTATGCGGGAAATCCGCCGAGGAGGCCTGAAAGACCCACCGCCAAATCAGGATGGCTGGTGGGTCTCACAATCTGTCCGCCGCTTTTCCGCCGCGGTCGGAAGGCGACCACGGCGGAAAAGCACTAACATGGCAGGCGGTGTCTATCAGACACCGCCAGCCATATTAGGATGTAGGGAAAGTCATGCTTTTCCGCGGCGGCTTTTCCGCCGTGGAAGAGCATACGGACAATCACTTTGGGGGCCCGTTGCGGGCCCCCTGGGTGAAGGTTGCGTGGGGGGTGCACATGGGGGGTACCATACCTATGGTACCCCCCTGCCTTTCCGTGCACGAAGCGGCAGGCACCGCGCGGTGCCTGCCGCTTTGTGCATGCAAATGCACAGCTTTTGGTTTTTTTCATTGCGGTGGGTGCTGCTTCAAGCAGCACCCGCCGCAATGTAAAACATACAGGATGTGACCGCCAGGGTGGCGGTCACATCCTAATTGCCATGGAGGGACCGCCGCTGCCCATGCGGACGGTCCCTCCTACTCAGGGGTGGCGGACGGACGCAAGTCCGTCCGCCATCCTAATCGGCCCCAGAGTGTGCGTAGGGTGGATAGGACGAGGGGGGAGATCTATTTTCAGCAGCTGGACCTTGTCCTCAAGAAATCTGCTAGTTTGTTTAGAATTAGCCTGTTCGAGCATTTCAGTAAAATATGATTTCTTGGCATTTTTTATGATTTGAGGATAGTTTTTAAGGGCGGCCTTGAAATTGGCATCATCTGTCTGATTATATTTAAGTCGCCATCTACGTTCCGATTTTCTGCAGAGGATGTGCATTTCCTTTAGCTCTTGGGTATATCAAGGGGCCGAAGGTTTCTTTAGCAATCAGTTATTTTCAGAACCTGGGGAAGTAAAGAGACTCTTCAGAGTGGTGAACAATACTGTTAATCAAGTTGAATTACCCATTTCAGATACACAATTTAACAGACTGATACACTGCATATCTATATACCAATCATATCACAAATATCCTTCGTAAAATGGTTTAATAACGCTTGTTGAGAAATTGTCCATGTTGCACCTGACATCCTTGTTGTGGTCTTCACCTAAACATTTTGCCTTCACCTCTAATGTTTGCTGGATTTGTTTTTTCTGGCTTTAGTACTCGGTGGACTTTACCACAGCTAACCAATTCTAACGGACTTGCACACTCTACCTAAAACCAGGTACAACTGGCTTTCACCTAATTGGCACATTTAATTTACTTATAAATCCCTAGTCCACAGTACTAGCAGGGTGGTGGCAGCTCTCTGTGTGGTTTGTTTGTGCTAGCGCAGATTGCGAGGGGACCCTCCTCTGTACGCTATTATTGGCCACTGTGAAACGCTTATTGACTGAATCTGCTCAATTTTAAAAAACGTACCTGTCACTTATGCAATTGATTGACTAATTGTATATTTTAAAACAACTCGCCTTACTCACCCTTTTTGTTGTATTATCTCCACCCTTCGCCCCGTTCCATCGCGGCTCTGTGCCGTTTGTGTGGAGGGCAGGGTCAGCTCCATTGCGCCTCAGCGCTGGCTCTCCAATCCGAACGGAGCTAGTGTCTCAGCTGGGGGCGGGGCTCAGGATATAAGTCAAAGCAGTATCGAGCCGCTCGACTAACTAGCAGGGTGGTGGCAGCTCTCTGTGTGGTTTGTTTGTGCTAGCGCGAGACCCTCCTCTGTACGCTATTATTGGCCACTGTGAAACTCTTATTGACTGAATTTGCTCAATTTTAAAAAACGTACCTGTCACTTATGCAGATTGACTAATTGTATATTTTAAAACAACTCGCCTTACTCACCCTTTTTGTTGTATTATCTCCACCCTTCGCCCCGTTCCATCGCGGCTCTGTGCCGTTTGTGTGGAGGGCAGGGTCAGCTCCATTGTGCCTCAGCGCTGGCTCTCCAATCCGAACGGAGCTAGTGTCTCAACTGGGGGCGGGGCTCAGGATATAAAATGGCTACCCGGAAGCGCAGCGGTAGAGCGCAGCGGGAGCGCTGTCTCCGCGCCGAAGCCGCGCCAAAGGGGTGCCAGTCTGCGCCAGTCCGCGCCGGACCCGCGCCCAGCGCCCAATCCCTTGGCCGGCTACCACGCCATCCTAGTAAGTTACTGAAATACTCTTCCTCCGATCTGTTAGATATTAATAACACTATGTTCTGGCATGAATGCCCACATCTTAACCTAGAAGAGTGTTCCAATGTGACTCCCATAGCTTGTCCAAGCTGCAATTTTAAATGCACTCGCTCCTTTACTCAGATGCCACTTATCCCAGGGGCATCTTGTAATGAGGCCACACGCATTAAATGCGGATTGGTGAACGCTAGATCTATGTGTAAACATAGAGAAGATGTGGCTGAATTAATATCAGCACACAAAATGGATATTCTGTTTATAACAGAGACATGGGCCGACTTGGCTTCACACCCCGATCTTGTGACAGCCGTCCCTGAGGGCTACTACATCGTCAGACAAGATAGACCGGCAGGAAAAAAAGGGGGCGGTCTTGCCATAATTCTACGGCTAGATCTGGCGGTAAAAACTGGAACTTCAGATAACATTCCTGCAGAAACACTATCTTTTTCTATCACTTTATCTCCCATCCAAATGTTCAACGGAGGTCTGCTCTATCGTCCCCCAGCGGCCAGAGCGCCTTTTCTCCAATCTATTAGTACTTTACTAGAAACAGTGCCAGAAGCCTCAGATTTTACAATACTTGGAGATTTTAACTTTCATTTAGAAAACATAACAGATAAAGACACACTGAGCCTTATTGAGGATTTCAAGGCCGTTGGCTTAAATCAGCTAGTTACCTCACCTACGCACAAAGCAGGTCATGTCCTTGATGGTTTATTCACGAACAATCCGGCTATTACCCCCCCTACTGTTAATCCTATTGTATGGTCAGATCATGCAGTGGTGGTTTTCTATGCCCGTGTTAAAAAATACAAAAATCAACACTCGATAAAAAGGCAACATAGGTCTTGCAGGAACTGGAAAAACATAGATACGAATACACTAACCGAAAAACTAGATAATAATAAACCATCCAAAGTGTCAGACCCTCAACTAGCAGTAAATAACTATAACCAATGGCTCACTGACACCTTTAATCTAGTAGCGCCTCTAAAGAGAGTGCGCCCAAATCGTGCAACACCATCAGCCCCTTGGTTCACCGAACTGCTAAGATTGGAAAGACAGAAATGCCGCAATCTAGAAAGGTGCTGGCGAGTTAAGTACGACAATAACGACAAAGAAAGATACAAACAAGTGCTATCAGGCTATAGGAAGATGTTGAGACTGGAAAAAAGTAAATATTTTTGTGAACAGATAGAAAAAGCTCAGGACTCCAGTAGGCAATTATATCAGGTAGTGGCAACACTAACTACTATACCAGCAGCAAATACTACTGAGACTACTCAAGATTTCTGTAATCAAATGGCTGACTTTTTCAGGACCAAGGTCACAGAAATCTTTGACAAATTCAATAACATCACGACAGAGGAACCATCAGATAGCCTTAAAAACTCACGACTCACATCCTCCTCTCTGAATGAATTTCTCCCTCCATCACTGTCAGAAATAAAAGATCTCATTAAAACAACAATGTCGGGTTCACCTCTGGATCCCTGCCCACCGACCATCATTAAATTAACATCTGATGTGGTAGCTCCAATCCTGGAGAACATCTGCAGTACCGTCTGCGAATCAGGAATATATCCTCAAAGATGGAAAACTGCTATAATAAAGCCACTTCTGAAGAAACCCACCCTTAACACCATGGAATTAAAAAGTTATCGCCCTATAGCAGCTCTTCCTTTTCCATCTAAATTACTTGAAAAAGTTATAAACAAACAGCTGGCTAGCTACATTGATTATAACAACTTGTTAGATAACACTCAGTTTGGGTTCAGGAGAGGACATGGAACGGAGACGGCGCTCATCAAGGCCTCTGAAGAGATCAGACAGATCATGGACCAGGGTGGTACGGCTGTTCTGATCCTGCTGGATCTCTCAGCGGCCTTTGACACGGTCGATCATAACATCCTGATCGACCGTGTCACGGCTATGGGCATACAGGGCAAAGCTGCGGAGCTCCTGGCTTCTTTCCTGTCCAACAGAGAACAGTCGGTAAAGATGGGGAACTTCTACTCACCCACCTTTGTGCTGCCTTGTGGAGTCCCCCAGGGATCCTCGCTAAGTCCGACACTTTTTAATATCTATGTGTCGGACTTGGCGAGGGTCATTAAAACTCATGGAATGGGAGTGACTTCGTACGCCGACGACACTCAGTTGGTGCTAGCAGTGCATAAAAATGGGATCGAAGTGGCAGACAACTTTCAGATGGGCATGAGAGCCATCAGTCACTGGATGGACAGGAATTGTCTAAAACTAAATACCGATAAGACCGAGGTAATGGTGTTTGGAGACCTAAAACCATCCTGGTCCCCAATCTGGTGGCCACCTGAAATGGGTAACCCACCCATCCCAGTTTCAAAGGTCAGAAACCTAGGAGTGTTGTTTGACAGCAAACTAAGTTTCACCAATCATGCTAATGCAGTAGTCTCCTCTTCCTTTTTCACGCTACGAAAAGTGAAAAAGTTGCTACCTTACCTTCCCCTGTCGGCAGGGAAAACCCTTATGTCCTCCTTGGTATTATCCAAGGTGGACTACTGTAACGGGCTTTTGTTGAATGCTCAGGAGCAGGTCTTTAAAAAGCTACAAATGGTGCAGAATGCCGCTGCACAAATTTTGACCAAAACTCCCAAGTTCGCACCTATCTCTTCCATTGTTTACCAACTACACTGGCTCCCAGTAAAAAAGAGAACCAAATTCAAGGCTTTGTGTATTATATACAGAGCATTGAATAGCCAAGGACCTGACTTCTTTAGGGAATCACTGCAGGTTTATGTCCCTAAGAGAGCGCTAAGATCTGCCTCATCTGCATCCCTATGTATCCAACGGGTGAGAACAGTTACATGGGGAGACAGACGCTTCTTGGTGGCAGCCTCGAAGCTCTGGAACACCTTGCCCCACCATATAAAAAGAAGCTCTTCACTGATGATTTTTAGAAAGCAAGTGAAGACCTGGCTATTCACTCAATAATGCACAGGAGGTGCCTCTTTGTCTGCGTAGCGCCGAGACACCATTCGTGGTATTTGTTTGCGCTTTATAAGTTTAGAAATAAATAAATAAATAAATACTACATGTAGCCAGGGCTTGTAAATCAAATGGTACTAGTGAGCCTGAAGCACTCCTTTTACTACCCACTAAAGTAGCAGTTTAAACCATGTCACAGGCCTGTTATTGGAGCCTGTAGGGCAGGTTTAAACAACAATTTCGACCTGGCTAAATAAACCTTTTGCGAGACCTAAACCTTTATTTTTAATATATCTAAGTCACCCTAAGTTAGGCCCTAAAGGCCCATAGGTCAGGATGCATTGTATTTTGTAAAAAAAGTAGGATAATGGGGATTTAAGTTTTACATGTCCTGGTATTATAAAACTCCTACATTTGTTTTTCACTACTGTAAGGCCTACCCCTCCAATAGACATACATTGTCTTATTACCTTATTGTTGCCTTACTACATCAAATAAGTGCTAACATTTGATTGTTTTATCGCACCGATAAACTCCACACGATGAAATGAATTAAGAAGAACATGTAAATAAAATACAAAGGATAATGAAAATTAAATTATTGGTCTTCTTTGTTGAGTCAGCACAGAAATTAGTCAGCTAGATCCTTCGTTTGGTTTATATCTTTTAGAAAGCTGGCATTTACTTGTCATAATTATTTGTGCCTTCTGCCAGTGTCCTGGGTCATATGACTGTGAATGACTCTGCTGTTAGGATTTATGTATTCCTCCCAGACTGTGAGACAAAAGGGAACTAGGTGTTGGTAGGGTGGGTCATCCTGCAAGGATGGCTGGAAGCTGAGCCATTCTTTTCACACCTTACAGTTTCAAGGCCTTGCCTCTAGCACACACAAAGAAATCTGACACTAGTCTTTTGCTACCCCAGATGTTTTGGAGCCTTGGCAGGACAAGGGAGGAGAACAACTTTCCAGAAGCAGATGTGGGGATGGCATAGGGTACTGTCTCAATTCAAAGGTAGGTACCAGGAATAAATATTGAAAGCTCAGGACACCTCTCCGGAGCAGTCCCGGACCTGTGAAAGACTTTATAAGGACTGCCTGGATCCCCAGAAAACTGCCTTGCTGTTGCAAGATGATTGTCCTGCTGCTGCTTGTAGGCCTACCTTGTTGCTTCATGGAGAAATGGTCTATCGCCTTGAACCCAGGACCACCAGAATTGACTCCAAGTTGGCTGGCTTACTGTGTGAGCCACAGGGATATAACAGGCTGCTGAAGCCTTGAACCCTGCTCCTGGTTTCCGCTAGAGTCCTAACCTTCCAAGTGGAGCACCCCCAAGCCCTGGACCATTGGAAGTGGTGTTAGGAGAGCCTGGTACGTAGAAACGTTTCACCAAAATGTGCTCTAAGGACTTACATAAGACTGGGACTTACCTGCCAGCTGATTCACTCAAGGTGCTTGCCGGTTGGCCTGACTTTTCTGTAGCTCCCGCTGCGTTCTTCTCCGCAGAACCAAATCCTGTTCAGCATGAACTCTCAGTGAAGGCATCTGGTCTCATGAAGTCCCCGTTGGCTACAGCCTGCAGCTTCATCCCGCTGGAGTTTTTTGACTTCCAAAAAAGTGACAAATTCCACAGGTAAACTTCTTCACCACAACCTTGCCCAGCGTTTCCCCAGCAACAATGTCTCCTCCTAATGCCCTGATGAACTCTAACTTCTCAGAAACTTTTCTTCAAAATGTTCTCCAAGTCTGAAGGCAAGCCGAGACCAGGCGCAATCCACCTTGTTTTGCACTCCTTCGGTGTCGGCCTTAACTTTTGATTGTGCCCAGTCTTGCACGAACAGACATTGCGGTTGACATTTTGATACTGTAGGTGATGTTTTGCACTACAATCTTTAAAAACTCATAACACCAGTTCTACTGATTGGAAATATTCATTAAGTGTTCTATTATTAGTCTAAATTGGTTTGGAACTTCTCCTGTGTTGGGTTTACACTTTAGTACTGTTTGTGTGCTGCAAAAATACTTTATACATTGCCTCTAAGTTAAATTTGACTGTATTTGTGCCAAGCCACCCGAGGGTGAAGCACAGGTTAATTTATTGTCTTTTGTGGCTCACCCTGACAAGGATTGTGGTTGGTGCCTGAGTGGGGATTCCAACCCCCTCAACAAATAATTCAATTTCTTACAGTCTTACATACCAAAGCATTTGATCCTTGTGTCATTCCAAATCATGCCATACCCTTTTTTGTGACCTCGCTACATAAAACTCCAGCTTCTGTCTGTAGTCACTTACATATAAAGGCATTGATATGTGCACTGACTCACCCATACAAACACTCACTCACCCACTTACTCATTCATACAGGCACTCAGAACCCATTTACTCAACTGCATAGATACTTACAAACCTAATTACACACCCATAAAGCCACTCACACACCCACACAACCACTCACACACCTATACAACCACTCACATACTCACTCACACCCACAAACCAACATACACACACACTCATACATCCATACAATTACTCAAACACCCAGTCACACACACATACAACCACTCACACATCAACTTACAAACCCATGCAACTACTTACCCACTCACACCCCTACAAACACTCACACATCCATACACACACATATTCACACACACACACACAACCACTTACAAAATCATTCAGGCACTCATACAACCACTCACACAACCACTCACACACCCACACAGCTACTCAGAAACCTACTCACTCACCCATAGAGGCACACAGACACCCATTCACAGACTGATACAAAGTCACACAGCTACTGGGATCACATATGTTAGAAAAAGCATAATTCATTACTAGCATACCTGGTATACTAATGTAACTATTTTAGCAGGTTAATATATATGTTTAAAACTAACAAACCTTTAGAAAACACTTACACTCCCTTGAGGATGTCATCAGTGATGTTACTGATCAAGTCATGAGTGATGTAATATGTGAGATCATAAGCAGTGCATTGGGGTATAGTTAGCTTAGGTAACTATAACTGCTGAATTTCATATAACGTCCCTGTAACCTTTGTTTTTTTCAGAGAATATATATATATCTTTATAGGTATATTACCTACTGGCGGTCGCCAGTAGGTATATATAGTTAGGATTTTTTCTCTATGGGTTTTTTGAAAATTCTATGTCTAATAACTTTGGCGTTTGTGGACGGAATTGGCTGAAATTTTCAGGAAAATGGCACATTTTGTTTCTGAGCAGCCCTTGAAAATTTGGGGGGGGTTCGTCAAGGGGGGGCCGAGAAAAAAGGGGGGTCCCAAAACGTGTTTTTAACATTGAGTTTTCCATAGGGCGGTTGGCCTCACTTTTAGCCCGAACGGCTGAATGGATTTGCACGAAACTTGGCAAAATTGTAGGGACTGGTAGCCCGATGTGCCTTTTGTAGGTCTCAATATATGTGCTCCAGTGGATTTTGAGAAATTAACGTTTAAAAAAAGATATATATCTGTAACAGCGGACCAGGCAGCGCTCCGGTTCGCGTACTTTACGCGCAACGGAGCTTTGTGAAGCAAAGCTGATTGGTTCTCCGGCGTCTGTCAACATTCCAAAAAGTCCGTAGCGGCCGCCATCTTGTCTCTCGGTAGGATCGAGAGACAAGAGGAGGTCAAAACAAAGGGGGAAATAACTATAAGGGGGCATAGTAGATCCTCGCTGACCCCCTAGGTTTGATGTGGAGGTTTTAAAAGGGCCCCGCGGGGCAAAAAAAAATAATAATAATAATAATCGAACGGCTGAATGGATTTGCACGAAACAAATATTAGGGACTGGTAGCCCGATGTGCCTTTGCTAGGTCTCAATATATGTGCTCCAGTGGATTTTGAGAAATTAACGTTCAAAAAAAGATATATATCTGTAACAGCGCTCCGCTTCGCGTAACGGAGGTTTGCGAAGCTGATTGGTCATTCTGTCACTGGGCTATAGTTGGGCTACATCTGGCTGATATTTGGGCTACATTTGTTTTTTTGTGTGTCTGGCGGCCATCTTTGGGCTACATTGGGCTACATTGGGCTTCATTGGGCTACATTGGGCTACATTTGGGCTCCAACATATATATAGGCCAATGTAGCCCAATATATATTTTTCAAAGTTAATTTTCGTAAAAACCAGTGGAGCATATATCTTGAGACATAGCAAAGGCACATCGGGCTACCAGTCCCTACAATTTTGCCAAGTTTCGTGGAAATCCATTCAGCCGTTCGAGCTAAAAGTGAGTCCAACCGCCCTATGGAAATGAAGGAAATGAATGGGTAATTTGTAATTAGCAAATAGCTAATCGCAAACTAGGAATGGTAAAGAATCGCTATTTATTCCTTAAAGTTCGCTATTTCGGAAATGCAAAAAACTTTGATGATACATATGGCGGTTCATCTCTAACAAGATAAGAAGCATAGGGATACATTTATGATGACTGGCGCATCACCAGGGATGTGTTAGTCATTCTGTGCCGCTGTTCCGTCACCTATGGTGTGCTGCATTTACAATGCGGCGCATCATGGGGCAAAAACAGCACAGATGCGTGATGTATCTGTGCCGTAAAGGTGGCGCATTGCTGGAGTTGTATCGCAAGTGTGATGAAGCTCCAGCAAGGGTCGGGGGTGCCCCTGTCGCAGGGTTTCTGTTCTCACACAGAACTGTGGACAGAGGATTGGAACCTCGGCGAATTAGGGTGTCCCAAAACTCACGTTAGTAATCAAAAACTCCTTAGCAAGCTAGGTACAGTGTCACATTGGATATAACAAACTCTCAATGTTTAGACAATCCAGAATATGAACTTATAGTACCTCAGGATACGTGGAACTCATGAACAGTCGGTCGTTATATATTTCTTAGAAACCAGAACATGGAGTTAAGAAGAACACATGTGTATTTGAAATGTTTATTTACTAATGCCGTCTTCTCAGGCGTAGTATCTTAGATAATAGAAGTACACATATTATCAGTAGCAAAATTACCAGCATAGTTACTAGTACATAAAAAGCGAATGGTGACAGTATGTTAACATGCTGTAAATGAATAAGAGTTAGCAACACTTATAAGCAGCCGCGGGCCGTGGAGGGAGTTACGGTGGGGCAGGGAGGCGGGGAGGGGGAGGGGCAAGGTAGAGAGGGCTCCACCCTGCTTCTCCCCCTCCCCGCCTCCCTGCCTCACCGTAACTCCCTCCACGGCCCGCGGCTGCTTATATCTCACCCTCCCTAATACACATATTATATTATTTGCTAAGAAGGTCTCTTTGTGTTGGTTTAGGGCGTGCCCATACTTTAGTGTCTTAGATTTGAAGGAATCACATCAGCATACACCAGCTCTCTCTTCATGTGAACCGCATCAACTGTTGTGTATGTGTGTTCGGCAAAGCAATATAAAACCCGCCTCATGCCCAGAATTGGCAGAAGTTGCACTTATGTTATGAGTATGAAGTCGTGGAGATCAGACCTCATAACAATTCTGTATCGTGTTGTTCTTGAAACTTTAGCACTCGCTGTACAGATATAGTTTAACAAGCAAAGCAGATAGTAGAGCAATAACATATTATTCTCATGTAAACCACGATGAACTACTAGGTGGAAAGCTAAAGCAACAACTAAGTGTCGTGTGCAGAAGTTGCAAAAAAGGAAAAATGGCGTTTAAACCGGTAATGAGCCCATGCTAACTTAACACGGTGTAAAGATATCCAGGACCTAGATGACACCTCCCCATGATCCGGAAACGAACTGAATAAGATAATAGAAGGGCCATCTCATGAGAGCAGATTGCAAGTTTATATGTGGACGGTCCGCAAGGTAAAGCATTAAAAACTAGGAAAATTTAATGCTAAAGAAAAATAAAACAGCCAAGTACTTTATCGAGTCTTAAGCCAATAGGCAAGGTAAATAATAAAAACTTGACAAATAAGTCAATGAATTGTCAATGAAATGCTAGTACTCAGCATATCAAACATGAAAAAGGTCTATGACATAACTGTGTATGCAAAATAAGCTGCAACAGCCTCCAATAGGAAGTCACCGTCTTCATCCGAAAACAGTTCAGCCATCCAATTTAAAAGCGGAAAAGAACATACGTGCTCTCGCAGCACCGGATCCTCTATCACCATCAGAGGACAGCTCGGTGGGTTTTCAAGAAAGCTCTGTTCCAAGAAAGACTGTGCTGCCGCCAGTAAATTCCAGGGACCAAGTAGTCCATGCATCAATGCCACAGCCATAATCCTTTCGCCAGGACAAACCAACTCGTGAGTAATGATAGGAGTCATCAGCTGATTAAAGTCGACGTCAGGAGAAACCGGTCCGCAGAGACACAAATCAATGGCCCAATCGAAATCACAGGTCAGGCAGTGAAATACAGGCTGGACACAGGTGAAGTAGGAGAATCGAAAAGATAATCCATATGCCGTGCTTAATATCGCCAACGGCATTGTGCCATAATATTCTAGCATGCGATTGCGGAACAGTGTCAGCAGCTGCAGGGTGGGAGGTTGCATAGGAGGGACATCCATATTTAAAAATGTAAAAAAGCACAAGAGCGTCCGCTGGTAATGCAAGTAAAAATGCCAATCCACGAACCGGAGTGGAGAAAATAGAATGAAAGGAAGGAGGGATGACTCCAAAGATTTTCTCAAATGAAGTCACGAGACCACTGGTAACAACTTTAAAAAAGTGCGCCAGGGTCTTTGTGGAGGATGCGTTAAAGATAGTCGGAACCATCTTGCTGAAATTGAAAGGCAAATCTGAATTAAAAGTATTCCTTTTATCGTAACAGTAAGTGAACGGGTTATTTGCTGCAGAAATTTTCTATTTCCTCCCACACATGAACATAGGGAGTTTTCAATCTGGCCACAAATACCAACCTTGGGACAGATTTCAACGGCATGGCAAGAATAAGAGCTCTTTTGTCTCAGAGAGAGGTGGCCTTGAGTTCGGCCCGTGAAACTTTCGTGCTTCACATAGCGAACACCCGTACAGAGGTGCAGACCCTTTTCAATTAACTCAGAACAATCTTCATTATTGAGCATCAAATAACTACCCTTTTCCAACAACTTGAACGTGGGGATGATAGCAGGAACTGGCGTGCCTTGCAACACGCAAGCCATATTTGGTCGGTGTTTGTTGCATGAACCGTGTAACTGTATGTGCCTACACATTAGTGAATGATCTGGCGTCTCAGTGCATTCCTCTCCATTCAGATAAACTTCTTGATCATCTTTGAAACATCTGTATGTGTATGGAAGCGACCAGACCTCATGAAGAAAAGCACTACCTAAAGGTTCGTAACGACCTATTGGTATATATTTCATACAATTTGAAAACTTATATAAAGCAAAAGGCAGCGTTATTAAACCGTGGATAAGGCACGTTGCCAAAAAACCCGCAATCCTCTGCTGATGATGTCACTGAGCATGTCATGAATGATGTAATATGTGACATCATCAGCAGTGGATTACGGGTAATAGTATCTCTAGTTTACTCCCCTATAGCTGTCTTTCTTTTAACATAAGTGTCTGTTTCCTTCCCTTATACTTACTGTTTTTGGTTCGCTTCTAGTTCGCGTACCGGCGAGCGAACTGGGAAGCGAACTAAGAGAAATAGAGGTTGGCACAGTTCCAAATATTGTACCAATTTTTTAATAACGGGGAGGTAGTTCTGAAAAGAACTTTTTTTTTATTGTTTTTGTTGTTTTATATTTTTTTTATTATTTTTCGGAAATTTTTTTTACTTTTTTTGAATTTTTCTGAAGTTTTATATTTTTTTGGGTTTTTCTTGGAGGGGGCAATGAAAACGATTCATTGTAAAGGGCTCAACAGGAGCAACAAAACAAAAAAAGAAGTATTTATTATTTTGGGCGTTTCGTACAAACTTGCATATGATAGTCAATAGCTCTGTTGATCAGAGTGATGCTTTTTTCTCCGTAGGAAATGAATCCATCGCAAAATACGCAGGTGTGTTTTACTTCACCAAATTTCATTTGTATATTTGGCACCATCTCCCTGCCCTCTGGTCCCGTTACTTCCGGTACAACAGATCTTCTGGCCATAATAGGGAGATTATCTAGGTCGTTCCGAAACTGTGCAGCACTGTAGTTGTTAGGATGCCACCTAGTCATATGGCGATGCATTGTGTAGTTTCCGAAACTGTATTTTTTCTCGGTTCCTCTGGACAGTCTATCTTGACATATAAGGCAAGTTACGTATCTTGCATTTACTTTTTTCTGACCTTTGGGAATTTAAAAAAATTGCCAAATGAAGTTTTCTTTCCGGTGAGATGTCCTGGGCTGCTCAGGCAAAAACTGCCTCTCTTCGTGCTCGTCGTCCTGTTCCTCTTCTTCTTCTTCTTGTTGAATTATAACTTGAGCAGGTGGTCCACTCTTCCTTGGATGTGGTGGAGGTGGTGGGGAAGCACCAGCTGAAGCTACTAAAGAAGCCATTGCTCAGTGATCACAAAGGGTCTTTCTCTCACAATGATGAAAGTCAGAGTGAGGAAAGAAGGAGGGATTTTCATCATTTGGGAAAAACAAGAGTTCTCAACCAATCAAAAGTGTTCATTTTAGATTATATGACCTAGTCTTACATCATTAGGAAACCAAAAGTGAAATGAACCAATGAAAAGTGTTATTACCAAGTCACATGACTTGCTGTGTTTACGTTAAGCGCTTTGCAGGGCCTCCCGGTTTGCTTCCAGAAACCTGCGCTTTGCGACTCGCTTCGCGTACCAGTTCGCTAACGTAGCACGTCATATGACGTATCACGCGACAATGTGAAACGTCATGCGGACGGGAGGCGTCACGATGTTGTTTTCTAACGCGGCACTTGCGGTAAAGAAACGTTTACCGGCTCGCGGTCTATTTCGCGGCATCAAGGTCAGCTAACGGGAAGCTTCCCGATTCGCGAAGCGGGAACGAAGAAAAAAAAATATTAAAAAAAAAAATTATTCATAAACATATAAAATATATTTTTGGATTTAAAGAAGAATACATTTTACAGCTACAGATATTAGCTGTTAAAAAACCAATGAAATTCACAGAAAAAACCATAGGTTATAGACCATATATAGTTAGGAATTAGCATTTACAAAACCTTGAAAATTCACTGAAAAAACCACAGGTTATAGACCATATATAGTTAGGAATTAGCATTTAGAAAACCTTATTTTACTCACACAAAACCATTGAAATTCCATATATAGTTAGTTGCACTAACTATATATCGTGCACCCGCAATCCACTGCTGATGATGTCACATATTACATCATTCATGACATGGTCAGTGACATCACTGATGACATCACTGATGACATCTCAAATGACATCACTGATGACATCACTGATGACATCTCATTTGCCATCAATGACCACATCACTGATGATATCATTCATGTGACAATACAATGCATCTCCTCACATTTTAATATAACCTCTGTTTCACCCAGTGTTAAAAAGAGAGTATAATTTTTGAAACCATTGACACACCAATACTAGTTACTACATACGCACTCACTGATTGCTACGTCTACACACACCTTCACTCATTCACCCATACAATCATTCATACATACAATCACTCATCTTTACAACACTATCATATGCACTCATACACCTATACAGACACTCACAGTCTGCCACTCATCCATGGAGTTACTCACACACCTAGTCAGTCCTGTAAAGAATCAATGACACTTCCATTTTCTTGTCTATACAGTTAAACATAGAGCACCTTACATTTTCAAACATATACTAACACATACTTACCTTCTTATACAATCATTGATACAAGTACAGATTGATCTGCACAGAGTCACACACCTCCCAGCTAGCCACACACACACTCAGTCTCCCATACAAATACTTGGGCAATCAATCAATAACCCATATAGTTACTCATATAGCTACTGATCAACACATGCAGCAGTTTACAGAACAACAGACATAATGATGCACAAATTAAGACAGTTTAGTCACTAACCCATGCAGTCAGTGAGACACATTTAATCACTCACTCATACAGTCAGTCATGCACCTACTAAATCCTTCGTCCAGACACTTACACATCCACTCATTCTTCAATATGTAAGACATATTTAAACTTTATAGAAACAAAAAATCACTGGATGTTGTTATCAGTGATGTCATCAGTGATGTCATTTGAGATGTCATCAGTGATGTCATCAGTGATGTCACTGACCATGTCATGAATGATGTAATATGTGACATCATCAGCAGTGGATTGCGGGTGCACGATATATAGTTAGTGCAACTAACTATATATGGAATTTCAATGGTTTTGTGTGAGTAAAATAAGGTTTTCTAAATGCTAATTCCTAACTATATATGGTCTATAACCTGTGGTTTTTTCAGTGAATTTTCAAGGTTTTGTAAATGCTAATTCCTAACTATATATGGTCTATAACCTATGGTTTTTTCTGTGAATATAGATATAGGTTTATTTAAATACAGTTTTCAGGAAGCAATAAAAATGTAAAGATAACTCTTGTGATAATGTTCCTGCTAGAGAGAGAGATCGGACTTTGTCTAGTTGCAGTTTTGACATATCATAAAGTGGAGCAGAGGGTTAATATGCCTGCTGCAAAGAGCAGCTCTCTATTTTATGTTGCTATCTGAGTGGATGAGTAAAACCAGCTGTTGCCATCACTTTAAAACAAATTAAATGTATGTGAGAGAGAGGCTATAGAGAGATGATGGGCACTTTTGCTGGGTGGTAGTGAGGGAATCCAAGGAGTAGGTCATGGGATGGGGTGCCAAAAATGATTGTCACACTGGGAGCCACCAGCGTTAAAGCCTGTGATGATGGTAGGTGAAGTAATACTGAGCCTTTTTTCTCTTATCAGTATCTTTGGAGAACCTGCTGATTTAAGGAAGCAGACAAGGTATGGTGACTGCCATTATTTACTGTTGCAGACATCACTCACTCACCCATCTACCAACTGATAGAGAACAACAAATCTGCCTTCTAATTAGGGTAGTGTTTTAGGAGGGCGGTTTTCGCCAGTAGCAAAGATGACACCTCAGTGGATGACTACTACTCAAGTACTAATTTGGGTTATGAGGGACAGCTCTGAGGCAGGATCAAAGATTGAGCCAGCAGACACTAAGACAGTATCTGACGGAGATGACAATGGAGCAGAATCTGGAAGTGCTTTTTCATTCAGCAGAGTGCCATCCGATGACTCATCTTCCAGCGAGTCTGCGGGACAGGATGATGACAGTTGTGCTGTCCCTTTGCAAGCACAGTCTGTGCAGTAGGACAACAGTAGCAGGTTAGACCAAACCAGAGAGCAGGCACGTGCACAGACAAAGATCTCCCTTGGAGGCACCCCAATTTACTTCAGCACCAAATTTCGCCTTTCACTGGCGATGCTGGGTGTAAATTCGATACAGCCAACTTTTTGCCAATTGACTATGTCTATCTCTTTTAAGGTGTTGACTTCCTTGAGCAAATTAGGCAGCAAATACATTTGTGTGCCAAACAATTTCTAAGGGAGCATAAAGGCACTCTAGGGGTTTGTTCTAGGGCATGCCAGTAGACTCCCACTTCGCTTGAAAAGTTGAAGATATTTTTGGGCCTTATGCTGAAAATGGGGTTAGTGCAGAAGCCAACTTTGAAGTCCTATTGGTCAACTCACACGGTTTGAGTAACCTCCATCTTCGCACCGTACATGAGCAGGGATCGTTTTTTGCTATTGCAGTGCATGCTGCATTTCAATGACAAATTTGCTGCATTTGACCATCCAAACCACGACAGTGTTTTCAAAATTCAGCCGATCATGGAACATTTGTCTGCCAGTTTTCCAGAGATTTATACTCCTGGAAAGAATATAGCCATCGATGAGTCTTTGATCCTGTACAAAGGGCTGCTGCTGTTCAGGTAGTACATTGCGAGCAAAAGAGCTTGCTATGGCATCAAGCTGTACATACTGTACGAGAGCTCTACTGCGTATGTGTACAGATTGAGAGTGTATACAGCGAAGGACTCCACTCTCAACCCTGTAGGTTGCCCTCCCATGCTTGGAGTCACATCAAAGATTGTATGGGAGCTTGTCCAGCCACTCTTTCACAAAGGTTATACCCGTTATGTGGACAATTTCCAAATGGGAGTAGAGCTGTACAGTGAGCTGTACAAAGCTGGTAGTGTGGCCTGTGGTACAGTTCATTGTCACCACAAAGGATTCTTGCAGGAGCTTGTTTATAAGAATTCGTAGAACACTGTGTTGCATTCCAACGAACTACTCGCAGTCAAGTTATAGGATAGGGGTGATGTGTATTCATGATGAGAGCACTTTTTCCTTCACAGTTTGGGTTCAGATGGCTCAAGTTCCTAAGCCCATCTGTATACTTGATTACAGCGACTATATGGACAGAGTGGATAAAACAACCAGGTTCTTCAGTCATACAATGGGGGCCGTAAAGTTTGCATTTGGTACAAAAAAAATGTTTTCCCACTTAAACCAGATTGCGACATACAATGCATATGTTGTTTATTGTAAAACAACCAGAGGAAGATTCAGGTATTTCCTTGACTTTCAGTTGTCCGTTATTAAATGCCTTAGTTCTACAGAAACAGTAGCCTCTTCTTCGTATTTCCTGGAGGATGTGTCAAGGCTGAAGGAGTGACACTTTGATGATCCCAAACCTTCAACACCTAAAACAGCTTGACCATGTTGTCATTGTAAAGTCTGCTCTAAGCAGCAAAAGAGGCAGGAGTGTTGTGATTACTGTTCCCAGTGGCCATCTTAGCCAGCCTGTGTTTTCGCACTTGCTTTATGTTGTATCATACTGAAGTAAAGTGCTAGGAAATTGTTAGACTTGGTATCTTTGGCGTGGTATCCCCAGAGTTTTTGCCTCTACCTCCTGTATTTTTGATGCTGTGCTGAATTTCGTTTTTACTGGCTTAGCTGCTTTAGGCACTATGCCACTGCTGATCCGTGTCAAAGTGCAAAATTGTTACTACAATTGGTTCTCCATGATAGGCATATTTGATTTACTGGTAAGTCCCTAGTAAAGTGCACTGAGTGTGCCAGGGCCTGTAAATAAAATGCTACTTTGTTAGGACAAGAGCTGAAGAGCTGTGAGGAGGAGTACTGCCCCATTGCTGTGTGCTCTGTGGGGTTGTTCGGCAGTTGCTGTTTCTGCCAAAGAGAGGGCAAAGACTGGAACTTTGCTGTGAACCTGCTTGAAGAAGATCTCCAAGACCTGTGCGTGCTGGTCTACTGTTCTGAAGTCTCAGGAACACAAATACTTCACCCCAAATTCCCCTGAACTCTTCTGCTGAGAGTTATGACCTGCCAGGAGGTGCCTGTTCCAGTTCTGGGCCTCTGGAGGTTGTACTTGCTATTGGGAGCTGGAAGACACCTAAAGAACTGAAGAAATTGAAGCATATATCTTGCTGCTGCTTTTCCCAACTCAGCACCACCGTGTGAGAAGATTCTCCATGCATCACAGCGCCGCTGCCAAGTCGACACAGCACCTGTCGCAGCTGCGAAAACCAAAGCATCGTCGGATCGCAGCTGAGGAAACTGACGCAGAGCCGCTTGTCGTCACCGCATCGATCGCCAAGGCAGCTCAGATTTGCGCGCATAGCACCAGTGTGGTAAGTTTTTCCAGCACATCATCATGTCAAGATCCATCTTGGATCCATCTTGGAGTCAATGCATCACTTCCCCCTACAGTCCAGATTTGATGCACCACTTCTCCTGCGTACAGCAGAACCTTTGCATCACCTCCCAAAGGACCCAGAAACAGACATATCTCTTTGTTTTCAATGCTTATCATCTCTTTGGTTGTTTGACCTTGTGAATTTGATGCAACTGCAGGTACTTTGTGTAGAATAACACATCCATAGTCCTATGGATCCAGTTGCTTGAAACCTTTGAAAAGTCATATTCTTCTTCTTGTATGTGGGATTTTTGTCGTTTTGGTCTTGTTGAGTTTAGATAAAGATACTTTATTTTTCCTAAACTCGTGTGGTGTCCATTTGTGGTGTTATTACTGTATTACTGTGTGTTTTGAGTACAAATACTTTAGACATTGCCTTTGGGAAAAGCCTGTCTGCTCCTGCCAAGCCACCCAGGGGGGGAGCAGAGGTTATCTAAAGTGTGTTGTCCCCCTTACCCTGACTAGAAGCAAGGGTCCCTATTTGGTCAAAGGTACCTACCTCTGCCAAATAGAGACCCCCATTTCTAACAGAAATTGACAGAGGTGAAGCTGCTGTTAGTTAAATGTTTTAATGGCTGTGCATGGAGACCTACCGTCCATGAGCCACTACTTCTCATGGGCAAGTAGCAGCAGAATCTTAGTTCCTCTACTTCAGGAAATCAGGACTTACTTATGGCCTGCTCGACACCTTTATCCACCGTCAGAATGTGGTAGGTGTTCTGTTCGCCGATTGACAAGTGCATTATAGTCCCCACACTGTACATACTATTAGACAGAATATATGCCACATTGTCATGGAGTACCCTGAGCAGCAAAATGTTAAAGGCTTGATGATATTTTGAAGTGCTTGTTAGAGAACTTATGTATTCTACACAAGAACCACCCTGTTTGTCCACGAGGACCAGAGTAAGTGTAATAAGTAAAACAAATGTCCAGTGGGACTTACTCACCAACATTTCTACTTGCTTCGAAAGTGTGCACACTTAATTAGTAACTTCTATCATAACCAAAGTATTCAGGCCGCAAACCTTGTATGATGATGGTTTTCACATCTTTAGTATAAGATGTGAGAACCATGATTAAACAAGATATTGTGTCCTGTACTCTTTTTCAATAACATTGGGTATGATACAATTAAGTAATAAAGTTTTCACACTGTCAAAGCAAAAGTAGTGTCAATGAATGCGTCCCACAGGACATTTATTTGATTTATTACTTTAGGGAACTTAGGCATGTTTGCCTTAGTTTCAACAGTAGATGTGGTCACTCAGTTTGAGGAATGAGGCCGATGGAGCATACTCGGAAAACTTGCATCCAGGAACTGGAAGGAGTTAGATTCAGTACAGTAACTGTGCTGAAAACACAATGAAAGACATGTTTTCTTGAGCTTCGAGGATCTATGGACGGAAGGCATTAGTAAAGGTTTACTTAGCAACTAAACAGGATAAGTCAGGACTCTGATGAGAACAGAGACATGAAATGGGTAAGAAAATCTTATGGTAGGTGTACTTTCCAAGGAATATTGCATAGGTAGAAGGCAGATAGTCAAGGCAGTACAGACACACATGGCACAACTTAATTTTCAACTATGGATTCCAACCTATTGTTGCTGCACTCCCCCGATACTGAATTACTGTGGCACATATGGGTAAATGCTTGACTTGCTTGCCATGTTCTTCCTGCATCAGAATTTAGTAGATGTTCGATTTGCTGTGTGATAAGTGCATTACATTCACATCACTGCACATAATGGTTGATGGGACATATGCTATGTTCTCATGGACTACCCAGTGTTTCAAAAACTACAGTTCTTCACAGTTTATGACATGCTCCATAGGGAACTTTGGAAAATTCCCCATCTTGTTTGCCTTACTTTCAAAGGTAGATATGCTCACTCAATTTGAAGAATAGGACTCGGGGCATACTTGGACACCTTCAACTTGAATCCACAAACTGGAAGGAGTTTGATTTAACACAGTGAATGTGCTAAAGGCACAGGAAAGACATGTCTTCTTGAGATGCAAGTGACTGTCATGGAAGCCAATAGTAAAGGTTCAGTAGGCATGTGTTTGGTAATGTTCCGAAAGAAGGAGACGGTTACTTGACAGGTGGTAAAATGTAGTCAAACTGATGCTGTCCTATGGCATATGAATCTGATCATGGTGGTATGTTGATATGAGTGCACTGATCTGTTTGATTGGGCCTGTGGCCGGTGGTATGAAAGTCTGTGTGGTGTGTGAATGGCGTGTGAATGGACCATAAAGTAGTTGGTGCAGTGAAGGGGCTTTATAGCTCACCATCGGATTACTTGGTTTCAGTATTCAAATACTTTGATAAGTATTTGTGCTTTGAAGCCAGTATTTCTGAAGGTGCTAAAACTTCCAGTGGATTAACTTTAATTTTAAGTAATAGATTTATGTCTATGGCAGTAAGATGGCCCTTACTAGGAACTCTTTTTTTGTACATTATGGGTACTGTGGATTTTGGGCCCTAGCTCAGCCTCCACCTGTGCAAACCTGCACATTTTTAAAAACTATATTCCTTGCATTTCTGTGAGCAAAAGCCCTAGAATCTGCAGGCAGCCCCATATTTCCCCCCCACCCAGCATTGCCCAAGTCTCCTGAGAAAAACAGTACCTCACTTGTGTGGGTGTGCCAAGTGCCCATGACACAGAAGAGTCCAAAACATATTGTGGAAGCATCAAAATTATCTATCACAAAGTGAGTTGGTTTTAAAAGGGCGGACTCTGTGTTTTTGATTCTGGGCTTGAAGGTAATTCCCTGTAACAGGCACTTGACCCACCTACACAATCGAGGCATCATTTTTATAAGGAGACCTTGGTGGTACGAAGTGTGTGCAGGCCCATGATCCCACAACTTTCCCACACAGAAATATGAGGAAAATTAGATTTTTTAGATAAATTCGAGGTTTGCAGGAGATTCTGAGTAAGAAAACATTGGGGGATAAACACAAGCTTCCCCTCCCTGGACTCCCATGGGCATCTAGTTTTCAGAAATGTCTGGGTATGATAGATTTCCTTAAATTACTGCCGAGCCCGGGACAAAAATGCAGAAGTACCCCCTTGCAAATACAGGTAGTTTTGTGATAAAAAAGTTTGTTGTCTCCACCACACATTTTGGGCCCTTCTCTATCGCAGGCACTTGGCCCATGCACACAAGTGAGGTATCATATTTATTTTGACACCTGGGAGGACATTGGGTGGTGGAAAATGTGTGCTGACCCAGTGATCCCAGAACTTTGCAACACAGAAATGTGAGGAAAATGTGACGTTTTAGCAAAATTTGAGGTTTGCAGGGGATTTTGGGTAAGAAAACATTGTGGGATCCACACCTCCCTGGACTAAAATCCACAGCTACTCATATTGCAAAACAAGTAACCTTTCCTGGCTTGGGCACTTAGCCTACCCACAAAAGTGAGGCACCGCTCTTTTTGGGAAACTACGGGGAATGCTGGGCGGAAGGAAATGTGGCTGCCTGCAGATTTCAGGACTTCACTCATTGGAATGCAAGGGAAATGTGTTTTTTGGGCAAAGGTTGAGCTTTGCATGGGATTCTGGGTAAAAATACCCGGTGAGAGCCACGCTAGTCAGCCCACCCTGGATACTCTTAGGTGTCTAGTTTTTAAAAATGGCCAGGTAGGCAAAGTTTCCCTAGGTGCCGGATGAGCTAGGGTCCAAAATCTAGAGCTGCTCACATTAGAAAAAAAGGGTTAGTTTTCAAAGGAAAATGTGATGCGTCCATGTTGTGTTTTGGGCCCGTTCCTGTCATGGGCACTAGTAGTAGTAAATATATGTTTATTAGTCAATAAAAACCGTAAACATCATCAATATTAAACAATTCAAGGCACATAAATAAGATAAAAATCTGGCGAAGAATAATCAATCATATGCAATCATTATATGCAAGTGCAAATTGGCTAATTCTAGTATTGCCAGCATGTGCGGGATACTGCATAAAGTGCATTCATGTGGATCTTTTTTCTAATTCAGCCAGTGTGCCTAGAGGGCATGCTGGATAGCTCTAGTCCTATGTCACATCCCATAATGGGTTGCACTAATGCAAAAGATGACAGAGGCCTATACAATGTGCAAAATTATGCAAAGGAAGCAATTTGTCTGGTTCTAAAGTTGCTAGCATGTGTAAGGTAGAGCAAAGTGCAACAGTGCAAATTTCCTTCCTCATCTGGACAGTGGCCACTAATACAGAAATGTTAGGGGCCTATACAATGAGGAAAATTATGCAGAAAGAGCAGAAAATGCAATTATTTGATGTATACAACTGGTGAAGGACTGTGCAATGTGCAAATTACGCAAAACATGCAAAAATTATAATATTTGACCCTAAGAACATTTGGGGGAGAATCAAATTGGTACCCAAACTATCGGGATAGGAAACAACAAAGATTCATAGTCCCTGGCCACCCGCCATAGTGTAAGTGCATTTCAAAAGTTCTTATCAGGGGCCTTCTTCACTATTCATCTTGACCCCCACCTAAGTCTGAAGATCCAACTTGGCAAATGATTTAAAAATGTCCAAGAACTGCTGTATCAATCAAATGTTAAGCATCATATTCCTTGGATTTAATGACTCAATTAGAGCTGATCTAGAGGACCTGATACCTAGTGCATTAGATTCTTTTTTCAACATGCTTCCTTGCTGTGGGGCCAGAGCAGGGCAGATACAGATGACATGCTGCAAAGTTTAACCTGCCTGATAGCATAGGCGACATTTATGGTCTCCTTTTTGGTCATCTTCCCTCTACTTTGAAAGTAAGTCTAATGTAGGAATATCACCAAATCTTAATATCAATAGTCTCTGTTTAATCTTCAGGGGGTAAGTGGCCTCCAGGAGGGAAGACTCTCTTTGGGTATCGTAAGATTTCAGTACAAACCACCCATGTGACCACTTGGAAACTTTATCTTTATCATTCATCCAACTGTGCAATTTAATGGAGTTATTTGCAACTCTTCTTAAAAGACTGTCCAGATATATTAAGGTCCCATAGGTCGCCCAACTCGAGCATCTTGATGCTTTTTTTAAGATATTTTTTATATTCTCCTTTCCTGATTTCAGACCAGACTAGATTAGCCGTGTACCTTCAGAGCTGACTGCAGTTGGTGGCAGCATTAAATAAATGCTGCAGGCCTGGTAAGTGCCTGCTATGTCATTGAGAAATCCAGGCTGGCTTGGGTTGGTGATGCTGACCTGGGCTTGCTGGAAGACTTGTTTATATGATCTTGGAGGCTGATTTTTAGGCATATCATTAGTTCCAATCCATATGAGAGGGTAGGTAACAGTTTAGCCTTCATTACTGCTACCAGTGGTTTGAGATTATGCCCCTGTTTGGATCTTACTAATGTATAATGGCATTGTTGAGTGCCTGTGCTTTTCCCTTAATTGCCTCTCTTTGGGGTGCATATGAATCTCTAGAATCTAGCTTGACTCCTAAATACACATATGCAGGTGTTTCATCAATTGTGTTTCCTCTAAGGTAACATTTGCATTGATTCAAAATACAGCGATTAAGTGAGTTGACTTTAGTCTATTTATGATTTCTTTCCAGCTCATTGTCCTCTGCATATGATCCAAGACAGTTCAGTTATCTTTGTAGGCTAATTCTGGTGTTGCTAAGCAGTAGCAGAACGTCTGCATACAGTATCTTTGAATGTTGCTGGCCACAAAGGCTCCTGCATGAGGTATCTGGCAATCTAATTCCACAGAGAGGTCAGCACCATATAAATGAAAGAAAAGCGGTGCTAAAATGCAACCTTGTTTTAGTATGGTTGATATTTTCACTTCCCTTCACAAGTGGGTGACATCCCCAATCTTAATTTTAACCCTCATGTCTGAATATAGCAGCCTGGTGGCTCTCAAGATGTAGGGCGGGATTCCCCACTGTTGGAGTTTTACCCATAGCTTGCCCCACGTTGCACTGAATGCCTTGAAATGAACGAAACATTTATATAGAGGGGTGCCTGTGGCCTTGACTACACTGAACATCAGTCCCACTGCCAAAAGGTTTGTTAAGGTGAATTGGCTGTTTGTAAATCCAGTTAGGAGTCTGCCAGTGTCTGATGCCAATACTTCCAGATCATGGAGTGGAAATTTAGAGGAGTAATTAAGATCAGTGTCCAAAAGCACAATTAAACAACAATGACTTGGTAAAGATGCAGCACCTCCCTTAATGATGGGGTGGATTGTGTGTGACCAGCGGCAAAACTGGGAACTAGTAATACGCGAGGTGATTCGCCGCCGCAGATACTCAGGCATCCAGATCAACTGGTCCAAGTCAATAAGCTCTTCCCATTGATGGAGTCAGGCACCCTCCCCGTTGCGCCACACCTCTTCCTCTTGTGAAAAACCTGATCCATCTCACAACACAGTTCCTTATATGACTTCGATCCAATCTGATCACACTCACATGGGCTGGCCAGCAACCAAGAGTAACCTATGACAGAGTGACGCTACTGCCCATGCGCGGGGATATAGGTGCACCAGGCATGCAGCTATATGCACTATGCACCCAAGCTCAATGTTTACACCACTGGCTCTGTTAGAATAAAAATGTATTAGCTGTGTTGTTTATATATTGTTCTGCTTAAGTTAGCATTTGCGGCCATTTTGAGGCATGATCAAAACTAACTCTTTGTCTGTGTCTCTGTGAGAAGCAGCTTTGGTAATTCTCGTTTTCTCAAAGGTTGGGCTTTGCTGTACTAGTGAATACACTGTTCCTATTAGCGCATACCTTTCCCACTAGATAGATGCCTGCTCCCACTAGTCCAGCAATGAGTGCAGGCAGAATGACCTTGGCATAGAGATAGTGGGTGCCCGGTCCCAGGATCGAAACTAATCCTTCTGTACCTCCTTTGTGTAGCTGCCTCCATCTGGAAATTTCCAGTCTGGGCGTGCCATCATTGGTTGTGAATCGTTCATAATGTATCACCATGTTTTCTGATGTCCGTAGCTCTGCAGCAATCCCCAGAAACTGGGTTCTTCTGTCTCTGCTGTTTCTGCTTCTGTTACTGTTGATTGTAATGCCTAGGCCACAGCACCTCCTGTCCTTTCTTTGTCCTCGCCGTCTGGGGCAACTATGATTGCTGGTACTTCTACGACACCTATTGCTTCGGCGTCCCGTTCACCAGCTCTTACACCTACGACGCAGCCAACATCAACGTTAGTGCCCGTTACTTCTATTGCTACGCCCACTCTATTCTTCCATCCCACAACATCACCGAGTAGTGGGACACCAGTCTGTGGGTTTGAGAATAGAGAATGGACGAAATTCAAGGAACGTATTGGGCGGACGTTAGTCTGATCTGATGTGGGAGATGAAAATAAAAGGGTAGTAGCTAATCAGGCTGCCCAGTGGGCACGAAACGCCATTTATGGTGTGGAAGATTTGTGGAGTGTGATTAAAGATTATAAGCCTTTTGTACAACAGCATGCCCTTAAGCATATTTCTGCTACTCTGATCGGTCTTTGGGATCAGTGTTTCAGCAATGCAGCACCGCAGATTCTATATGATATTAAGGATCATGTATATGTTACTGATATGGCACCTGGTCAAGTTTTTGGCACTGTTGTGATGTTGGTTGCTTGTCAGGGTGGGCTGCTTGAAAAGAGCCCCACCTCGGTATCTCAGTTTCCACTGTAGGAGGTTCATCCTATCTTTCACCCTGAAATACCAGAGCTAAGGGATCAGCACAATGTTGTTACTAGACCAGGGGCAGCGGCCTAGTTCCAAGAACAATGGGTTTATACTCCGTGGAAAAGGAATGAAGTCTTGTCTTAAGACTCAGTTACCTGATCCTAGGAAGAATCTGACTGCTTATTATAAAGAATTGACTGAAGCTGCCTCTTCTACAATGATGACACTTGCTGATATTGAAATGTTCTTTGGATTACTAGTTCCGGTTGATATTTGGAGCCAAGTGCATACACAGGATCATGCAGTGAAATTGGATGGTACCTGGGATCAGATTAAAGTATGGGATCAGGAACAGAAGTTAGGTGACAAGCCTAGACGAGAGATACTTGCTTTGCCCGGCCGTATCATTACATATATGCATTCTCTTATCCCTACGAGAAAAGTTGATTGGGACAAGTTATTGGCTTGCCAGCAAGAAAAGGATGAAAGTGTGTCTGATTTTTTTCTCTCAGTTTAAAGGTGTGTTTCTAGAATATGGTGGACAGAGTCTGTCGATCGAAGGTGGCCTTCGATTGTTTGTCAATAGGTTTGTTCCACATTTGCTTCCTGAGATTGCGACCCGATTGCAGCCTGACGAGAGCACCTGGTCCACATCTTCACCTCCTGTCATTTGAAATATGGCGCAGTATTATGAACACAGGGAAAATGAGGATAAGGAGAGGACGGAGAAGAAGAACAAGGATTTAAAGACAAAGGTATTGTTGCAGCAGGCTTCTAGGGGGAATTGTAGAGGATGCAGGGGTGGTTTGGCCCGGCAGCTTCCACGTACTGGCCACGCCTTTAGGGCTGAATCAGTGTGCGTATTGTAAAGAGAAGGTTCACTGGCATAGCGAGTGTCCTCTGCATTTACAGAAGGTGGCGGTCCCTAGAGCATAAGGTTCTCGCGGGCTGAGTCGTGGAGCTGGTGGTCAGGACAGGGTTCAGAATACTGAGGCCTCACAGGGTCGTTCTGATCAAAACTACTTTGATGAACTTCGGGGAAGACAGTAATATCATGATGAGTATGACATGGATGAGGTGACAATGATGTCTTATAGCTAGGCAGCCAGAGACAGAGTGAGGGACCATTTCCAATACCTGTAGAACAATGCGGTCCGTATGTTAGTGTGAATGTGCATGGTTCGGCTAAGAAGGTTTTGGTGGATACAGGTGCAACAAACTATTCTGTTTCACGTTCATTGGCCCCAGGGGTGGCTCTGTCTGGCCATAATAATGTTTCGGTAGGTTTTTCTGGTGTACCGGTTGTGAGCCCTATTTCAAAACCCCTTGTGTTGACTATTGTTCCTTTAACTGTGGATTCGCCATTCCTGTTGACGTCTAATTGTGGAGAAAATCTGATGGATTTCGACTTGTTAAAGAATTTGCCTGCTACGATTTACTGCTCCCTGGTGGGTGTTTACATGACAGTGGGTCCGGAAGTCGTGTACGCTACGCAGTGCCTGTCCAAAGATGCGCCTCTTCATGCTGAGTTCAAAGATGTGCCGCCCACTCTTTGGGTGACAGGTGACACAGATGTGGGACTGTTCCAGATACTACCAGTTTCGATCCGAGTTAAAGAAAATGCTATTTTACCTCACATCCCTCAGTATAAAATACTGCAGGCATTTGAGCGAGCTTTATTGCAAATTGTACAGAGTTTGATTGAGAAAGGAGTGGGTGGTTGAGGAGACAAATGCTAATGTTTGTAATAGCCCTATTCTTCCCAATCTCAAATCAGCACATCAACGTTCCTCTGATGATCATGCAGATGTTTATCGCTTTGTGATTGACTTGCGGGAAGTTAATAAAATAGTGATACCCCAGTTCCAGGGGTTCCTGACATTACCACTCTTTTGACATTGATTCCTTTTTCTGCTACTTTCTTTTCTGTTATTGATTTGAAAAACCCGTTCTTCAGTATTCCCATTCATCCTAACAGCAGGTATCTATTTGGGTTCACCCTAGCTGGTATAAGCTTTAGATTCTGTTGTGCTCCTCAAGGCTATACAGAGAGTCCGAATATCTATAGTCAGACATTAAAAGGTCAGCTGGATTCCTTGTCGCTTCCTACAGGTAGTGTATTGCTTTATTATGTCGATAGCTTGCTCATCGCCTCGAAGACAGAACAAGGTTGCAGGGACAGTACAGTTAAATTGTTGTTACATGTAGCCCACCATGGCCATAAAGTATCCCTTTCCAAATTTCAGTATTGTCGACAGGAGGTCACCTACTCAGTTCACCTACTGTCAAAGGAGGGTAGGAGATTGACCCCTGAGCGCACCGGTACCATATTTAAATGCCTATTCCGCAAATTCGGAAAGATGTGCGTGCTTTCATAGGTATCACTTCCTATTGCAGGTAATGGATACCTAGCTATTCACTGTTAAATAAATCCCTGCTTGCTTTAACACTGAACGATGTGCATGAACCCCTGTCCGAGATGCCTGAATGTCAGCAGTCTTGTGAGCAATTGAAAACTGCACTTTGTTCGGCTCCAGTACTCGGCACCCCGACTATACTAAACAGTTTGTTTGTACGTCCACGAGATGGCCGTTTGCGCGATTTCTGTTTTAACATAAAAACTTGGAGATAAGCAACAGCTGTGTGCTTATTTCTCTGCTGTGCTTGATCCAGTCGCACAAGCCCTCCCGAGCTGTCTAAGAGCAGTTGCGGCTGTCTCGATACGACAATCGACTGGACTCATACTTGATGCTGATCTCACAGTAATGGTACCCGATGCTGTGGATACACTTTTGAATAAGACAAAGACACAGCACCTCAACAGTGCACGTCTGACAGGTTATGAGTTAATGCTGTTCACCAAACATTTTACGATCAATCGATGCGCAACTCTGAATCCAGCCTTGTTACTGCCCCTCCCTTCTGAGAATGAGGAGATTGACATACATGATTGTATCTTCTGGATGGAGGAAGAGATGAAAGGACGGGTAGACTTGCTGATGTTTCCTTATCTGACTCTCAAGGGAAACTATATGTTGATGGCTCTTGCTTCAAATTATCAGATGGAACTACAACTGCTGCATATGCTATTACTATGCTCCGTACGATAGTTGAGACATCACAAGTTCCCTATCAGTCAGCCCAAGCTGCAGAGCTTGTTTCCCAAATACGATTCAGCAAGTTGAGTGAGAGACTGGTTGTTAATATTTATACTGACAATCAGTACGCCTTTGGAGTCGCCCATAATTTTGGGCGACTCTGGGCAGAGAGAGGGTTCCTTACTTCCCATGGCACACATATCCAGCATGGTCATCTTATATATAGGCTTCTGTCCGCCTTGACACTCCCTAAGAAAATGGCAATAGTAAAATGTAGTGCCCATAGGAAAGTTACAGATGATGTAGGTAAAGGGAACGCTTTTGCAGATCAGGCCAGCTAAGGAAACAGCCCGGACTAGGAGGAAAATAATGTTTGTAGAGGGTTCCGCAAGGTGCGTGCCTGAGGTCACCATGTTTGAAGATACACTTGAGAATGTGAAGGAAATTCAGGGAGAGGCCACAGTGGAGGAATTAGTAGTGTGGCAAGAAAGTACTGCACAATTGAATGATGAGGGATGTTGGATTGATAAGTCAGGAAAGCAGAGATGGATGCTGCCAGATGCATATGTTCTTCCTGTAGTCACTATGACCCAGTCCATATCAGTGCTAAGGGTATTTGCAAGTTGTTAGAACCTAAATGACAACATTTCACTAGTATTGCATGGTGTGCATGATGCACAATCCTGGTAAGGGTACCCGTACACCACCCGGCAATTTTGCACCACCTACTTTCCCTTTTGAGGCCCTTCAGTTAGACTACATTGAATTGGACAGGGTCAATAACTTGAAGTACCTTTTGGTAGTTGTCTGTGCATTCAGTAAATGGGTTGAGGCTTACCCCACCAAAGACAATACAGCCATTGTGACTGCAAAGGTACTCCTGAAGGAGTTATTTCCTTGCTTCGGTTTGGCCTGTTTGATCTGGAGTGATAACGGAAGTTACTTTAATGCCAAGGTCATTTAGTTAATTTGTAATGGTGTGCACATAAAACAGAGGTACCATGCTGCTAACCACCCCCAATCTGCAGATTTGGTTGAGAAGTACAATGGTACTCTCAAACTGAAATTGGCAAAGATTCAGGAGACAACAGGATTACAGTGGCCAGATGTTTTACCATTAGCCCTTTGTCGGTAAGAACAACAGCGCACTCTAGGACAGAATTGTCACTGTAGGAGGTCTTGTGTGGACGCCTGGCAAATGTCTGGGGTTTTGCGAGAAGCAGCTTTGGTAATTCTCGTTTTCTCAAAGGTTGGACCTTGCTGTACTAGTGAATACACTGTTCCTATTAGCGCATACCTTTGCCACTAGATATAGGCCTGCTCCCACTGGTCCAGCAATGGGTGCAGGCAGAACGACCTTGGCATAGAGATAGTGGGTGCCCGGTCCCAGGATCAAAACTTATCCTTCTGTACCTCCTTTGAGTAGCTGCCTCCATCTGGAAATTTCCAGTCTGGACGGGCCATCATTGGTTGTGATCGTACATAATGTTTCACCATGTATTTTTTATTTTTTATTTTTTTATTGGAAAAATGACATAAGAACAAACTCCAAGAGAAAAAAAATACACAATAGCAGATACCATCATACATTATATCTTTGTCATTCCCCACATTTTCAAATGTTATCCACCACCCCCACCCGTCCCCCCCCCCCCAGGGGCTGCAGGAGTATATCGAAACAGGAAAAATAGAGTACCTATAAAAAAATCACATTGCGTGACCAGTAAGCTATACAAATCAATCTTAAAAGGGAGAGGGGAAAAAAAAAAAAAAAATAATAATAATACACATCGGGCCAAAAGAAATGCACAATTTAACTCTCAGGATTCAGCCAATTTGTAAGGGGCTCCCAGATTAGTTCCCCCTCCCTCTGAGCCCTCGGGCCGCTCCTTTTAAAGATCAACAATTACCACTTCCCAACATTTACGAATTTACTAAACCATTCGTGGGGGGTCGGGGGGACAGGATCCAGCCATACCGTGGCTATACACAGTCTAAATGTGTCCATCGCAATAAATAATAGCTTTCTTTCTGGAACATTCATATAGATATCCGGAATTCCCAACATTATAACCTGCGGTGAGAGTTTAACCATATATCCAAACACCCGTTCCAACCGTTGCTCCACCGCATCCAACAATGGGGTTAAACTGGGACATAAGGCAAACATGTGCACACTATCTACCGCGAATTCACCACATTTAGGACAATTAACTCCATCCACCCCACCCCATTGTTGTATACGATGTGGGGTAACATAAAGATGTAACCATGTCTTAAAACATTGAACCTGCAAGTTTGCTGACATTGTTGCCGATTGAAAAAGGGCTAAAGACTCTTCACATGTGTCTTGTCCTGCCTGTACGACATTCAACCAACGACCAAAATGTTTATCCAAGTCGTCGCTTCTAGTTTCATTTACCAGTTTATACATCGTAGAAATAGTTGATTGACCAACCTGAATCGCCTCTACAAGCAAAATATGATCCCAGCTAACCCTTTTCCGACTCAAAAAATCTTGTATCTGTAAAAATTTGAAGAAATGCCGGTTGCTGATACTAAATTTCTGTCTAATACATTCAAAATACATAATCCCTGGTTCCATAACAATATCCCCTATTACCACAGCTCCTTGCATATTCCATTCTGTAAAATAGCCATCCCTAAAGATTTCTGGTAAGAGAGTATTTTCTATAACAGGAGTATATATATGTAGTCTCCCGATTTTGAATAATTTTCTAATGGGTGTCCAAACCTTGAAGGCAGCCAGCAAAGTCTTGAACCTTAGCCGTTTAAAATAAGCAAATCAATATGTCTAAAAAAGGAGCCCCTTAGCTTCCTCCCCAAAAATTAAACGATAAATAGAAATGTCAGCACCAGCAGGTTCCTGACCATCCAATAATAAACCTATATGCCACAACGTAATTGCCCAATAATAGCATTGAAAGTTCGGTAGCGACCATCCTCCCCTCTCCCTTGGTAGCGTCATATATTTCATAGCTCGTCTGGGTCTTTTGCCGGCCCAAACAAACCACGAGATAATTCGCTGTATCTTCTTAAACCAAATCAAGTCTACTAACAAAGGAATAGCTCTAAACACATACAAAATCTTAGGCAAAAAAATCATTTTGACCACATTACATCTCCCCATCAAAGTTAAGTGTAAATTGTTGATCCAACGTGCCTCAATATCAATTTTACTTAATGAGGGGGAAAGATTGATCCCGACAATCTCATCCGGCTTGGAACCTAACTCAATCCCTAAATATTTAGCCTTGTCAATCACACGTGGATCTATCAGATTAATTTTCTCATTGCAAATTATTTGCGTTTTGGGATCATTTAGATGATATCCTGAGATCTTGCCAAATTTTGACATCAAGCTCTGAATTTCTTGTAAAGCAATCTGCGGGGAATCCGTCAATATGGCAAGGTCATCGGCATACCCTAAGCTTATGGTGTCTCCTCCTTTGGCTCTAACCGGTTGAATCAAAATGTTAGAAAGAAATGTTTTAATTAAAGGATCAATATAAATGGCAAATAATAAGGGGGAACAAGGACAGCCCTGCCGAGTACCTCTTAGAATAGAAATTGTGCCTGACTGATTTCCCATGACCGATATTTGAGCTGTAGACTGTTGATACATACTCTGGATAGCGCAGATATATCTATCACCTAGACCATAATGTCGCAATACGGCCCATAAAAAAGGCCAGGAGACCCTATCAAAAGCCTTCTCGCCATCCAGCAGAATTACGGCCATAGGGTCTCCTGAAACCTTGGTAAAATCAAAAAGAGCAATAGTGCGACATATGTGGTCAATAGTTTCTCTGCCAGGCACAAAGCCGTGTTGTTGTGGGGATACTACCTTCTTAATCACCCCGGAGAGCCGATTAGCGAGAATCTTGGCATAAATTTTAATATCGCTGTTTATGAGCGTTATAGGTCGATAAGACCCCGTATCGGTTGGGTTTTTCCCTTTCTTTAAAAAGGCAACAATTCTGGCTCTTCGCCATGATTCCGGAGGTACCTCCCCCCTTTGAACGCTACGAAATAGCTCTAGCATGACAGGAGTAAGCTGTGATCGAAAAGTTTTATACAATTCGCCGGTTTAAAATCCGGGCCTACCGCTTTGCCCGCCGGCAGGGAGTCTATCGCTTGCCACAGCTCGTCTATTCTTATTTCGGCATCCAAAATTCCAATTTCCTCAGGGGACAAAGCCTCAACCTCAACTTCTTTGAGATATTCCTGGATCTCGGACTGCAAAATCTCATCGTCGATAATGTCCTCATAATACAATTTTTGATAGTATTTTTGAAAAGCTACAGTGATGGCCCGCTCCTCTGTCACTAGGCCAGCCTCCGGATCCAGAATAGCATTAATCCAGGTGGGAGACTCTCTTTCTCGGATTCTTGCAGCTAGCACCTGTTCCGCTCTTTCACTGTTTTCAAACATTCTGGATCGCCATGCCATAAATTTACCAGCTGCTTTAGCCTGTGATACTTCTATTATTGCTGACTTGGCTATGATAGTCTGACTCTGAGCAATATCCATGTCTCCACCCTGTAGTATTGCTTGGGTCAGTGAAATCTCAGCGTCTTCTAAATCTTTATACATTTCACCATGTTTTCTGATGTTAGTAGCTCTGCAGTAATCCCCAGAGACTGGGCAGGTTGGGCTCCGCTCGAGTTTATCTGAATAAATACTTGGTTTGTATTCTCTACTGTCTGACCAACTCGCAGCAAAAGTTTTGAATCGTCATTGCATAGTCGAGTCGAAACGTCGACGCACACCCATTGATCAAGACCTGTACCTTCATCGTGTCCTACCATTGGAAACTGCATTGAATGCACACATTTTTTTTACAGAATACTTGTAAATTGTATATGGACAGGCTTACGTTAACTGATCTCTGTTTTTTTTTTTTGTCCTCATTTGCCTTTTCTTCCATAAGGAGCATACCAACCACCTAGCACGGCTTATAGATGTGATTTGATATATTGGTAGTAGAGATGTCCCATAAGAAGAATTACAGTTGCTTTTTACTCCATCAAGGTATATTTCAACCTGTAGGACCTTTATCGAGACTTGACTAACCCTGGTCCAAGAGTAAATGAGGCATAATCATTGGACCCGGGGAAAAAAAAACAACAAAAAAAAAAACCCGGGTTCATCTCCAGTTAATTAGAAGGTTCCAAAAGGCCAAGTTCCTCTTACTAGTTGTTCTTTTAAGGTCCATTTGAGATATTTCATATAAGGAGGAAAGCCACCGAGAGTGTAATGGAGGTGTTTTCTCTACCCAATTTATACAAATTTGTCTTCTCGCGAGTAAAATTGCGTAGAAGAGAAGGGACCTTGCCATTCCTTTGATGTTATCTTCCAACCCAAAGATAACAAGAGAGAGGGTTATTTCTAGAGATGTGTTTAGGATAGAGTTTAACGTTTCCTTCACATCAATCCAGAATTTTTGGATATCAGGACATTCGAAAAACATATGTATGTCACAGGCCCCTGCCAAATTGCATTTGTTGCATTTTTTATTTGGTAAAAATTTAGACAGTTTCAACGGGGTTATATATGCACGATGTGCAGAGAATAGATGGTTTCGTCTTAGCCATGAAGGCTTTACAGTTTTGTATAATAGAGTAAAAGAGTTTTCCCATCCCTCCTCACATGAGGTGCCGATTGCCGTTCCCCATAAATCATCTGGGAGTTGGAATTCCCCATCAATTTCCTCCAACAGCTGCCAATACCAGGTAGTTACCTCCTTTCCCCCCATAGCTCTTTCCACCAGTTTTTGTTCTATTATGCTTGTTTTCCCTAAGTTGGCGTCAGTACGAGTCTGAAATCTCACCCAGCTGTTTAGTTGAATATATTTAAATCTTGACAGCCCTACACCAACCAGTTCGTGTAGCTCATCCCATGCTATAAGGTTGCCTTCTTTAAGTAGTTGACCCCATCTTATGATGCCTGTTTGTTTTCATTATAGTGGAAAGACTGTCCCGCAGACATAGTGGCAACCCTGGTGAATCCCAAATGGGAGCATAGTTGGAGTAGTATGACAGACCCAGTTTCTTTCTGATGTTATACCAATTTTTAGCCCATGATTGTGCAATTTTTAATTTAATGTTTTTAAAGAATTTCTGACATCCAAATTTAAACATAAAGCTATCCGATGTTAGATTAGCCCCGATTAACATAGCCTCATACATAGAGTCGGTTGCAAGATTAGATGGCATCTTTAAAAGCATTCTTGAATGTAACAACTGGAATGCCCATGAATAATACAGTAGATCTGGCAATGCAAGGCCCCCTTTCTCTCTCCTTCTCCTTAACTTTTTCCACGCAATTCTTGTGGTTTTGTAGTTCCATATGAAAGAGTTTATTTCTCTTTGAGATTTTTCGATCATTTTTGGGTCAAAGGCAATAGGAATAGAATTGAAAATAAAGGTGAATTTTGGGAGGATACACATTTTAACCAAGTTCACCCTGCCTATAGTTGAAAGTGGTAGATGTGACCAAGATTTTAAAAGCTTTTTACTCTCAATGTGTACCCTTTCCAAATTAGTTTGCCCGATACTCGCCACTTCTTGGGTTATTCTGATTCCTAAGTAGCGCATCGATGTGGATATTTTTGCCCCCAGCTGGATGTTAGGTAGATTCCAAACCATTATCTCACTTTTACTGGAATTAATGTCATATCCCGATATTCGTCCAAATTCCTCCGCCCGTTGAATGACTACTGGGTATGCTCTTACTGGGTCAGATGTAAAAACCATAATGTCATCTGCATACATTGCTACCCGCCTTTCCCACTCTCCAAAGCTGAAAGATGGAATATTAGCCTTGTCCCTTAAAAGCTGAGCGAACGGTTCGATGTATAGATTAAATAGGAGAGGGGAAAGCGGGCAGCGAACGGTTCGATGTATAGATTAAATAGGAGAGGGGAAAGCGGGTAGCCCTCTAGTTATATTGAATGCTTCGGTTAGAGATCCATTAACCAATAACTTGGCTGAGGCAGTACTATATAGCTGTTTGATAGTCCTACAAAAGTTGTCCCCGCAGTTGAATTTTTTTAAAACATCGCTAAGATATAACCAGTTGACTCTGTCAAACGCTTTAGTTGCGTCCAGGGTTAATGTGGCCAGTGGTAGAGAGAAGGCCGTAGCGATATCTATGGCTCCCACAGCTTCATGTGTAAGCTCTGCTAGTTGTCTGGCCTTGATAAAACCTTTTTGGTCGGGATGAACGATTTTTCCAATGACGCTAGCCAGTCTTGTAGAGATAATTGTTGTGAAAAGTTTATAGTCGTTGTTAAGTAATGATATTGGTTTGTATGACCCGCAGTCCGATGGTGATTTCCCCGGTTTCGGGATGAGCACGATTATAGCTTCTCCCCAAGTTTTTGGGGGCTGCTTCCCGTGTATCAGTATGCCATTGAAGAGTGTCGTAAGCACGGGGGCAACTATATCCTCAAGAGATCTATAAATTTCTCCAGGCAATCCGTCCGAACCTGCCGCCTTTCCTTTTTTAGAGTGGCAAATTGCTTTCTTGACCTCGTCTTCAGTGATCTCAACCTCCAAGAGGTTGCTCTGACTTGTTGATAAAGTTTGGAGGGTTATGGTCTCTAGCCAACTGTCCCTTGCTTGCTGATCATTGGGGAGGTTCTCTTTATAAATCCCCTTTAAAAAAATCAAAGAAAGCTCTCCCTATCTCTGAGCTAGTGGATCTTGTTTCTAGTTCTCCCGGTATCTTGATTTCTCTGATGTAGTTGAGGTTTTTTTCTGCTCTTATTTTCCACGCCAGTACCTTCCCTGCAGCTTCTCCAAATTCAAATTGAGAGGATTTACTCACTTCCCATCGTTTATTTATTCTCTCCTGTAAGATGTTTTCTAATTGAGATTTTAATTCAGCCAGTTTCTCATGATCGCTGGATGTTACTAAAGACGGATCGATCTTAGATTCCAAGAGTTTTATTTCTTGTTCTAGGTTTTTTATTTTTTGAATATATATTTTCCGCCTGTAAGAGGCTCTACTAGTAATCTGCCCCCTTAGAAAGGCTTTAAAGGTTTCCCAGACAGCTGTTGGACCTGCGGAGTCTTTATTTATATCAAAGAAGACTAAAGATTCGGTTGACAGAAAATTGACCTCTTCCTCCTCAAGCAGCAATGTCCGGTCAAAAGACCAGGACGGGTGGTTAACCAAATTATTAGATTTTAAAGTGAATTTTATTGCAGAATGATCTGAGAGATGTGATGGTATATAATCGATCGACTCTAGTATGTCCTTTAGACAATAACTAAAAAAAACATAGTCGATTCTAGATTTATGTTTGAATCGACTATTCCTCAAAGACACGCCTGGTTTGTTGCCGACTCGTTCTCTCCATAAGTCCGCCAGGCCCAGGTGTGTCATGATGTTTTTGAGGGTATCTCTGGATTTAACAGAGCTGGAAATTCTAGATTTGGTTGATTTGTCTAATTTAGGATCTAAAACAATATTAAAGTCTCCCATCCAAATTATTGGTTCCTGGACTGATATTAGTTGATCCTTACAGCGTCCAAGTGTGATGGGTCATCTGAGTTAGGGCCGTAATATCCTATCAGTGTCCTCATTTGACCATCAAGAGAGACTCTAACTAATAACCACATCCCTGTATTGTCTTCTTTATATTCCTGTATTTGCCCTTTTGCTGATTTTTTAAATATAAATATTACCCCTCTTATATTTGCATTGTGGTCTGTAGAACAAAATTTGTCTATCCACCTTTGTTTTTTCAATATATTAACCGCCTCTGATTTAAGAAGGTGTGTTTCCTGCAACGCAATGATCTGCGCCTGTGAGTCCCTTAGATATTGTAATATGCGCTCTCTTCTCCCTCTCACGCGCAGGCCATTTACGTTCCAGGACATATAGTTAACTGTTGTCATGTTTTATTTTTGTTCCCTTATGGCATCGTTCTTCCATTAATTTCTTTAATTTTATTGTGTTTATTATTTTTTGTTTTAAGCGTGTCAGATATTTGATTAAGAGTATAAATTAGGGTTGGAACATCAACGTGACTTTTCAAATGAGGACTTTTCATTTTTTTACCACTCAACCCTCCCACCCACCCCCTTGGAAACCCTCCCTTATTTCTTCTGGCTTGGTGTTGGGCCAGATGTACGCCGCTCCGCAGCCTCCTTTAACCCTTCGTCGCTACCTTTTAAGTAAACGGAAGAGATGAGAAAGATGAAAGGCTGTAGTTCTATTAATGAAGATAATGTGCGATATGATACAATAGGGTTTAGATCAAGGTTTGGTCTGTAAATTACTCCAATATCTTATATATATATATATTTTTTTTGCATTTCACCCTCTAATATCCCCCTAATAAACCTATTGTGCAATTGGATGAAGTACATCCATTTTGATTTGTTTCAGTGATTTCTTTTTTTCTTTCTTTTTTTACTTGAATTCCTTTTCTCCTTCCCTTTTTTTTTCTCCCTTTTTGTGTCTGTTCATTCTGAGATTGGCTGTATAAACTGATTTATTTATGAGCCTGAGCCTGAGCTTGAGCGTGGTCTTTAATGGAGTTTAATAGATCATCAGCGTCATGTATAGACCTAACATTGTGCATCTTGTTATTATACATGACTCTGAGAAATGCAGGGAATCTCATCTGGACTGTTGCTCCGAATGATCTAAAGGAGTCCATGCGCCTTCCAAGCTCGCACTGCCTGTCCAGCGTGGTTTTAGATAAGTCTGATCGTATTTCAGACGAGAAATCAGGGCCCTTCATAGTGCCTGCTTTCAGGGCAAGGTTTAAAATTTTCTCTTTGAGGGTATAGGTCAAAAAGTTAACTAAAACTTTCCTTGGTTTGGTCCTTGCTGGATTTAGACGGAACGGATCTCTATGAATTCGCTGGATATCTCTATCAAGCACTTCAGCAGATTCTTCCAATGTGAGAGAACTTTTCAGTAGTTGTACTATAAAAGATTTAAGGTCGCTTCCTTCTTTCCCCTCTGGAATTTTTAGGAGTCGTATGTTATTACGTCTAGAATAATTTTCCAAGACTTCGATCCTTTCTCTCATGTTTTCACCCTCACCTTGAAGCGTGCGTACTTTAGAGCTTACTGACTCCAGGTTTGTGGTCAAAACGCTTACAGAGTTTTCCAGCATTTCCGTTCTTCCACCAAGACTATCAACTTTTTGATTCAACTCCTCACAGGTTACCCTTATCTCAGCTTGATTCGTTTTGGAGACCACAAAGTCTTGCCTTATCTCTTCCCTCATTGCTGCAATAGAGGATACTATTGCCTCAAGTGCGTTGCCAAAAACCAAGTCTGAGTTTTGAGCAATTACTATTCTCTCCTTCCCTGCTACAGCTCTCAGGACCTCTTTTCCTGAGGTTTCCTTTGGTTGATCAGGGAGAGGTTTATCGCTAGGACTCGCTGTGTGTGTTCCTATTAAAGGCACTTCGATCACTTCGGGCCTAATAGATGTTTCAGCTGCTTCCAATGTCACCTCTTCTAATGAGGTAACTAAAGATACACTTGATCCTGGGGCAGATACAACTTGTTGATTTTCCGGCTGTTCATGCTCGCTCTGCATTAATTTAGTGTTTTCCAGAACAGCAGCCATATCTTGCGTGATCTGTAATATTTGTGGTAGAGCTTTAAAATATGTTCGCAGGGAGGGGGTTATATCCCCAGGGGCTTTTGCCTTTTTGTTCTTATTCTTGCTTTGGGGTTGCTTTTGGGTGGTGTATGTTTCTTTTGTTATATCTAGTTTCTTTTTTGCCCGTACCTTCTTTTGAAGCTCACCCAAAGTGCCTTCTGGGATCGGTAGTTTATCCCCCTCCAAGCCTACCACTTTCCCTTTATTTTTGGTTTTACTCCTGGTTAGTCTTGTTTGTGAGTATGGTGGGGATTTACACAGCTCACTGTTCACCTCTGCCTCTGCACCCTTTTTAAATAAGTTAAAGACCTTACTTGGATTGTGACACTCCAAACTCTGTGCACTCTCCTCGTAGCTCCCCTTCTCCGTTGCAGCTTTCTCTGTTGCAACTTTCGTTATATCACGCTTTTCTTCGGTAAACGATGCCACTTTCAAAGAGTCTTCCCCTTTCCGCCCGCCGAGTACTGCAGCTGCTGTGTGCGTGTACCGAGCAGCGGCCGCCCGGCCGCGCCTGATCTCCACGGCTGCCCGTCCCCAGAGTGGGAGAGAGGCGGAGAGCGATAACGTGTATGGGGGGCACATTAACAAAGTTACAGCGTTCTTGGTGTTTGGCATTGCTCGGTGAGTTAAAACGAAGAAAGAGGCATCCAAACAACAGCCAGAAAAGAAAACCGTGCTCAGTTACAGCCATCCGCCAGGGTAACGACGAGGGTCTCAGGAGACTGCCTGCCGACGTGCGAGCCGCGTTAGCCTACGTCCGCCATGTTTCCTCCTAGCAACTAATCTCTGTTATCAGTATTTGTAAAATATCAAAGTAACTCCCCCTTTATTCTTTGATTCACACTTTCACTACCCAACACCACTATCCTCTCAACCTTTCGCCTCTCCTTTAGCGCGCAACCTATGGTATTTACCTAAATTGTTTTTGATTGATTCTTAAATAAATATCTTGTAATTGATTACAGAATTTGGCGCATGTTTCTTGTGTGGTCTATCAACTGGTGTATATGCATAAATAGTTATTGTGTATATGCAGCACTATCTCTCAGAGGCTATTTGATAACCGTGTTGTTCAATTTGTTTATGCAACAGAAATTGTGAACTGTTGGTCACGGACCATTGTTTTCATTCCAGCATTACGCCCAGGTCCGGTTTGACCTTAAGGGCTACCCCATTATCTATAATGGTCTGTGTAGGAAGGGATATGTTCCTGCACAAAAACAATCCTACAAGGTGTTTTCCTCTTTTTATTGTGCTTCAGAATGCTGCAAACCAGGATATAGGAAAAATAAGGAGAAAATATATTTCTCCACAAAAAGCCTCACCTCAGGAGGCTTACGAATTTGACTCTTACCCAAGTTTACATCACTTTGTAAATCTGGATGTAGCGTCAAATTTCATGGGAGTTTCCTGAGAAAACCCACTGGAACGCCCATGGAATGCCTCCTAGGCACAATGTAAGGCGATCAACGTTTTGCGCTGCGTCACCTTACTCATGATTTATGAGGCCACTCAAAGCCACGCAGGGTGGCTTTGCATGACTTCATAAATCTTTATAAGAGCCCTGCCCCATGCATGTACCACTATACATGGTGCAAAAGTGATACATGGCTCTCATAAATCAGCTGCATTTAGGAAATTACTTAACTCATTGTGCCTAAACATATAGGCCTATAGGCCACCATAGCGGGCTATACCGGCCATTAAAAGCATGCCCCAGCGTTTAACAAGGAAGCAGGACTTTAATGCCAGTGTAGCCCATTTACCGAGGGTTATAAGACTATTAGAACATTTCACCAGTAGAGGGCAAAATGTTATAACAAACAAAACAAAGGCCACACTGAGCCAAGGGGATTGAAATCCCCTCGGGCTTTGTGAGGCCTTTGTTCACAGCAACACCTGTGAAGGACAACATGGGAAAGTTGGGGCTCCCAGCTTCTACTGACCATTATAAGCTTAGAGCACTCCATTGTCTTCAATGGAGCTTCCAACATTCCAATGTTCTAATAGGTGTTATTTACCAACACAACATATTCATTTGTCAACCGAAGAGCGATGAAAGGTAGAGTGGATCTGGATGTATTAGTGTTCAAACCTGTGCTCTTCAGCTTTCAAACATTATTGTAGTCAATGTACATACAATTTAACTTGGTAAGCAGATAACGGCAACACTTGGGAAAGCCGACTACCATCTCAGAATTATACATAACATCAGACATATCTTTTCTTGTCTAATTTGAAAATATTTGTCCAAGCTTTAGACAAAGCCAGAATCAAAAACAGCAATTTCTTATTCACAGGCATATCCTAGACTGAATTTGCTTCAAGAAAAGCACTCATGCATTCAGAGTATCAACTCATCTCATGAAGAACATCTTGAATCATGGCACTTCAGTCGAGTTTATCACTAATATGGCTGCCGCATAATTTACACACAGAGATTCACAAGATCTGAAACAACTAGTGGCGGCTGTTTACCTTGCTGCACCGGTCCCGCATCTCTGCTCCTGCTGTCCTTGTCAGCCCGAGGCAAAGGAAGCATAGAAAAGGCTCCCCTGACCGATCACAAAGCTGCAATGCAACATTGTGATTGCTTGTGAGCATTCTGGCTGGACGCTCAAACAGGGAATTGGGAGCTGGGGCTTGTACTCCATGCAGGCTGTAATGCAGCTTGCATGGAGAACGGGGAAAGTGCGCATGACTGGTTTGGCCGGCCCGAGAGGGGCGACCAAACAGCTATTGCACACTTAGGCGTGGGAAAATCACTCCTCCCCTGCCCTGCTCAGAGAGCAGAGCAGCCCCACCCACCAGCGATGTGATTGGTAAGCTCCTCATACCAATCACAGTGCTGTAATTTGTTGTTGTTTTTGGTTGTGAACATCCTGGTTGAACCCTTAAACATGGAATGGGAGCCTGGGCTTGTTCTCCATGCAGGCTGTAAAGCAGCCTGCATGGAGAACGGGGAAAGTGCACATGACTCGTTTGGGCAGCTCGAGAGGGATGACCAAACAGTCATTGCGTACTTAGGAGTGGGCAAACCACTCCTTTCCTGCCCTGCTCAGAGAGAAGAGAAGCCCCACTCAACTCCCGTCCGTAAAGGAAACATAAAATGATAATAACTTAAAGTTATTATCATTTTATATTTCCTTTACTTCACTGCTCAAAAGCAGTGGGGAGACACAACTCCGCCATAGCGGTGGAGCCGCCCCGGGAAACAAGGGACATGCCAGATCATAAAAATGAGTCAGAAATTCAGAGGTAGATGCACACAGACCTACATAAGCAAATATGCTTATTGTGAAAAGGCCACACGGCCCCAGAGTCTATGTACTGCCTTTTGTTGATTATCTACTTTATGTGGGAGGTGAAAAATACATTTGAAAGGAGTACTGACCTGCTACTCATTAGTGATATAAGTATTATGTACAAGACAGGTGTGAAGGATGTTATAACTGTTTGTATGGGTCAATAAATTTGATTGTAAATTATAGGCAACATGAAAGCCACCGGTTTAAACATTTATATTCAAAAGACAACTATGCATATCTAACTTAGCTTTGAGATAAAATTGCATTGAATTAGTTGAAAGATATTATTTACACAAAAGCCGCATTCATTTAATTTTTGTACAATGTTTATAACCATATTGATGACTATGTTTTCTAACCAATTTCTTTAACCAGCAGGTAAATAACCGCCTGATTCATCAAGCAAAATTGCGCTCGCAATAGCTGCGAAAATGCTATTGCGGGCGCAATTTCCCCAATCGGCATTCACCACGACAATAGCGAAGTCGCAAACACATAATAGCGAATTCGCAAATAGATTCGCAGAATCCCGGCAGGAGAGCATTAGCGAATCGGAAAATGCAACAAACCACGGATACTGCGAAAAAAATTGCGAATTCGCTATACAATCGCAATCGGTAATCATGAAAAATCGCATATAGCGAAAAAAAACAAAATCGCTGTTTGCGAGGCGCAAATTAAGGACAACCCAAAGCAGGTGGTAACCATAAAAGCCATTGAAAAAAATGTTTGAAAAACCGTTGGCCAATCAGTAACAGGTGCAGGCCTAACCAAACACACATAAGGAGAATCAGCAGCACCATTTGGAGTCTAACAATGCCAGGAATGTACATGGTGGTCAGGCGGCAAAGGCTACAGCGAGCAGCACGGAGGAGACGCAGAATCCAGGACAGGATATTCCGCCAGCGGGTCACCCTGCTGGGCCAAACCAGAGAGCAAATATATGCAAAGTACCGCCTGAATGGGGAAATGATAATCCAGCTAATACAGGACCTTGACCCCCTGATGCAGCACCCAACAAGGCGGACCAATGCCGTGCCTACACATGTCCAGGTATTGTGTAGCCTGCACCTCCTGGCCTCTGGGAGCTTCCAGGGGATAGTAGCGGTTGCTGGGGGGATATCCCAGCCCACCATGTCCCGCTGCTTAAGGAGTTTCCTTGACGCAATGCTGACCCAGCTACACCAACACATCAAATTTCCCACCAGCCAACAGGATTTGGATTCGACCAAGCTACAATTCTACAATGTTGCCCATTTCCCACATGTGATAAGATGCATTGACTGTACCCACATCGCCATCTGCCCACCAGCTGCAACGGAGTACATGTACCGCAATCGCAAGTCCTACCACTCCCTCAACATCCAGATGGTCTGCAATGGTAAGACATACATCACGGACATAGTGGCACAGTACCCAGGGAGTACCCATGACTCATTCATATTCCGGCACAGCGGCCTCCACACACGACTGGCCAGGGGAGACTTTGGGGAAGGACACCTACTTGGTAAGTACACTTTGTCCACAATGTCACATTGCGATGAAGTAGCTCGCTGCACAGGCACTCACCCTCTGCTCCTCTCATTCAGGTGACCGTGGCTACGCCCTCCGTGAATACCTCCTCACCCCATACCTCAACCCTGCTACACCACAGCAACGGTGTTACAATATTGCACACATACGGACAAGGAATTGCATTGAAAGGACTTTTGGGCTACTGAAGAGCAGATTCCGCATACTGCACAAGACAGGTGGGGCCATGTACTACAGTCCTGATGTGTGCTGCCGCATTGTGGCTGTCTGTGCAATACTACACAACATTGCTACCAAGCGCAGGATACCTGTAGACATCTCTGGCAGTGAGTCGGAAGGGGGCGACCGGCCACCTGCACATGGGCGTCATGCACGCGGGGAGAACCCAGCTGAAGGCCACAGACGCCGCAACCACATCACAATGAACAGTTTCTAGTGCACCCACTCCCCTCACCCAACAAATCACAATTGCATGCAAATGGAAATAATGACAGGACGCCAATGTATGATGCAAGAATAAATATTATTGTTTGATTCACAATAATAGTGCAAGTTGCCATCCTTCCTATGCAATCAGTATTGCCCCATACTGCTGCGTCCAAAACACAGGGCAGGCTTATAGTGTCAGCCTGTGCCTGTAAAAGTACATGTTAGTCAGGTGCGCCTCCGGCGCGAATCACCCAAGCGCCTCTCCGGCTCCTCCTCTGCCACCGCACGTGACCCTGCAGTGGGCCTGGTGCTACGTCGTAACACCGCTACCTGTGAGGCAGACTGGCTGCTCACACTTGAGGTGCCCTCGCTGGCATCGTCCCCCCGACATTGCCAGGTACAGGGGGGTGGAGTGCCATAACGGCAGTGGTGAGGTGCTCTAATACTCTGGCCACATCCTCGCAGCATTGGATTAGCTGCTGCTGCTGCGCCAGGGACCGTCGCGATAGCTGTGATGTCGCATTGCCGATCACGTAGTTTGACCTTGTGTATGACGACAGCAGCGTCAGTAGCTGCCGGTGGTGGTGGCGGCGCCCGGTGTTGCCTCCATGGCTGCCGTCATGCGGTCCATCCTCTCCCCCACACCTGCCACATTGCGGCCAATATTATACAGCTGCATCTGTATGGCCCCTTGCCGGCGTGCCTGCATCTGGTGAATGCGTAGCATTCTACGCTCTATGCTCATGCTCGGCAATCGCACTTCCATCCCCCTCCTGCCGCTGCGTGCATTGTTCTGCAGGCGAGCCCTGCCATGCCTGCTCTGCTGGCTGCCCACAGTGGGTGGGTGCTGTGTCACCGCTGTCGCTGGAGCAGATGTGGAGGCTCCAGCTGCTGCGGGCCTGGCTGCAGGGGTTGGTGGTGCGCCTGTTGGTGCTGGCGCTGATGCTGTGGGCCTGGATGCAGGGGTAGGTGCAGCGCCTGTTGGTGCTGGATGTGTTTGTGACGGCACCTCCTCCGCATCCTGTGGTTGCTCATCGATGAGCAGCCTGTCACTGTCGCTGCTTTCTGCGCCACCTGTGAGGGGAAGTGGACGTCCATTAGTTGCATGTATCTGTCACACGTGCAGTTGCTACATGCATGCTGGATGACATTCCCTGACTGGCTGTGGAATTGCGTACTTTGGAACCTGTCTGGCTGCATTGGGGTACTTGTACATTGTGACCACACTACATGTCCCACAATGCTTTAGGGCATTACCTAATGTGCACCGATGGCATGACTTTGGAACATTATGGGAGGCTATAGGGTAATGGCCATTCATAGGGGACAGGGTCGCAGTCGCATGCCACTTACCGTGGCTCTCTTGGGTGGGGCGGGATGAGTCCAATCTGATGACTCCAATGCACGCCTCGGACTCCAACGTGTCCTCGACGCGGTCCTCCATGGTGGTGTTTGGAGGGACTGTAGGTCCTCCCCCTCCAGTGGCCAGGGACTCTCCCAGCCTCTCGGCAACCCTCTCCTTGGCACGACCTTGGAGGTCGTACCACCTCTCCATTAGTTCATCAAGTGACCTGTCTGCCACGCCCACGGAGTTCACTGTGGCCGCTATCCCGACCCAGATTCTCCGCTTCTCCTGCTCAGGCACCCTCCTTGACTGTTTCCCAAACAGTTTAGAGTGGTTCTCTACCACCCCTTCGATGAGGTGCTCCAACTCCTGTTCGGAGAACTTCAGTTTTCTCTTGCGCCCGGTGTTGCCGGGCCCTGGCACAGCCTCCTCTGCCATTGCTGCAGTGAGATTGGGTGTGGTATTCCAAGTTTGCAGGTGTCCTTGCAGGAGCTGACTCAGTTGCTGCCTCGAGGTCTGCCTCACTGTGGTGAATGGGGGTGGGAACTGGCTGCTTCCTGGTTGTGATGTCATCACTGTGCTCGAAAAGCGACTTCCCGTTTTCCCGATCCCGCGTATTTGCGATCTCGCAATTAGCGATATCGCTATTTGCTATATCGCAAATCCTACACGGATGTTGCCGAAAATAGCGATTAATCTGCGATTTTCGAAACTCGCTAACGCTTTTTGCGGCCGCGTGCGAATCGCATTTTTTTATCGGAAAAATTCTTGAATACCGATCTGCGATTTCTAAATTGCGATTCGCAGTTAATCGCAATTGGAAAATCGCAGATTCCGCTTTTCATGAATCAGGCTGTAAATCCTTAGACAGGGAGCAATCTACAGAGTTGAAATGCCTTACAAGTTGTTGGAGGCCTTCTTTAAAGCTAAATAAAAAAAGAGTTGTATTGTGATTAAATTAATTCCTTGTACATATTATAATTAAATGAAGAAAACCACATCCTCAAAATGTAATCCATAATCATGGGAACATGGCAATAACCATATTCAACTCCAATTTTAAGGTTTAACATCTTTCTTACTGTTAGATATAGTTTCCAGAGTGCACTTTCATCCTGGGATACACATGATATTTAGAGATCTTATAACATTAATGATCATATCTTAAGAAACCCAGAATTCTTGTCACATATACGTCAAGTTGAACATCATCTTTTTTTCTTTAAAAGAACTGAAATATAAGAAGGCCTTTATCCACAGGGATGTCTTTTTGCCCCTGGCTTGAACATACTCACTCAGGGAATGGTTATTTCTAAATGAGAACGCTAGTTAAACTGCAGTCCTCAACCACTTCCAAAGGTTGGTTTAACATCCCCATGAGTAGAAGTAGGAGCTGGTTTGGTACCAAAGATAAGGTCTTGGTTTTTGCAACATTTATCATAAGGTGCACATTTTCCACATAATAATTCTTTCAGTAAATCTAGTTGAGTAAGACCAGGTCGTGCAATGGGTACCAGATACAGTATCAAACTTTTTAGGAAGGTCTGCATAGTGATACAAAAACAAGAGATGTCAAATCACACATTTGTGTGAGCCCATTCTGCATGAAGAATGTTTCAGTGTGCTGATTAGCGGAGCTAGAATAACCCGTATCCATGTTTTAGTATGTAGTAGATAAGGTATCTTTAAAAGGGCTGAAGGAATAGGCTATAGGCTCAATTTTCACCACAGTTTCATCCCGCTAAGCCCATCGAAAATAGATCTATGAAAACAACATACAGGTAAATGTTCTGCTGGAAAGCATGATGTTATTTTATAGTGGTTAGGGCTAAAATCGTATCCGTAGAAGATCTTCCACAGTAACAATCTCAATTTATTTTAGGGACTGTATCTTTTTTTCCCTCTAACCAGTCTAAAATGACCACCAGGGACTGTATTATAGAAGTACCCCGGGGACGCAACGGGCGTTTTTGCTCACTTTACGTGCCCTCAGGGCACTTTGGTATTACAGAAGCGGCTGTAGACGCTTGAAATGAAATGAAATGAAATGAAATGAGATTTATAAACGCGCAACTTAGCCCGAAGGCGTCAAGGCGCCTAACCAAAAGAGAATCAAAAAAAGGCGGATCCAGAGCTAGGGGTAGGCTTTGGCAAATAGCCACGTTTTGAGCATCTTCCTAAAGGCTTGCTTAGTGGGGAGGGATTTAATCTCAGTTGGCAGCGCATTCCACAGCTTAGGAGCCAAGGTTGAGAAGGCTCTACCACCCCATTTGGCTCTGCGAACACAGGGAAATGCCAGCAAAGCCTTGTTGGCTGAGCGCAGAGTTCTGACAGGGGAATAGGGAACCAGCAGTTCCCTCAAGCCTCTAGCCCCCTTTGAGGCCAAAGCCCCATAGATCAAACATAGGGACTTAAAGGCAATCCTGGACTCTATCGGGAGCCAGTGCAAACTTTTCCTTGCAGCCGTAGCAGAAGCCCGCTTGGGTAGATCTAGTACAAATTTTGCTGCAGCATTTTGCACCATTTGAAGTCTCCTTATGAGGCCCTTGTTGATGCCTAGAAGAAGGGCATTGCAATAATCTAGTCTCGAGCCAATTAGAGCAACTACCACTTGCTTCCTGGCTTGAGGGGAAAGATAAAATTTCATCTTCCGCAAGATGTTTATTATGCCCCAGCAAGTAGAGATGGTCCTGTTTACTTGATGACTCATCCCCAGGGTAGGATCAATCATGACTCCTAAATTCCTGGCCAGGGCCGTGGGTGTAGGGCACTGGCCCAAAGATGGAGGCCACCATTCCGCCGACCAAATGTCCTTCTTGCCTCCGAACACCAGAATCTCTGTTTTCTCGCCATTGAGCTTCAATGAATTGCAGATCATCCATTGAGCCACTGCCTCCATGCAGTGTCTAAAATTGGAGGCAGCCGAGTTGGAGGGATGGGCGAGAGACATCAGGATCTGCGTGTCATCCGCATAGGATACTACCTCCATCCCAAAAGATCTAATCAGCCTGGCAAGTGGGGTCACATAGATGTTAAAAAGGGTGAGACTTAGAGCCGACCCCTGAGGGACCCCACACTGCACAGGGTGGGATGGAGATAGGAACTCCCCCAACATGACTCTCTGTTCTCTCTGGCCAAGGAAAGAGGTCAGCAGACTAAGGGCTGACCCCTCAACCCCTGACTCCCTCAGTCGAGATGTTAACACTGAGGGAGACAGGGTATCAAACGCAGCCGTGAGATCCAGCAGGATGAGGAGGGACGTCAAGCCCTTATCCACTTTTGTGCGGATGTTATCAAGCACGATGGTAAGGGCCGACTCAGTACTATGCTCTCTCCGAAAGCCGTGCTGCGAGTGATCTAAGAGGCCAGAGGTTTCCAAGAAAGCTGAAAGATGCTGGTTTAGGTGGGTTTCCAGCATCTTTGCGGGGGCTGGAAACAGCGAAATGGGGCGGAAATTTTTGAGGACACCTGGGTCTAGTGTGGGCTTTTTTAGTAGCGGTTTCACCACCGCTTTTTTCCATTGTAGGGGGAAAGTACCGTCCTTCATTGCCTGATTCATGATTTCTAAATAGATGGGCAGTAGAGACTCCTTACATTGTTTGAGAACCTTCAAGGGGCAAGGGTCTAGGGGGGAACCCGATCTGGTTTTTAACAGAAGGACATCAAGTTCCTGGAGGGAAAGGGGTGGAAAGCTGGACAAGCATCCCTGCAGCAGCTCATTGGAAGAGGCTATAGAGGGGACAGCTGGACACGGTAAAGACGACAGGGCCGCCCTCTGAAGCTCTAGGGCCGAGTATATATCGACAATTTTAGAATGAAAAAATTGTGCAATATCATTACAGAGCTGCTGTGAACTCACCACGGGGTCTGGAACCTTCAATGATGTGAGCGTGTCTACTATCCTAAACAGCTCTTTCGGTGAGGAGAGTGAGGTGGTTAGAGAGGTAAAATACTCCTGTTTGATTCTTAGCACTTCCCTCTTATACTTCTTTAGGAGGATTTTATGTCTCTCCCTTTCTCTCAAATCTCCGCAAGTCCTCCAGAGGCGCTCCTGTCTTCGTACTCCCTGCCTGAGAATTCTTAATGATTCACAGAACCACGGTGCCGATGGACTTTTCCTCGCAGAGTAGCACAATGAGGTAGGGGCAAGGTCTTCAATGGCTATTTTAATGGCGGTGTCGATCCTCTCGACCGCAAAACTAACGTCCTCCTCTGAGGAGATCGCCCAGCTTGGCAGTCTGGGAGCAAGCCTGTCGTTGGTAAAACTTCTGAGCTTACGCCTCAGTTCCCTTTTACTGGGATGACTTTCCTTGCCATTCCCAGTAGAGGTAATTAAATCAATGGGTATGGCATAGTGATCCGACCACGAAAGGGGTATGGGGGGCTCAGTGGTCAGCCTGGGGTCATTTGAAAAGACCCCATCCAACGTGTGGCCTGCCTGATGGGTAGGGCCTTTAACTAGCTGTTGCATACCACAGCCAGAGAAAATATCTAGTAAGGATAGGGTTTCCTTTGATTCCCGATTTTCTAAGTGGAAATTCAGATCCCCCAGGACAGTGAGGTGCTCACAGCCAAAGTGTGGCTCCAACATATTGAGCATATGAAGGCCGAAATCTGTTCTATTTCCTGGGGGCCTGTAGATAAGAAAGCCCTTGAACGGTGCTGCGTATGCTCCGTTAATTGAGAACTGCAGAGCCTGGAAGGCGTCTGGGACATCGGAGAGAGGCGTAGTGTGGCAAGAGAGGCCGTCCTTATAGAGGATACCGAGCCCCCCCCAATACGTCCCACTCTATCCTCCCTCACCAGCGTATAGCCTTCGGGTACCGCTTCAACCAGGTCTGGGCCCGAGGAATCCTTGGCCCACATCTCCGTAATGAAGACCCAGGCTGGCTTTCTGGCCAGTACAAAGTCCTTGAAAGCAAGATTGTTCTTAATCAAAGATCTTGCGTTCAAAAGAAAACCCTTATCCCTCAGCCTAGGGGTAACTATTTTAGCGTCAGGACCCGTTGGTGTAGCCACCGAAACCAGAGACGGCACTGTGGAGTTGGAGCAGGGGCAGTAATAGCCAGTAGAGAGCAGAAAATGCTCCGGGGGATGGCTATGATGACAAGGCAGCTTAGAGGGCCTAAGGCAGGTTAAATCCTGCAGAGAGTATGTACACCCAACAGACTCACTCACGCTTGTGCATCCCCTTCTGTAATACTGAAAGCGCCTTTGCACAAACAGTGCCAGCTCTTCCTCAAAAGGGCGTTCCCTCACTTGCATGGGAGCGTGACCACATGCAAATGAGGGGATCCATTTGCCTCCATGCTCAAGCCGGATTCCAGACACGAGTGAAGAAGCTCTCAAAAGGCACACTGATAGTGTGCCACTAAAAAGGTGGTGCACTATCAATGCGCCCCCTGATTGCAGCCCTCTGGTGGGGGGTAAGGGGGTCCCATGAAACCCCCATACATCCACTTGCAGGTGGGTGCAGTCACTCAATGAACCCGTCTGCAAGGGGTTCTCTAATCACCTTTAAAAGTGCAGGGGGTGCCGTCTGTACTGTGAAAACACAGACTGTCTACAAAGCAGCTGCTCTGTTTTTCACACGAATGCACTACCCCCAGGGCAGCACATTCACCCTAATACAGCACATGTTCCTTGATTGCGCTGGGCACATGTTTTAAAAGGTGCACCAAATGTAATATGGCCCCAGGAGGGTTTTCACAAACATTTTGCCAGCAGCTTCTAGCAGAGATTTTGGTCAATGTTTTTGCAGTAAATCTTAAGGACCTTTCTCATAAATAGGATCAGTGTACCCATCCATGACAGGAGAATAGTGAAAATGTTAACACAATGCTTAAATAGACGAAAAAGTATTTTGTCCCCTCTTCAGGTTAAGCATGAAAGATGATTTGAGTATCCATCTGAATCTTCTGCCTGAAAGAGGCCTAATGAGTTTAATAGTAGTCTCTTAATTAAACCATAAATCATCACTAACATTAAGTGTTTGTATTTTAATTATGGCAGTGGCGGCTCACAGAGGGGGTGTTGCGGGGCGGTGGGCAGGGGAGGGGCAGGGTGGGGGGTAATGGACTCAGGCATACGACGGATCAGAGTACACTAAGTAAATACAACTATTTACCTTGCGCGGGCTGCCTCCCCAACTCGGCGATGCAGTGCGCGCAAGGTAAATAGTTTTATTTATTTACTTAGTTTACTTCCTTCCGTCATACGTCTGAGTCCACTACAGCCCCACTCTGCCCCTCCCCCACCCCGCAGCCCTCCCTCTGCGAGCCGCCACTGAATTTTGGTATTGATATTGTTAATGTTGCAAAGCACAATTGTTCATTTATTGACTCAAGAAGTTTCAGAAACACTGTGCCAGCCATCAAGGCTGTCTGGAAAAGAATAATCCAATTTTCAGAACGTAAATATTTGCTGATACAATGTAATGCACGTACTGTTTTCAACTGTAGTGTTTCTGGACGTGGATAGTGTTGTATGAGTATTGAATGTTTCCTGTTTTAACAGTTACCTATTCTATGTTTAGGCTCTTGATTTACAGTGGAGGCATAACTAATGTCAGAAACCCTATTAAATACATAATCATCGTATTCTGACCCACATATTTTGTGTTGAGAAGAACTTTTATCAGTTGTTCCAAACTATATCATGAATGATCATGCAAATTAAAATATAATTTAACTCAGTTGGCACGGAAACATAATCTATAATGCCTTATTTAAAAATTGGTCACCATACTGATCTTACCAAATGGTACCAAAACATATTAAATGGTGGACTTTGATAGGCAACAACACCAAGGAGGGACACCCAAATGACACTTCATACATGGCCATTAATAATTTCTCAATTCATTTATTTATTTATAAAGTTTTATATAGCGCTAGCTAGACCCGTGGGTATTAGAGCGTTTTACATACACAAAGGAAAAGAAAAATTGCATTACATTGCAGGGCATGTGGATGCATAAAGATATAAGCAAAGATATATTACTTATATATACAGTGAAGGGGAGAAAACGCAGGTGGTTGAAACAGTCAGATAACCACCATCCTTGAAGGTCAAAGTGAGAGGGGAGTCCACTAGGTTATTGATGCCTAGGTTAGTTGACTTAGTCGGTAAAGTATTAGTTGAGGAGAAGGAGTTTGATATATATGCCTTAAGTAACACAGAACACAACATTGCCCTTCCTAAATAAAATGAAAAAATATAGAAAGAGAGAGAAAAATGAATGCATACATCTGCATCTAAAGAATATGCAAGCATCACAGAGTATTAAACAGCAATTTATATTCTCCATCTTATCATCGATTTCGATTCAATTTAAAAACGTTATTTCGGTCATCGGCCTTGGTAGTCACAAGTCGAAAGTGCAGTACATAAGCCCAATTAAGAGCACTGTTAATAATGAGACACAAAGTTTAAAATACAATGTGGGCTCACTTAAGTGACAAGATGACAAATGAGATAAATCTTAAAACTATAGGTTAATTTAGTAATTCAAATATTCATACATTAGATATAAAAATATTCTCAATGTTAAAAATGACACATTAGACTTTATTCCACCAATTGCACCTACTTGAGCTTATATATTGACGGAGAACCAGGTCTCCATATTTCACCTTACACAGGTAAAGGTGTGTGAGCATTCAAAGTCAGGGTGATATGAACATAGAAGTCACACACTAATGTAATGGGAATATCTGGATACATATGTATTACATTATGTATGTCATCATCTCTTCAAGGTTAGAATCAAAACCTCTATCAGAGATATATAGACACTAAATATTAGAATAATAAAACAAATGTAGCATTAGGAAAGATCACAAATATATAAATTCCAGAGTGATCAAAGTTTATAAATCAGAATTAAGACATTCACAGTTCCTACCATAACTTTTACTGACAAGTACCGCCAAATCCCCCTACACATGACCCTTCTTGGACAATATTGATTGATTAGAGTAAACTATATAATAGGGAGTCTCTGGATCTTAAGTGAGCCAGATTTCTTGAAAACAAATGATGTTTTAACTAAATAGAGGAATGATATGAAAAGCATTTAACAGTTAATTTAACCATGCAATGTTCCTGAATGTGAATTCTGCACACGATCAATTTAGCAAGTGGATTGAAACCCATTCCTGGAGCATTTAGGGGGAATTTATGTGCCTGTTCCAATTTCACACAATGAGTGAGGAATATCACTTTCTGAACACCTATTTTAGAAATTCTGTATTTTTTAAATTATTTTTTAAGTGACTTTGATACTGGAACCACATGCACCAGTAGGTTTCTGGTGACTCTTTCAAAATTATTATTCATTTGAGGGGACATCTGTATTAAAACATTTGGCAGACCAGCAGAGATTTAGCCAGGTAATATATGTGAATGACAGCCTGCATTTTCCTTATCCACCATCTGCTAGAGATACTTCCAGATTGGTTAAATTAACTAGATTCTGTTTTTGTTGTAAAGTGCCCTTTTTGGATGTCATCCCCCCACTTTTTGCTGTTAGATGCTGTGGTAATTGAACTGAAAGTGTACAGGATCCTGTTAACTCGGGTCCAGCACCAGTGTTCTTTTCCTTAAACTGTAAATGTTAATTGGTACAACCGATTGGCAAGAACTGTTGCCCCCCCTGTAAGGCCCAAGTGTATGGTACCAGTGGTACCCAGGGCAGAGATGTAAAAGGGGTACCAGGGCTGAAGCACTTATTGTGCCACCCTGACTGACCTGAGTAAAACTGAAGTTTGCCGGTCTGCCATGTCAGTCCTGCATGAGTTGCTTGCCTGCTCAAGTTCAAACCTGCAAACACCATGTGTGACAAGGTCACCTCACTGCATCTAATATATGTCAGTCACCCCTAATGCTGGCCTCTTCGGCAGGGTGCATTATGTTAGATGTGTGGGAATATATGTGCAAGCATATTTTGCCCTGTGGTAGCATTCTAAATGTAATTCTACCGCAAGTGACAGGCGGTAAATCGGATTATATGGGCATTACCTATATGACTAACTCCATGATGGCCAGGTTGCTTTCTTTCATGTTTGGTGTCAAGCCGTGCTTTTTAACCCTTGACATTATGGTGCTGTCGAGGTATAACCTGCATGTACCTAGGTGGGACGTTAGACCGTGTCCACCAAGTTAACCCAGTGTTCTAATGGCTTGGCCGGCTTTTTCGAAGGATTGCCGACAAGACAGAAGTCTAACCTCATGCTGGGGAATGTGTGCCACTCCCAGAGGCCTAGGACAAAGACCTGTCTGAGCAGGAGGTAACACCTTCGCCGACACAGGATGGCTAGTGATTAGACTGGTGGGGGGTGAGCTTCAAAGGCTTCACTTGCACAACAGGATGAATGACCTTGTCCCACTACTCAAGGACAAAGCCTCCCCTGCCCCAAGCACTGTTTTTGATTAGCAGGTGTGAAATAAACTATGCAGGCGGCTTCCAACTCCTCAAGGTTGACCATACCTTTAGGGTGTTGCAGCTGAGGTGTACAGTTGAGGATGGTTTTGGCCATCTTGAGTGAAATCAGATTTTGACTAGTTTTAGTGACATACACCCACAGTATGTCGTCACTACTGGTTGGATTAGCCGCAAGACTAGATACCCATTGGCTACTAGTCCTCAAACTCACTAATACCCCCTAAATTTAGGATGATTTAAGGGACAGCCCACACACCAGTACCTTAGATTTGATGTGATTACACAAAGAGACTTATTTCCTCGACATGGCAGAACTCTACGAAGAGAGGCGCTACACTCTGCACCTGTGGCAGCCACCCACTGGATTTCGACTCGACCAAGGCAAGAGGCTGGTTACAAAGGGAAGGTGAACCCCTCTGCAAACTCCAAAATTCACAAACACTTTCTTGGGCTAGAGGAACTAGTCCTATGCAATCAGCAGTCGCAAAGTGCTAAGTTAACAACCTTGAAGTCATGTACCCTGAGCCATCTGGCTTGGCAGCTCAAAGTCCTTTGGTAGGTGGCTTCTGGAAACCATAGTTCTGACCCTCAGCTTTCTATAATTTTTCACTGATCCTCTGGATAAAGATTTTCTCAACTGGAGTGCTTACAGGTGCCACGGCTCGTTGATGATTAGTCCGACTACAACCTGCTTTACTCAACGCTTCAAAAGAAGAGATTGACCTGCATGAATGACCAGCCACTCCTGTGGCTCCATCATAAAGATATTTAGTATGCTTTTACCCTCTCTTGGCATGCCTGGCAATTTCTCTGGCTGTGGATCTGGTTCATAACCACGGATAGCAAGAGCACATCTGCACCCGAGTCCCCTGAGCCCGGTAGATAGGATCGGTCTGGAGACTCCTGGCCCAGGGCCAGCTCCTTGCTTAAGTTCCAAAGGGTTCTGCTCAACTCACTGTGCAAGTACCTTTTTTGCTCAGGTAACCATTTCAATACTAGGAGCCTGATTGACAGCTAAAGGGCACCTCTGCACCCCGCTCCCCTGAGCCAGGTAAAATTTTGCTAGCTGTCTTGTACTGGTCTATGGACTCACGAGACCTTAACTCCAAGTGGGTTCTGTTGAACTAATTCTCTAACTACCTGATTGCATATATGTTTTTTCCTTTGACCACAATGTTTTCACATTGCATAGTACTAATTTATTTCATGCTTTAAAATTGATAACTCTGGTTTTACTGTATGTATTGATTTTGCTTTGGTTTCTAAAAATATATAAAAATCAGAGCTATTTTTATAAATCGATGTTATATTTCTTTTAGTTGTCCCAATTACTTATCGTCCATATTGGTGATGTGAAATTCATAACACGTGTTCCTCTAAGTATCCTGTCTGCTCTTTGCCACTCTACCAGGACTGAGAGAAGGCGTACTGAGACAGTACCAGGGGTCCATCTTTGTGTATTGTGCTAGTATTGCATGGTACACAAAAACACACAAATGGACGGAATGATGAACAAATCAAACATTCACCCCCTCTAAATCCATTGTTCTTTTGCTCACCATGCCACCCCAGTTTAGACTAGTCTAAACTCAGTCTGGTGTAAATCAGTTTTGAACCTGCTCCTCATGGGAGCAGTCCAGCTTGAACTGCCAAGCTAGGTCCTCCCTGGAACAGAAACAAGCATCCAGGGACCTGTTTCAGGGTATTACATGGTAAGGCACCTCTGCCATACCACATAATACTTTAACCTTGCAACAGTTTTATTGTATTCATGACGTTGGTCTTCTTCTTAGAGTAATGAGATACATTTTAGATTTAGTTGTCTACCTACTTAATTGCGTTCGTTTGTTTGATTAGTCAGAACTTTGGGAAGGGAGGTTTCAATTTCAAGTGAGTGATACTCAGTGATAATTTGTGTTCTGAACCAGAACTGTCCTTACCCTGCCTGTGGCTAACACAGATTTGTTCTTTTATCGATTTCCTTCCTAGTATTTTAGGATGCTCACTGCAGAGCTTAGATAAGCTTCAAAAAAGAGTTTTAGAACCTCGATGGGCAGTACATTTGCTCTGAGCCTGGCGAGTCTGTACATGGGTGCTTTCAAAAAGACTGAAATCTATGATCCTCAGTGCCCTTGGACGGAGAACATAAGACTGTGGCATTGTTATATTGACAACTTCCTGGTGGTATGGAAGGGTGACGAACAATTGGTCATTCAGTTCCTAGACTGGTTGAATCACAGAAACCCACTGCATCACCTTACTTCCACTGTAACCAAGACAGGGTTGCCCTTCCTGGATTTAATGATTGAACCTAAAGGAGGTAAACTCCAAACCAAGGTTTATCATAAACCCACTAGCAAAAATGCCCTGCTAGCTTATGACAGCTTTCCCCCTAAATCCCTCGGGGAAAATCTGCTGGTGGGTTAATTATTTCGATTGAGACGGAATTGTACGGAAAGATCCACTTTCAAGGATGAAGCTACACTCCTCTCCAAGAAGCTCATTCAGAGGGGATATCCGGAACGCACCATTACAAGAGCCAGAAAAAGCTCAAAAACTGCTAATAGGAACAACCTTTCGGAGAAGACCAATAGACCAGAAACAGAAAAACCAGTGGGTGTCACTATGTTCAACATGGTCTCTCACCAAATCAAACAGGTGTTACTAAAACACAGGAGCATACTAAATTCAAATGGTATGAATGTAGCCAAGCCCCTGTTTTCCTTCAATATGAGCGCAAACCTAAAAGATCTGTTAGTGCACACTAGACCTATCGCACCACAACCAAGGAGAAAAGTAACACCAGGTCAATTACCTCCCCTACAAGGTCAACCTCAATGCAGATCATGCAACGTGTGTCACCTGACTAACAACACTAAAACCATAGATGGTGGACCCACTTATCCATGGGAACAGAGGTCACAGACCAATTGCGATTCCGACTTTTGATCTATCTTACCACGTGCCCCTGCCGCATGCAGTATGTGGGCATGACCAGTGGCAAGGTCAAGACATGCATCATGGAGCATCGCAGTACGATAAGGTGCCTGAAGTCCAATACAAAACTTACAGCTCACTACCTAGAGAAACGCAACACCATTGATGACCTGACTTGGAAGGTAATTGAAAAACCCATTATGATCCCTTCCATTGGGGACAGGATGAGGGCTTCGCTCCTGTGAGAGCAAAAATGGGTAAATTGTCTAAAAAGTCATCTGGTTGACCTTAACGATGACATTCTGTGGCATTCCCTTAATAGGTAGATATCCATCCTCTGACAAATTGATTAAGGAGAAATCAGGTGGCGTTCTCCCTCTTAATGAGTTACATCTACACTTGGAGCTGAGAAATGTCTTTTAACGGGAGAGACCTTGCCTGGGTTATACTACTCAGTGCAGCAATAAAGGGATCCTGGTGTGGGGTACTTTGAGAAACTCAGTTGAGTGTGCTACTGGGGCGTAGGCACATCCCTGTGGTGGGCACACTTGTTAGGTTCGGGGCACCGGAAAAACCGTGCCATGAATTCCAAATAAAGTTCAAAAATGGTATAAGAAGTTTCAAAATTTATTCCATTGTGTTCATATTTTCATCATATGAGTTAGGAAATTTTCAACAACATCGTGATGCTGGATGAAGCTCCAATGCATTTCGGACATGGAGTCCTTTGTCAAGGAGCTCTGCAACAAAAGGATACGACAGAAACTAAATCAATGAAAGTCCTAAACAGTACAAATTCAACCTATTGTAAAACAAGTAAGTGAATCAGCCTCATGCAGCCCTCGTGCGGTTAAGTATAAGGGGGAAAGAGTCCCGAGGTGAAAAACAATGAGTGGCGTTCCTTGAAAACGGATTAAGTGGGTTAAAAAGCGGAGGTAAACGATAAAGTGCCTAGACAGTAGAACAGTGTGTGTTAAAAGAAATGGACTGCTCACGGTGCGTGAGATTTATGTCCACGTTTAATGGAGTGCAAACGAATTGCGGGCAGTCTAGCGTGATGGGTGGGGGCGAACACTTACTTGGTGAAAAACCGTGTAGCATGCGGCATGCAGGTATCGGCTTCAGTGACTCCGTGGAGTTAATGCGGAGTTTAAACGAAGGGGTGATGATGGGAGTAGAAAGAGGACTATTGGAGGTGAAAGGAAGCCTAGAGAGTGGTGGGATAAGTGCAGCCATCTTAAAAAGGAGTGAAGGCTGACAGTGAAAGTGACAGGTCGGCAATCAGCAGGACATAGGTACAATGCAGCAATCAATGTCCATTATAAGTAACAACTCAGTTCGGTACGATCATTAAGACCGAACGGTTTTTGTGACTGGAGTCTATATATCCACGAAGTTTCACGTTGTAAAAGAGTCTTGTTATTGTCTCTCCCTTCGATTTTGGGGACCAGTTCAAGGACCAAGTATTTGAGCTGGGCCACATTGTGGTTTGCCTCATTGAAGTGGGTGGCTACATTAGATTTAGGATTTTTAGTGCGAATATTTGACTTGTGTTCGTTAAGTCGGGTTTTAATCTTCCGGCTGGTCTTGCCCACGTAAATCTTACCGCAAGGGCACTTCAAAAGATAAATCAAGTTGGAGGAATCGCAAGTGGCATCCACGTTCAATTTAATGTTGAAACCTCGCATAGGGTGGTTGAGGTTGTTGCCTTTAATGATGTTATTACAATTGTTGCAGTGGTGACAAGGACGTGTGCCAGTGTGTTGGATGGATCCCGCGGTGGTGATGGTTTTAGATAGGATTTCCTTGAGGTTCATCGGTCTGGTATATGCGAAGATGGGCGGATCCTTAAAGAGGTTCTTGAAATCAGGTTCTAGTGCTAAGATGCGCCAATGTTTCAGAATAATGTTCTTATAACATTTGCTTGAGGTCGAATACCTAGAAACAAGGACCAATCTTTGATCTTCAGTTTTGGGTGTGCGTTGTAGAGCTTCTGTTCTAGAGATGGTGGAGGTTCGCTTAACTGCTTCTTGCAGGATGTTTTCCGGGTATCCTCTTTTCCGGAATCTTGCTTTCATAGATTCAATTGGGGTCGTCCTTGTGTCAGAATCAGAAACGATGCGTGTTACTCTTAACATTTGACTGTAAGGTAGGTGTCGTTTCAGTGAGTTCTGGATGAGGCTGATTCACTTACTTGTTTTACAATAGGTTGAATTTGTACTGTTTAGGACTTTCATTGATTTAGTTTCTGTCGTATCCTTTTGTTGCAGAGCTCCTTGACAAAGGACTCCATGTCCGAAATGCATTGGAGCTTCATCCAGCATCACGATGTTATTGAAAATTTCCTAACTCATATGATGAAAATATGAACACAATGGAATAAATTTTGAAACTTCATATACCATTTTTGAACTTTATTTGGAATTCATGGCACGGTTTTTCCGGTGCCCCGAACCTAACAAGTGTGCCCACCACAGGGATGTGCCTACGCCCCAGTAGCACACTCAACTGAGCTTTATTCCAAGTCGCAGTTGAACAGTTGCGACACCTGTAGGAGCACCTTAAAACTCCAGCAACTTTTCAAATACGCGCTCACATACAATAATACTGCCTGTGCGCCAAGCCCCAATTTGCATCGTACTTTGAGAAACCACACCCAGGTGACAATGGCTAGCACTTAACAATTTCTAGCGTTTTGCGCGCCACACACCTTTAACAATAAGAGCAGTTAAGGATGTGATTTACATTCATAGAACATAAGTAGGAGACGTTTCTAAATACAAAGGTGGCCCATGCCCTCTTATTTTATGAGGAAGGTTTCTGCGGCTTCATATATATTGGGCAGCTTTTGTGAGTGGCCTCTGTAATAGTACGGTGGGAGCACGGCCTTATGTCTAGGAAGTGGAGCCATTTCATCCAGAATACGCCGCTACCAGAAGCCTGCAATTCACAGACATCAGCGTGGTCACCCTGACAAAAGGGCGCTCTGGACCAGTACTGCGGGCCTCAGACAACGCCCGGTTGCCATGGCACCTAACGTGCACATCACTACGCAGCCCACATGACTGGAACTATTGCGGGCGTCCAACGTGCCACGCACTTATAAGCAGGACAGCCTTGCTGCTCCTCTGTACATCTACACGGTGTGAGCAGGCAGGCAGCTGACGGGAGGCGCACCATCCTTGATGTATTAAGTAGTTGGGGGCATGTAGGGGGGCAGTATGTATGGGTGTATAACACTTGTGACTTATATGAGGCACTGAAGCAGTTGGGGTCAGCTGTTTCTAACGGAGGGGTCTTAATGCCGTTTCTCGCCCCTCGTTGCACTGCGCGAGGGCGATTTTCCTTCAAACGTCAACCGCATTTTTCTAGTATACCATGTTGGGCTGTTCTTATGATAATGACAATATATTCATTATGAGCAGTAAGCTTCACCGCCCAGGGTGTATCCGGATCCATCCAGTGGCAGCCGCGCCGCTTGTTACATTTGATGGACACTCCTTTTACTTCCTGCTAAGCTTTACAACAGGGTCTCTAACACCGCATGTAATTGATCCATATAATCGCAATGTGTCCCAGATAACGAGGAGGTACCATCTTATACAGTTTCAGGTGTTTACAATCCACACCTGCTGACACAATTATAATATGACTCTGTGATCATTAACTATGACAATGTCTTTATCCTTCTCTTGTGATTTTTCCTCCCATAGATTGTGAATACAGGGGGTCTCTCCTTGCCTACTGCCAGTTCTAACATGATTTAGGGTTAAACTCGGTAAGTGAGGATATACTGAGTGTCCTATTGTTGTGTTTGTTGGATTGTACAAATATTCAGTATGGTGCACTCAGCAGTGGGATCTACGCCTACCTAGAGGGTAGGAATTATGAATGGTTAATTATGAGTTATTGGCTTTTCTCCGACAAACAGGAGTTTTGTTAGGGTGATGTACCCACATCTTTGGTAGAATGATTGATCAAACAGGTCATGTGTTTCTATATATATATAGAAACACAAGGGAGATTAATCCTTTTCATATCCTGTTCCCTTACGTCTCTTGTCCCCATGTTCCGGTTTTATTACATCCATGATTACTTTAGAGGGTTACCTCTTGACAAGGACTAGGGGCTCTGACACCCTCTTATCTCGAATTGAGGTGAGAGAGTTACACAGATACACTGGGACCGGCAGAGTCCTGAAGAAGGCCGACGTGACCCCAATCGAGGGGCGCAGACACACGGCCGAAACATGTCGACTACCTGGCAGTAAGGAGTGGTGTAAGGAGCACATTACATCTTACAATCACCACCATCCTTCATGTTTTTAATCCTAGCCGGAGGGTCCAGGAATAAACTATAGGCACAGCAATACCTCCAAGCTAGTTTAAGCTACATCCCACTGCACTCTCACTTCGGGTGATCCCAGTCACTTTTGAAATCATTGTGTCTCTCTTTTGTGTTGTGTTTGTCTTCCCCCTCCCTATTGCTCCAACCCAGGCGTTGGCTGCGCTGGAGTGTTTTGTAGCAGCCCTATGATGAAGCATGTCACACAATTGTGTGAGTGAGGGCAGTATTAAGACACACAGCACGTGCCACAACTTGACAAAGACATTTTTATTACTCTCTACCACTTTTGGTGTGTAAAAGTATTGACTGGGGGTTCGGAGTAGGTGAGTCCATTACACTCTCCCCTCATCGTTTGTGTGTATTATATTAGCAATGCTGTCATAGAACATGTCATGAGTAATGTAATGTGTGTGAAAATTAGCAGTGCATGACGAGTGTGAGAGTTATATTTACCTTAGGGCACAAGTTATTGTTTTTGGCCCCATGGGGGTACTTCTAGGGCCGCCCACCAGCCCTAGAGGGGCAGAGTATACATATGTGCCCCATCATATCTTTTTTCTAGAACTCAGGCCTGAGTCTCTAGTCCTAAGATGGCTGTAGTCATATCATTGTTGTGGTGGTGCAAGCAAATCAAATCTCATTTTGAGATATGTCTGCTCCCCGGATCCTCCATTTCTTTTTGTTTGAATATGTTTATTGCATTTTTTTTTTGTCATTGTACAGCATTACACATATGCAGTCATAACGAATAAATGGCGCTGTTACATAAGGTATTGTGTCCCAGGCTTCGTGGACCGCCACACCCTCGTGTAGGTATGGTAGTAAAGAGCCGACTAAACAGGTGTACAGTTAACCAGCATGACAAATCTGTATATCACCAGCATATGCGCGATACATCAATGTTCAGTAGTGGCAGTGCCCAACGTTGGGGCAAAGAAACTCTGTATTGTGACTGCATATCTTAGACTTATTCCATACAGCACTCAAGGTATATCATGACCGGAGAAACAGATTAGTTGTTCACATTGGCAATATATTGCACATTCAAAATTGCATTTGAAAACTATCAACTATAAAAAACAATCCAAGATATATAGGAAACCATAAACCAGGTGGTGTCTAACAGTGATCATGTGTGTGTGTGTGGAGCTTGTGGTGCGGAGAGGAGTGCAATCTAAATGTGGCGTGTCGCCGGTAACATGGTGATCGTAGGAGTCTTTCCGTGTACAGCAGGGGGTCAGGGAAACTCCGCGGAGAGGGGGGGGGCGGGGCAGGGAGGGAGGGACAAAGGGGGGGGGCGGGTACAAGAATAACGCCAGAACGCTAGAAGTGCCACTGGGTAGTATGGGGCAAACTCTCACGTAATACCATTCTGTAAACACACCTGGTGGTAGGCCATCAGGATACCATCCCACTCCAGCGCAATAGGATACATCCGGAGCCGTGCCGTTTCCTCTCGGTGCAATGCTACACTCTCAGCTCTCGCCCAGTTATCCAGTGAGTGACGCCACTGCACCGTTTGGGGGGCATACTATGTTTCCACCGCCTAGTAATGAGACGTTTCGCCGTAGTCAGCCCTAGATCCCAGAATCTCGCTTGGACCTTCGTCTGTTTCGTCCTTTTAAATAACCCCAACAGGCAAGCTTCCCAGGTATTTGGTAAGGTGCCCCCTGTCGCTTTCGCCAAGGCTGTCGACAGAGGACATACAGAAATTGCGCGTCCACAAGTCCACATTTAGGGCATGCTGTCACAGTGAGTCCAAAGTACCGATTAATTTTGTCTGGTGACAGATACGCTCGGTGAGTCACATAGTACTGTATGATCTTAAAGCGTGCGTTGCGCGGTACATGTAGAGCTCCAGCTAGCACCCTCGCCCACTCCCTGTCAGTCCAGTCCCGTCCTCTATCAGTCGTCCATTTGTCTCGCAGGCGCTGAGGGGAGAATTGCGTGTGTGTGTGCAACGCTTGAGCAATCCAATGTATGAGATGAGAGCCGTGGCCCATCACATGTAAGTATTGAATAAGCAGGTGTGCTGGTGGTTCCTCCGCCAGCGGTCCCCAGGCCCTCGTCAGTGTATGCATCAGTTTCGCGTGAGTCAGCAATTGTCCTGCCGGTAAACCTGTGCTGTCTGCTAGTGTCCCGAAAGGGAGCAGTGCACCCTCTGCAAATAGGTCGCCCAAGCTTTCCAAATCAGCCGCTCCCCAGCTTTCCAGTAGAGGCGCCGTGAGTATCCCGGATCCCCAGGGCATGCCCAGTAGCGGCAGGTTGGGTGCGTATGGCTTTACCGCTGCAGTGAGTTTCAGGCCTCTGATGAAGCACTTCCTCGCTACCTCAAGGTGGAGTTGGTTCTGAACATGTGACCTAGCCAAGGGATGAAACAAAGCATGTACCTGTTGGACGGTCATTATAGTCTCTGTTGTGGCCGTATCACTCAAATTACGCCCACTCAGCCAGTAAGCCACCCATTGCAGCTGTGCAGCCAGGTAATACAGCTCGTGGTTCGGGACCGACAGCCCACCACTCTCAGTCGCAGCATAAAGGGTTTTCAACGCCACCCTGGGACGGCCCTTGTTCCAAATCAATCGCCTGTGCATAGTTTCTAGCTCGCGAAAGGTGTGAGCTGGCACATAGACCGGCAGGTTTGCATAATAATACAGTAGCCTAGGCAAAGCAGTCGCCTTTGCCAAAGCTATGCGGCTGGGCACGTTCAGCGGAAGAGTGTTCCAGAAGGAAACTTGCGCTGTGAGCGAAGAAATCGCTCTCGTGAGGTTGCCTTCTAGGAGATTCGTGGGTTCGCGGTACACATGGATTCCCAGATATCGGAATACCGTGGGGTACCAAAGGAGCCGCTCGCCCATTACCGTGACGTCACACTCAGGGGTGTCCGCTGCGAAAGAGTACACCCCCGACTTTGCCCAGTTGACACGCAACCCCGACATTTCGCCAAAGTTTCTGAATATGTCTGTTAGTGCGCGGGGGAAGCAGGTCAGGTCCCTGACATAAAGTAATAAGTCATCAGCATACAGCGATACCGAATGCATCCCATCCATCAACTCGATGCCCCAATTCTCGCCAGAAGCGCGTAGTAGTGCCGGCAGGGGCTCCATCATAAGCGCAAAAATCAGTGGGGAGAGAGGACATCCTTGTCTCGTGCCCCTGCGGACACAAATCGGGTCCGAAAAGAGCCTGTTCGTTCGAACCCGCACTACAGGATCAGAGTAAAGGAGTTCCACCATTCGGAGGTAGGCCGCACTCAGCCCAAATTTCTCCAGCACCAGCGCTAGGTAGGGCCACTCCACTGAGTCGAACGCCTTTTCAAGATCGAGGACGACACACCCCGAGTGTGGCCACCGGGACACCGCCAGACTCTGCACCCGAAACAGCCTTCTAATGTTGTAAGACGTGCTGCGGGTAGGGACAAAACCGTTCTGGTCTGCGTGCACTAGTGCAGGGACCAAAGGTGCCAATCTCTGGGCTAGCGCAGATGCTAGGATCTTATAGTCCGTGTTAAGGAGGGCAAGTGGCCGGTAAGACCCCATGTTTAGTGCATCCTTGCCTGGTTTCAAAAGCGAGATCACATTGGCCTCATTCAGGGACAAAGGAAGGACTGCATCCCGTGTCGCCGCCGCGTACACCCGCAGTAATTCGGGAATGAGAATGGTGGAGTACGCCTTATAAAACTCCGCCGGCAGGCCATCTGGCCCGGGGGACTTGCCGTTCGAAAGAGAGTATATTACAGCTTGGATTTCTTCTGCGGTGAACGGCCTACCCAGTTCCTCACACTGTGCATTAGTGATCGTCGGCAATGGGAGGCCTGATAAGTACTCAGTGATCTCTGTAGCGGTAGCTCTCAATCGGGAGCAGTACAAGGCTCTGTAATGGCTCGAAAATGCCTCGTGGATGCCCTCTGGGTGTAGACCACATCACCCTGCGCAGTACGGATCGACATCACTGGCAGCGTTTGGGTGTCCCTCCTAATCAGCCAGGTCAGAAGTTTGCCAGCTTTATCTCCAGCATGATGCATATGCGTCGAGTGTGCTGCATAGTTCAAGTTCTTCAACCTGTCAAGGAGCTGCGCGTGTTTACAGCGAGCATCTAGCAAGTTCGAGTCATTTCCCTCCACTGCCTCCCGTTCGCCCGACAGTAGTTCCGTCTCTATTTGTGTCAAATCCCTATCCACCTGGCGTCTTAATCCTGCCTGTGCTCCCAGACAATGACACCTCACAACCACTTTGAACGCGTCCCATTCAACCTGCGGGGTGGATGCAGTATCAGTGTTGTCTTCAAAGTACTGTAAGACACGGTTCGAGAGCAGTTCCCGGAAGGGAGCATCTAACAGTACATCCGGCTGGAGGCGCCACGTGGGTACTGGTGGGTGCGGGCGCTCCCAGGCAAAGTCAAGTGTGTGTGGATTGTGGTCTGAATGAGTGCGACCCAGGTATTGGGAGTCTGTGACTAATGGTAAGAGATCGCTGGTCAGCATGAATCTGTCGAGTCTGACATGCAATGCATGAGCGCCTGAATAGTATGAGTAAGTCCGTGTGGTAGGGTTGCGGCAGCGCCAAGCATCAGTAAGATCCCATTGTGTTGCCCAGTCAGCAAATGCGCGCGACGTACCGTGCATCGTCGCAGTCGCTAAAGGAGGGGTGGACCTATCTAACACAACATCGAGGACACAGTTATAGTCACCCCCTAGCAGAAGCGGTACTCCAGGCCATGCTGCAAGCGCTGTCGACAAGTGTGTGAGGAAGCGCCCATGGTCGATGTTGGGAGCGTATATAGACGCTAGAGCTATGTGTTGGCCATCTAGGTTGCCTTGAAGTAGCACATATCTGCCTTCCTCATCTATGCTGCTATGTGTCATAGCAAAGGGGACCCCCGGGCGAATCCATATGAGAGCCCCACGCGCGTAAGCCGAGTAGCCTGTAGCATATATTTGCCCCCTCCAGTGGCGGCGCAGTGTATGTGCCTCCGGTCCTGTCAGGTGCGTCTCCTGTAATAGCGCTATCTGTACCTGATGTCGCTTGAGGTACGAGTACACCTGATAGCGACGGGAAGGGGTGTGCATACCGCGTACATTCCAAGTGCAAAATTTAACCACAGCCATTGTAACATTTCTTCCCCACCACCCAGAACCCCCACCCGCCCACCGCACCGCAATCCGTGCCCCACCGGTTCAAATCACCACATAATGTCTCGCACATTGCCCACTGATTTGCATCAACTCTCCAACACATATTAAGGGGAGGGGAAATTTGCACCAGTCCTGTAACCATAAAACATTGAATAATAATGCCAAAAGGGTGACTGCAAAACATGCCTTCGTCCAAACGCTCTAGCGAGCACTAACTGTTCGTGAGTTCTAAAACAAAGTAGGGGGTTCGCTGAGCACGTGTTTTAAATGTACTTGTGATACATGCAGTAATGACGTGGGTGCTCCTCCCATGCCACAGGCATCCATTGTCACACAGCCCAATGACGGCAAAGGCGCACAGCTTCAGGCGCTGTCGAGGCGGTAGCAAGCCCGCAGCTGCTTCGGACAGTTCACAGACAAAGACTTACCATCGGGGGCTGCACACCCATATCACCCTTTGAGACCCACCAGCGGCAAGGCTTCTTCGTTGCAATGGGCCAACAGTCTGCCCAGTAGTGAGGGCCTGCATCTCTGAATTCGGGCACCTCTCAGTGCCCGTCAAGTCTACGCAGTGGACTCCCCGGTCAACAATGACGTGGGGGCACAGAAGTCGTGGGTAAGTGTAGCACTCGTCTCTCCAGCAGTCAGTGAGCCCGCAACAGTGCTAATGGAGCAAATCAGCTGTCTGTGGTGTGACATCCGGGAGTTCAACCGACACCTGTGAGTCCGGTAGGCCATATATATAGTCATCATCACTCCCCGTGGCGCCAGGACTGGCACCCGCTGCCGGGGCGTCCGGCTGCGACCCGCTGATCTCTGCCACTCTGCGGATGGCCTCTCGTTGTTCCTCTGACGGTGTTCCGGGGTAGGGCCAGCGCTCGCCTCTGGGTGCACCGAGCTCACCGTCGAGTTTTTTCTGCGCCGGCGTCGTCGAGCGCCTCCTCCGCGGCAGGATCTCGGGGGCGGGCCACCCGGGTCCGGGACAATTCCCGAGTCAAGCCAAGTCTCAGCAGCTTCCGGAGTATTGAAGAAATATGTTTTGTCCTGTGCTATGACTCGCAGGCGAGCAGGGAATAGTAGGGAGTATTTGAGTGCCATGCGGCGGAGTCGCTGCTTGACTTCCAGGAAGGAATGCCGCTGTCGCTGCACCTGTATCGTGTAGTCTGGGAAGAACATAATTGTGGCATTGTCCACCCTGACCTCCTCCAATTTTCTGACATCCCGCAGGACAGTGTCTCGGTCTCGATAGTTCAACACCCGAATGAGCATGGGTCGAGGGTTAGAGCCCTCAGGGGGGGGGGTTTAGACGGCACGCGATGAGCGCGCTCCACCACAAAGTGCTGTGAGAGGGTACCTTCTGGGAGAATGGCTCTGATCCACCGCTCCATGCGCTCTGGTGCCTCCCGGGGTTCCCATCGTTTCGGCAGACCCACAATGCGGATGTTGTTCCGCCTCGCTCGCCCTTCCGTATCTTCCGCGCGATCCTCTAGGAACTCCACCCTGTTGAGAAGATTCTGCACATGTTTATCCATATGGGATATTTTGGGAGTCAGGTCCGTTACTGCGGTCTCCAGCGTCGTCGTCCGCTCAGATATTTTTTTGTGATCAGCTCGGAGATGCGTCATGTCTATAGCCACGCTATCGATCTTAGTTTCCAAGGAGGCACAGGTCTGCTGCATTGATTCCTCAAGTCTTTCCATGGCCGCCAACATCGTGTCCAGCTTGGATGCAGTGTGGTCCGCCTCTGCCTGTTTCGCCATTTTTCCCTTCACTTGCGCGTTGCCTGTTACAGCCCTCGTTTTAGGTCCCCCCGACATGAGCGACCGCGTCGTGGCCGGCCAATGGAGCAGTGCAAAGAGTCCCACTATGGCACGAGTAACCAGAAGTCCCCCGGAATGGGGGGCAGAGTAAGCCCAAGCAGTCCAGACAGATGCGCTCCCAGGCCCCCACAGGACCCTCGTGCATCGTGTAGGTATCGCTGTCGGAATCAGGCGGTATGGGGCTATGGCAGATCGCTGTGTGAGTGAGCAAGTGCCGTCGCCGAGGCAAGGCAAGGCCAAGGACCGCTGTTATCTCTTCACGACGGCTCAGCAGGGGGGAGGAATCGCTGCGCGCCCAGGGCTGGGTCCCAAAGCCAGGTCAGTCCAAGGTTAGCGGCGCGCGGTCAGGGGCACCCCCACAGCAGTCCAAGTCTTCCAGTGTCTGCAGGACCACACGTATATTCGACCCCCTCTGCAGTGTGGGTAGCACCAAGGACCCGACAGGGCATCGCGGCCGCTGAAAGGCAGTGGGGGGGAGGGGGGGAGCGCTGCGATGGTGTGGGGCACTGGCCCCCCACTACGTTCAATGTCAACTGTATGCGACTCCGGGGGGCCCCATAATCACCGATGCCAGCAACTCGCCTCCGCCGCCCGTCTCGTCATGTGGGACCTCCGGCCAGGGCGACGTCGACCTCAGCCACCACCAGGCCCAACGTGTAGGCCGCGCCTTCCGTCCCGGGCAGCTCCCCCTCGCAGTGGTGGTGATTCTGGGGACCCGGCTCTGCCCCCCGGCTCCAGCAAGTTCGTGTGGGGGGGTGCTGAGATGGTATGCCCCACGGCGCTCCTCACCTCGCCTGAATCGAACGGCAGTTGTCCGCAGCTCTGGGCCTGTGCAGTAGGCCGTGTCCCCGGGCTCTGGTAAGTCCAACTGTCCGGCAGTGGGGGTCCCGGGCAGAGACTCCGCAGGTGGGTCCTCGGGGAAGCCGGCACCCAGTCGGCGAGAGAGGCACTCCAGTGTCCTCAGGGAAGCTCTGGGACGTCCCACATGGATGTTGCGGCGAGGAGGGCACTCCTTCGCCATTCCGGACGCCCGGTCTCCACCGCCACGTGGGCCAGCAGGGGCCGGTCGCGCTCCGCAGCTCCGATCTCCGTGGCAGCTCCTCTAGCAGAGGGGGAGGGAAGGTCCGCCAGCGCTCAATTGCAGTCAGGGGGCGGTAGGCAGCAATCCGCTCCGGTGGGCCCACAAGGCCGGCCGGATCCCCGGCCTCGCCTATCTTCCCATGCCGTTCCGCACAGGAGCGCTGAACAGGCAGACAGCGCTCGTGGCCGCCGGAGCGGTTCTGATTGAGCCAGCCGTCCCAAACTTTGGCGATCAACAGAAGAGTGCTCAGCAGACACTCGACAGCAGTTGCAGGTGATTGCGGGCAAAAAAGACGGAGAAATGGCCTGTGGCAGGGGAGTCTCTCACGGAGTTCTACCCAGGCACGTCTGCCGCCATTGCGTGCTTAGCCATGCCCCTTGCTCCCCGGATCCTCCATGGTGTGAAATATACAATTTGCTTAGGCTTAATTTTTCAAAAACTACAGATTGGATTTACAACAAATCACAGAAAGCATGCTTTCTGGACCAAGATATCGTTTTCTGCCAAATTTGGTGTAAATCCGTTCAGCCGTTCTTAAGGGGGAAAATAAGTTTTGTGACCCCTCTTTTCTCAGTGCCCATTTGACGATGACGCCAAAACTTTCCAGAAGGGAGCAAAGGTAGATGAGACCGTTTTTGGAAAATTTTGTGAAGATTCATCAAAAGTGCCAAATTTATAAGCAAGCCAATAAATGCTTTCCCTATGAAAACACAAATCAAACTATAACTACCCAGTGGTGAACTATAAATGTTACAAGTTCATCTTGGCAGAATAGGAAAATCAAATGTATATCCTTGTTAATGAAATAGAGAGGTTTGGAGGAAGAATATAGGGCTAGATGTAGGTAATTGACATTTACCGATTCGAAAATACCGAATTTTACCGATTCTGTATTTTCGAATCGGTAAACGCTATGTACATAATTTTTTGGTAAAAAATAACGAATCGTTAAGATTCGGTATTTACCGAATCGGTAATTACCGATTTGGTATTTGCCATTCATTCCTATGGGCCTGCAGGCCCAGAGGAATGAATGTCAATTACCGAATCGGTAATTACTGATTCGATAAAATTGGGAAAAAGTCAAGGGTGGCAGGGTGTCACTTTGACACCCTGTTGCACCCCTGATTAGTGCTTGTGTGCACATGTGGCACACATACATGCCTTAAGGGCATGTATGTCTGTCACATGGCACAGGTGTAAATGCACAGATTTGCATTTAGATAGGAATTCGTTATTTACCACCAACTAATAGTTGGTGGTAAATAACGAATCCTTAAAGCCCAGAAGCACTCTTTGAAGTGCTTCCTACATTTCATTTACCGATTCGGTGAATACCGAATCGGTAAATGATGATTCGGTAAATACTGAATCGGTAATTACTGAGTCGTTATTTACCGAATCGGTAAATGTGCCTCCTACATAGGAAAAGTCTATTACCAGTCGGTAACGGACGATTTCGGCCGTTACCGACCGGTAATAGCCTTCCTACATCTGGCCCATAATGATGTGGACTCGTTGATTTTCCGAATTTTAAATGTATTTATGAATGTAAAATCCAAACCAGTGGTGACTTCGGGGGAAAAAAATCCCTACTGCAAAAAAATTACCTACTGAGAATTTTTTTTGCATGAATACACCTTTGTTCATCATTTAGATGCGCAGACGTTTCCACATGGGAGAAATTCTGCTTGTACATTTTAAACAATTGGGTATGGTGATAACAGTCATACATTTCAGGTCTACTTATGGGAATGTTTATCCCATCAAATCAAAAAATCAACTATAATGTCGGAGTAAGAAATGTGACCAGATTTTTGACTTTTTGACCAGGTCTTTTATGCATCCCTGGCAGCATAACTGAGACACACTTTCTCTTTCATATAGACCGACAAATCAATTAAAAAAAACCAAGGAAGTGCTTGATGGCTAAATAAAACCTGATTTAAAGAACTGCCAAATGAATCTTCAGTATTCAGAATCCGAAAAAGGCTTTATAAATGGGGATACATTTTTAGGTTTAGCTTTGGACAGCATTAACTGTCATCCAGCGCTCGTGTTATCAATGCCAAAAAATACAATGACATGGGTATGGGTCATCCTCTTTCAACCATTCATTTTTTTTATGCAGCCCATAAAGCCATTGCTTGAAGAAAGGGCCATTCTTATTGTGGATCAGGTTAAAAAAAAAGTATTGTAATCCCAGAATTAGCTATTGATTATCACATGTTTAACTATCCGTCTTAAGAATGCAGTACATTGAATGTTAAGTGTTAATGCATTGCAATGGAGGTTGTGCTCATAACATTTTTTCAACCACTTGTTAAAACTGCATTAATTGTAATTTTATATGAACGTATGATGTAAATGTGTTTCTGTTGAATGTGAATTGTTCTCCTAAGGTGTTTCCACACTCCTGCTAATATTGGACCAAGTGTCACTAAGCACCTAAAAGTGATTTTGTACCTAAATGTTTTCGTTGCTTCTGAAAGCTTTCCAAATATAATGATGTTAAAGCTAATGTTGCACCAGTAGTGATTTTGCACCAAATGTGATGTTTGTTCCTACCCATGTTTTACACTCCTATTGATGTTGCACCCAGGATGCCATTGTGCAAGGGCGTTCTTGTGCTCCTAAATGTGATTTGTACTCCTAAAAGTGTGTTCCCACTCCTGTTGCTGCTCTACGAACAATGGGGCATATTATCAAGGGGGTTTATCTCCGCTTTTTTGGCTTTAAAAGCCAACAAAACGGAGATAAAATGATCTCCCTATTACCTAGCTGTCGCTAACACCAGTTAGCGACAGCTAGTAGGAGATAGCGACCATCTTGGGCCCCGCTTTGCATGTCAGTGAAATTTATCACTAATGACATGCAAAGTGGGCGTGCCAAGATGTTAGCGACTGGAAACAGTCGCTAACATCGCTATCTCCTATTACCCACTTTTGGAGATATTCGCGCTAAGCGCGAATATCTCCAAAAGCTAACACCTGCCCTGAGCAGTTCTTAGCCATGTTATCAAATGGGAGGAGGATAACATGGCTAAGAGCATTAGCTCGTTAATGCATGAATATCGCTGACTTTTCAGCGATATTCATGCATTTCGGCCGATTTTTATCGCTTAGGAGATAAACCTTGATAATAGCAAGGCTCCTAAGCGATAAAAATCGCCGCAGCACGGCGATAAAAATATTGCCGCTAAGCCAACATAGCGATAATTATCGCTAGTTGTTGGTAATATGCCCCAATGATTTTCACTCAAATATTTGAATCCCTCCTAACTGCGAGGTGTGCTTCTAAACGCTTTTTCACACTCCTGCTGATGTTGCACCACCGTGGATTAAACACCTGAATATGATTTTTCAACTAATGGGATTTTGCAACTAATGGGATTTTGATCCTAAATAAAATTAAACTAAATAACATTAAACAGTGTTGCTTACTTTGCATCAAGGGTAGTTTTGCACCTAAATGTGATTGTATGTATACATGTGATCTGCGTTCCAAACATGTTTATTTGCTCATGCAGATGCTACAGTAAGAGTTATATTGCATCTCATATTCCTGTCAGCCAAATGTGACGACATCCTTTAGCACACCTTCCTCCTGATGTTATGTCTTTCTACCACATGTTTGTCTTTACTTATTGACACCCCCACAGCTGCATATTGTGGCTGTCCCATCATGAATCTGCTTGTAATAATCAATAGCTCACATACTTTTTTTTCATGATTTTTACGTGGCTATTACCCTTAAACGATGACAGCTTCCTCTCAGGTAATACTTCAAGATGCAAGTAACAAAAGCTCAGAACTTCTATTCCCCATTTGCTTATTCAAAAGTATGCTGTAATATCACAAAGACCAGGCAGCCAACCCAAAAATCTTTTTCTTTAATAACTTTTTATTTTCCAAAACACAAAAATCTGACAGTACATTGCCAAGGTCTTAGCAGCGTGGCAAATGCAGCTGTGTCTCAGCGATGCCACTCCCCCAACAGCCTCCAGCCCTGATTTGCTAAACCAATGTCTACCCAATGCGTGCAGACTTATACATCCGCCTGCTCAGGAGTCCTTTCTGAGGAGTGTCCTTGTCTCTTTCTATATACTGATGGGCTCAGGAGTAGCTCCGATAAATCGCCTATCTGCGCCATATTTGATCTAATTTACGAGGGCAGCCCTGCCCCTCATAAATTGATTGTTCAGTGGACATACACCAGCCCATGTCATTGCACCAGTGGAAAACAGAAGAAGAAAAGGCGACCCCATAGACTTGCTATGTCATGCCTCGCCACCACCATACCCTGATTACAGCATAATTGTTAATATTGCATAGCGGTATTTTCCTGGATATGCTCAATAAACAGTTTCGTTGCTGGTGTCAGCTAACAGGAGCAAAGTTACACCAGGTAATTTATTTACTCCTCCCAATATTCCATAACTTCTGGGAAATCACAATAGTGAGCAGAAATGTTTCTTCTTGACCACATCCCCTTTGGTATTTGTGGTTGCAACTCATCTAGATGCATTCAACCATGTCCTTGTCTAATGAGTTCTGTGGATCTCCTTGAGATGCATCAGCCTAAAAACAGGTCTGATCGCTACTTCCCTTGCCCCCTATGGTGCCTCGCCACACTCCTCATCGAGAGGCCCTTTAGGTTTCCAATCCTAGGTCTCCCTAATAACCCCATAGCATCCGGGAGCTTATTCATTATTTTCTTGTATATTGGCAATGGTTCTTTTCTGGATAAGAGTTCTACTAAGATTCTATCTTTCGATGGATTGGAATCTTTCTTGCGCATCTTTGAACACATCTGTTCTCAGGGTATGTCAGGGGTGCAAGTAATGAAACACCTCCCCCTCTGGCATCTCATATTCTTACATGAGCTCCTGAAACCTCTTAAGAGGTGTTTTTGCCCCCCGACATCGTCAAACTCGCTGAGCTCGATCCTGCGACTGCTACCACATAAGGTAGTCCGTAACAACCACAGACAGGATTGGCTCATCCAGAGTCTATTGTGTCTGATCAATGGCTTCCCCATGGGTACATATACCCACTCATTCACCACCAGCTGAGTGGCCCAGTAGTACCTCCATACGTCCATAAGGGTGATAACCTCATTATAGACCCCTTGCCCCAGCTTGGAGAGTGCGATCCTTGGTGTCCCATCGCTCCATAAAAGCCGACAAATTTCTTCCACAACCAGTCAGAAAAACCCCTTTGGAACACTGTATGGAGAATTCTGTATGGCCTATATGCCCTTGAGTAGAAAAATCATTTTAAACATGGCTGCCCTGTCCAGCATAAAGAGCAATAGAGATACCCAGCAGCCTTCATCCTCTCTAAATTTTCCTTGCATGAAATAAGAGTTATAGTTTAGAAATGCCTCTTGTTCTGTCATGATATAGTTACATAAAAAAGAGAAACCCCTCTTTGCAAATCTGAAGCTGTTCCTTATTGGCACCCTGGGGATCCAGCTCGTCAGGGGAGAGATCATTGATTCGGAGTAGTATATTTTGAAATGACTAGATTTCCAAAAGATCTGTACCATTTGCATACATTTATTAATTGAAAACTGGATCATTTGAAATGTACAAATGCACATCGTCAATATAGAGTGATATTTATTCTAACCAGTCACAGTCAACAGCTATACCCCTGACCAAGGGACTCTCTTAAGCTCAACAGGTGAACGGTTCCATCACCAAGGTGAAAATGACCGGGGAAAAGGGACACCCCTGCCTGGTCCCTTGAAGGGTAATCTTTTTGAGCCCCTGACACATAAATTGCCTCTACAGGGAATCAAAGGCATTCATAGTGTCCAGGGAAACCAGAACCAAAGGCTTGATCAGTGACTCCGAGCGCATCATACAACTATATAATTGCCTAGGGTTGAGTCTAATGCTGCGGCCTGGGACAAATCCAAACTAATCTGGGTGCACCAATGCCCCCAATAACCCTGACAGGCCAAAGCTCCATTATAATAGCCAATTCTTTGATTTCCACATTTAGAAGAGATATAGGCCTTTAGGCTGAACACAACAAAGGGGGCTTTCCCCTCTTTATGTATCAACACTACCATGGCCAGTTGGATCTGCCTTGGCAGTGAATCCTCTTCACTGCTCTATACACGCTTAAGAGGCGAGCTCAGAAAAGTCCCACCAGTGCTTTGTAGAGCTCAGCTGGTAGGCTGTTAAACCCAGGACACTTTCTTGCTTGTAGTATTTTAATGGCTTCTATCTCTTTCTCTGAGATCCCAGCTTCCATGCTCTCCTTCTCGAACGCACTGATCTGGGGGAGCTGAATATGTGCCAGAAAGTCCCTAAGCTCCTCCTCTTAACAGTCATTCACCAACGCACAAAGCACCTGCTAGTGCTAAGTAAATGCTCCAGTGATTTCTTTATTTCCCATAACACTCTCACCTGCATGCACGAGCACTTTAAAGCCAGACATACACACCTTGCTGAGGCTTTTTTTATCACTATTAGATGCAGATGCATCACTTTTTGTGATGCTCCGGTGGCATAGGAGCCGAATGTATGACGTTACTACGCATAAATTTGCAATGCGTGCATTTACAACACAGTTTTTACATTGCAACATCCTTTACAACGCATTCTTTTACATTACATGCCATTACATCGCATTTTCAGAAACTACCTTTACAACGCGTTCCATTACATCGCATTACACCTTTACAACGCATACCATTACAATGTCTACCATTACATCGCATTTAAGGTAAGTGTTAGATAGTATAGGGGTATTAATTACTATTCTAACTCCAGTGAGTGCAACAGTAGGGTAAGTGTTGGATAGTGTAGGGTAAAAATTACTATTCTAACTCCAGGGAGTGCAACTGTAGGGTAAGTGTTGGATAGTGTAGGGGTAAAAATTACTATACCCACTCCAGTGAGTGCAACAGTAGGGTAAGTGTTGGATAGTGTAAGGGTACTATGCGTTGTAATGGTATTCATTGTGATGCCTGCGTTGTAGTGACATGCGTTGTAATGACATGCGTTGTAGTGACATGCAATGTAATGGCTGCGTTGTAATGACATGCTATGTAAAGTATGTTATGATGTGATGACTGCTATGTAAAGGTAGTGCGATGTAGTGACTGCGTTGTAAAGGTTGTTTCGCGCAGGAGCCTGCTCCATATTTACAAGGCAGCACTAAGCCACTTTGGGTTAATGCTGCCTTGTAAATTTTGTTCCCTTTAACACAGTTTTCTACGTTAAAGGGGTGTGCAATGGGTGTTGCTGGGGCATTCCCAGCAACATCAATGGCTTTTTGACACTGCTCAAGATTTTGGAGAAATTGTAACTCTGAGGCAGCGCCAAAAACGTACGCCTCACCAGGGGAGGCGTAAGCGTGGCACAAGAAGGAGAAAAATCTTTATTTCTCCTCATTTTTCCCTTTTCTATTTGTCCTACATTATACAAAGAGGAAAAAAACCTCTTGTGCTTTTTTTTGTGCAGAAATGATTCCCTTCCTGCACAAAAATAATCAGCCCCGCAACACAGTTATCCTTGCACCATGGTGCAAAGGTGCCTGCGTTGGCGCATGGCAGCCCATTGTGTGCCAACACAGGGAAAAACAACAGGAATGCACTGTTTCTGATAGATACTGCACATTCCTGTCCTTTTCTTTTGCCGTACGGCAGCGCAGCAGGAAGGCTTGCATCACTGCCTTACAGCAAAACCTCATAAAGGAGGCCCTGGAGGTAAAATATCTTCCGTAAAAAAAGATGGTTCATTCTACAGAGCAACCAAATTCTTAGCTCATTTTCATTCTTTATTGTCCATTTTTAATAGAAACCTATCACTTCGCTTCTTGATATAAAAGTCAATACTTAACTAACAAGGTTATATTTCCATATTAAGAGCTAAAACCAAAGTGCTTTGTGAGGGACCCACTTTTTCAAGGCGTCGATTAATTCATGTGAAACAAAACAGCTCAATTAGATATAAAGTTGTCTCTCTTCAATCTCAATTACACCTTCATTTAAAAAAATCTCCCACTAATAGGGCTTCACTTTTATCATGTGGCAACGGCTCATATGTTCTTACACACCCTTGAAATAAATATCTTAATTCTGAATTGAGTAGACCCTGTTCAGAAAAATTATAGGGCCTCGTTGCAGAATGTGCAGAGGGATTCCTGAGTCTCCCATATCTCACACATATTCATTGGTCTTGGGCCCAATGGGGGCCTCCTGAATGGTTGAGTCCCCCTAAAGGGTCGGGCCCCCTGTCTTTCAGTGGCTGCAGGTGACCACGTTGTACCCCTGGTCCGGCACATGTGGTTAAATTGTAAAAAATGAAGTACCAGGGCCCTTGCCAGGAGGCCACTGTAGCTTGCACTACCCATTGGCCATAACAGTACTGCCAATGACATTGCCTGCACAACTTCAAACCACCACACTGCTACAAGTGTGACATTTCAGACTATTTGAGGCACCCAAAGCTAAAAGAATGGCAATGGTAGCAAGAGTTAGCTGCATTTCATTGAATTAATAAACAGGTGTTGTTCTGCTAATCTCTAAAATACATAAACAGCGCCACCATGTGGCAGGCTGTCATAAGTGCAGGTGTTAACAAATAAGTGCCAGTGCCGAGCTCCGGAAACCACCCGCTCAAATTAAGCACTGCTCAGGACAGATTTCTCTACAGTAGCTGATATTGAGAACAACCCCATTCGTGATGCTGCAGCCCTATAATGTGGGGAAATTGAACTGATATAAAATTGCAGACAATATTTTAGAAAGCAAATTCCTTATAAAAGCCAACTTCGCTTCTTAATGGTATATCTGGGTTTCATTGCAGGTTTTCATTTGCGGCTTCGTGACAGGGCATTTTATTAGCATAAATCGACCTGCAAATCAAAAGGAGTTTCAAACCAGGGGAAGGACGCGCAGTACGCAATATCAAGAGATCACAGCATGCATGACCAAATCTTAGAAAGGCAAACATAATGGGGTAAGTGCATACATAAAAGCGAAGTGGCTTGGATTTTTTTTAAGCAAATTACATGACTTCCTTTTGCAATCACGAGGGACAGTCCTATTTTTTATAATGAGCTAGTCAATGTATCGTGACTACATCAGTTAATACATTCTATTAATCTGTATGAAGAGTAACTTCAGACATTCATTTTGATTGGCAGTTTAATTTCCTAATTGAAGAATTGCATTTAGGGTTTGGACACTTTCATAATCCATATGCAAGATATTAAATCTAGGAATGGATGCCATATTTTAATTGAATAGTATTTTCTTTCCATCTCTTCCAAAAACAATAATCTTAAGACCTTATCCTTGTAGAAGACCCACCCAACATCATCCTACAGAAATCAAAGTACACGTTGTTAGCTTAAATCTGACAATTCACCTCTATGGCTCTGCTCTAGTGAATATTCCTTTGACCCAGGTGATACACATTTTGAATTCATCATTAAACTCAGTGATAACTTTTAAAATTGTTTTTTTGTTTGTTAGGTGCAACGTTTATACATACTCTCGATGAAGCTCGGAAAAAGAGCAAAATGCATGCAACAGCATACATGTGGCTGTAGGAGAATAATTTATACTGGATGAACTGATAAATAAAACAAAATACAGCGTAGCGCATACATTATCTCACTTAATTTATGAATAATTTAAACACATTTAACTCTAAATATATCAACGTTTAATAACAATTTAATTTACCTCAAGCAATCCTAGATAACATTAGGGGCTAATCTGCCAGCAGGTGCCTCGCAGTATCTGGGAGAGAGCCCAGCTCTTGTGGTAATGTTTTGCAATTGGTGTCAAGAGAGAGAACACTTCACTAATGGAGCCATAACGTTTTGGAGTGATGAACTACGACCATAAGCAATGCCAGACTTTTCACTTATCCTACCCGGCCCTTTCCTGGTGGGTTGGAGTCATTGGAGGCCAATTTTTGAAGTTCAAGCCCCCCCCCCCCCTTTCCTCCCCCCGCCCCGACGGCCCTGCTGCTCCTCTTTCACTCGAGCAGGGTAATTAAGCAGGCACAATTTCGGTACAAGAGAGGGAAAGAGAGGGGCGGGCGAGAGAAAGAGTTAAGAGAGGGAGAAGCTAGAGGAGAGATGAAGAAGAGAGAGTAAAAATGAATGGATAAAATAAGAGGCAGAGGGCAGGGAGGAAGGGTGCTGGCTTGGTTTCAACATTTTTGCCAGGGCTGTTTTTGATTCCGTGTCTGGCCATTACCATAGAATGGAGTTCTCCAAAGTTGATCCTGGAGGGCGGATCCATGCCAGATTTTCAAAATAACCACATTTGAGTAAAGGTGCATATACTAAATATCTTGCATGGATCCGGCCTTCCAGGACCGACTTTGGAGAACCCTGCTATAAACTCTTGATAAATCCAGGAGCGCTCAACAGGGGTACGTAATGTGTAAGGTATGTTTGAATTTTTTTTAAGTAATGAATTTTATATTAATTCATTTTTGCGTAATTTAATTCCTTAGCGGGTTGTGAGTTTATAGGGGAATAGTGTGGGAAGTAATTTAATTATAATATATTTTTAAAGAATTATTTAGAATTAATTAATTATATGTTAATTACTTTTTGGGTAGTTTAATTCTGTAGAGGGTTGTGAGTTTATAGGGAATAGGGTGGGGAGTCATTTAAATGAAATTAATTACCTATTTTATTAATTAATAATTTAGTATTTAATCATTTATATTGTTAATTATGTTATTATTAATAAATTATACTTTCAATAAAACAATTAATAATTGATCGGTAATTATGTTAATTGTGTTATTTCTTTTATTAGTAACTAATTAGATATTATTTATTAATAATTAATTTGTAAATATGTTAATTATGTACTTTTTTTAGGAGTGGGTTGAGGGTTGATAGGGGAATAGGGTGGGAAGTAATTTAATTTTATTGTAATTTTTATTATTTTTTATATAATATTTATTAAAAGTTATTTTATAGTGTTAATTGTGTGAATTGATTTAGATTTGATGGTTATTAATTGTATTGTTCATTGTTATTAGTTCATTAATTCATTGTTAATTAATTATGTTAATTTTTTAATATTTTACAATATTGTAGGTAACGTTTATAGGGGAAAATTTATTTTGAAAAAATAATTAATTTTTAATTAATGTTAATTATATTGCACGAGTGGGTATACTAAATTATTCCCCTATGGAATCCAACACTTTCCCTACTGTTACACTTGGTGGAGTGGGAATATTAAATTATTCTCACCTGCTATCCATCACTTTCCCTACTGTTGCATTCGCTGGAGTGGGAACGGTAATGTTTATCCTCCCGCTATCCAACACTTTCCCTACTGTTGCACTCACTGGAGTGGGAATAGTAATTTTTACCCACCCGCTATCCAACACTTTCCCTACTGGTGCACTCACTGGAGTGGGAATAGTAATTTTTACCCACCCGTTATCCAAAACTTTCCCTACTGTTCCAGTGGCTGGAGTGTGAATAGTAATTTTTACCGTCCCGCTATCCAAAACTTTCCCTACTTTTCCACTGGCTGGAGTGGGAATAGTATTTTTTATCCATCCAATATCCAACACTTTCCCTACTGTACCACTCGCTGGAGAGGGAATAGTAATTTCCCCCTTACGCTATGCAATGTTTTTAGTATTGTTATATTTAATGTAGTGTAAAATATTATTTTTATAAAAAATATTTATTTCTTTGTTTTAACTTATTATATATAATTTATTTTTATATCATAGGTTTATTTAAATATGTATGTAATTATATTTTAAATTATGGTTTTAACATTTCATAATAAAAAATATTAGTTATTTTTAATATTATTAAGTACATATATATATAAAAAATTACTGGATGGACATTACATTTATTATTTAATAATTGTAATTTTTTAAATCATTTGTAAGTATGTTTTACTTAATTATATTTATTATTTAATTCATGTTATATTACTTTTAAGCCATTTAAAAAAGTCAATATTCTAGCAAACTATATTATTAACAACAATATTTAGGATTCAATATTTTTGTACTTACCTTTTTTTAGATAGGAAGTCGATATTCTGTCACTCGATATTTTTATCTCGATATTGTGGCAGCTCGATATTCTTCTTCCTGATATTCTGTCAGTGATCTGTGCAAGTTTTAAAGGTCGAAATGAGTGCATTCGACTATGGCATAATACAAGGTGTTTCTTGATTTCGGCCCTTGGATGAAAGAGCTTTTAGACAATTATACCACTTTGGGCCACCCTACGCGGTCCCTTTCAATTCCAATAGGGGCCGCTAATGCCCTGTTACTTACCGGTAATCTTTATTACTCCTGGTCCCGTTGTCCTCATCCCATTTATGACAGGTGGAGATAATCATCTCCTGACAGAAAAAAAGAACAGAGGAAAGCTGGGACCTTAACCCCAACCCCTCCTACTGGGAGTACATAAATAGTACTTACCCAGCATTCTACCTGAACTACCAAGCCCCCAACATGAAGGCCGGCTGTCCGATAGGGAGAGTGGGGCATATTGAATGGGACGAGGACACCAGGACCAGGAGTAATGAAGATTACCAGTAAGTAATAGGTCATTACCCCCAGGTCCCTCCTGTCCCCATCCCATTCATGGCAAGTGGAGAATACCAAAGCCAGAAACCCGGCCTTCCAAAACCCGCAAGCACACCCAGAAAATCACCCAACGGCAGCAACCCAAGGGCAGCAAAATGGAGAACTGCAGGAAACAACAGGCAGAGCTCCCAGACAGGTAAGCACCCCACCAAAAGCAGGGTTGCACCCACCCAAAACAAACAGGAAACAACCAAGACAAAGAAGAGTAAAAACCCACAGAGGGCATCCAACGCACACCAGGAAACCCCCGAGCCAACAAGGAAGGAGGAGAACATGCCAAAAAGCCACCAGAGCTGCCAACAACAGAAGGACAGCGAGGAAGCCCACATGGAAGAAGACCTCAATCAGCCAAACTGACCAGCAAGCCAGAAACAGGCCATCAGGGACACACCCAAGGACCAGAAACCGGAACCAAGGAAAACAGAAGGTGACAACGACACCAAGGAGGCAGCCACCAGAGAATCAAGAAACAAAGAACCTATGCCCCAACAAAAGGTAACGCCCAAACCACCAAGGGAAAGGGCGCAATCCACAAAGGGGACCAGTCCAAGATACCTAGGCCAAAAAGGAGGCACCCCACAGAGACCCCAAATGCAAAGCCCCAGAAGGGAAACAGGTGCCAAAGCAACCAATAACCCGGACCCCAGTGGCCCAGATAAGACAAAGCCCCAACATGACTCGAAAAACCTCCAAGGGCGCCCACCGGAAAAAAAAGTCCAACAAGTCCAGCACCATGAGGTAGTCACACCAATCCGACAGTAGCACAGACACAGAGCGAGTCCCAGCAAGAACAGAAGGGCAGCTCGACAGCAACACAGACACACAAGTACCCGCAAAGAAAGACAAGGGGAAGAAAGGAAGACCCAAAAGCCCCGATGTAACCAGGCATGAAGGGCAAATAGGGCCAACCACTGGACAAACCCTAACACCACCGGACAGACCCACCGGAGACCAACCCAAAAAGGAAAGAGGATAGGGCCAGCCAACAGGGCAAAGGCACAAACCCAAAGGACCCACCAAGGGCAGGACCACCCAGATCAAACAAGGAAGGGGGAAAGCACTGGCCAGGCATCAGCCCCCCAACCAGAAAGACCCAGCCCCCAGAGAGCCCAGAGGACATCGCCACCGAAACCCCACAGAGGAGGACCAGGTCCCAGGGAAGAATGGCCAGCACCATCCACCGGAGCCAACACACAACAACCACCAAGCACCCAGCCCGGGAGACAGAGCAGGAGCCCAGGGACAGAACAAGAGTCAAAAGCAAAGGCACAGACAAGAAAGTTGGGGAAACACAACCCCCAGAACGCTACCCCACAATGACCCTAGAGCCAGGAGCAGGCCCGAGCACCCAAAAGAAAACCAGCCTACGAAAGATCGAAAGACCAACCAGGAGGACCAGACAGTCAGACGCCAACCCCAACTGCACCGGAAAGGACAGGGGAAGAGGCAGACACCAGAACCCAAGGAGGCCCAACACCCTACATGGAACAAGGCCAGCGACAGAGCCCAACCAAAATAATGGCAAAACAGCGGAAACCATCTGACCGAGACCCAAACCGAACGTGTGCCAGACATGAAAGGCTGATAAACAGGGGCAGGCAATGCAAACTCCCAAGGCCACCAAGACCAGGGAATACCAAAGTACAAAGGGGAACAATATGCGGACGATACCCAGCTAGTGGTTTCACTGACGCAGGAGGGCAACAGGCAAACCTCGCAGGGCCTGATGAAATGTCTAGAGGAGGTCAAAGGGTGGATGACAGCCTCCTCCTTAAAACTCAACGGAGATAAAACTGAGCTTATGTTCCTGTGCCCAGTCTCACCAGTACCATTCATCTCCCTATGGCCTTCCTGCTTGGGCACCCCCCCTACCCCCAAGGAAAGTGTAAAGAGCCTGGGAATATGGCTGGACAAAAGTCTCTCATTCACCACCCAGGCCACTAAGCTATCTGCCACATGCTTCGGCTTACTCAGAACACTGAGGAAAGTCCTACCCCTCCTGCCTATGGAGGCTAAGCAGGTGGCAGTACAAGGCTTGATACAGTGCCGGCTGGATTTTAATAACGCCCTTTACGTGGGAGCCCCTGAAATGACCTTACGGAAGTTGCAGGTGGTACAGAACTGCGCAGCCCGTACCCTGCTTCAGATCCCATGCACTCAGTCAGCCAGACCCGGACTAAAAAGTTTGCATTGGCTGCCGGTGAAGCAGAGAGTGGCATTCAAGGCGCTGTGTATTTCACATCGTGCCTTCTGGAAAACAGGTCCAGCCATAAATGACAACCTAGTCACCCGCTATCACCCAACCAGAAATCTTCGCTCCACGGAGGCTTTCCTGGCCGTGGTGCCTAAAGTCAAGAGAGCTAGAACTGGAGGTAGGACGTTCTCCCTGAACGCCTCAAAACTGTGGAACTCACTTCCTCTACAACTCCGATCCAATCCTAACCTGCTCTCCTTTCGTAAACAATTGAAGACCCTTCTGTTCGCCAGGTCCAACGAGCTTTAACTTCTGTCGCACCGCCCAGCTTTGTCTATATACTCAGCGCTTGGACGCCCGTGGGGCAGCAATCGCGCTATATAAATCGACATACAATACAATACAATACAACAACAGGGAGACCTCTAACCAAACAACGCAGTCCGAGGAGGACACACCAACCACAAACCTAGGAGTGACCGGAGCAGGAAACCACAGATGCAGAAAGGGCACACACCAACCACCAGAGAAGAGGTGTAATGGGTCCCCAAAATGAGCAGGCAGCTGACCAAGCGGCCCAGAGAACCTAGGACCATTGCAAGAGAAAACTCAGAGGGAGCCCCAACATCAGCAGCAAAAGAGCCAAGACCAGAAATGGCAGAAAGAAGAATCCAGCCAGAGACGCCCCCAAAGAGACCAGGCAGCCAGCTGACCAAATCACAGACAGACCAACAAAGACCGGAGGCCACCAACACAGAATCCATACAGGCCTGGAAGGGGCGGAACAGGGCCAACAGCCACAACCCCAAAACCCTCAACCACCGAGGGGAGAGAAAAAAAACCCGAAACCAGCCACGCCAAAGAGGCAACAGTAGCATGGGTGGAAGCCAAGCACACCACACAGACACACAAACTCTATGACCCAGCATGCAGGAAGGGAGGCAGGAGCAACAGGGAAAATCCCTAGGGCACAAGACAAGGAAACCACAGCCAAGGCAAGAGAGCGCAAAAGTGGCCAGAAATCCAGGGCTGAAGCCAAGCAACCCTCCCAGGCAGGAGGATCCGGCAGCCCAACCCGAACCTAGGGAAGGCCCATGCAGCACACAAGCCAAAGCAAAGGGCAGGGAGGTCGACAAAGACCCCTGGCACAGAATTGCCAGACCAAGCAGGACCAAAACACAAACAAGGCCCCAGCCCAAAAGTCCAGATCAGTGAGAACCCAGAACAGAACAACTTGGCCGAAAACAAAACAGAGGCAACAGCCTAAGCCCCACAACCAGAGCAAGAGCAAAACAGACTCAGATGAGAGACAGCACCGAAACCACAACCCAAAGCAGCAAGAGTCCAAAACAGCAAAACATTGACCAGAGAACAGAGCCGCCAGCAGAGGAATAACAGCCAAGGAACAGGAGGGAGCAGAGAAGTCAGAGGCACAAAACTCTGCTTGAACCATAGTGCCAAGCCCCTAGACAACCAGCAGTAAGGCGGGCAGGCACCCAAAAAAGCAAGACAAACACCACAGGACCTCACTCCTGACATGGGGTGGAGGGGCATTCTGCCTGACTGACACCCCCAATGGATGTAGGCCCAGGGAGGGCACACAGGAAAGACAGAAGCGGGCAGACAGACAAAGACTGGCCCAGCCAGAACCATGGGCTGAGGCCACAAATGGCAGGAACACTCACCCCGCAAGAACCCTCATCAGACCACGCAAGCCAGAGACCACATGACACCCCCACCACCACAGAAATGGGCAGAACACACATACCTGAAAAAAGAAGGGAGAGAAACCCGGTGGAATACAACCCAGAGCTGGCACAAACCCCACAACACAAGCAGCCTCAATCACAGCCCCACCAGCCAGCTCAGAAGCGCCCCAAGTGAGCTCCCGCACAACACAGAATACAGCAAAAATCCAGGTGGAGACCCAACCAGGCAGTAACCAGGCCTGAACCTGCTGAACCACAGAAAGAAGAAGAGAGCAGGCAGCACCCAGGTGGCATGGGCGAAGGCCAAGCTAAACCAACTGCAAGCCGGCCCAACAGGGGCAACTGGAGAACAGTCCCCAGACCACCAACCACACAAGGGTCAAATAAAGAAGAACACTCACAGAAGAGCATCGCAGGGGGAACCAAAACTAGGCAATAGAGGGGCCTGGGACCTCAACAACCACAGGAGGGTGCCACAGACCAACAGCCTCAGACAGCCAAAACACAACAAGGCAAAGGTCAGCAAGAAGCACAGAGCAGCAGGCAATTCCAGGCGGGCCCCCACACAGGCATGAACAAGGTCCGACCCAGAGCAACTCCTGATAGGAGACAATACCAGAGGCAAACAGTGTGACATGGCCGCAGACCACAAAGAGGGGCCAAGGAAAGAGGAGAGTTGGGCAATGGGGGGAAAAACACCCAACTCCCACAGACTGACACCTGTAAAAGAATACCCACCAGTACAGGAAAGTAACAGGTGGTGTCCCAAACAGGTACTGAAAGTCCACAGCACCTGGTAAACCAAGGCAATCCCCCAACCACGTACAAACTCAACCAGGATGCAACGTCCTTCATTCCTTCCTGAAAGGTGAGTCTGGTGGTGACTGGGTCCTTGGTGAGGGAGAGGGTGAGCTGGGTGTTGTTGGGGTCGGAGACTATGTTGAGTCCGGTCTATCTGACGATGGTGGCGAGGGGGGCCATGTAGATGTTGAAGAGCGTAGGGCAGAGTGATGATCCTTGAGGCACTCCATAGTTGCTCTCTGTGGGTTCAGAGAGGAAGGGCGGCAGTCTGAGTCTTTGGGTCCTGCCGGTGAGGAAGGAGCGGAGACATTTGAGGACAGTTCCCCATATGCTGGCATCATGGAGTCTTGCGGTGAGTGTGCAGTGGGAGACGGTGTCCAAGGTTTCAGAGAGGTCGAGTAGGATCAGAGCTGCAGTGTGGCCTTGCTTGAGGAGGGTGCGGATGTCATCTGTGGCGGAGAGTAGGGTGCTCTGGGTGCTGTGGTTGCTGAACAATCCTGATTGGGAGGGGTCGAGAATGGAGTTCTCTTCAATGAATTTCATTAGTTGGGCGTTGACGGTCTCCTCAGTGACTTTGGCTGCGAAGGGAAGGAGGGAGATGGGTCTGTAGTTCTTGAGGTCCGAAGGGTCTGCCGAGGGCTTCTTGAGCAGGGGCTTGACTGCGCATTTCCAGTTCTCAGGGAAGGTACCCGTTTCGAAGGTGGTGTTGATGATGCATCGTAGTTCCGGTGCGATGGCCGCTGTGGCCCTGTGGAAGATGTGTGGAGGGCAGGGGTCCATGGGTGCTCCTGAGTGGATGCCTTTCATGGTTGATTCGGTGTCTTCGGTGGTGGTCCAGTCGGAGATTGTGGGTTGGCTTGCATTGTTGGAGGGGGGAGTGGTTTCATAGTCCGGAGTTCTTTCGTTCAAGTTGTTGTAGAGGGCCTTGGTTTTCAGATGGAAGTAGGAGCTGAACTTGTTGCAGAGTTCCTGAGAGGAGGGGATGTCTGTGGCCTTGCAGGGGGGTTTGGTGAATTCTTGATGATGCTTAAGAGTTCCTTCGCGTTGCCGGCATTGGCGGAGATCTTGTTCTGGATGAAGATTCATTTGGTTGATCTGATGAGGTGGTGGTATTCCGTCTTGGCGTTCTTGTATGTGGTGCGGTCTTCCGGTGTTTTGTTGAATCGCCAATTCTTCTTGAGCCATTTGAAGGTGAGCCTGTTGTGAACGTATCTAGGACCCTATTTAAATATTCCCGATTTATGCCCTAATGTGGTTATAACAAATCATATCCTTATAAAGGCATAAGAATCATATCCATATTTAGTCATAGCCAATGCAGACCAAATACGGCAAGGCTACTCCCATAGACTCCTAGAAAGTACAACGCGTTCTTTTTTTTTTTTTTTTTTTTTTTTTTTTGAAAACCTTTATTGTACAGAGAGAGCTCACAAATACGGGCCTACAACCCACCGGGCTGGCCACCACAGAGCAGAATGTCAGGATCAATGCACAGAGTATCACAGTATACAAAGGCGAAGAAACAGGAGAAATGACAAGCATCCTAGAGCGGTCACAGGAGACAAGAATTAGAAAGGTAGCTTTCTTATTTTTTAAAGGACGGGTTAGGGAGTACAGGAGTATGGCGGGCCGAGAAACAAACCAGAGGGGTGGGGCCGCGGCGGGCAGCAACACAACGATCGTAAAAAACACAGGAGAAACAAATACGAAATAGGCATACCAATAAGCACCGGTCAAAACAACGGACATGAGGAAAGGCCATTGCACACATCATCCAATGCCCGCCCACCGCGGCTACCACCCGTCCCACCGAACAGCACAGAAAAGGACCCAATTACGAAAACAATACGAAATGTACCCCCAATAAAAGAAGAGAACCCCACAAAAGGGGGGGGGGGAAGGGAAGGGGAAAGAAGGAAAAGGAAGGGACTCCTACCCAAACACCCGCCCCCGGGTGACGAAACAGGAAAACAATAACCCGGTACAAAATAGACATTAAAAATAAAGAAAACACACCCAGCAAATCAGAATCATCGTGATACCGGAAAAATATCCCAGAAAGACACCAGGGGGACAGACGACGAGACAGAGCCCCGAAAGAAGGGATACACAAGGGCCATAGAACCAAAAAGGGAGAAGAAAGGAGGAAAAAGACCCCCCAAAAACAGCAACAGACCCCCCCACCCACCCCACAAGCCCACCCTACACCCCTGCAGAAGGCTACGGCCAACCCCCCAGCAGCGTGCCTGTCGCCCTAAATAGAACCCGAAATATAGAAGAAGAAACAAGGTAGAAACAAGGCAAAAGAGAAGGGCCAGGGAAAGGAGGGAACAATACACACGGGAGAGGGCGAAAAAACAGGATTATCTGCAACCATCCCACCACCTGTGAAAAGGGGAGAGGCAGGGCCCACGGGAAGTTAATATCAGGATGAGTCTCAGGAGTCTCACGAAGTTACTCAACATCACAACAGCACAAGTCGGTCATAGTTCAAAAACAAGACTACCGCCTATAATAAGTCATTTCAGCCCTGTCCGCTTTTGTCCAAGGTTGTAATCATCCGAACAAACAAAGTCCAAACGACGAGGGACACAGGGTTCAGGAGTAATTCCAGCGGCAGTCCTGAGAAGAAACGTGAAAGAAAATACGGAGGATACAAAAAAGTTACGGTACAACCTTCGCACCGCAGGCACAGTTCTAAGGACAGGTCCAACGAGGCAAGCCCAGCTGGGTCGGCACAGGCGCCCCGGCCGGGGAGCCGACGCGATGAGAAACAGAAAGGATCATCGAAGCCTGGACAGGATGCAAACGGACCGCAGACCAGCGGCCGAGGCAACAAAGCAGGTCGACGAAGGGCGTCGGAGAGTTTCCAATCCAAGGATGCGGTCTCCGCCGGAGGCACAGAGACCAGGAGCACACCAGCCGTACCCTGCAACGAGGAAGCCAAATCCGACGATGGGGGCCCGTATAATTCGAAAAGTGGGTCGGCCTCCACAGGGGAAACAGGCGCAGCCACGGAAGACCGCCAGGAGTATAGTGCATCCAGGACAACTTGAAGTGCAGGAAACCCTTCACAAGATCCGACATCCGGGCCGTGCGGCGGGCCCCCAGTGCTCGCCCAGGCCCGGCGGAGACTCTCGGGGTCGGCCGCCATCTTAGGAGCCCAGTAAGCCCTCGGTCGTCGGGGGCCCCGGCCGGAGCAACACCAAAGCAAAAGGAGGTCAGCCGAACTGCGGCGGGGCGCCCCAAGGCAGGAAGGAGACCCACCAGAAGAAGGATGTTCGTCGGCCCCCTCGTGCCACCGGCCCCGTTCTCCGAGCCCGGGCGGAAAATCCAAAATGGCCGGGCCGGGGAACAAAGGGGGAGTCCAAGCCGGATAAACGAGGAGGCTCTTCCGCAGGAGGCAGCGCCCGCACCCCAAGGCCCAGGCCAGTCGGGTCCGCCAACGGGCACAGCCGGCCTATTCGCACATCAGCCTCTGCAACCAGATCCACAGCGCCAGCAAGGGCCGACCATCGCGCTCCGTCACGTCCCGTCGCTGGAAGGAGGTCCAGGCCAGTCCGCCCCGAAGGCTCCGAGCGGGACCACCGCACAGGATCGACAGCACTCAGGATCACCGGAGCAACGGGTAAGTGTCCGCAAAGTGCCCGCAACACAGAAACACAGCAAGGAGGGCTTCCCGGGGCAGGAGAAATACAGGATAATCGAAGAAAACAGGCGGTTGAACGGAGCCGAGCTAAAACGCGGCCATCTCGGTCGCGACCTAGGCTCCTCCCCTCGTTCTTTAAACAAACCAAGCCTCCAGCAGCCTGGGAATTCCCCCTGCTTCTGTTTTGATTTGTCCAAGAACTCCTGGAGTCCTAAAAGAACTGCGAGTTCTTAGTGACGTCTTATGTCCAGCCTTACGTCAAACTCGGCACCTTCCAGGTATAAATATACCAACAGCTGCCTTAGCAAACACACGGTGGTTTGGAGCAGATCGGCTATCTACTTACCCGACGCCCTGCTGTAACGAGTGCCGAAGGAAGCCAACCCTCCCATTGACGCACTGTTAGGGACGCTGTCTTTTCTCCTGCCGAGAAATCCAGCTCCAGTGTTTCCAGTCACCCTTGCGGGTTGATGGGAGATCGAGTCCTGAGAAAGAGATACAAGGCCTCCTTCATTCTATAACCAAGGTACGGAGCTGATTAGATCCATAGAGAATTCTTGATTCAGATTCTTGGCAAAAACTATCTTAACTTAAACTGCAGCTCACTTACTCCTTCCCACGTACTAGGCTTAGGTTAGGTACACCGGGGTAGGCGTATCTTAGAAGCACCAGTTGAGTACGTTTAGTCAATGATTTTATATATGTATATATTTTATCTATTTTAAACACGGTATGGCTTAGAAACTGTACAATGCTTTTACAGTATTATTTCATAATACTCCTTTTACTGTACGCACTTTACTTTATGACAAGTATTGCAATTGTGGCAACTCACTTCTCTTGCATGAGAAAGAAGACTGTTCAATAAATAACCACCTTTTATTGAAAACGCCCGTCTCTCTATTTCTCTGCACTTCTGGTGAAACTAAGCATGCACGATTGACTGAGTGAAATAGTTATCTATTGTTTCCGCGACTCTGGAGATATACTCCTTATTCTGGAGGGAGCAAAGTTGTCATGTTTATGCGGTTGTCAGAAACGAATTCCTTCTTGTCTATTCAGGAAAGTTAACACCTTCCTGTTTACTCGAGAAAGTTTCTAGTCACCTCTGAGCTAGCTGGCATTCATAATTAAGTCTAACATATTCAATAGAGACCCAGTCGATCTCAGTCCTACGTCTAAACTATCGTTTATGTTATTCCAATGCACAGAGCCTATTGGGAATATAGGAACTACACTACAAGCCTGGATTTTTGGAGGTCAGCAGTGAACCAGGTGATCTTCCTAGGGCATTGTCATGCTGGGTTGGAGAGGAGTGCAAGTTCACCTGAGCAGATGGCGATCCATCTGTGCAGTTCCTTGGCCGCGAGGTCGGCGTCTGTCGAAGTTGAGGGGGCATCTCGGTTGAGGGTGGAGTTGATGTGCTACTCAGTGATCTTGCTCCAGTTCCTTCGCTGTGGGTGGGGTGCAGGTTTGGGGGCGGTGGTTTGTTGATGTAGAAGTGCATGCAGTAGTGGTCCGTCCAGAGGGGTTGCGTGGTGTGGCTGAAGTGGATGTTGTTACCTCCTGTGAAGATGGGGTTGAGGGTGTGTCCTGCCTTGTGGGTGGGGTGGTGATGACTGGTTCAGTCCGAGGTTTTCAAGGTTGGCCAGGAGGGCGCTTGCCGCGTAATGTGGATCTGGGGCTATTCTGTATGTAAAATAGAGGGGCTCAGTGGTGGACGGGGAGCCACTCGTATCAGAGGTGGTGAGCCGGAAGGAGCTCCCAGGTGGACTCCAATCAGAAAGAACTGCAGAGAACAGAGGAGACCAGCGCCAACATCCAGCCCACATTACCGGGAAAACCCAGCAGAGAGAAAGGAAAAAAAAGCAAACGACTATGTGGCACTCAACCAGAGGGGCGGGAGACACCCCAAACCTGAGCAAGGTCCCCTCCTCCAGCCAGCCCAAGGCGCACCACCAGCATCCACGCCAGGGCAAGATGAAAGTAAGCAGCCCAGTAGCCAGGCATTCCAGGGGCATCAAAGACAACCCTCCCCACAGCAACAGGAATCCTGAGGTAATCTCACAGCCTCCAAGGTGGTCTCCCATCCAGGCACCAAAGGAACAAAGCAGGACCAACCTTACCTGCGGAGGATCGGACGTTCCGTAAAGCCCACAGCATGTGGTACTGACAGAGAGGCAGGAAGGTATGCGAACCAGCGACGGCGGCGCATCTTCCACCCGACCAGGCCATAGGTAGACGCGCCCTCCAACCCAGAACCAGTCGGGAGGCTGGCGCACGAGCTACAAAATTGCAAAAAACACAGTTGATGGACAGAATGTAGAACAATGTTATACATTCACCCCAGTACAAGGATCTGGGCCTAAATCCATCGTTTTTTTGCACTCCACACCACCCTGGGTTAGACACTGGCTATATGCAAATCAGCTCTGACCCTGTGCCACATGGGAACAGTCCAGTCCGAACTACCAAGCCATGTCTTTCCCAGACCGGAATCAAGCATCCAAGGACCGGTTTCTGGCTATCAGCCTTCATCAGCCTGGATAGCTTGACTCCAGTGGTGTGGAGAGCCTGGGACTCACGTCTGAGCATACCCAGCCCACTCGGGGTGAAAATTCCAAAAAACACAGTTGATGGACAGAATGTAGAACAATGTCATACATTCACCCCAGTACAAGGATCTGGGCCTAAATCCATCGTTTTTTTGCACTCCACACCACCCTGGGTTAGACACTGGCTATGTGCAAATCAGCTCTGAGCCTGTGCCTCATGGGAACAGTCCAGTCCAAACTACCAAGCCATGTCTTTCTCAGACCGGAATCAAGCATCCAAGGACCGGTTTCTGGCTATCAGCCTTCATCAGCCTGGATAGCTTGACTCCAGTGGTGTGGAGAGCCTGGGACTCACGTCTGAGCATACCCAGCCCACTCGGGGTGAAAATTGCAAAAAACACAGTTGATGGACAGAATGTAGAACAATGTCATACATTCACCCCAGTACAAGGATCTGGGCCTAAATCCATTGTTTTTTTGCACTCCACACCACCCTGGGTTAGACACTGGCTATGTGCAAATCAGCTCTGAGCCTGTGCCTCATTGGAACAGTCCAGTCCGAACTACCAAGCCATGTCTTTCCCAGACCGGAATCAAGCATCCAAGGACCGGTTTCTGGCTATCAGCCTTCATCAGCCTGGAAAGCTTGACTCCAGTGGTGTGGAGAGCCTGGGACTCACGTCTGAGCATACCCAGCCCACTCGGGGTGAAAATTGCAAAAAAGCACAGTTGATGGACAGAATGTAGAACAATGTCATACATTCACCCCAGTTCAAGGATATGGGCCTAAATCCATAGTTTTTTTGCACTCCACACCACCCTGGGTTAGACACTGGCTATATTCAAATCAGCTCTGACCCTGTGCCTCATGGGAACAGTCCAGTCCGAACTACCAAGCCATGTCTTTCCCAGGCCGCAATCAAGCATCCAAGGACCGGTTTCTGGCTATCAGCCTTCATCAGCCTGGATAGCTTGACTCCAGTGGTGTGGAGAGCCTGGGACTCACGTCTGAGCATACCCAGCCCACTCGGGGTGAAAATTCCAAAAAACACAGTTGATGGACAGAATGTAGAATAATGTCATACATTCACCCCAGTACAAGGATCTGGGCCTAAATCCATCGTTTTTTTTCACTCCACACCACCCTGGGTTAGACACTGGCTATTTGCAAATCAGCTCTGACCCTGTGCCTCATGGGAACAGTCCAGTCCGAACTACCAAGCCATGTCTTTCCCAGACCGGAATCAAGCATCCAAGGACCGGTTCCTGGCTATCAGCCTTCATCAGCCTGGATAGCTTGACTCCAGTGGTATGGAGAGCCTGGGACTCATGTCTGGACATACCCAGCCCACTCGGGGTGAAAATTGCAAAAAACACAGTTGATGGACAGAATGTAGAACAATGTCATACATTCACCCCAGTACAAGGATCTGGGCCTAAATCCATCGTTTTTTTTGCACTCAACACCACCCTGGGTTAGACACTGGCTATATGCAAATCAGCTCTGACCCTGTGCCTCATGGGAACAGTCCAGTCCGAACTACCAAGCCATGTCTTTCCCAGACCGGAATCAAGCATCCAAGGACCGGTTTCTGGCTATCAGCCTTCATCAGCCTGGATAGCTTGACTCCAGTGGTGTGGAGAGCCTGGGACTCACGTCTGAGCATACCCAGCCCACTCGGGGTGAACATTGCAAAAAACACAGTTGATGGACAGAATGTAGAACAATGTCATACATTCACCCCAGTACAATGATCTGGGCCTAAATCCATTGTTTTTTTGCACTCCACACCACCCTGGGTTAGACACTGGCTATATGCAAATCAGCTCTGACCCTGTGCCTCATGGGAACAGTCCAGTCCGAACTACCAAGAAATGTCTTTCCCAGACCGCAATCAAGCATCCAAGGACTGGTTTCTGGCTATCAGCCTTCATCAGCCTGGATAGCTTGACTCCAGTGGTGTGGAGAGCCTGGGACTCACGTCTGAGCATACCCAGCCCACTCGGGGATAAAATTGCAAAAAACACAGTTGATGGACAGAATGTAGAACAATGTCATACATTCACCCCAGTACAAGGATCTGGGCCTAAATCCATTGTTTTTTTGCACTCCACACCACCCTGGGTTAGACACTGGCTATATGCAAATCAGCTCTGACCCTGTGCCTCATGGGAACAGTCCAGTCCGAACTACCAAGCCATGTCTTTCCCAGACCGCAATAAGCATCCAAGGACCGGTTTCTGGCTATCAGCCTTCATCAGCCTGGATAGCTTGACTCCAGTGGTGTGGAGAGCCTGGGACTCACGTCTGAGCATACCCAGCCCACTCGGGGGGAAAATTGCAAAAAACACAGTTGATGGACAGAATGTAGAACAATGTCATACATTCACCCCAATACAAGGATCTGGGCCTAAATCCATTGTTTTTTTTGCACTCCACACCACCCTGGGTTAGACACTGGCTATATGCAAATCAGCTCTGACCCTGTGCCTCGTGGAAACAGTCCAGTCCGAACTACCAAGCCATGTCTTTCCCAGACCGGAATCAAGCATCCAAGGACCGGTTTCTGGCTATCAGCCTTCATCAGCCTGGATAGCTTGACTCCAGTGGTGTGGAGAGCCTGGGACTCACGTCTGAGCATACCCAGCCCACTCGGGGTAACAATTGCAAAAAACACAGTTGATTGACAGAATGTAGAACAATGTCATACATTCACCCCAGTACAAGGATCTGGGCCTAAATCCATCGTTTTTTTTGCACTCCACACCACCCTGGGTTAGACACTGGCTATATGCAAATCAGCTCTGACCCTGTGCCTCATGGGAACAGTCCAGACCGAACTACCAAGCCATGTCTTTCCCAGACCGGAATCAAGCATCCAAGGACCGGTTTCTGGCTATCAGCCTGCATCAGCCTGGATAGCTTGACTCCAGTGGTGTGGAGAGCCTGGGACTCACGTCTGAGCATACCCAGCCCACTCTGGGTGAAAATTGCAAAAAACAATGTTTCTCCCCGAGTGGGCTGGGTATGCTCAGACGTGAGTCCCAGGCTCTCCACACCACTGGAGTCAAGCTAACCAGGCTGATGAAGGCTGATAGCCAGAAACCGGTCCTTGGATGCTTGATTCCGGTCTGGGAAAGACATGGCTTGGTAGTTCGGACTGGACTGTTCCCATGAGGCACAGGGTCAGAGCTGATTTTCATATATCCAGTGTCTAACCCAGGGTGGTGTGGAGTGCAAAAAAACGATGGATTTAGGCCCAGATCCTTGTACTGGGGTGAATGTATGACATTGTTCTACATTCTGCCCATCAACTGTGTTTTTTGCACCAGCTACAAAGGCCAGCCAGTCAGAAAAATCCAAGCCTCTCGGCAAGCCAGGCAGGCCAGGAGGCAGCACTGAAGACACCCCGACCAGAAAAATGAGGCAGCCAGACGGGGACCATAGAGGAACGCCACTCTAGCCCAGCAGGAGCAGCACCAGCACCTAGTCCCAGCAGTTAGAAGACCTGTGGGAATGATGAGATTATCAGAATGAGTGTGCTTCTGTTTACTTCCGCTCTGAAATTTTAGGTGTTGAAAGGAGCAAAAACCTTGAGGTAAACCTCTGTGGGGAAGAGAAATTGCTGGGCATAATTCCCAATTCACCCAGTAATTCTCCATTCCACATTGGAGCCCGGGGACCGGTTCCACTCAGAATAGCTGCTAACTCCTCATTTAATGGGACCGTTAAGTCCGGGGATGCGGGCCTACTGGATGCAGGTGCGGAGAACTCACAACAAAACGTTTTGGGATTCCCTGCTCAATTCTCAAATAATATTAAATATGAGCCTGCCAACATTTTGCTAGAAATAAAAAAGGAATACTTACACCATTGCTAATATTTTGGTCTGAAGTCAATAGGGATGGATGACAAGTAAGAACAGAGATATGAAGGGCTCTAAACATATTACCTATTTTCTCCATTCGAAACATATTTTGTGAACTGCTCTCTCATCGCAACCCATCCGTTCCCCAAGAAAACATGGGATCACTTGGCTATCTATTTCTCTCTCCCTCCCATCAGAGCAATGGTATTTTTTTGATTTTGCCATTTGAACATCCAATTTAAAAACAAATAAATAAGCGATAACTCCTCTATTCAGGAAATAAACGACTTTCTAAGCACTCGTTTATAAAATCGACATATTTGCTCTGCGCGAGGCATCAGCAAGATGTAATAAGTGGTAACGTCTGCTTTCACTGCACAGTGGTGTGTTTGTGTAAGGAGGCAGGAGATGGCCTTTGCAAACAATCACTTTAAAAGTTCAATTGGACGAGTGCCTGGGACTGGATGGCTCCTGACAACAAAAGAAATATGACGTAGACACTGCCAAGTGCTCCCTTTATTTATTCATGGTGTTTCACATTTCTATTCCATACATCATTCTCTGGCATTTCACACTGGTTTTAGTCTCTCAAAAGCCCCAAACGAACATCGCTGCTTGCATCTACTGGGTCAGTACCCAACAGGGTGCAAAGATATAAAGGGCCTCATTTATGAGAAGTGACGCATCGCTGGTGAAAGCAGCGATGCGTCACTTCTCAGTGCGCCCTCCTTGCGACATGATTGTTGCGTCATAGTTACAGTATGACGCATCATGTCGCAAGGAGTTACAGATACGTCAGTATTTCTGACGTATCTGTATAGCGCAAAAATTGACGCACTGCTGGAGTGTGTCACAAAAGTGACGCAACTCCAGAATGTGTCCTTTCACATGCGGCAAGCTCCATGTGAAAGGGCCTGCGTCAGTCTTACGCCTGCTGTGAGGTAGTCGCAAGATATTGACGCATTTGCACCCTAGAAGTGGCGCAGTGAAATCTACCAGATTTCACTGCGTCACTTCTACAAGGTTACTTACGTGGGAACTTCCACCCTGCATATATTATACCTGACGCAGGTATAATGTAGCGCAGGGGTTTACAAAGTGACGCATCTGCTTAGAAGCGTCACTTTGTAAATAGGGCGCACCAGGAGACATGTTTTACGTCGCCGATGTGTCAAAAAAAGTGACGCAACGGAAGCGCAAAACTGCTGAAAGGCCTTATAAATAAGGCCCTAATAATTTAGGAGATTTTAGTGGGAAGCTAAAGAACTCTATATGAACTGAACACAAGCAAATACTTCATAAAAGTTTCTTTATTCTTCTTTATGAACTTCTGTGCAAAAATATAAGTTCTTATCGCATCTTCTACGTATCAGATGCATAAAAATCTCAATTAGTATTCCTAATACATTACTAGATCCATTTACATTTATATTCACACACCATGGCATATTAGCAAGAACCTCGTTAAAATTATCGCCGTTGTAGCGGCAGGAAACTGCAGCTAAAACGGCGATAATTGGCTTGCTAATATGCGTTATAGAATTCCAATAGAAGCCCAGGTTAGATGTCCTGCACATCTAACCTGGGCTTCTATTGGAATTCTATAACACATATTAGATAACCCATTATCGCCATTTTAGCGGCAGTTTCCTGCCGCTAAAACAGCAATCATTTTAACGAGGTTATTGCTAATATGCCCCACAGTTCGTTGGGCTATAAAACTTTTGCAACCTGTTAGTTCTCCAGTAGAATGAATAGTCTTTGCACGGGATACTATTTTCCACAGAGTACAGCCAACAAGTGTTTCGCGGTTTGAAGGCCGTTTCTTCAAGGCTATATTTGGATACAGAGACAGGCACGGCCCGTGCCGGGCATTATACTGGGACGGTGACGTCAGGCAGGGGAGGGTCAGGGTGGGGGGTTGTAAAATGCGAGATATGGACCATTAGAGGTAAGTACCGATAAAAATAAATAAAACGAATTTCGTGGCCCACGCTGCATCGCCACATGTGATGCAGCGTGGGCAACAAATTTCGTTTTATTTATTTTTATCGGTACTTACCTCTAATGGTCCATATCCCGCATTTTACAACCCCCCACCCTGACCCTCCCCTGCCTGAAGTCACCGCCCCAGTATAACGCCCGGCATGGGCCGTGCCTGTATAGAGACACTTCAGCACTCCTTTTGAATAGGCTAAACAATATCACTTCACCTTAGGTTTGCACTTCCAATTTTATAACAGAAGGGTTATGGCAAACATCTTGTTTCCAATACTAGCACACAAATCATTTGCTTCTCAAGTTTCATTGACAAAAAAATACTTCTTCTCATTATATCAAACTAGCAGCCCGTCCCGACGTTGTCCGGGAGCAAAAGGCTGCTTCAGGGATCCATCCGCCCGCCCCGCAGAAGAGTTATCTGTGCAAGTCCTGGCCCTGTTCAACTGATCTGACCCACTTGTTTTATATTTTTAATTCGTATATATTGTTTTCCGCGTTTTATGTTGTCCGCAAGATGTAAGGAAAGTGTCATGTCACCTGTTCAATGTTTTTTTTTCTTTCGAAGGCTCTTTCCGTGTGTTCGTTTTTGTATCCCTTCAAAGAAGTTTCCCTTTCGTTTTGTCAATTGTGTGGTGAAGTCCTGACAGTGCTCGAGTGATTATGGGCAGTTGTGTTATTTTCGTTATTCGTATGTCTTATTGTAAGCGTTTTATCTTGTCCGCAAGATGTGAGGAAAGTCTCGTGAATGCGCAGTCGATTGCGTTTCTCCGTTAAGAAATGTCGGCTTTTTTTTGTTCGTGATTACCCTCCTGTGACGTCGTTGATCAATGGCCAATGGTTAAAGACTTTTTTTTTGGTAAGCCGAAGTCGTGTGTGTGTTTTCTTTAGTGCGTTGTGATTGGTGTAGTATGCGATTAATCCTGCCCCCTGTGTGGCGTCATTTGACACTCCTCGTCGATGGAAGGCTCGCCCGGGTTTTAATGCGAAGGCGTCAATGTTGTCTGGGTAACTGCAACAAATGTGTGTATATTTCTTGTAGCGCGCACCTCTGCTGTTTTTGTATATTGGTGTTACCGCACTGTATGTGTGAATTTAAATTCATTGAAAGCGCATTTCCGCTGTATGTGTTGGGATTTGCAAATGTTTGTTAGAAATTCATTGAAAGTGCATTTCCGCTCTATGTCTGCATATTGTGCGTTCTAAATTCAGTGAAAGCGCATTTCCGCTCTATGTGTGCATATGTAAGTGTGTTGTGAAGTTGCTTGGCCTATGTTTGTTATTTGCACTTGGCACGGCCCTGTAAATGCCCACATTTGTTGTTTGAGACGCCCACGGCCACGACCACGCCCCCAAGGGACTACTTTACCACTTTTGGCGTTTTTGCTTTTTTAATGTATATGGTGTACATATCTATAGCCTATGTCCTTCTGCCACATCTCCCCTTTCAAATGGTGTATTGGGTGTAGTGATTGGTGCATTACTTTTGTAGTTTACGTGGCTCAAAGGTTTGTGTTCTCTCTTTATAATAGTTGTATAGACAAGAAAAGCCCATTGAGACTGCAATGCTATGCTATCCACCATTTAAAGTAAAAATCTTGTCCAAGAATTCATAAGCTATCAGTCTCTGCACTTTACTTTTCAACATGTCTCTCAGTCATCCTGCCGATCTCATCTTACCAAGATGAGAGATGTGTTGACAAGAGGATAGGAAAGATGTATTGATCAGTAAACTGAGTGTGAATATAAATGTAAAAGGAACTCGTGATGTTTTAGGAACAGTATTTGAGGTTTTTATAAATTTGATCTATAGAAGATTTTATGTAGCTATATTTTTCTACAAAATACATTAATAAAGAGTAAAAAAGAGAAAGTATTTGCAAATGTTTAGTACCTGTAGAAATGATCAGTCCCCCACAACAATATGTTTAATTGTTTTTAAATGTATGCCAGAAGGGTTACTGACTAAGTGGGTGGAAGCAGCGCAGGGTCTGTACTTTCAGTGGACGCTTGACCTTCAAAGATGTAGATAACAGGTCGTCAGGGAATGTGGAATGTGTCTCACCAGGTCCTCCGACTCTTAGGGTGTAATATGGACTGCAACAGAGCACCCCAGTGCACTGGTCTCTCTGTGATCAAGTGCACTTTCTTGGAAGACTGGTGAGGTAGTTTGATGCCTGCTTGTTGTGTAGTGCTGAGTAAAGAAAGTGTACAAGCAGAGACCAGAAGGAACAGTACAGTCTTAACCACTGTGGGTGGCTGGGACCAGTAGTTTGGATCTTGTGACGTGTGAAGTAGCATCTGCATCTCCCACATCACTGAAGACTTCTACATTCTTACGGAAGTCATTAGGATCTGTGACTTGAGATAAGCTGTTTCTGGGGTGCTGTAGGAATGCTGTCAGCCAGCCATGCATTAACTATTCTACAAAGCAGACAGGCTGATCATAGGATTCAGGATTGCTGTATGGCCATCAGCCCAAGGACATGCTGAATGAGGACTCTTCACAGTTTGTTGACACTAAATCAGGCATTTTATACACAGTACTTTTCATTGTGATGACTGAGGCCACCTCAGTCAGGATGTCCACGTACCCACCCTATTTGACCCAAGGTCCCAGGTCTAACCCTGGACAACTGTGCAAAGAAGGGAAGGGGCACACCATGATAGGGATACAAAAAGGGAGAGTCCCCAAAAAGCAGAAGAGGGCAGTCAGTGTCCTTTGCCACATGTGGTGCCAACCTACTACACTCTGCCATCCACAGTCTAGGATTTTATAATCCTCAGTAGGAAAGGTTGGCCCAGTGACCATGCCGACTGCTATGTGGGTAATGGTTAGAAGGTCTCTACCTAGCACACCCTAAGAGTCAGTGGACCTGCTGAGATACATTTCAATTTACATGGCAGCGTAGAATTAATATCTTTCTAACCTTGATTTTCTATATACTAGTGAGTTGTACCAATCAGAGCAACAGAATGGCACATCGCAAAGTTCTCTTCTAAAGAGGAGGCCTCAGGATGGATGCAGTGAGCAGAATAAGGAACTGTTAAGAAGAAACGGCTACTTTTACTTTCCTCTTTCACTCTTATGCTGCTAGGTATTCAAGCATGGCGAGAACTGAGGAGGAAGGTGCACACTGAAGACCACATTCACTGAGAATCACAAACACTTTGCAAGGAATGCACCCAAGCCTCAAATCCTTGAGCTGTCAGCTCCATTGCAGGCCTGCCAACTCACACCAGGTTGCAGTCTTATGGTAAGTTGGAAACCTTGACTGCAAGCGGTTTCCAGGTCAGGTGTGAATGCTCTACACAGCTGCACTCCACTTAAAACCTCCCCATATATGGGTGCAAGATGAGTTCTTTATTGCTGTGGAGGACGACAGCCGAGGCACTTTAAGCAGAGCAGAGCGTCCAACGTCACATTCACCACGGCCTCACCCCCTCACCAAGGCTGTGCGCCCTTCTCCTTGTAAACTCTCAAGGTAAAGAAAATTCTTAGGTTGGCATGTCTGCCATTGTTCAAAACAACAGGGAGACAGGTGATAGAACCAGAATTAATTAGTGACATATACTTACTGGCAGTTCCAAAATGAAATATACAGATGGTAGATACCCTTGGGCCCTTCCAGATCCCCCTCTGCGATCCGCACCTCCAAAGAGTGCTGGTGAAGTAGCACGACACTACATGGAGGGAATCCCAAAGGAATCTAAGGCTGAAAAACATTTTGTCTGTGTCGATTTGAAAGAAGGAGTAGTTGAAATACAAGTCGAGACTGGCGATTTGGGACCAGAGGCAATGAACCAGAGCAAACTGTCAATGACTGCTCAGCGGGGCAGGACCAAATGGGGCTAAAGTTAATAGGAGGTGGACCATCATGAAGGCTAGGATGAACAGAGTCATGAGGATGAGGAGAAACAGGAGCAGAAGAAACAGAACTATGGGTCCTGGGTGCAAGAGGACTGGGAGGATGTATGACAGGGGGATCAGGACCCATTGGACTATTGTGTGAGGGAATAGAAATACTAGTGGTAGGTGGAACAAAATGCCCTGTTCCAAAAAGATGAAGATATCTAGGAGGGTCTGAGAGCCGGGACCAGGATCAGCAGGACGAGAAGTACCAGGGCCAGGAGTAGCCGATCTAAGGGGGACACACCTAAGAGGACCATGACCACGAGAACAATGAAAAGGAGGACCATTAACAGGAGGACCAGGACCTGAGAGATCAGATGAAGTAGAAACAAGAGGCCAGAAGCAGAAGTTCAAGAACCAGGACTAGAAATACCATGACTAGGATGGAAAAGGGGTAGCAGGACCAGTTGTTTTAAGATCAGCAGAACAAGGAGGATTAGAAAGGACTAGGAAGTCCAGGCGCATTGGGACAAGCTCAGAAGGCCCACGAGTGTCACACTCAAGAGGATCCTAAACCAGGATGAGAAGAACTACATGGACCAGGAAGACCCACAACAGGGGAACGAGAAGGACCAGGAATAGGGGAGAAAAGACAGGTATTTCCAGATCTAGGAGGCCCATTATAATGAAGATTATGACAGCGGTTACCAGGGTCAGATGGACAAGAACAGGGAGGAATAGGCAAGCCAGGGGACCAAGTGGGCTAGTAGGGCAAGTAGGGGGCAGGTAGGCCAGGCGACTAGGAGGAATAGGGAAATCAAGGCTAGTGGGACCAGCACCAGAGGATCAGGCAAGTGAATACCAGAACTAAGATCAGGACCACATGGACAGTGGGCCAGTAGCAGAAGTATTGGGAACAGGTAACTTGGGGAATGAGATAAATCCTAGGATCAGGAACAGGAGGACAGATAGGCCAGAATTAAGGTGATGGGGCGAAAAAGGGCTGCCACTCGGAGTATATGAAAGAAGAGAACAAGGATACAGAGGGCCTGGGGCAGGAGTTCATGGGAACGATAGCTGATGGACCTGAATCAGGGAGGCCAGGACCAGGAATTCCTGGACCAACTGAACTAGAAAAGGGTAGGATGATTTGTAGTGGGTCAGGAGAAGTTATTGTAGACCATAAGGACAAGAAACAGTAGGACTAGACTCAGGAGTATCAGGGCAAAATTGAGGACAGCTAGGAAGATCAGGACAAAGAGAACAACGGTTACTATAACCAGAAGACCAGGGTTAGCAGGACAGGAACTAGAAAGGCCAGGACTAAGGCCACCAGGACGACCAGAGCAAGGAGGAATAGATGGACTAAAAGGATCATGACCAGGACAACTGGAAATATGGCTAAGAGGACCATTAAGATCAGGATGTAGGAACCAGGGCCAGAAGTACCATGCTTAGCAGATTGATAATCTCAGGTAGCAGGAGCAGGCTGAGGAGGATCAGATGCAGGAAGGCCTACTACAGTCATGAAGTGGTGGCCAGGAAGGTCAGAAACAAAATAACCATGTTCAAGAGATCCCAAACAAGGAGCAATATAATTAGGAGGCCCATGGTCAGTGGGTGCAGCAACAGAAGGATTAAGAGGACAAGCAACTGAGCCAGGAGGACCACGAAAACCCTAACTAGTGGGACAAATACTAGGAGTATTAGGAAATGAGGGTCTAGGTGGACCGATGAGGACCAGCAGGACCAAGATCAAGGAGGTACCAGAATTAGGAGGAATAGGGTGAGGCCAAGATGACCATGGCCAAGAGGCCAAGAAAAGAACACGAAGGTCCAGAATGGCCAGAAGACAAGGTTTATGATGGTCAATATTGGAAAAAATAAGAAGGAACTAGGGCCAGTGTGATTAGGAGTATGACAAGTAGGAGTTCCATGTCCAATGGGACTAGGCCCAAGAGAACCCAAACTGTTAGGACCAGGACCACTAGGATCAGGTGGAGCGGGCACAGAATCACAACAAGGACAAGGATTATGAAAACCATGAATAGGAGGTCCAGGGGTTCAGACAAGGTACCCAGATAGCCAGAAGGATACGCTTGACGAGAAACAGGAAACAGAGGGCCTGGGAAACCAGGACTGAGAAGATTTCAGCAAATAGGACCAGGACCTGGTGAACAAGGAGGGCCAAAGTAAGGAGGAGAAGGAGGACCAAAACAAGGGAGATCAGGATAAGGATGACCCAGAGGTGTAAGAACAGTATGGCCATAAAGGTAGGGAACAGGATGGTCAGGCTCAGCAGAACCAGAACAAGGAGTACCATGGCAACTTGTTGTAAAACCATTAGCAAATGGAGGAGGAGCACCAGGAGGATGAGGACCAGATCTAGGAGAATTAGGAAGAGCAGGGGCATAAGCACTATGGCAGTAGGGCCAAGGAACCAAAATAATCAAGAAAGAAGAAGGAACGAGTACCAAATATACAAGGAGGACAAAGATATTAACAAGGAGAACTAGAAGAATCAGAACGAAGAGGATGGGTAACAGGTCTAGGAGTCCTGGGGTGGGGGAGAGCAGGACCTAAAGATCCGGGTCATGTAGAGGGTAGCAGGACTGAAGTGAGGAAGATCAGAACTCTGTTTGTCTACAAAATCTAGTATCACCATCCTCTCATCTCTCTTTTATTTGGTGTGAAGTTCAAAGAGAATCACAGAGGGTTAAAAGCTTCTGTTTCCTTGCTGGTGGAGATCCAGCTATGGCGAATGGCAATAACACCCCCATAAAATGGGTTGGATGATCAAAAGTAGGAGGTGTTTCTTGCCCGCACCCTTTAAAACCTGTCTCCATCTCTTCTGCGATCCCATTGTTTCTGGCCAAGGGCTCTGGGAAAGGCAGTTTGCTTTCAGAGTACTATAATCCACCATGCTGTCCTTGGTGTACGCTACATTGAAATCAAGGTTGACTCTCTCTCCACCCTTCATTCACTGCCTGTAGCAACCTAGCACTAGGTTGTTTCACCAAATCCATCAGTGGTGTCTGCTCTTGGGTTCACTTTGCTGCTTGCCCGGTATACCTTGCCCGTACTGCCTTTATCAGGTAAGACCATTGCTTGCGCAGGATGTGCTTTGACATTTGTCCTAGGGAACCAAACCAACCCACTTTGTTCAAGGAAGGGAGGACTCTGCAGAGTAGTCAAAAATCTGCGGTGTGTGACCATGGCTGGTGTGTGCATGACAGCCAGTCTTCAAAAAGGTAGGGAACATCATCTGAATTTTGCACTTGTTGCTGGAGTACTGATGGCCTACATAGTATCTAGAAGCCTTCTCCCTGCCTTTTCAGGGATAAAAAGAGCCTGTTCTTGCAGGAGGATAAAAGGTCCAGGAGGAGAATCCCAGCACATGGCTGACATGAAAAACACCAAAAAGAAGATGACTGCCAGAGAGAGTGAAGCCAGGAGTCAACCCGTGTCATTAAGGATCTCTCAGTTTCCCAGAGCAGTTACCATAGTGAACTGTGCCAAGACATTAAACTAAAGAACAATATTGTTTGTCCGGCATCCATGCCATGTTCTAAGAGACTGGTGCACCACTGCTTGACACTTGAGTTGCTACTCAGGCAGAGCTATTGAGGCCACTGATGCAGAATCCCTAATCTGTCATCAGAGGCTCAAGCACCTGCTTGAGATCCAGCCCAGGGACTGCAACTGTTGAGATCAAGCATGTGTATGCATCTAGTCTGGATGGCTGCTCCTGCCAAAGATGAACACCTGCCATGCAGGCCCGCCACAGTAACCCACACCCAGCAATCCTTGTGCCAATTGAAACTGCCTTCATGGTTTCTGCATCATTGAAGTGACGGATGCAGAAGTAGAGTGGCAGAATGCACCCACTATCTCCACACGATTCATATCTTCACCAAGCTGGTAAAATGGGTCCTAGCCATGAGAAGACTGAAAGACTGAATTCTGAACCGGGTGAAGGTACTATTGGGGGAGCAGAGCATCAGTGAGATTTGTGAATTAGATTGAAACACTGCAACTGTATTCCTATCTGAACTGCACCGAATTTGATGTTGCTGCGAGATTAAAGAACTTTAATTTTACTAAAATAGGCACAGGATGGGCTTGACAATACATTATTGTGTCTGTTGGTTGACTGTTGAGTTGTGAGCTATTTCAGCCGTGTGTATAATGGCATCAAATACAAAAAATAATCTTGAATTTAAATATGAATATGATTTCTTTCTAATACAATAACCTGCCTATGTCCAAAGTGTTTGTATTTGCAATTACACCAATATTAAATAAATAGAAGATAAATATTTTTAAAAGTGTTGGTTTCTAACTTTGAAAATGTTCTATTCCAGAACTGGTGGTGATATAGCTGATGATATAAATGGAGTATCAACTATTTTGATATCTTCAAAGTCTCCCTCAAGAATTCAAAGTGAGTATACTGCACCAAAAGGCTGGCACTTGGAGAACATTATTTATAGTATCATCCTTTGTTTTAAAAAGTAGTTTCACTTTTATATTACATTACAAGGAAAAAGTAATTGGGAAGATATGTAAGCAATGTAATTGGTTAGGACCAGTTTACTTTGCCACCCATTAAATTGTTTGTATGTCTATATTGTGACCGAGTCATAGGAAGAATGTCATGTGGAGGGAATTGTTGGTCAAAGAGTACCACTTTCTGTTGTTGATGGCTCTTCATTTCATATTTCCATAAAAGCGATTTTGACTATTGCTGTTCTCGCAAAGATGATCATATTTAAATCAGATTAAAGGATGCTGGCACATATCTATAAGTCTGACTTCATCTATTTTACACTTTTCTGCTAACTCCAAACATAAGCACACTTTCAAAACTGTCACCTGATTGGAAAAAATCCCTCCCACTCAATAAATAATGTTTTTTTATGTAGGTCAGAATACAAACCCACAGCCTACCAACCATAGGAAGATGGTATCTGTCTGAAAATTCAACTTCATTTATTTTAAAACTGTTTGTTTCAGCACAACCACAAGTTTGCTAAGAAATCATTGAAGCACATTTTCGACCCTCACACATCAACCAAGCACAACAAATTGGGGTTTTAGCTGATGACCCAAACGTTTTTTGGGACCTAATCAAGGGCAAGAAGCACTATGAAAATCTAGCAAAACAAAGTAGTACAATCTTGGAGAAGTGTTTTTTCCTTTGGTTGTTCTATGTTTCCTAGATTCTGAAAAAAAGAATCACGGGCAGATCAGTGCAGACTGATCAAAGTGGCTTTGCTGATTCCAGGTCAGATAGATCTCTCCATCTGGTTTCTGTGCCTCAGAGACCAATAGCAAAATATTAAGCAGGGGATAAATCAGTTTCCTAATGTGGCAAATGGAATATCTTGGCAGCTTTCTTCTCATCCACCAACTACAACTAGTTTTAAGGTCGCAAGCTAAGGAAGCAGTTTTTGCATGTTAGCGTGTCCACCATGGACTAAGGCAGCATACTGTGGGAGGGCCACCAAGTGCAGCAGGCACCTGGACTCAAATGTGCAAATGATTCACCCATTCATGACTAAACCTCTCTATCTGAGCTTCCATACATGAGAAATGCAAGAGACCACAGTTTGGGGTTATCGACAGCCAATAGCCAATCTCCCCACAGTGACACAGGTTAAAGGTATTGTGCCCATGCAATATTAACCTGCTGCTACTAGAATGTGTTACAAAGTCTAGGTTGAAAAGTCAGTGGAAAATGTGACTCACAATGGGTTCAATATGGCTGTCCCGAGTCATGATAGCCTGGCCAAACAGAAAAACAAAAGGATGGAGCACTTGCAGAGGACACATATAATTGTTTAGTTCACCCAGCGGGAACACAGGGGAAGCCATAATGACTCACAGGGTAGGATTATGGAAGGAGAGGGTTGTGTCCTTGCTGAGGCCGGGTAGGACAACGTCAAAATATTTTTTATAAATAAAGGGACCTGGTCACTTTTCAACTTCTGCCACTTGTTTATTTTAAGCAGATTTCTACACCCTAAAGCTTTAGTCTTTGGCTGTTATGAGTATTTTATATCAATTACAAGTTACATCACTTTGTAAACATTTCAGGTAGTCCGAGGTTTTGTTTGTTGCCTTACAGAAACACTAATTCATTACATACAAGTTGTATATACACTTTTCACACCAAACAAGACAATTGGAATACATTTATACATTAACATTTCACATTACAATTTCGATATTAAACTATTTACAACCCTATTTTACGTTGTACCCTACTAGCTGATTTGAACACCAGACCTACGCAATATGATTTTTATCTAATCGGGGACTGGTCACGTAAGGGCCTACAATTTAGTAAACGTTATTTCATAGACTGGATATACAACGTTACGATTATGGCCCTTTGCGAGCTGGATGTTCGTAAATAAGACGAACAAAACTGAGCCGACGTGTTTCCAAGCCCGTTTCTTATTTGTCGGGCTTTTCTTCGGGGCTGTTAGTTGGGTACCTATATAAAGTCAATGGGGAATAGGATTCAGTATAGGACCTTCACGTTTGTCACTTTAGTAACACGAGTCATTAGTGCTCATTATTACCTTTCCAGGATTTATATACAAGTCTGTTCTAGTTGAATGAGGCTCCTGATTCACAGTTGAATTGTTCTGCAGAGGTAAAGAACACATAATGTGTCTGACTTTAATAAGGGACATTATTTCACTGAGTTCTTGTTACTCTTATAGCATCAGGACTTACGTGTATTCGTGTCCATTAATCATAGATGCGGCGGCTAATTGCCTTTTATCTGTTGTTGCACAGCTTATAAGTGAGTGACGGCGGGAGCTGCAAATTGTTAAAAAGGATATTTTCAATGGATATACACGATTATTTAAAGATCTCTATGGGGAGTTTCTCCGTTACCAGTAATTACTTACTTGGGGTTTCAGCACGAAGGCTGACCGCCGTAATTTCGTTTTAGAGGCGTCGCCTTTTTTCCACTGAGCCTTTTATTTGCCCGCATTCACTGAAAGATTGAAAAAGAAGAGATTTAAGTCTCATTCTCTAACTGTTGGATTCATTCTCCCACTCGTATAAATCGTTACCTTGGAATTCCTTATCGCTCAAGTTGTTCCTGCCTGCTCCCGTGTAGAATGAGTGTTTGGTATTCCAGTCACATGATCATTTCAAATCTGCTCGCGTCATGTGATTAAATGATTGTGGGGGATGTAGTCCTGATTTCCGATTGTTCATTTAACCCTACACTCACGCAGTTGTATTTCATGATTAGGTATGCTTCTCTCCTAAGTAAAAGAGTTTCAACATTCCCTCCACGTTGAGGAGTTTTTATTCCTGAGAGGACCGACCATCTTAAATCTTTCTCTGTGTGATTATGGTCTATGAAGTGTTGGACCATAGGTGCAGTCAAAACTTTCTGTTTTATTCTGGAGTGATGTTGTGCCAGTCTCTGTGTAATCTGTTGGTTGGTTTTCCCAATGTAAAGTTTGTCACCTCGGTCTACCTGAAATGTTTACAAAGTGATGTAACTTGTACATGATATAAATTACTCATAACACCCAAAGACTAAAGCTTTAGGGTGTAGAAATCTGCTTAAAATAAAAAAGTGGCAGAAGTCGAAAAGTCACAGGGTAGGATGGCATAGAATTTCCATGTGATGCAGAGGACATTCTTCCCATTTATTTAGTTAAGCTTTTCTGATCATGGGATTTCAATAAAATAATCAATTAACTAATAATGCTCATTCACTCCCTCAACCTCTCAAGGTAATTTTTCTGAGAACATTTTCAAATGTTTTGTAAGTTTCCCTAATTCATTATTCATCAATACCAGACGTACCACAACACTGGCGAACAAATGGAAGAATCATTTCATTGTTGGTCTGTGGTATAAAGACAGTGGCCTGTTGAAAGACTGCACACATCTTATTTACATGCAGGAAATATTAGAGGTGCTAAGACTCAACCTCAGCAAAAATATGGGGCTATTCTTGTTTACTCTAGAGTATTGGCTGTATAAATGAGTGCTACACTATTTCACTGTGTCTTGGCCCTTGGCCATTCAAACAGTCGTTCAATGGTATTTGGCATGTTTAGACCTATAACGTAGTGTTGTTTGGTTGCAAATTTCATTTAAGCCTGTTTTAGCCCTAACTTGCATAAGGATATGGGTGCCATTTGTGTTCACTCCTTGTTTGCATTCTAAATAAATGTTTATATCTGTGCTATGCATAATAATACATAGTGACAGCTGTTTAGAGAGTAGTCGAATAAAAAGTGAAGCTTCTTTGTTATAGGCACGTCTACTGGCCAAATTGCACTTATTGCCAGCTAGACAACTCGGTGGACCAATGGCTAACCTTAAACTGAACACTTAATACAACAACCCTTTACCACTGTACTCTAAAGATAGTATGGGAAACTGAGTTCCTAGTTCCCTCTATATAACTCTTGGAGGATAATGAGTAAATCTTTTGGACTTTTGAGATTTATTAACATTTTGCATAGTAAGTTCATTATCCACTAGATCAAATGCTGTACGAATGTCAACAAATAAGTCAGAATAAGCTACTTTTGTCATGCTTTTCCTGCATTTGTCATATATAATCTCTTCTTTTTCTTTACCATCCCTTTATTTTCTTATTTTAGGATTAAAGGAAGGTATTTACCTCTCTATCATTTTCGTTATTGATTAGTCTTCTTTGTATCCGTATTTGACATTTTATACGTCTGCATTCTCCATCAAACTAGATTTTCCTCTTACTTACTTTGGCACTCGTTACATGTTTATTGAGCTTCACAGCCTTTAAGTCTACTTCTAAACATTGTACTACCTGCCTAACTAAGTCTCCATGCCAGCATATTCAATTATCCTGTACTTCATGTTCCTGTATTAAATGTTGTTGTTGCTGGAAAATCGAGAATAGAAATAAGTGGCATTCTGTAATCCTTGTGGTGAGTCATTTTAGGAGCTCTACATTTTATTGGACGCATATATTGTTTTTCATATTGAGTTCCTAGTTTATTTGATAAATATAATGAACAATGGTCACTTCCTTTCATTTGAGATATTTCCAACTTCTCTATTCTATTACAGAGCCATGAATGAATACATCAGACAGTGTTGATTTTGGCTGATAAATGTTTGCTTCGGTGGGCAATCTGAAGGGACTCCACCTTTGACACTAAATATTCCAATAGAAGATTAACAATTTTCCAGTTCACTGTCAAGGGCTGAGAATTACACTGTCTGTGAAGTATGCCAATTCGATATTATGTATGGGGAATCCCGTGTTTAGATCTGTGCCCAGTTAAAAAATGGACAGAAGCTGCCCTTCAACTCAAAGGGTTGTGTCTGGAAAGGGGTGTGCATGCCGTTAATGGGAGGACTGACTCGGACAGGATTGGAGCTTCCACTTATAACAATGGTGGTAGGAGTAGTCGTATAGACTATATTTTCCTAAATGTTGGATCCTGGAACTCCTTAATTGATATGAGGGTTCAGGCACAGCCGGAAAGTGACCATGATCACCTGATCCTGCTAATAAAGGCCTTGACATCTTACAACCACCGTATAGAGCAGGCTGGCGAACCCCTGCCAGCAATTTCTCTATCTAAAGACATGAGGAGAGTAAGATGGTCCAGGCTTTTTGACAATGAAGGGGATCTCGCTGTAATGAAGGACATGGTTGCTCAATCCATCTCCCTCTTCCAAAGCTGTCCCACACAGGCGGACATTGATTTAATTTCCCCACAGGTCCATTGTGACCTGTTTTCTAACTTGAAAAACGTTTTTCTAAAATATGTTAAAAAAAAGGTGGAGGCTAGGGCTATAAAGGCCTCTCGGTATAATAATTACTGCCGAGATGCTTACTGTAAGTTGTCCAGTGCCATCAGATCCAAAGACATGGGCGAGGTGAAGGCCGCCAGGGCCAATTACAAGGCAATCCAACTTAAGGCCAAAAAAGAATAGGATGAGGATCGTTGGAATGATCTTCTCCTAGCGAGCATAGAGAAGAACATGACCAACTTCTGGCAGTTGGTGAAACGGGGGAGCGACGGGACACCTTTTAAACCAATCAATTATGTCCCGCCAGATCAGTGGGCGGAGTATTTTACAGCCAAGTTCTCCTTTTACCAATACTAATCTAGATGGATTCAAAATAACCAGTCCAATTCCAGCTTTGATATTCACCAACTCTGAGGTTGAGGCTGTCTTGTCTCTTGTTCCTAGAGGCAGGCCCCGGGGCCCAACTGTGTGCCTGCTGATCTATTCATCCATGATAAGGACAACTGGGTGATCTATATTACTTACTTGGCTAACTCCATTGCTAGTGGTGCGCGTATCCCCGACACTTGGTCTGTAGCGGTAATTATTCCGGTTTATAAAAAGGGGGACCGAGCGCTGCCAGTTAATTACAGGCCCATCAGCTTGCTAGATTGCATACAAAAAAATCATCGCTAGATTAGTCCTATGCCGGATCCAATCATGGGTAGAGGATGGTAATATTGTATCACCCAGGCAGTCAGGGTTTCAGCCCTGCACTAGTGCAATTGACCAGGTACTGAGGTTTGCGATGATATACTGGAGGGTTGTCCTCGTATGTGGTGGCACGCTTTATGCGGCATTTATTGATTTAAAGTCAGCTTTTGACCCCGTCCCACGTAATAAAATGTGGAGAGCCTTCTTAGAAGTGGGAATGCCCCTGAAGCTCTTATTGATGCTAGTCAAGCTTCATGATTCCAACTATGCCCAGGTTAGATGGGGCTCACACGGAGAGGTCACTGATAAATTCACGGTGGAAAAGGGCGTGCACCAAGGCTGCGTCCTCGCGCCTACCTTGTTTTCTCTATTTATAGACAGGGTAGTTTAATATTATTCCACATGCCCTGCTGATGCTCTGATGCTTGGGGGAATAAAATTCCCCCTTCTCATGTTCGCGGATGACGCCTTAATATTATCTAAGACCCAATCCAGGTTGCAGGTGGCCCTGTCCCATTTTGAAGAGTTTTGCTGAGATCATGAGCTGGTGGTAAACGTGGACAAGACAAAATGTATGGTTCTCCATAAATCAAAAGCTGTTAGGGGTAAAGTCTATATGAACGCTGTTGCCCTAGAGCAGACAGATGTGTTCACCTATCTGGGTATAACTTTAAACAGAAAGTTGCCCTGGAAACCACAAATTGACGAGCTTGCTTTGAAGCAAGCTCAGCTTGCTGGGGTCCTACTGAAAGAACACAGGCTGTCATACACTAAACCTATTGCCACTGCACTTACAATATATAACACCAAGGTGTTCAGCGCCGTTTTATACGGCGCAGAATTATGGGGGCATGAGGACCTAACTTGTCTGGCTACAGCCCAAAACAAATTTATGAGGGCTTTAACAGGTCTGCTGCAATCTTCCCCTCTGGTGTCCTTATTTCTGGACGTGGGCTGTCACCATATTGAGGATCTAGCTAGATTCAGGCCTTTAGCCCTCTGGAGAAGGTTGTGGGCCACCCCTGAAATGGATCTCTACGCTAGAGCCCTTTTGGATTTCAGGGGGGTTGGGACAATATCGAAGATCAAATGGCTTCAGTATATCAGAGATACCCTGACTGCAATGGGGCTGGGTACCTTGTGGGACTATCCAGACTCGACTCCTTTTCCCTCTAAAAAAGAGCTCAAGGCAGCTTACATGGGTTTTGTGATAGATAAACGTTTTTCTAGTACAACAGATCCTTCTCTAACTAGAGACTTCCTATCCATAAAGCATGTACCAGTGTTTGACCCCTACTGGGATCTTATCTTAAAACCACTGTAAAGGAAGCTCTATCATCAGTTTAGGGTAGGCTCCTTGCCTACAAGAGCTTTCACCAGTAGATGGCTTAGGCCCAAAACAGACTTATGCCTGTTGTGTTAGGCTTACCCTGGAACTACCTCCCCTCCCTTTGTTTATCTGGCCTACAGCCTCCCGGGGAGGAAATGGCTTACACCTATCTATCTTGTCCTTGGCACAAGGGTTGCCATTGAAGCCATGAGGATTTTACAGACAAGCCCTCAGGAGGCCATTGTTATCGCCACTGCTAAATTCCTAGGGTGGGTGTGGAGGAATGGGCCAATAAACTCAGGGTTTAATGATTTGGTTATTCCACAGTGATTTTAGCCGCGGGGTAGTATGAATTGTTTTTACCCTTCTCTATCTGTATAAAGTGTTAGATGCTGAGTGTTTTTAACTTTAACTACCTTTTGTGTATCAATTACTGATTTAAATTGAGAGCCTTGGTTTGTGGTTTAATATTTGATTTAGGGAACGTTGTGTAAGTTTTAACTATTTATTCCAATGTATTTTAATGGATTCATTTTATTGTTTGTACTTGTCTTTTATGATTTCATAATCAAAATAAAGACTCTATGATGATGATGATTTTATGTGTAGTTAATGTTTCTTTATATGTGTGGCCACGCCTTTGTGGATCTAATTGGTTATTAAAATCTCCCAGATAAGATCATAATACTAGATGGATAGTTGGAACAAATCTTTGCAAAACCTTCATAGAAGAGAGTCTGTTGAACTTTTTATTCACATGAATAGGATATATTTATAGAAACATTTATTAGAATGAGAAAATCAATGTTAGATGCATTTTCTGCAAAATTCGAAGAATTGACATAATTCATTTACAGGTGGAATTTATCTTACATATATTACCCGCTACCTCAGTTGAAATCAATGCCATTCACACCTCCTAATGAGCAATTAGGTGAGGCATATCAATATTATACTTGTAGGATCCATCTATCTGTAGAGTATCTTAGCACAGCAAAGTCTCTTGGAAATATAACACTCCATCCTTATAGGTAATAGAGTTAAAGATTGCTAATCCAAATAGTTTTCTAAAGTCATACATGTTCCATGAGAGTACTGACAGACTGTGCAAAGTACCTAAATCCTAATCTATGTCGCTGCAATTGCTAGAATTATCCCTCCATTTCACTACTGGATCCCAACCATTATCATCAGCAGTGCTGAGAGTAGTATAATCATAGTCTTCCATGGAAATTGTCACCCTTAGGGTACCTTTGTTTGCATTATGAACCTTTATTAAAAACTGTTTCTTTGATTTTTCCACAGGAAATATTTGTACGTGGTTGCTACATAGCCCAGTGTGATTTTCTAGAGGTTTCACCAATAGGCTCTAAATTAACAATTTAATTCTCAGTTATAAATGTAATACCTTGTTCTAGTATCTATTCTTCTGCCATTAAAAGTCTTTTCTTTACTATTTTGAAAAACACTAGAATTTTTGTGACTTCTCTAGCTAATAAACTGTGTAGAGAGTTTTCAAGGGTGCACATTTAAGATAGGATATACAGCAGTTGAGACTGAGATAATGTGTTTTGCTCTCTCATTAATTTCTTCAGGCTCCACATAAACCTATAGTTTTTTTGGGGCTCAAATCTCTAAGTGAAGAAAGAGGGAATTTGTCCTGTCTACCCTTTTACTACACAATTTGCATTGATTCCTGGGTCATACCAGATTGGACATCATACCTTTAATATTCTACTAATAATCTTCAATTTTAAGGGAGTTGTTTTTAAAGTAGGCATCCTCGCCTGTAACACTGAGTTCTCCTCTGCAAGCCCTTGGGAGATTTTTTCCAATGTACTATTTGGAGATACTGATTCTACGTGCCACGATTATATAATTACTGTTTTCTTTTTTTCTTTATAAGTTAACTTATTTCCTGATGTTCCTCTGTATGTGCAATTGTCTTACATATTTTATACTTTCCTTGCACCACTCTTGTTCGGACTCTCTTTTTTTCGTGTGCTATAGCTTTAAAAATAAGGACAAGACCCCCACTTTTTAATCAACATAGGCCTTTTTGAGACACATACAATTTGTGGCCCAATCTCCGATGCTAACAAATTGCACGCATTCCCAAAATCCCTTTCCCAAGCTAGGCATTCATTATTTTTTTCTATTGGTCTTATCAGGGAAATTATGCAAGTATTTTTTTTTTTTAATTCTGATGCAACTGCCATCAAGTAGATAGATTTTTTAAAGAGTTCAATACATCATTATTCAACACTATCACTTCGAAAAAAGGTTTTTGCATCAGTTGCATAATGCCCCGCATGGAGGATGATGGAAAAGCTTGAGTCTCTAGATTCAGGGATGAATGAAGATTTGCAGCTCCTGAAACGTACTTGTTCTTCAATGCAATTCAAGGGATAGAAGCATCATTGTTTAAAAACTGGCAGTTTATAGATTCTTCTTCATTCCTGTTTATAGCACACATATACTCTTACAACTCACCCATCTTCTCTACTGGTAAGAGATCATCCATTAAGAGGATCATTAACCTTGGTGATAAGGGGAGACTAAGCTCTGGAGGAGTTCTGTCAATACCTGCCACTTCTTTTGCATCCCATGGTAAATGTGTTGTAACTGAACCTAGTATAGAAGAAGTATAACTCTTGTTCAAGTCTATACGTATGTCATTTCTATAGGATGAGGATCCTTTATGTAAATAGCATCTCATTTTGCTTTCATTTTTTTATTGACTTTTCCAGAGGTGTCATTTTTTTATTTTTTTTATTTTTTATTAAACGACTCCAGATAATACATGAAATGTAAAACAAAACAGATCCGTATATGGGAACATACTTAGACCATTTATGGCACTAGATTGAAAAGACGAGATGATAATAATATAAAGAAAGAGAACAAAGCATAGGATACAATCAATGCTTAGGTGTCAGAGGTGTCAAGTGCAAAATAATTGATGCATTGTCTTTATATCTACCAGTTGCTCTATTCCTATTAATAGAGATTAATTTATCACTTTGAGTTTTGACATTTTCATGTATTGAACTCACCTGTTGTTGTAATTCTAATGTTACTTCTGGTGGTGACAACTAATCTACTGTAGCCCTCCTCTATGCCGTGCAATGGAGATACAAGCTTCTGAGATTTAGGCTCGCTTGAAGGCAGTTCATCTATTAGATTCTGGTTTTACTTCTCTTTAACTAGGTATTCAACATAACCATCACCCAATGGTCTAGTTTGGTTAGATTTCATTCACTGCCACTGACCTTTTGTCTGGTTTGAAATTACATATCTTTATCAATTTAAAATAAACTATAAATATTCCTATTAGCATTTACCTCTCCCTTGCTTATACTCACAAATGTTTTCCAAAGTTTTCTGCTGCCACCTCTATCCACAGCGTCTCTCAAAATCACCCAATTTTCTGAGCTTCTGAACTTGTTAATGAAGAAATACTGCTAGATGCTGACAGGTGCTACCCTTCCCAACGTATTCCATGAATTCAGCTAGATTCAACTGGTTTCTGCTTTTGGAATAATGGGTATTGTCTGTAATTTGTGTTCATTGGTATGGGATATGGCAAGGGCTACAGTTTGGCCTTTAGAGCTTAGATTCAACTGAGATTCTGACTTCAGCAGACTGTATAGCTAGCCCTACTTATAATCATAAGTTGTTATAACTCAGCTCAAGTGGCACTTATTGTGGTAATTCACACCATTTTCCTACCAAAGGTTTCAGGGCATCCACACACTATGCCGTGGCCCAGTCTTTATTCTGCTCTACTTCCTTATTTACAGCCCTTTCTCTTTGGCCTGTAATCCACTACTGAACAGTAAGTACCCCTTTTCCTATAGGGTCAGCTACACCAGATAAGTGCTGTTCCCTTGTGCAAACAGAGTGCTACTATGATGATATGACCTTTTACTTTCACTTATTCCTCCCCAGCATTCCCCGTATTTTTCAAACTTTTCCTTTCTCCGTAACCTCCATAAGCTTCAAAGACTCCGCTAGGTTTGAGTTGGTAGGCAAGTAGGTTGGGAGAATGGCAGATAAACCCCCCCTCTTCAGACTCAGATGTCCTTCCCAATTTAATCAATTGTGCCTGGATGTCTTCTCTACTGGACATGCCGAGGACACTGAACTCAGTGAACTTAGTGAGGTCCATGATCACAAACTGTGGATGAGAATGAGCACTGAGTCATCAGTGTGTCTAGTGTATTTGTTGTATCCAGTGTGGTGAAGCAAGCAACAAAGGGGGGCGACCAAGTGATGTTACTGGGAAACTCAAGTTTTTTCCCCAAGTGATAGTAGGGTATGATTTCTTTTCATAATCTTAAGGTGGTTGCTCCAACAAAATTAAAGGCTGGGAAAGTATAGATGTATTTGAGTTGCCTCCTGAGTGTCTATCAATGTTATTGTGGTCTTTAAAATTGTTTTGTGGGTATCTCCCACAAACTTTTGTAGGCTAGGGCACCGCTCTTTTTTATGTGCACACTCATAGATGATCCTTAAAGAGTAGCAGACCCTAGATCTGCTGTGCTGTCCTAAGGTGGTATATGAGTAACCAAGCAGAAAAAAGCTGCACTGGCAATTGTAATGGAGGTCACATTCACTGGTACCAACTGTACGGAGCGAAATCGCTTTCACTGGATCTTTCCACCACCCAAACAAATGGGTTGCAGCAGTAATCTTGTTTAGGTACATCCACCAAATGTGATTGAAACTTTATCTAGCACCAAGTAATCACAGGCGTTTTTTCTCTGTGATGAAAAGCTGCTAAATGTGGTTATGATTTATTTTACTGCCTACAAATCGCCTGCCCATGCCCGTCGCACAGTTACTCACCACTTGAGTAACTTTATGGGGGTCTATACCTCTGTGCTCCTCTTGTGGTATCCCATCCTTGTCGCCAGTTCAGAGTCCACGCAAATGGGGTTTTAAAGATTTTTATTGCTTAGCTTAGAGGACATAACCAACCCCAGGCAGGCAAAGTCCAACTGACCAGCCCTGGAATTCCAAGTTCCCATAGCAACACACAGAAAGTCACTACAAAGATTAGAATGCCTATAATCCTTATGTAACTGATGGAGCACGATGGTGCTCTGTTATTTGAAGGGGTGAATCACAATCACGGGTAGTCCGCATCTGCATATATTCCTTTGTCGTGTTAACATTTGACCATTAGAAAGTGTTCAGTAATACCACTTGAAAGTGTAAATGGTAGGAAAAGTATTGTGCCATGCACAGAAATAACATAGCATTCATGTTATAATATGTTAATCCATAGTATTTGATGGTGCTTACCTAATTAAATTGTTCACATGTGATGTAACACATTTGATGTAAACGTGCACCATATTGAAGTTATGCATAGATGTGACTAATTGCCTTAATGTGTAGGACTTCATAAGCCGTTTGCAATGAAATATGAATATGATGAATTTCAGTAATGTTATGATGTAGAAAGCCCTAATGAAATGTTCACTTATGTGTGTTTTTGAAAGACTTATGTGTTTCACTCTTATGTTGGCCGATTTCTGTAGGCCTGAAATGTATTTTCCCTGGGGGTTAGGGAGTAGGGCTGCTATTGAAATTCATGTGCGTGTTGAATTTGATCTGTTCTCTCTTTTCTGTTGCCGGTGGAGAAAGTCGTCTTTGTTAGTTATAATAACCTCTTTTGTTTAGGAGAGTTAGGCTCGGGAGGATGTGGTACAAATGAGCAAGGAGAGCTGATAATTAGGAGATGGTGTTCTTTCTCCTTGAGGGAGGCCTGAGAATCAAGGTCATCGAGCCAGGAATTGGGAGCACTGACACATGAAAAACCACCTATGAGAAGTGTCCAGCGAGATGAGGTAATCTGGATCATGTTTTGTATTTTGCATTTTTGTATTAGGGACAGTACTCTGGGGTGGAGTTAGGAGATGAGGTGAGGAGATCGAAGGAGAGGGAAGGAGCATCTGAGAGCGAGCTCTGTAGCCTTTGGCTACTTGACCCATACAACGCGAGTGTACTTCTTAGGAAGTCTTCACGGGCTGACACCTTTTCCTGATCTTGCTTTGGAAATGCTAATTAGGGACAGACTAATACTCTTTATTCATTCACAGATGAAGAAGGATCTTGACGGGGGGCAATAATTGCCTGTGTTCTGCTTCTGGAAATTGTCATTCTGTTTATGATTCATCGCATAAGATTGTCTTGTAGATTTGTATTTGTATTAGTTACCATGTATTTCTACCACCTTGTAATAAGGTGCTTGTACATCCAGTTGTTTTTGGCCTTTTAATAAACCCACAAACTTGGAATTTAGTCTGTGATTCTTTAGGGTCATGGTTAATGTAGATTGTGGTCCGTATTGAATTTGTAATTTCTCCCCTCTACACTTCTTAGCAGCTAACAAAGGTCCATCGGCCATGAGTTCCATAGTAATTTGGTAAGAGGAACTCGGCCCCTTTCTATGTAACACAAAATACAACACTTACATTTGGCCACATAGCATTATGACATCATTTTGAGAGTATTTCATAACAAGCATACTATGAAAATTGCAAAATTATGCTACACTATGTCAGAACTTTTTCCTAGGCCTATGTGGCAGCATTTTAACAAACAATTGGAGCCAGCATCCAAACTTGCATAATGTAAATTCATGCTTATTTTTACAATATCAGTAATGACAAGGTTACATCACAAATTGTGGAGAGTACTGTCTTGCAGTAGGGAACAGCTCTCAAGCAGGCACCAAGTAGTTACAGCTGCTACCTATTTTTTCCTTTTGAAAACTGTGTTATTCAATTTTACTGTAGACGATACTGTACTATTTTTCTATTCTTTATAGTTGAAACATTAGAATGTGTAATATTTCTGCCAGCTTCAGTGTCATTGTCATCTAATAAAGTATTCCCATGATTTTCTTCCCACACACTCACTCTGAAGAAAGATTAATCGTTCACCCTGTAGTTCTTCTGTTTAAGAGTTGCTTAGCATGATTTTCACATGGACTCTGCCTTAGCTCATTTTTTTCTGGGGATAAATCAGTGTATGAAGTTTACTTAAGTTAGGTACAAATATAACTTCATTTGAAAATATACCAAAACTGTCCCACCATCTTAGAAACCCTAGAATGCTGAAATGAGAGTGACATGTTTTTGGTGTGTCACTACATGTATACTTTCCCCATGCACACAAAATCACTTGTTCAAAATGAACGGTTGAACAGATGAATTTCAGACTTACATTATTATTTTCCCATAAAAATCATGGTTTCTAAAATTACAAGCTAAAAGACACTTTCAGTTTAGCAAGATCTTGATTCTTAGATGTCTGTTCCACGCAGTGTTTGTTCTCTTTCTCATTTTTTCCCATAGTATTCCTTCTCTTCTCTGCTAACGTCTTTCCCATCCTTCTTCCAAGAACTGTACAAGAACTGACATCACTCGACAATTTGACCATAGCAAAGGGGCCACTGAATATGTGAAATATTTTTATTAGAAGCTTGAGGCTGCTGGAGGTTAATAAACAGTGGCAGCCACATACCAGGTCTTGCAAAAGCCCAAGACATTCTCACCTCCAAAGTTTGTCGCCAAGTTTACCAAAGCAGGCTGCGGAAAAAGCACTGGCAAATCCAGTAGGTGTGGCGTTGACTAAAATGCTTTTGGTTTTGTCAGTGCTTGTTTTGTCATGGTTTCTACACAACTTTATTGTTGGAAAAGCAGTGGGGCAATAAAAAAAATAACATTGCAAAAAATAAAATGTGGGCTCAAAAAGCACACATTGTCATAGTAGTCCCAGTCCCTAAAGGTGAATACATTGCATGATGATGTGCTCCTTGTGAAAGCGCGAAATGTTCACACTCACAGTGATGTTAGCCAGAAGCTGAAGTGGGCTAAACCATTCCCACATGCTGCAGAGGGTAGTGGGGGAAAGAAAAATGTGAGTGACACAAGAACAGACCAACGGATGAAGAGGGCTTGAGGAAGGTCCCTATAAGTAAATGCTTACACAATTACTTTTTTTTTTTAGCAAAAATGCGATTCTTATTCCACACCTCCCGGGCTAGTAGTAACTACTTCAATCGATTTTAAAGCAAGGGGATCCTATTTGTTAATGACAATACACCTAATACTGCCAATACCCCTATATGGCGCCAGATACCAGACCCACATGCTTTTCTTTTTCCCTGTAGGACGTTTATTTGAAACTTAGAAACAAGTACTTTCCCCGCCATTTGAATTTCTAGACCCCAGCCCCAGTTTAGTCATCTGACCTGCCTGAGGATGGGTCAGCACAGCTGTTCCACGACTTACTGTTGGAATACACTTGTTGTTACCATACTTGGATTCAAATTAAATAAACCTATCTATTCCTACCGGATTGGGAATTAATATTGGCAACAAGTTATACTGGATCAGGGCAGTGAAAAGCCTTGCTGTTGAACACTGAACCCAACAGAGTTTAGCAACAAGAAATAAAGGGGATTTGCTTTCCAACTAGTTCACATCATCAAAAGAGAAAGTCCCTGGAACACTTTTCGAACATGTTCTGCCATTCCATTCCCATTAGGTGGACTGCTTTCAGCAGCACAGGAACAGAATTGTTGCGCACGGCACCTGTGCCTCAGCGGTACATCTGATCAAAGAAAACGCTTCCTTTATTCAACTCTAAAGTGCAGTTCCAGAACACAATCACAGTAAGTAGAACACGCATTTGCGGCTTGCGGTGCTTTTCTGAATATTGTACGGGGGCTGGAGAGCGGTTGCTTTTGTCATTTTCTCTCATTTGTATTCGTGCGAAGTATGAGTAAAGGAGTCCATTTTCCTCGCTGTCAGTTATCTTTTTTATCCTTCTATGAACACATACTGAGTTCAGTGAAGTTAGGTATTGGTACAAAACTTTCACCACAAAGCAACAAAACATCAAGGCTATAGGTGGTTCAAACTACATGTAAACCCGAGGTAGGGGTATTCACGACACTCTTAGGGACAAGGGGGCATATTACCAACAACTAGCGATATTTATCGCTAAATGGGCTTAGCGAGTATTTATTGAATGCCAAACATCGCCGGATATTATCACAGAGATAATGTGCTATTAGCAACGTTTATCTCTAAAGCGATAAAATATCCGGAATTAGCTGCGAAATGCGTGAATATCGCTGGTAATCCAGCAATATTCATGCATTATCGCTAATGAGGACTTAGCCATAATATCCAACTCCCATTGGATATAATGGCTAAGAACTGGTCTGAGCAGGCGTTAGTTTTTGGAGATATCCGCACTTAGCACGAATATTTCCATTGTTACGCCTGCCTTGCTAATTGGCGATAGCGACGTTAGCAACTGCTTTCAGTCACTAAAAGGTAGGGTACGCCCACTTTGCATGTCATTAGTGATAAATATCGCTGACATGCAAAGCGGGCCCCAAACCGCTCGCTATCGCCTACAAGCTGCCGCTAACTGATGTAAGCGGCAGCTTGCTAATAGGGCGATAGAATTATCGCTAAAGCGGCGATAATCACATATCGCCCGCCTTGGTAATATGCCCCATATTTATCAAACGTTCATGCAGCGCAACGCAGCAAGCTCCTTGCTGCATTGCGCTGCGTGAAAGTTAAAGGGCAGGAATGCGTTGTAATTAACATTATACACCACATTCCTGTCCTTCCCTTGTGCGGGCCACTTCTTGCTGCCTAGCGCCATCGCAGGCACCCTTGCATCATAGTGCAAGGCCGCCTGCATTGCAGACAGAATTGTTTTTCTGCAGAAAGAGAAACAGCTTTTGACACAAAAATAATCCTCAGAGGCATTTTCCTCTTTCTACGTGTGCTGCAGAACAAAGGCAGCACACGTCAAAAGAGTCAAAAACTCACTCCAACCATCTTGACACTCTCCCAAGAGGTTGCCACCTCTGAGCAGCAGTAATACATGAAGTTGAGGAGTTAGCGAAAAAGGAATCCAACTGGTTCAGAAACCTGAGCAGAGTGGAGAAGGAGGCACTGCAACAACTAAGGCAGAACACTAATTTGGTAATTAAACCAGTGGCTAAAGGGGGGGGCACAGTCATACAGACCAAGACAGCCTATGAGACAGATTTCAGCAGACTCCTGTCGGATAATAGGAACTATAGCATCCTGCCTTGGGTCCCTACACCAGAAATAAGAACCGAAATAGCCACTTTAGGGGAGGAAGCCATTAACAACAATTGGCTCTCCTGTGTAACCAAAAACTAGACCTCCTCGGGACAGGCCTATAGTATCTGGGATCACTTAAATTCTGTAACCTCTGTGACAATTTTGCGACTTTTACTTCAAACCCTGGTACTGAAAATGGAGGCATATCTACAGGACACTAGAGATGTATCAAACCTTCTAAATGACATGGAAGTTGAACCCACCATGGAGTTAGTAGGGCTGGATATCGAAGCACTCTACATAAATCTCCCTCAAAGGGAAACATTAAGAGTGGTAGAGGATCTATTGTATGCACCTTATTGGGCATACTGTACCCGGAGAGCATTCATACTGAATCTGGCCGAAATTGCATTGATCAGGATTTTTTTTTAATTTGAGGGAACTATCTACTTACAAACATATGGTAATTCCATGGGCAGCGCCTTCGCCAGAGCCTAGCTGGGCTATATGTGGCATCTTTTGAGCAAGAAAACATCTTTAAAGCCCCTGGGTAAACGATTTTAAACGTTGGCGCCGGTTTATAGATGATGTTCTGCTAATTTGGAGGGGAGACGAGTTATCAATCAATGACTTCCTCCACTGCCTAAATAGCCGCTATCCTTTCCTATACTTTACATCCACAATCACATGGGAAAATATTCAGTTTCTAGACCTCGTCATTGTCCCAAAGGAAAGAAAGCACTCACCTAAAGTTTTTCATAAACCCACAGACTGGAATGGCCTTTTACTGTTTAACAGCTTCCACAATCTCTGAGGGAAACCTCCCTGTGGGCCAATTTCTATATTTACGGAGGAATTGCTCCGATACAGGAGATTTCATAAAGGAATCAAATGAATTATTAAACAAACCTCGAAACAGAAAGGACAATTTTATAAGAAAAGCACAGAAGAGAGCATCCAATAGTAATAGAGATGCCCTCTTGAAAAATATACAAAAACCTGCTAGGAAGGTATTAAACGTGCGTCACTACATTTAGTACTGCATCAAACAACATAATAGCATTGTTTTAACCCCTTCGACGCTCATGACGAGCTCAGCTCGTCATGAGTTACGCCTCTCGTACGCTCATGACGAGCTGAGCTCGTCATGAACCGCAGGTTTTTTAAAAACTCAGCGCAGCGCGGAAATCTGCACCGCACGCATGCGGTTAAAGAATTGGCGCATTTTGAATTCCAATGACCGGAATCTTGAGAAAACCCTATTGTCCTGCAAGTGAAATGGAAACATGAGGGATTTATTAGTATATACTAGGCCCGAAAAGCAATACAAGGACAGCCACAGAGACTCTGGGACCTGCCACTAGTAGCTGGCCACACTAGATGCGGAACATGTGATGTCTGCAACCTCACAGAAGACCCACAGGGCTAGATGTAGGTAAATCAGATTTACCGCTTCATAAATACCGAATTTTACCGATTCGGTATTCATGAATCAGTAAATCTGATGTAGGTATTCATTCGGTAAAAAATACCGAATCGGTATGATTCGGTATTTACCGATTCTGTAATTACAGAATCGGTATTTGCCATTGATTCCTATGGGCCTTGAGGCCCATAGGAATGAATGCCAAATACCGATTCGGTAATTACAGAATCGGTAAAAATACCGAATTGCCAAGGGGGACAGGGTGTCACTTTGACACCCTGTAGCACCCCAGTTTTTGCCTTGTATGCAATGTGACACACAGACATGCCCTTAGGGCATGTCTGTGTGTCACATGGCATAGGTGTACATGCACAGATGTGCATGTACACTGGAATTCGGTATTTTACAACCCAATAGGATTGGGTGGTAAATTCCGACTCCTAAAGGGCCTGTGGCACTCTTTAAAGTGCCAGCTACATCTGGAATTACAGAATCAGTATATTTACCGATTCAGTAATTTACCGACCCTGTATATTTACCAAATCAGTAAATTTACAGATTCTGTAATTCTGAGGCCCCCTACATTTCAAAACCCAAATACCGGTCAGTAACGGCACCGACCGGTAAAGACCTTCCTACATCTGGCCCACAGAGTATTGATGTAGGATTGATATACCCATGGGTGCAGGGAAAACATATAACTGCAACTCAGAAAAAGTAATTTACCTAAGAAAATGCCCATGTGGGCTGATTTATATAGAAATGACAACACGTAAAGTTAAGATACAGATTATGGAGCATAGGAGTAACATCAGGTGCCAGAAAGCTATTACGAAATTCACCATACATTATCTAGAGAAGAAACACTCAATGGATAGACCCACAACGGCCATACTGAGGCACCGAGGTCGGACGATATAACGTCGCTGCTACACACAGCGTGTCACTGGCTGATAAAATACGCCAATTTACTAGGACTCAAGATAAAACACGTACTCGTGTGTGTCGGAACCGATAAGGACTAAGAAGCGGTGACTCTTCTAAAAAGTTCCCAGCCATATTAAGGCTGGGGTGGAAATATAACCAGCCAGAAGGCTCAACACATCTTCCTGAACATATAAAACCCTGAGGAAGTTGCGGGTTTTATTCCCGATCAACAAAACACGTGTTGGCTGGAGCGACAACAAGAAAACATTAAATCCACCTATATTTGTCATACTTGGATGGATATATGGGATTCGGAACAACAAGAAAGGTCTAAACAATGAGATTCCATGGAACTCACTTAGTAGGTTGTGAACACTAATATATCCACCTACACATCACCTACAATCATTAGACAACAATTCCAACTGTGTTATGAAGAACTTATGCACCCAGAATGCACCACGCTGTTAGAAAGGGAATTGTTGAACTACGTTGGGAGTTCTCAAAGATGCGGAGCAGCACTTAAATATTATGAATAGATCATACAGGCGTTCTGCTATTGCAGGTCATTGCTCGGAACGGGATGATAAGTCTATACCGATTTACATACTGCCATTAAGGACCATTAAGGACCATTCCTAAGAGTTGGAACAAATGTATATCTTCGTGAAAATGTATTTCTGCGTAAATATGTTACTGTTTACCCTGATATTTTGTTCAGGATGAACATATACAGATTGGATTGCCTGAACAAATATGGCTCCTGTTTGAATAGACAACAATTGAAAGGAACGACCGCACTGCTCAGAAAACGGGATGAGAAATATATACCCATTCGCATTCTGACATTAGGGACTATTCCAAAGAGTTGGGTAAAATTAATTTCTTCATAAAAATTGTATTTTTTCCTAAATATGTCACCATTTAAAGTCACCCTGATATATGCTTGGGATGAACATCTGACTGACATCGCCTGAACTAATGTGGTTTCCAGTTGAGTATACATCAATTTATGTGAAAAGAACCACTGCATTGTCCATTTTCTCAAAAATCTCACTACTTCGATGCCAATATGGTTGCTTCCTTTATAGTGCTGTACTCCCAACATGGAGGGAAAAGTAGGACGGGCAACCACGATACTCCTTAGCTAACTTAAAAGGGATTCCGATCATGTGACCGCAACAACTGGTCAGGTGACGGGAAGAGGCAGAGGTCCGGCACCTACGCGGAGCACAGGGAGAAACACTATGGGCGGCAGCCTCACCTCGGCGAAGTAAGGAGAAAGGGGAGAGGGGCCTACCGGATAAATAATGACAATGGGTAACAACGCATTACAGGGGTTTTATGGCAGAAACATCACAAAACTCTGTTGTAAGGCATAAAAACAGAACATTTGTGGTAACCCAAGAAGATTTGACAACATTTAAAACTCATGGGCCAGAAGTTTATTATCTATGCTTTTAAAGGAATTAAGAAGTGTGATGAGTGTATTTATATACAGCATCATTGATACATGTTATTTGCTTATACTATATAGGCAACTATAATAGTATAAGGATGGAATAATGTTTATAATGACTATATTTTCACTTACAGGTACTACTGCAGTGTGAATAAGCAACTCTAGACCAGAGACGGTATGCCCTTAAACTACAAAAGTGAGGTAGGAAAGGAGGGTTATATAGAGGTGATCTTTTGGTCCTGAGGAAAGCCACAAAGACACAGTAACCGGCGGAAACATGTTGTCACACATGCAGACAGGAGGGGTGAAGGGCCACTAATCAGCCCTATCACCTCCATCCTTCCTATATTTTCTTTTAATCCTGATAGGAAGTCCGGGTGACATTCCCAAAACAGGTTAAACTCTATATTCTGCACTTATTTTTCTTTTTGGTCCCTACAATTGTACATTTGTATTGTCTTCCCCCTCTTTTTTGCTCAGATCCAGACATTGGTCTGCACAGGCGTGTTATTTAGCAAGCCCTATGATGGAGCATGCCACAATTTTTTGGGTGAGGGCAGTTTTTCAAAAAGACAACGTTTGCCACTAAAGTCTATAGCATAATTTCTTACACTCCTACTTTTTTTGTGCTTTGGAATTGGTAGTGGAGTTTGAAGTAAGAGTTTTCCCTCTCCACCTTATTTGAGTGTGATTCAGGCTTTGTTGCATTCCAGCTAGTCCGACCCTGGCAAGAGAAAGCAAACTTGTTTTTAACTACTTTGTAACACAAAGCAAAGAAGCAGCTGAGTGTGGTGGATAGCCCTCCGAAAGAATTCGAATGGGATGCATTCCAGCTGGAAAGAGTTGGTTGATACGCATCAGAGTCATGCTGCTCGGCGGTTGAGAGTGATCAGACATCACATTGGCGCACACCACAATGTTTTCCTAAGATAAATACATTGTAAGCTAAATATGAATCATATGACATGGATGGCATTAAACACAAAAACAAAAACTTTATAGAGAATACTGGACTCCACAAGTTGATTTACAAGTTTGTTGGAAAGGAATGTTTCCGGCTAGAGAAAGACAGAACTAAATAATTTTTTTAGATCACTGCATATAGACCTTCTGCTCTTTTCTAAGCATTTAAAATAATAAGAGTTACTTTACTCAGTTAGGATTCAAACAAAAAACCTACAGATCATAGTACATTTCACCAAGGGAGAGTTCAACTTACGGAACCAAAAACCAATATTAACAGCTTTAGCACTACAGCAAAATGTAACTGCAATCTATTTTTGTTCTTTTTTTATGCCACTAGAGATCTGAAAAAGACAGTCATTTCCCTTGCAAGTGCTGCATCAGTGGATCGCATTCTAGAGGAAATAACTTAGGGGCATAATAAAATTATCGCCATTTTATCGGCAGGAAACTGTCGATAAAATGGCCATAATGGGCTTGATAATACGCCCTTGTCAATTCCCATAGAAGCCAATGTTTTGATGTTAACATGGGCTTCTATGGGAATTAACAAGGGCGTATTATCAAGCCCATTATTGCCATTTTAGCGGCAATTTCCTGCCGATAAAACGGCGATAATTTTAACACCGGTCCTTGATAATATGCCCCTTAATGCTTCCCTTCCTTCCAAAATACTGACATGTCTACCTTAAGACCCAACAACCGACATTTTTGCCCAAGTAAATAAAACGACAACTACCGTTAATGATGCATTTGTTCCATCATGAAACAGAATGTCAGCTCCCCTAAGTCATTGTACAATTATCAGTTCTCTGAACAGCTCCATCCCACAGAGCAAAGCGATATGTACTTTGGAATGTATTTGAAAATACTATGCTTGCCATGTGGTATGAATATTGATAACAATGCCACACATTTTCCCGATGAAAATGGACTTACAAATCAATGGGGCATATTATAAAGGGGGTTTATCTCCGCTTTTTTGGCTTTAAAAGCCAAGAAAGCAGAGATAAAATTATCTCCCTATTACCTAGCTGTCGCTAACACCAGTTAGCGACAGTTAGTAGGAGATAGCGACCATCTTGGGCCCCACTTTGCATGTCAGTGATATTTATCACTAATGACATGCAAAGTGGGCTTGCCAAGATGTTAGCGACTGGAAACAGTCGCTAACATCGCTATCTCCTATTACCAACTTATGGAGATATTCGCGCTAAGCGCGAATATCTCCAAAAGTTAACACCTGCCCTGAGCAGTTCTTATCCATGTTATCCAATGGGAGGTGGATAACATGGCTAAGAGCATTAGCTCGATAATGCATGAATATCGCTGACTTTTCAGCGATATTCATGCATTGCGGCCGATTTTTATCGCATTTGCGATAAACCTTGGTAATACCAAGGTTTATTTGCTATAAAAATCGCCGCAGCTCAGCGGTAAATTTTTGTCTCTAACCAAGCAGTAGCGATAATTATCGCTATTGCTTGGTAATATGCCCCAATATTCTTTGATGAATTTGTAAACTCATCTTATGATATGAAGAAAGGATGTGTATGAAGTTGGAATATTTCTCTTTCACCCACACATATTTTTCCAAACTTTGCCAATTATATAACTTCAGGAGGACAGCGACATTTTAAAAATGCAGATGGGCACCAGAACACAGGTTTTATTGAGCACGGCTTAGAGCCAATATGCTTCATTTTTATGGGCTTTTCCTGTATCTCGGTCCTGGTTTGCTCTACTACCATGTTGTCTATGTGATGGAGTTTCTAGCCAAACAACTAAGCACTTCATGCTATTTTTCACGTTGTACTCTGTTTTTTAGAACACAGGGGCAAATTAGCAAGAACCTCGTTAAAATTATCGCCATTTTAGCTGCAGGAACCTGCCGTTAAAACGGCGATAATAGGCTTGCTAATATGCGTTATAGAATTCCAATAGAAGCCCAGGCTAGATGTCCTGCACATCTAACCTGGGCTTCTATTGGAATTCTATAACGCATATTATCAAGCCTATTATCGCCGTTTTAGTGGCAGTTTCCTGCAGCTAAAACAGCGATAATTTTAACGAGGTTCTTGCTAATATGCCCCTTAGTTTTTATGCCTTATTTAAAGTGGGAAATGTTTTAACACATACCAAGAGGGTCTATTAAATTAATAATGTCTTGAGTCTCCAACAATTTATTATGCAGTTTTGAATTTTATCATTCAGGTGCTAAGTTTAAGGGAAAAAAATGCAGCATGATTTATCAATGGTGCATGTATGATCCGTGATGTATATATTATTTACTGACGTTTCATGATACTGTTCTGTAGTGACTTATATGTGTTTTTATGTTCATATGTCTGACCGAATAAAGGTTTATGTGTCTTTGACGATGCTGCTGAAAAATCTTGTAAAGAACGTTTGTTCTGTGGAAAAAGAACCAGCCTAGAACGTTTTTAGTGGTATATTCTCTCAAAATATTTTTTTGTAGGAAAAAACTCCAGATAAATATTTTTCTTTAGGAAGCTTCGCTCTCTGATAATACAGAAACTTTGCAAAAGTTGTCAACTTGGCATATACGTGTAAGTGAAAAAATACATTCTGCATAACCTTAATGAGGATTTTACTATGACATCTTCAGAAGTGCTAGACATTACTGTGCCACAATGACTATGTGACAACCTTAGATCCTATTTAGAAACAAGATTGTGTTATTTGAGGCTATGCTCTTCCACACTGAGAAGTCCAAACAGAACTCTGGTGCTATAGGGCACACCTGAGCTCATCTTCAGTGAATTCTCACCAGTCCTGGAGGAAACGATCATTAAGGTAATCAATGCTCTAAAACGTTTTGAAATTTACACTGACACATGAAATTGAAAAATATTCTAAATATATAAAGACATCGTACAGTCATTTACATTGCTCTCAAATGCAGTCCTTGTGACTTGGGAGGTCCACAGGAATATGGACATTTCACTACTACGTAGTGTGGTATAAAGTCCCTTGTGACCTCAATACTGATAATTATTCTTTAAAAAGAGGTGTCCACTGAGCGTTCACTTAGCTGGAATTCAATAGCTGTAAAAGAGATTTCCAATGAGGTATTGTAATGGAATAAATGAGGGTAGTCCATTCTTTGTAATTTCAATGATGTATTTATTCTAGTAGTATTCAGGAAGAGAGCCCCACCAGGAGCAGTCTGTGCTCTGCTCAGCCCATTCAGCAACTGATTCAATCATACCAACATTCTAACATCCAACATTCTAAACTACACACATCCTGGCTGAGAAGCATACTACATCTTCTCCCTTCTTTGCAATGAGAAGGGAGAACTTCAAGAGGCACAACAATAGGTTACAAGCAAGATTTAAAAATGAAAATATCTTGAACAGATGGAGAGCAGCATACTACAGGTATTCAATAATGCTGTGGTAAACAAACTGTCTACACGAAGATAAGGGAACCTCTGCTTGCCTTCTTGGACTAAAGCCATGCCTTTCCCTCTTTATGGAATTCGATCTTGTGGACTACAATTTTCTGCTACTCTCAAGAGGCAACCTGCAGGTTTTAAGGAGCGATGCTTCAGTGGTTGAGATGGTTGAGATTAGGGGATCCAATCACACTAGGTGAACTTGAAATAATGAATCTCCAAGATAGTCAATATTTCTAGCAGCATGTTCCAGGCATGATGACTGTAAGCTGTCCACTTTAATGCTGACACATGTTTCAACATACCATCAATTGGAAGTCATAAGATTGACTACTATGTGGGTGCTGTTTGCACAAATGTCCAAGTCATAATATCTGGGAAACTATTAAAATATATTGGGGGGGGGCCCCCTCATGTCTTAAATAGGGGTATGCGCAATTCCCGTAATTTCCTTCTGTGTAGTTACATGATAATTTGGGACAATTACGCAAAATGTTATATTATGATGAGAATTGCAAATAGGGCATTTAGGGGCAGATGTATCATGCCCAAATGCGTTCGCAAACGCCGAAATTCACAGAATTTTGGCATTTGCGAACGCATTTTCGCAAAATGGTACTTCTAGTTGGTGGTAAGTTGCGAATTCCTAGAAAAATGCACATTTTTGCATTTTTCAAAGTGCACCCATGCATATTTCAGGTGTGCAACAGGGTGTCCTCTGGACACCCCTGCACCCTTGAAATTATTCTCAATTTGCAATTAGCAAATTGCGAATTGCAAATTGATGGGACTGGGAAAGTATTCCTTAATTGCGAATTCGCAATTTGCGAATTCGCAATTAAGGAATATCAAGAAATTGCTAAAAAATTGCAATTTTCTTGATACATACCAATTAGCGATTCTGACATAGCGATTTCTTAAAAAATCGCTATTACAGAATCGCTATTTGGTACCTTGATACATAAGGCCCTTAGTGCTATATGATGTGTGCTGTATTTTGCAGAAAAAATACACCACCTAAAACAAAAATGCCACAGACAATAGCTGTTTGTGTTGTGGTTGCTCATGTTGCCCCAGAGTTGCAGTGCTATAATTTTACTGCAATCACGGCTTAGTTATGCAACTTGACATAACAAAGCATAATTATAAGAATCTTCTGTAGCAAGAGCAACATAAAGTTCCCAATACTATGCAAAATAATTACATTTTCCACCAGGCCCAGTCCTAAAGTGATTGGGTTGGAGCTTGCTGTTACTGAACAAAACAAAAATGGCTCAAACATGTTGTCAGCAGCTTCACTTTGGTTTTATTTAATGTCTTCTCCCTCTATTGTCTCCACTATAAAACAAACTATTTTGGTCAATAACATGAGTATCATTTTCCGACCATGGGATACCATTCATTAGACAAGTCAACAATATGATGAAGAACATATCCTACAAAGAAGAATCTTATGAATAAAAGAGTATTGGATGTTTTAAGACACAGCAATTATCATAGAGTGAAACTGGATTAGGGCCCAGATGTACTAACATTTTGTGCCGTGGTAGCTCTATTTTTATAGTGCACCCATGATACTAAACGTTAGTCAGGATTAACAAAACCATTACAATCTTGATTTGAGTGGATTTGTGGCACATTTCACTTAAAAGAAATACAAGATAGTTGTGTGAAGGTCATTCTTTTTGGCACTGTTCCCACCCCATTTTTTGACTGATACTGGTGGTAACTGTCTCTGCTAACCAGGCCCATGGCCAGTGCTCTGAAGAAAAAGGTATACGATAATTATGTATAATCAAAATTATATGCAACTTTAGTAACACATTTTGGGCCAGATGTACGACTGTTTTTTGCGGTTTCAGAGGGGTTTCAGACCCCTTTGCGACCACAAAAAACGAGTTGGCCATGTACTATTCCTAGTTTGTGAGTCGCAAATTATTTGCGACTTTCAAAACTAGGAATAGCGAGTCGCTATTAGGAAGGGGCTTTCCGAGGGCTTCCCTTCGTAATAGCGAGTCCTCCAGGTATGTATGACTCTTTTGCAACTGCAATTGCAATTGCAAAACAGTTGCAGTGTACCACCCTTCGCAAACGGGAAGGGGTCCCCTGGGGACTCCTTCCCCTATGTGAATGCAGGGGAAAAAATTCTTTAAGGGCAGGCAGTGGTCCCAAAGACCCTGCCCTTAAAAAATGAAACGAAAATGATAAAAAAAAATTTTTTAAATGCATTCTGTTTTCCTTTTTAAAAAACAAACTGCGTTATTGAAAAGCAGTCACAGACATGGGATCTGCTGACCCCAGCAGGCCACCATCGCTATGAGGCCTGCAATTCCCAATGGGGGTCGCAAATTGCGAGTGGCTTATGAATATTGACAAGGCCTGGCATTTTGCGACCCCATTGGGAATCGCTAACAGTGTCTCTGACACTGTTGTACATTGGATTTAGCGCCTTGCAATTCGCGACTCGCAATTTGTCGCAAATTGCGATGCGCTAAATCCAATGGTCGTACATCTGGCCCTTTGTTGTATTGTATTTTAATTGCATTTATATAGCCCTTAGTACCCCTGATGAGGCATCGAAGCACTGTTTCGGTGAGTAGGAAGTTACTTCAGTACCCATGAAGGATTAGTGGTGAATTACTATAGTGAAATATGAAAGTAATTTGAATGGTGGATATGTTAGTCAGATATTTGGACTGAGAAGGATAGTGAAGGGATAGAAGAGGGAAAAGGTTCACATTTATATAGCGCTTACTACTCCGAATGAGGTGTTGTATCGCTTTTCAGTGAGTAGCACACTACACCAGGACCCAAAACAGAAATAGTTTAGAGAAATATGAAATGAGTGGTGCACATGTTAGTCTTTTATTTGGAATGAAAAGGAATAGTGGAGGTACAGAAAAGGGAAGGGTTTAGAATTTGTTTGGGGGGAGTTCATAGAAGTAGAAGGGGGTTCGGGATGCGTAAAGGAGAGATGGAGGGAACGAGCCAGATGGAAGGGTTTAGAAAGGTTTGTTTAGAGATCTGAATAGTAAAAGAGGTATGAAATGGTGTAAGAAGGGGAAAAGGAGGGAAGAGTCCAGAAAGGGTTATTATGGGGATCATAGTTGTGGAATGGAGTTTGGGATGAATAAGAGAGTGGAGGTAGAGGATCTATTGATAGAGGTATAAGGTGAGAAATAGGTTAGAGCATTGGATATGCTGAATTAGAAGCAAAGTAATAATATATATATATATATATACATATATATATATATATATATATATATATATATATATATATATATATATATATATATATATATATATATATATATATATATATATATAGTACATGGAATGTATACTTATATATGTATATATATATATATATATACATATATTCACTGAAAGAAACATAGTTTTCAGGGACGTTATAGTTAGAAAGTAGCATTTAAAAAACCTTAGACATTCACTGAAAAAAATACAGGTTTCAGCGATATTACATCACTCATGAGATGGTCAGTGACATCAGTGATGACATCTCAAATGACATCACTGATGACATCATCCAGTGAATGTGTGTTTCTTTAACGTTTAAGTATGTTTTAATATATATATATATATATATATATATATATATATATACACACCAAGGTGTATTGAAAAATGAGTGGGTGTATACGTGCCTGAATGGATGATTTAGTAAGTGATTTACTGATTGTATAAGTAACTGATTAAGGGTATCTTACCGAATGCATGGGTTAGTGAGTACATTGTGTAAATATCTATATCAGTCTGTCAGTTGGTGTTTAAGCGCCTGCATGGGTTGGTGAGTAGCTACATGACTGTCTATATGGGTTATTGATTGGTTGTCTGAGTATCTGTATGGGTGCCTGAGTATCTTTGTGAGTGGGTGGGGGGTGGAGGACTCTGTGCATAGATGTGTGAGTGGGTGATTCACTGGGTGTATGGGTTCAAGAGTGCATCTGTGAAGGGTTGAATATGTGCGTGAGTGTGTGTATGGGTGTGTTGGTGAGTAAATGGATGTCTCAGTGGTATATGTGTGAGTAACTACATATGTTAAAGGCAATATATGTGAGTGTTGGGAGTATATAAATGTCTATACATGAGAGTGAGTGATTGTGAGAGTGGCTGTATGGATGAATGTGTGCTTGTATCAGTGATTGTCTAAGAGAGTAAGCATGTGTTAGTATTTGTATAAATTAGTGAGGTGGTCTGTGTATAACTGTACAGGTGAGTAAATGGATGTGATTGATTCTTTGCATGACTAAGTAGTAAGTAGGTGTGTGAGTAAGGTTATGGATGAGTGGTGGTGTGTGAGTGCATGTATAGGTGTATGAGTGCATATGATAGTTCTGTATTGATGAGTGACTGCATGTATGAGTTACTATATGGGTGAATGAGTGGATGTGTGTGTGTGTAGGCCTAGGAATCACTGAGCGGGTATGTACTAACTGCTATTGGTCTGTCTATGCTTTCAACATTGGTAGTCTATATTTTAGAGTGGATGAAAAAAGATTTTATTAGGGTGTGAGGAGGTGCATCAGTTTATCACATGGATAATGTCATCAGTGATGTCATTTGAGATGTCATCAGTGATTTCATCAGTGATGTCACTGACCATGTCGTGAGTGATGTAATATGTGACGTCATTAGCAGTTCATTGCGGGTGCGCGAGTTATAGTTAGCTCTACTGACTATAACAGCCGAATTTCTCTGGCTTTGTATGAGTGAAATGTCCAACTTACTATAACGTTGCTGAAACCTGTTTTTTTTTTCAGCGAATTTCTAAGGTTTTTTAATTGCTCATTTCTAACTAAAACGTCCCTGAAATCTATGTTTTTTTCAGTGAATTTCTAATGTTTTTTAAATGCTAATTTCTAACCGTAACGTCCCTGAATCCTATGCTTTTTTTCAGTGAATTTCTAAGGTTTTTTTAAATGCTAATTTCTAACTATAATGTCCCTATTAAGTCCCCTTGAATCCTGAGGGTCCTGGGGGCCAACTAGCCCACCAGGTACCTCCAGTAAGTGCCACAGAGCTGTGTTGCAGAGAGGTGTTCTGAAGCCACGGTCCTCTCTACACCACACTGCAAACGTGGCTTCTAGCCCACTGCTGCTCGGAGGATGATGTCCACTTGTGTCCTGAGTTCCTGGATTTCAGGTTTATCCTGCTGAAAGCTCTAGAGCTACAGACTACCAGAGTTTACCAGAGAATACATTCTTGCACCATAGTGCAAGGGTGCTTTTGTTGGCGCTAGGCTGTCCCAGGTGCACCAGCACACGGGGAGAGCAGAAGTGTGACATATCTTAATAAATATGACACATTTTAATTCTTGTCCATACTGCAAAGCAAGTTTCTTTGCTGCATTCCTTTGCATGAAAGCTTAGTATATCTGTAATGCAGTGTTTAGGTTAGTAATCTACCTTCACACCCGTACATCCTTATGATGAAGTAGACTGGAGAATGAAATGTAATCCACAATTTTCACACTACGGTTGAAGAAAATTATTATAACAACTAATAAAAAATATATATTTCAGAATTTCTTTATACAAATTACCCTTCTTCTAGACTAGAGGTTTCTGTTTGAGTAAAAATTACTGCTGATGTTTTGATTCAAATCACATCACTATGGTGATAAAGAAGTATGCAATGTACAACTTTTGCCTTTGCCATGGCGAGACTCCCACTTCTGGCAACAAATCATCAGAAAGCCTTTGTTTTCCCAGTCTACCAATTACCCAAATGATGATAGAAGGAATGTTTGTAAAATGTCTAAACACTGGCAATTGCTAGGCGTAGCATCACAACCCATTGTTTTACTCCCACTGTGTCAATCTAGAAAAAGGCCTGCATTATGCTTACCAGTAATGACCCTGCTCCTCCTAAGAACAGTCCTTCCCAAACAGATAGACATGGCCCAAGCCAGAAAAAACACAAGGCACCCCAAACCAGTGTCAGCCTAGTTAAGTCTCATCAGTGAGGTTTAACTTGGATCCTATTGCATAGTCAGCAAGGGACCAACATCTGGAAATATCCTTTGACACTCAGGTGATAATATCAGTCACACAGTCTGGTGATGGGAGGAATGTTAGCAAAAAGTCAAACCACTGGCATTCATTTAGCGTATCATTCCAACCCATTGTTTTTACCCACTGTGCTACTGTAGACAATAGCCTGCCTTATGCAAATCAATTCTAACTCTGCCTTTCATGAAAGCAGTCCACCACAAACTGCCAAACAAGGCCCCTTCCAGAAGAGAACACAAGCAATCCCAGACTGGTTTAGGTCTAATAAGGCCTTGTCAGTAAGGTATAGCTTGGATCCTAGAGCACAGAAAGCAAATGACTCACATTTGGGCATAACCTTGGCTACTTTGGGGCCGGTGATGGAAGGAACTTGCAAAATGTCTAACCATGGCAATCGCTTAGGGCATCATTCTAACAATTGTTTTTAATAGGGCCTCTCCAATGGGGAGAGGATATGGCCTTATGGCTAGAGTGGTCGACTTCGAAGCTGGGAAACTGGGTTCGAATCTCGGCACGGACGTTCAACCTCATGTGTTTCTGGGCAAATCAGTTAATCTCCCTGTGCCCAACAAAAATGAATGTGTCCATATGTAACACAACTGGTGCTCCTGTAGAGCGCTCTGCAAACTTCGGGTCAATTTTGCGCTATATAAAACTTCGATATTTTTTTATAAATGCATTTATTATTGCAATGATATTTCTGGGGGAAGAAAAATAGGAAAACACCACGATGCGGAATTGCACGGGAGCAAGGGGCGTGGCCAATGGGCGTGGAAATGCACAGGAGCAAGAGCATTCAATGGGCGTCTGAGTTCAGCTGGAGGCGCACCAATTGCGCAATTGCGCGGGAGCAAGGACTGTGACAAACGACAATGGGCGCGGCAATTGCGGAATTGCACGGGAGCAAGGGCCGTGGCCAATGGGCGTGGCATTCGGCCGCCAACAATCGCGCCACATTACTAAATTATGATGCCAATCGCGCACCTGGGCGTATGCGTTCAATGGGCGTCTGCGTTCAGCTGGAGGCGTGGTAAGTAACTGTACGCTCTACATACTTGTGGGCCTGCACGCTGTGCTGGGGGCATGTCACACATACTGGGGCCGAATGCAGTGTGTGCCTTGTGCTGGGTGTGTGTCAAACAGACTGGGGCACAATGCCGTTGGTGCTTTACTAAATTGCCGTTACGTTCCTGCCTTCACGCCATGTGGGTCCTAAAAAAATAATAATACCGGGAAATAACTTTCAAGGGTCACATAATTCGCATTGTAATACGGTCGCCGCTGGAGCCGTGCCTCAAGCGGGGGCACACGCCACTGAGCGTGCCTGCAGGGACAATAACTGCAGCATCTCCTGTGCGCTGTCACTCAACTCTCTGCATAAACGAATTTAAACACGGCGCCCAACATCAACCAGGGCTGAAGCCGGCCTCAAGCGGCAGCTGACGCGACTAATCTGCCCTGCTGGCACACTAATCTTGAAACTGACTGCACTTTCTCACACGCACAGCATCTCTAGCGCGACCTATCACCCACTCAACTCTTCATAACCAGACAACGTCGGGACGGGCTGCTAGTTATCTGAAAATTCTGAGAGATTATGAGGAACAATGGGAGAAGAGTAATTCTGCATTTATTGCTATTTTCCTACAGAAAAATGGACCTGATGATGCATTTTGCGCTGAGAAATACCACTGAATACAACAGGACAGGAATAGTGAATGTGAGCAGCCATGCCCATTTGCTAAATGTGCATTTGGGATAGAATTTTCCTCCAACTTACTCCTAGCAGTATTTTCTTAGAGCAAAATGCAGCCTTGTGTCCTAAATAGACTCTAGTATGTATTTTGCACTAGGAAAATAGCGCTAAATGCAACAAAAGATAAACAGCAGCGCAAGCAGCTGCTCACACTCACTAAATTTGTGCTTGCTGTAGGATTTTTTCCACACAATTACTCCTTATTACGGAATCGCCTTATTATTGATAATTCTGTGTCAAAGAGTAACACAGAATTACTCAGTTACTCCGATTACTCCGGCATAGGTGCAATTTCACCCAGGCATAATTATGAGTGAACTAGATTTAGGTGCAGGGAAACCGTGTGGCTGATAACATTATTCCCGCTCATGCCCTTACACCTAAAACTGTCTATTACAAGCTAATCTGAATGAAAATTGTAATGGGTGAGGGGGAATATTCAGCATAGAGGGCCTGGTAGAGTAAAAAGAATGTATCATACAATTGGTGTGGATTTGTTATAAATTATTTATTCAGGTAAAAAACTGCTGAAACTATAAATTAATTTCTGAAACATATTAAGTGACAGGTTACAGTAGCTTGGAATGCAACCTTTCATGTATGTAATCTTATTGCAATGTACATACAATTCACAGAAGTGGTTCAAGATTTTAAATTCTAATATTTTTCTTTTTGCTTTTTTTAAAAAATAAGCATGATTTCCTTTTGTTTTTATAACAATATGTACATTTCTCTATTATGTGGCAAACAGCACAGAAAGTACATATCGCTCAAATGTTCATAGGTTGTATTGGGGGCATTGATTCCCACAGCATCTTATAATTTACCAATCAGTTAGATAGATCGCAATGCTATATTCACAAATGAATATCTCCCAACACGTCTGAGAGAAAAGGTAATTTATTAACCGTTGGAGAAGCATTGAAAACCCTTGTGCTTGATTTTCTACAGCTTGTTGTGGCAGTTTCGTTGATATCAGCAGTGGTTGTATTGGGTTCTCCTTGTTATATAGCAACAATGTCTCCTTCAGGAGGCTGTTGTGTCTCAATTGTGTCAACCCTGTAAAGTACATTTCTGCTTTTGTCGGGTTTTCTCATAATTACCTTACATCAGTGGCTTAAGAAGAACGTTTTATTGCAAGGAGTTTTTTTGGTGTACACTACAGTGCAGGTGATGGTAATTTCCACAAAGTTTGTATCCTGTTGCACTGTTGCATTGTGGAAGTCATGCTGATTCCTATTCTTTTGTAACTGAATAACCGCGCTTTTAAAGTTTAAAATGAATCTTCACATGCACAAAAATTAAATGAAGCAGTAAAATCCATCATTATGTTCATAGATCACCACCATCAGTTAAAAAGCAAAAAAGAAAATTGCAGATGGAAAATCTTATAGATTCGTGAGATGTTGGATGATTCCAGTTTATTGTTCTCTTTTAAACCCAACCCCACATTCTAATAAAAGCTGACCTTAGTTCGTCTAGAGATTTACAGTAAAAACACTACATGAAGTAGTCAGTCAGTCAAAGTACTTTATTTCGACAGTTATATACAAACAGCATAAAAGTATTTCTCCAGCATTAAAAACAAAAGATACATTGTAAAAATATTTAAAAAGTCCAAATCAGCTCTATAAAATTAGTAAAAGGCATGCAAAGAACATTTGATTTCCTTAAAATACTCCTCGTGATTGACATTTACAGGTCTTAATGGCACTTTGAAAAACACAAAGCCAAGCAATAGCAGGTGTACTGATCGGGTAACTGCTTTAAAAGGTAGAGGGTTGGTCGACATTGCCTCAGTCTGAGGGTCAGCAGAAAAGGGCCTAAGAATCTCTTTCTCGCCTCTCTATAGAATGTACAAAAAAGTAGCAGATGTATATCACATTGCGTGATATGGAGTCGCACGGGCAGGAAGTCAAAGCTTTCAATGAATGCATGTTAGTTAGCAGGATGCCCAATCATCAATGGAATACATTACATGTGGTAAAATCTGAACAACCTTGCTACAGAATCAACATGTTTGTTTCCCTTTATGGACCCCCAGCCACTTTTAACAACATTTAACGTATGAATATGGCTGTGTCACAGATTTATAAGAACCTTATGGCATCTAGGATGTGAAAAGCAGTCATACATATTAAGTACATTTAATAGCATGTACACTTATAAAAAGTGCATAAGAGTGTTTGAGTGCTATTACACTCATGCTATCCTGAGCAGACTATAACTTGATCATATTTTAATAGCAGACTTGAATACTGCTGCTCTAGTTGTGTGGTCTTGGAACAACCGTTCAGCAACAAGAGCCTTTACCCTCTTTTCAAAGAATCTCATATATATATACAATAAGGCCCCACTGTGGCCTTAATCAGTTCAGCTCTATCTATGCTGCACAATTAAAAACCATGATGGGCAACATTGTACTTGGCATTTACATTCAAAATAGGAGCATACATTACGTAATGCGTTTCAATAGATCAGATCAGAATCAACTTTATTCGATCTAAATAAATAGACCATAAAAGTAATAAGGGAGAAAAGTAAAGGTGGGTCAATGTATTGTATTGCAGCATCTACATAGGGCTTCACATCCTTGCCAAGGTTATGTTAAAACATTCTTTTTTATAGAAATCCCCTTCTCTCTTCCCTTTTACAATCAACTAGCTATCTTCTCTTGACAGCAATCTGTGCATTAGGGAACGGAAAATGAACTGGGAACTCCAAGAATGTAATGGTTGATGTGTAACACAGGTTTCTCCCATTCCTCAATAAATGCTTTAAATAGCCTCTGGTTGCAATCACGGGATACATGTGACTTTTCACTGTTCCCAGAAAATAACATTTTGTCTCTAAAACCAGCTTGTCTTGCCAATCCATTGTCAAGTAGAACAATTTGCGGCTTGTTGGCCAATTTTACACCTCTCTGGACTACCGAAAATCTAGGTCCTGGTGACAGCCTTGGTGTTAATTTTTCATCTCAGATGCAAAATCCCAATTTTATCAGGATTTATTGCTCATTTGTTATTTCTAGTGTGCAAGTTGACTTCCCCATGCTATTTGCCTTCAATTTACCGGTGCGAAAAACCTGCTGAGAATCTTGTTGGCATACTGCTAAATCCCAATTTGTTCCCTTCGGAAGGGACACAAGCATTCATGATGTGTAATTCACAACATACATGTCCATTTCAGGGTTACAAAATCGGAACTTTGTGTTATTTGCCAGTAAGATTCTTGCCATGTTTTACTTGTAAAACACCTATGAGCAAATAGCAAGCGATAGTCAGTTGGCCATGGGCAAACAGAAAATGGGCAATTAGAACAGGACAAATAATGCCAGACTTGAAATTGTAGAACTATAGTGGTTGTGGCAGCAAGGTTGTAATTGTGGTCCTTGACTTCCTTGCCAAGAGTCAGTCCTTATGAGATGAAGGGGCTCATATTAGTGCACAGTCAATGGTGTCCCTTCCTGATCAAGTCCCCAGCTAATCCGCCTACAAGGAAAGTATAGTTTTGCATCTAAGAATCATTCACCCAATATCAAATTTTCTTTTCCACCAAAATGGGCCTCTCCCTACCACAAAACAGTATTGTGCCCCCTAGTTTACGCATACTCTATCTCAGGCTCTCACATTAGACACCTCAGCACTCACCTCCTTCCACACAGGTACAGAGAAAGAGACAACAGAAAAAGACTACAGACCCATGAAATCTACCGTACACACCCCTATTTGTTGTGTGCACAAAGGAACAACCCTTTGCATCCGGAGTCCAATATTTTGATTAATATCCTAGTTACAATATACACAACAATCTCATCAAATTGGCTTGTAAAACAGAATTCACCCGTTCTCTTTACTAATTAAAAAGAATAAACTGGCTCCACAGAGAAGGCACAGACCACTGGAGAAAGGTAAACACAAGTGTGAGCAGATCAAACATGCACCGAGACAAGTTTCCTAATTGGCTTGGTCCTGATCAACTTCTGCAGTTTTTCATTTTGCATTTATTATGACAAGCCATTCACAAAGTGCCCTTCTTTACTGGAAATAAAATACATGTGTACACAAAGTGGAACCTATAATAACAATGGTATGTAGCAAAAATAAAAACTCTTGTGTTTTTAGTAGAATTATCTGGTCTATTCGCAAAGCTATTTTCATGCAAAATTCTTACTTACATCTTGAAAAAGTAAGTTGTGCATGATCGTTTGTGCTTGTTTCACAAAACATTAAACAAACATAATGTATGCCGCTTATATATGTTTCATTTCGCGACTTGGTGCCAAGATACCCGCTCAGGTATTTAAGAACTGGCAATCGGGATGTAGGTAATTTTACCGAATTCATTACCGAATCGGTATGATTCGGTAATTAATGAATCGGTATTTACCGATTCTGTAATTACCATTGATTCCTATGGGCCTTGAGGCCCATAGGAATCAATCTCAATTACCGAATCGGTAAATACCGATTCGGTAAAATTACCAAATTTGCAAGGGAGACAGGGTGTCACTTTGACACCCTGTTGCACCCCTGTTCTGGCTTGTGTGCAATGTGACACACATACATGCCCTTAGGGTATGTATGTGTGTCACATGGCACAGGTGTACATGCACAGATGTGTATGTACACAGAAATTCGTAATTTACCACCCAATAGTTTTAGGTGGTAAATAACGAATTCTAAAGACCCTGTAGCACTGTTTAAAGTGCTACCTACATAACAAATTACAGATTCGGTAATTTTACCGATCGGTAATTTTACCGATTCAGTAAAATTACAGATTCGGTAAATTTACAGAATCTGTATGTTTTTGCTACCCCTACATACTAATGTCCAAATACCGGTCGGAAACGGCCGAAAAGTGGTATTTTCGGCCGTTTCCGACCGGTATTTGGATACCTACATCTGGCCCTCAGTCCCTTATAATGGGCCCTCACCTTAAGTAGAAACTGCTTCTTATATTACCATAGCTGCTTTAGTAGAGTATACCCAGATTTATGTTTGGTACGCTAGGGACAAGGGAAAAAGGGTTTCTATCTTTTAATATGCAGTATTATTAATTTTTTAGATCTCACCTACAAACAACTTTTAGCTGTCTTTGTGTTGAAGACCTATTGTGGACAGTATACCAATAGTAACAATGAGCTCCGAGTCAGCCCATTGCTTATAAATTGGTTGAAATTTGTGTCAGTCTTATTTGCTTCCATCTTATTAAATGGCTTTATTTCCTTTTGTGTTTGTTCCTCCCACAACGCATAATTTCTTTACCATTATCTTGATTTGATGAGTTGTATCCTGCCATGGCTCCACACATCAGGTAACTACTTTTTACTTTTGTTTTCAACACTCCATGGGAATACATGTGTTTTGTTGCTCCCTCCTACATGTTCCTCCTTCCACACTCTCATCCATGCTCTTTGTAGTGCTCTCACTCTCCCCCTCATAACTTGTCTATTTCTCACCTGCCTGCAACTCCATACGATTCCCATTGCGGTGTTCACTTGCACTCCCCCCCACTCTCTTTTGCTTTGATCCCCGCCCCTCTCCTTCATTTCCTTTTAAAAAAAAATTGTTTTTCGGGACGGCTCAGCAGCTGCAATGTGCTACTCCACAGTTCAAACATCTTGATGGACTTTCACTTATCCTTTTTAAAGATTATTGTTCACCATCTTGGAATGGTAGGACCACCACACCATAACGCGTATTTACGCATGCATGTCAATGGCTTTCTTTTTGTTTTTGCAGATGCTCTTCCACATCAGCCAGCAAACATTTTCAATTTTCATTTGGCAAACTTGTTGGCATGGCCTTTGCTTATTCTCACTCAGCATCCATCCTCCTTTATTTTTTTAAATTTTAAATTGCGTATGAAATGTATCATTTAACTGCATTGGAGATGGTTGGTCTAAAAGAACAGTGCCTTTTTAAGTTGAACTTCTCCCCAGATAAAAGACATTTTATAGCAGCTTTCAGATTTTTACAATCTCTACTTAGATGTAAATTGTTATTGACATTACAAACACATTTCTTTTAATGAAAACAAGTTTAGGAAGATTATTAAATTGCTTTTGCCGAGCTGTTATAATTGTACTGATTATCTTATCGTTATTGAATGAATTACATAATAGTAAGTCATTTAATAACTGACTACTTGTACATAGATGTGTACATTATCACTCATGATGACCATCTGTTTCTAGAAGACGAGGCCACAAATAGTGCAGCTGGCATTGTACTATGCATATTCCCTACTCCCTGCTGTTCTGTCCTGAGAGTTCTCTTTGGGTGATTTTCTACTACACAGAAGCCGCTATAATTTTCATGGTCTATATACTATCTTGATCTTTCAAGTTTATTTATTGCTCTGACTTTGATGTTCAGTCGTTTTATTCACACAATCGCTTCTGGGACCTACTCTAGAAGCTTTAGGATTGGATTGGGCTCATACCGAGCCCAGCAATTATATGCAAATCATTTACCCAAAGAAACTCAACACACATCCTATCAGTGTGTTAATAGAAAGACGGGACGTGGATCAAAACAGACACTAGTGGGTGGGTTGCAGTTAATGAGTTTCTGAAAGCATGGGCGACTGAAGCTCTGCGGTCTGGAACTCACAGGTTCCCCATCTCTAAATGAACCGTGGAAGTTCAAGGTAGGTGTCAAGGCGTTTCTGATCACCGCTAATTGAGGCCCTATGTTTATTGATCAATTTTTTCCATTGTTCACACCTCTTTTAAAGCAGGGAATGAGGCTATGAATCTCTTTAAAGAATAGCATGTTAGTAAGAGAGAACAATTATATTTATTGTAGAGACATATTCAGCTCTTCTGCTCACCCTGGTGAAATGCATGTTTGAGATCTGCCTACCATGTGTCTAACACTGAATATCATATTTTTGCCATAAGGGCGACCCAAATGTCCATGGGAACATGGGTATTGACACAAAGTTTAAACAAGCGTTTAAATGGAACTCATATGCAAGACAGGTAATCAGAAACTAAGGGCCAGATGTATCAAAGGGATTTACCCATTCTGTGTCTATGAGAAAATACGTTCGTACATATGGCCCTAAAAGAGCTGTCAAGTTTCAATCAGTGAATAAATAAAATGAGAACCAGCATATGGAAGATGCTATCAATTCTTTTTAATTGAATCTATTCTAAACAGGAACATTTAATTAAATGAGCAATAATCGACTATTAGCGATTCTCTGATCGTGGAGTTTGCGCTTCTTTGCCACTTCCAGGCTTCCATTGTAAGTACTGATACATGTTCCCCTCTGGCGCCTTCAGCATTCTGGGCAGTACCTTTGATTCTCGGGCACAGCCCCATGAGAGTCACAATTTCATTTATGTACCTTGGTGTAATTTGAATTACTCGCAGTTGTTCGATATTAGAGCACCTGCTCCTGAGCATCACTTATTGAACTCCTGTGCACTGCCTCCTTCGTAGTGCGACACACCTTCGCTTTTAGCGGCATCAATTTGTTCTACACAGGCACCCATTTGCTGGCTATTCCTTACAAGTTAACCATTCCCCAGGTCATCAACAGTCCTGATGACTCCCTTACATTCGCCCATAGGGTCAAAACGAGGTTGACATCTTCACAGACTGACCATTGCTTGAAATAACATTACACTATTTTCCCCAGTGTTACTTTACTTTCTAGAAATATATATTTGATTTGTCTGACAATACTAATGTACCTATATCACATGTACTCTGTCATGATTTTACTTCAGGTTATGGTTTTTTCACTTGGTGTATTGCGCACTTGGCACACATTTTTGCAAATGTGCTCATTTAATTTAATTTTCCAATTGATAGCATCTTCTGCATGCTGGTTCTCATTTTATTTCTTCTCAGATTGAATGTTTACAGCTATTTTGGAGTCTGATTGTGTTTCTTGCATATGAGTTACTCATGTGAACGCTGGTGTAAACTTTGTAACATAAAATTCAAGATCATTTTTACCCTTATAAGGCTCATTAGTCATAGCTTGGTTCCAGTGGCACAGTGAGCCCATGACCCACGTCTGGGCATACCCGTGCCACTCCGGGAGGTACATAAAACACACAAAAAGAGACAGGAAGAATGCTTGCAATTTGTCTAAACACTGTCAATCACTTGGGGTAGCATTCCAAAACATTGGGGCTGAAAGTCCGACACCGTCCTATCGGAGTTGGGACCGCCCGACAGGATGTCGGCAGTCCCACCAAAGGCATTAGGATGTGACTGCCACCACGGCAATCACAATGCCAATGTTTTGTATTGCGATGGGTGCTGCCGACTGCAGCACATGCCGCAATACAAAAAGGTGACACTTCACGTATCCTTGCACTACGTGGCATGCACCATGCAGTGCCTGCCATATGGTGCACGGATATGTAGGGGCACAGCTGAGGGCCGGGGCGATAGGGGCGCCCGCTATAGGCCCCCCAAGTCCCTTAATGCCTGCCTTTTCATGGCGGGTTAACCGCCATGAAATGGTGGGTGGAAAGGGACATTGTAATCCCTAAGGGATTGTATGGAATATAGCGCCCTCTAACTCACCAGGGGGCTCAAGGAACCCGTCAGATGCATGGCGGTCAGTCTTTCCAAGTGCCAACCACCCGCCCACACGCATTGTTACATGGCTGGCCGCAGTGGCGTAACGAAACTTGAGGGGGCCCCCCTGCAAAGCACATGGAGGGGGCCCGGCCCACCACCTACCACTTTGCCCCACCACCCAAAAATCTGGCAAATTTTGCTTTGAAACCTCTAAAATTTATATTAAATGCCTCTATATAGTCTTTCTCAACGTTCTAATGATAAAGTGAGAAACCATCTTAACATATAAACTATGCCATTTGTAACAATAATGTCAAAACCAGATTTTTTAACTGAGGCCGCAATCAGAACAATGCCAAGGAGCGATCCTATCGTCTCAGGAACTGCCTATGGCTGAAGAACAACAGTTGGATTAGGATGATTAGAGCCAAGAATGCAGGAGTTGAAGGCAGATCATAGATGAATATTGCACATTTGGTGAATAATTAACAATCAATACTGAGAGGAGTAAGAGACTTATGTGCCCTCACATTATACACACTGTTGTCTACAAAAAATATACATTTTCAGGCAACTCTTTATTTTTAACATGGTTGACAATTCTGTATTAGCATAGCAGTATGCTTAAAAAAAAATCAAAGTCCATATTCAACTTTGTGAGCTTTCACTCATGGTTCAAAATGCAGGAACTACCATAGAATGTCCAGAGATCGACATATCTATTCTATGGAGATCAAATGGGTGTGGCACTGGGGGTGGCACACCTGTGCCCATTCACAGATTAGCTTGGCCCCTTGCTTCCCCAGTGGCCATCACCGGCTTAAGCCTCAGATAACAAATCAGAGAAGTGAGAACAAAAGTCCTTAGTTGACTGGGGTATTGAAACCAGGGGGCGCTATTAGACCCGAACTTCAGGGGGGATACCACTCCCAGCCAGGGCTGGCCTTAGCACTGGTCGCACATGGTGCAACATTCTTTTTTGGCGACCCCTCCCCATGTCCTCCTTTTCCATGAATTCCCTCACTTCCACTGACCAACAATGCACTTCATCTCTCTATAGCACCTTTCTGACAAACATTTCATTTTTTATAGTGCTACTCATAGTTTACTCACACTCAGTTCTGTGATCTGCAAGGTACACATTCTCTGTGTGTTGTGGGTGGTAAGAGTGCCCATGTGAGTGCACGGTGAGTGCTGCAACAGTGTGAGTGTAGGTAAGAGGAGTGACTGCAGCATGAGTGAGGGGAACATATGAATTTGAGTGTAGATGTAAGTGCATAGTGGGACGAAAGAATGCATGGTTAGTGATGGACTTGTTTGAGTGAGATTACGGATTGAGCAGTGAGGGGGACAGGTGAGTGAAGTATGACATGAGTGCAGGGTGCGTAGTGTGCTTGTTTGACTGCAGGATGAGGTACAGGATGAACAGTGGATGTGCATTGTGAGTGCAGAGTGATCACTGTGAGTGCAGGGTGAGCGGGTGAATGGTGGGAGTACATGGTGATCAGTGAGTGCATTGTGATTATGGGTGAGTGGAATTTGCGTAATCGCGTTACGTAAATCTACGCAAAATGGTAAAAAATGTCTGCAAACATGCAGAAATTCCGCAAGCATGCGGAATTGCTTGTTCGCGATGCTTTTTTCCTGTTTGCAATTGCTGTTTGCGTGCTTGGGGGGAAATATCTCGCAAACACGCATTCTGAGAACACGAACAAGCAAAAAAATTCGCAAAGTCGCGGAATGTCGAATTTTGGGCAATTTCGCGCTCTCCGCGGAACGCGAAATTACCAAAATTCCGCAAATTCCGCGAGCGGAACAGAATTTACTGCCCAGGCCTAATTGTGATTGCTGTGAGTGCAGGGTGAGCATAAAAGTGAATGGCGAAAATAAGGACAAAGACAGAAAAGTCACATTGCAAATGAATACATGCTTTATTTATAACCCTGTTTAGTGTCAAGTCAAGATCTTTCAAGGCTCTTTAAACAACACATTGCTGGCATTTTTCTTTTGGCAACCTTACTATATATTCCTTTTCATGGAATGCATTCTCAAACTACAGCAGTAAATGTAAATTTCAAATGTGAGGAATAGGCAGAGTGGGGGCCCAGGGGGTGCTGGAACCAGAACAAAACTAAGCCTCAGTAACCAGTTTGCAAAGGTATGCAAATAAGCAAAAGATTTCTGGCCTCAAGGCAGTTGCCTTCAACCCCCTTGCTGCTGGGCCTGGAAGCTCAGGTCACCTGCACCAACTGCACGCGGCACGCACCATTTAATTTAGAGACAGGACTGTTATGACACAAGTGACAACTCACTGCTGGTGCAACCAACGCCAGCAAGAGAGTGTACAGCTGCCTGAGTGCTCTACAGTGCTGATGGACCCCTGGAGGCTGGAACATGGGGAATGAAATGAAAGGGCACTCAGTTATGAAATGGCACGATATGGCCTTGAATTGTATAGTAGATGGTCATGTATTGTGCGTGTCCTTCCCTTCCACAGAGGCCAATGGGCTATTTCAAAGCCCCGCCATCCTCTAAGACGCACACATGCAGGGCATAGAAACTGCACCATAATAAACAGGGTGCAGTGCTGGCAACGTAGAACCACCTTGATACAAACTAACACCCAGGGCCATGCATCATTAAAAAACACATACCTAAAACTCATGCCGGGATTGGGAAACAGAAATCAAAGGTTTTTGCCAACCTACGGTGAAGAAAGGGTAGCGGTCCAGCAGTAGGACGCCTCCCACCCTCCTCCACAACGTATAAGAAGACGATGACTTCCCGTCCGCGCAGCGGGCGCACCGGCGGCGCGCCAAAGGAAAGCCCGTCTGCGCCCGTCCGCGCCTGGACCGGCTGAGGGCCATGCCCCTTACATCTCAGCCGCTAAATAGCAGGTATTATAGTGCGGAAGTCCTCCTTAGTATGAGGCCTTTGGGAATTAAAGGCTGTTCGCATTCTTTCCAGGCTATAGAGCTACCAGTGATCTGTCCGGGGTGTAAACAAATTCTCAAACCCATGCAACTACATGACGCAAAACGGGACTACAGCATGCTTATGCTAAATTGTAGATCCCTACCAAAACATAGGATGGAACTTGCTCTTCTGCTAGAAGAACGTATGCCAGATGCAGTTTTCCTCACAGAAACTTGGCTTACGACTGACTCTGACCCTGACATTGTGACAGCTCTTCCTTCAGGCTTTCAAATCATCCGGCAAGATCATCCTGAAGGGAGAGGAGGAGGTCTAGCCATTATATATAAAGAGCAGTATCATTGCCGAGTAATCCCTGAATCAATTCCAGAATGCTAGAGCCTAGCATTTAACCTGGAATTTTCCCCTAACAACTGTTTTTCAGGCACTGTTGTATACCGCCCCCCAGGGCCCTCTAAACAGTTTCACAAGCACCTTCCATCCATTGTAGCCAAACGGGTTACAACTGCCTCGAATTATACACTGTTAGGGGACTTTAATTTCCACTTTGATGCCACCCTGGATCATACTGCCATGGCGCTTGCAGATGATTTAGCGGCACTACAGTTAGCCCAACGAGTTGAGGCACCCACCCACATTAAGGGTCACTTACTGGACCCAGTGTTTAGTAACTGCACAGAGCTTGTGGTTGGGTTACCAATTTCCCTCCCCTGGACTGACCACCTACTTGTGCCTCTCACCTGGACTACACATAAGTCATTCCTCCCTAGCCCCACCGTAAGGAATGCTAGAATTTGGGCCCGATTACCAGTTGAACCTTGGTCTAGTAGACTCGCTATTGACCAGCCCCCTTATAACGGGGACCCATGTGTGGCCAATCAGGAATATGAAGAATGGATTGTACGATCCCTTGAGGCCACCCTTCCCCTGTGTAAAATCACATCGAAACGCTCTAAAAAAACCGCCCCATGGTATTGGAGGCCCTTAGGGAAAAGAAACGCCACTGCATGAAACTAGAAAGACGGTGGCGCATGGGTTACTCACTGGATGAGCAAACCCAATATAGAGAGGCAATTAAATCCTACAAGGTTGAGGTTAAATCTGTCCAGTCTACTTACTTCTCGGATAAAATCATGCGAGCCAAGTCTAAACCGAAGGAAATCTTTCAAATAGTGAAAAGTATCACCAAACTTCCCTCCCCTGGCATGCACCCGGGTAAAACTGTAGTCCACTGCAATGACTTGGCAGAATTTTTCCATCACAAAGTCTACCAAATCTACTCATCTTTTCCCTCCATAGCACCAGAACCCCCAGCTCAGGGACAGACAAACTTGGGGGATACCCCATCTCAATCCCCGATAACTCTGGATCATTTTCCAATGCTAGACCCCGAATCTCTGGATTCTATAGCCCGCAAGGTAAAATCTGGGTCTCCATGTGATCCAGCACCCCCAGAAGTTATGATGCTGGCACCTCAGGTCGTTCTACCCACCATCATGAACCTCCTGAATGCCTCCATCACCTCCGGTACCGTCCCTCCTGCTTGGAAGCGGGCCATGGTCCGTGCTCTGCTAAAAAAATCCAATCTGGACCCTGGTGACTTCAGTAGCTATCGTCCGATCTCCCTGCTCCCCTGGGTGAGCAAAATTCTCGAGAGGCACATCAATACCCATCTGGTGGACTTTCTCGAGAATAACCAGCTGTTAGATGCCACCCAGGCGGGCTTTCGACCCAGACATGGGACGGAGACCGCTCTGCTGGCAGTCAACGAGGAAACCAGAAAGATCCTGGATCAAGGGGGAGCAGTGGCAGTGATCCTCCTTGATCTAAGTGCGGCATTCGATACAGTCAGCCATGAAACCTTGCTAAGCCGTCTCTCGAATGTCGGAATAGCAGGCGGAGCATGGCTATGGCTCAAATCATTTCTGAGCAACAGGTCCTTCCAAATTTTTGATGGAGATACGGTATCCACGAGTAGGCCACTGAGGTGTGGAGTCCCGCAGGGCTCCTCCCTAAGCCCTGCGCTTTTTAACATCTACATGAGACCGCTGGCTGAGGTTGTCCATCCGTTTGGTATTAAAATTATCTCTTCCGCGGATGACACTCAGCTAGTGGTCTCCTTGGTGCAGGAGGATGGTCTATCAGCATCAGTGGGGCTGATAAAGTGTCTGGAGGAGGTAAAGGGATGGATGACTTCGTCTGCCCAACAGGTTTGGCTAAAGGCAATGGAGTCAGTTGGGACAGGTCAGGGGGAAGTCAGGGAAGGTGGACGTGTCCTTTTAGATCAAGCTCGACCTTTAATTGACTTATCATGAGGGCAAGACGTAAGATGGATGTCGTTCACAAAATGGAGTCTAAGGGGTCGGGACGGAAACTACGATTTAGGGTCGTTGGCGACCCTCGATTATGACGCAAATGTATAGGAATGATGTCCTAATCATTATCGGTTCGTGGACACCAAATTCGTCATGGTACGTTGATATTTTGTGACACGGGTATTGGACCTCGATATCGGGATAACAACAGGGTCCAGATTTTCAGAACCACAGACCCTCCTTTTGCCCTTATGTAAGGCAATAATTCATGTTAATCTGAGTCCAAATCTGTATGAAGGAATTCGTGGAGATGCTGCTGTAACATCATTCTGTTGCTCAGTTCATCCCTTGACACAGGCTTCCGCACACATGAAGTAGCACAGAGGCCACAGAGTGCAGGAGCGCACTGTACACACAGGCAGAACATAAACAGAAGTGCTAAGATCATCCCAATGAAGATCAGTGTTTTCCATCCCCAGGCAGTGATCAGTCCCCAGAACCACCCTAGCAAGGACCAGTCCCCTTTTTCTACGTGAAGGGAACCAGATATCTCGTGGAACTTAGAGATGGCCTGGTACACTGTCGGTGCGTTATCAGGGATGAAAATGCAACAACTAGATTGGATCACTCTACACACACCACCACGATCGGCGAGTATGATATCTAGGGCAACTCGGTTCTGAAGGGTCATAAGTCGATCCGACTGAAGCTCGGTCGTCAAATTGTCAAGTGCTCCGGCCGTTGTAATCACGGCGGATTTGACTATCCTAGATAACTGGCGAATATTCCTGCTGTTCACCATAGGCCCCCAAAATGGCAGAAAACCCTTTGCGAAGTCAGCGAATTCCTGACCCGCGGTGTCGTCTTTACTCACGACACCTCTAGCTGTCCTTGTCCGATGGTAATCTGCTCGGGCCGTGTAGGTGGGAGGCAGCAGAAATGAGATAAAACACGTGCCTGAGAAGTCAGGGGGCAACCATGTATATGCTTGGTCGTGGCAGACGAAATACGTGCCTTTGGCTGCTAAGAGTATAGGGGAAGTTCGAGAAGCGAACACATATGTTTCCGTGCATATGCTCTTTCCTAATTGTGCTTTGGGATCCCTACCAATACCTTGTAAACATAGGTGACCTCGGTGGGGTACTATCCAAACTGGGCGGGATTTCTTTGCTGTCTGGCTCTTACTCAGGTAAACCCCATATTTAGTTACGTTCCAACGAGGGTATGGAGTGAGTTCATCTTTGGGGATCGTTAGATATGTGTCGAACTCTCTACTCATGTTTCTTATCCCTGCCACTAGTGCCTTGTTGTTAGAATCGCTTTCAATGGAACCGGTTGGGTATGGTTCTAGGGCGAACAGGAACATGGTCTGGAAAGCCCACAGAGAACCATAATAACTGAATGGCAGGATGAAGTATGGGATACCCTTATCGGTCGTGTGCGGCATGAGTCCGCATATCCAACAATTTGATGTGTTCATTATGGACTGGTGTTGGTGTAGGAGTTGAATAAATGAGTTATTTACAAATTCGAGTCTTCTGGCAGACTCGTGTTCAGGTAGATGGTGAAAGGAGTGTGGAGAGAGAGTGGGAGGAGGCGTTGGCCGGGTGTCATTTTGGAATAAGGAAACTTGAAATACGAATAGAGCATAACCAGTCAAGAACATTACTATGCTACACAGCATTAAAACACATATTATTAAAAATCTTCTTCTGGACAGTATTGTACACAATTGTCTTTCAAAGTTCGTGAATCTGGCAGGTCTCTCTACCCTTGGAAACTCCATCCTCTACTTGCTGCCCGCGGTGGTAGGTTGGTTCTCCCAGGGAGTGCGCTCTGTTCAGTCCGGGGTAACTCCCTTGGACCAACCAGAACCGTTGACCTAAACGTCCCCAGTTGCACTCCCCAGACTTCAACCGCGACCCTAGCAGCAGAACCGGATGGTGGTTCGAAAATCAAAAATTAGCTAGTTCCCTGGGACGAGAGAGCTGAAAAATCAAAAAATAGTTCTTAGGGGAAAAGAAATCACATTAGTTTGCTCTTTTATTAGTCTCTGGGGTTAGATCTCAAGTTGTACCGTCGTCTCCCAGGTACGGAAGTGTCTTCAAACAATGTCTCAGGTTCGGTAGTGTCCAACTGCATAGACGGTGGCACAAGTCCTTGCAAAATACGATCACTGGCTATAATACTACCAATGCGCAAATTAGGAATAAACATCCATTTTACCCCCCCAATCATTCTACTGGGGATCAAGGATGAGGAGAGACAACATCAGTATAGCTGGGAATCTTTCTTATTCTTAGCTATGGCAGTTATGAGACTCTGTATTGCCTCTGCATGGCTGGATCCACTACCACCATCATTTCATCTATGGTTGGCTAAATTATTAGCAATATATAATTTGGAAACTGAGATATATGCAAGGAAAGGGAAAAAGGGAAGGAAAACGGGTAAACATATCTGGGATCCCATTACTCGTTGGAAAGAAGGGAATACGGTCTGATAGGTTTGAAAAGGTTTGAACAATATATACTCCGTTATGAAGATTATTATAGCTATTGAAGAAAAGATAAGAGATGCTGATCTTGACCCACTGTGGGGGAAAAAGCTTGTAATTTAATTTTGTTTGTTTGAACTTCAATCATCACTGTATTTATTTGTCTATATGGTTTTTTTGCTTCTGTTCAATTTGATATGCCATGTTTTATGTAAATATTGTCGTGCCCTGCATATATATGTAAAAAAGAGGGGGGGAAAAACTTCTCAATAAAAATATTTAAAAAAAAAAAAAAGCAAAATACGATCACTCTCCTTTTCGGCGCCAGTCTCTTTTAAACGTGCATCGCTGAAAGGGATGAAACGAGGTATGGATTCTGTTTCAGAGTCGGCAAGTCCTTTATTGACCCACCGGTCGTATGGAAGGGGCAGAGGGACCCGTTTACAATGGGTTCCGTGCACCCAGTTCTTTCTGCCTTCCACCCGAACAGCGGACCTCGTGGAAAGAAGTACCAGGTATGGTCCGGTCCACCTCGGCTGTCCGTTGTTTGTGCGCTGGAAGTTCCGCACCAGGACCCACGTGCCGGGTGTGATGGAGTGACCTGGATCGTCAGAGGCTGGTGGAGAGGAACTGTGAACCTGTTGGTGTAAAACACGCAATTTAGCTGTCAATTCGCACAAATAGTCAAGCAGTACGGGGTGTTCTATTTCGCTGAGTTTCTTTGGTCTTGGCACGCCCCAGACGTTGGCTGGGCGGCCAAACACTATCTCGTGAGGGCTAAGTCCTAATCTGGAATGGACAGTCATTCTCGTTGACAGGAGTGCTAGGGGCAAGGCGTCAGGCCATTTAAGACCTGTACTGGCTTGGATCTTGGCTAGCTTGAGTTTCAACGTGCCATTGTAGCACTCCACTAATCCAGCTGATTGGGGGTGATTTGCAGCGTGGAACTTCTGGTGTATGCCTAGACACTCACACACTCTCTTCATCACGCGTCCTATGAATTCACTTCCATTATCACTCCAGACAATTCTAGGCATACCAAATCTAGGGAAGAACTCTTTGACAAGGGCTTTGGCAGTTGTCAAGGCGGTATTGTCCTTAAGGGGGTACGCTTCCACCCACCTGGAAAAGACGCAAACAACAACGAGCACATACTTTAGATTGTTGCACCTCTCCATGTGGATGAAATCGAGCTGCAAAACCTCGAACGGATACATTGGAGGCGCAAAATGACCAGCTGGAGTTGGGGTTCATCTACCGGGATTGTACTTTAAACATACCATACAGTTTCTGACCACATTCTCTGCATATTTCGGGATATTGCTATTCTGCCATACTGGGGCCAATAGTTTACAGATTCCTTTCGAACTGATGTGCGCAAATCCATGAGCCATTGTTACTACTGCAAGTACATATGCGTTAGATAATAGCCATCGCTGGTGTTCTGACAATTCGACCCAACAACCATTCGCATCTAGTCTACCCTTACTTTCTCTCCACTCATTCAACTCTTTCTCAGTTGCCTCGGCTTGTATAGATTTCACGCTTTCAATGGTGTCTTCGCACATTCCCACATCAGCAATCCATCTAGCGGGACCCGCAACATACATCCGACTCATTGTGTTCCTTGCAGTCTCTTTCGCAACCTCGTCTGCAAATGCATTCCCGCGGCCAACATCATCCTGAATCTTTTTGTGTGCACTGCATTTCATAACGGCAACTTGTAGGGGCAAGGTCAGTGACTCAAGGAGTTCATTAACTAGCTGACCATGTTGTATCTTTGCACCATGTGATGTAAGGAAACCACGTTCTCGCCACAATCTCCCAAAACTGTGAGCCACACCAAAGGCGTATTGGCTGTCAGTGTACACATTCACTCGCTTTCCTTTTGCTAACACACATGCTCTGGTAAGTGCAATAAGTTCTGCCGCTTGTGCAGAATTATGGGAAATGCGCGCGGTCTCTATAATGGTGTGTAATGTTGTTACGGCATATGCTGCAGTCGTGTCACCATTCGGCAGCTTGAAACATGAACCATCAACCCATAAAGTGTCATTGCATTCAAGAAGGGGAGTGTCCTGTAAGTCTACTCTCCCTTTTGTCTCTTCTTCTGTCCTAAAGCAGCAGTCATGTTTATCAATCTTGTCTGTTTCTGTCGGAATGGGTAATAACGTTGCGGGCTTCAGTGTATCACACCTCTTTATGTGGATGTGACTTGCTAACAGTGTAAGTTCGTAACTCGATAGTCGAGCGCTAGTAAGATGTTGTGTCTTCGTCCTGTTTAGCAAAATGTCTACTGCATGTGGAACCATAACGATCAGAGTATTATTCATGACTAATCCAGCAGACTGTCGAATGCAGACAGCTGCTGCTGCGGTAGCCCTCAGACAACTTGGTAGGGCTTTAGCCACAGGGTCTAGAGTTGCCGAAAAATACGCGCATGGGCGCTGTTTGTCCCCAAAGTGTTGTGTTAAGACTGATAATGCACAACCTTCCTTCTCATGGACGTATAATGTAAAAGGCTTACAGTAGTTGGGGTTTCCCAACACAGGAGCCGAACACAATGCATCACGCAACTCGTAGAAACTCGTCTGACAATCTTCAGACCAGGGCATAGGATTGGGCGTGTCTTTACAGAGTAGCGCCAGCAAGGGTTTAGCTAGTAGTGAGAAATTCGGTATCCATTGTCTACAGTACGATGTAATGCCCAAGAAGGCTCGAACCTCTCTCTGTGTCTTTGGGGCACTCAGTTCTGCTATTGCCTCTATTCTTTCTGGCGTCAGTCTCCTTCCCTCCTTCGATAAGATGTGACCTAGGTAGGTTACTTCTTGTCGGCAAAATTGTAGTTTGGAAAGAGAGACTTTGTGCTTCATGTCACATAAGTGACGCAACAATGACAGTGTAGCTTGTTTGCAAATTTCTTCAGTGTCTGCGGCGATCAGCAGATCGTCGACATACTGAATCAGAGTTGACCCATCTGGTAGAACAATGGTGTCTAGTTGTGTTTTCAGGGCCTGACTGAATATGGATGGGCTTTCGCAGTAGCCTTGAGGAGCGCACTTGAAGCGGAAGCTTCGTCCTCCTAAATTGAAACCGAAAAGATCTCTACTCTCCTCGGCAATCGGGATGCTGAAGAAAGCGTTCTTCAAGTCGATCACCGAGAACCAATTTGCTGAAGCTGGAACCATTGTCAATAAAGCAGTAATGTCGGGGACAACTGGAAACTGTGGGATAACTACCTTATTCACTTCTCTGAGGTCGATCACGAACCTGTATACAGGCGGTTGTGAAGGATCAGTACGTTTTAAGACGGGCAAAACTGGACTGTTACAAACATTTCCTGTTATTTCTTCGATGACGTCTTTATCAATCAGGTCATAAACAATCGTCAATAACGCTCTTTCACATTCACCAGATATCTTATATTGGGGAATACGTGGCAACCTAACGTTGGCTTTCAAAGTTATGACATACAGTGCTATCTCCAAACGACCTACATCATTAGGACCATCGGCCCAAAGTATATCAGGAAGTGATAACAATTCAGTCGCAATATTTTCTTTTGACACATACATTGGAGAAACGACTTTCTTACCTAAAGTAAGCTGTACTCCCAAGGGAGAACAGTACAAAGTCGCATACAACCTCTTTAGTAAATCCAAGCCTAACAAGTTTTCACCGCAACCTGTCGTCAAAATGAGGGGTGCTTCTAATTCGCATGGGCCAACAGAAAGGGATATAGGACTAGAGATCGGGTTTCTAACAGGGGCGCCAGAGAAACCTACTGAGACATTCATTTCGCCAGACAAAGGTGCGCCACAAAGTTTCGAGTGCATAATAGAACTTTTTGTAGCACCAGTATCCAGCAGAAATGGCTCTGACACTCCTGAGGTAATCACCTCGACATAAGGTCCATTCTGATCTACTGGAACTGAAACAACTCCCTCTCTTTGTCCATGGCTGTCCTAGCAATCATTACCCTCATTTTCGTGTTCGGTGTAATAGTCGTCAGCATAGTACTGGGCTGACTTGGACGATGCATTATTCTGTTGGTCAAAGCTGTTCATGGAATTCTGAGTCGGAAAATAAGTCGTATTCTGAGTGAGATTTCCACGGCCCCTACCTCTAGGGGCATGCTGAACACCTCTTCCCCTTACACCTGAAGAACCGTTTAAACGTCGCGCAAGGGCCGGACAATTACCTTTAAAATGACCCTCTTCCTTGCAATACGCACATTGATTCGGGCCATACGTAGGACGCTGATGGGAAAACTCATTTCCTTGCGCGTTTCTCGAATACTGCTGTTGTTGTTGATAATTGGGCTGACTAGCCGTGCGAGGCGGATAGGCCTGCTGGAGAAGAACCTTAGTTTTCAAATCTTTCGTCTTCTTATCTGCTTTATCTAGCTCGTCTTTACGCCTATTTTCATAGTACTGGGCTGTAGCTAAAATCTGCGCCGACGTAGAGACAGCCCAAGCACTCTCTGAATCTTTCAGTTTGTTACATAGTTCAGGAAGCAAATTATGTACGAACTTGTCTACAAACAATCTTTGACCACCCTCGGTAGCCATATCTTGACCAATATGATCGGTGAAAGTTTCCTCAAATCTCGTGAAGAAGTCAGACACATTCTCATCTTTCTTTTGCTTACATGCGGATAGCTTGTCCCAGTTTACGCGCACTTCAGGCATTATTGTTTTCATGTACGCTATAATCCTACTGGGAAGTTCAGCTATTAACGGCTCAGGTTTAAAACCACCGACTTGTCTAGCATCTGTAGTCGCAATGTTCGCCCACGAGTCACCTAGTTCCTGATCGGGATCCGTATGACGGATTTTGCTCCATAAAGGATGTGGAACAACGTTCCCAAACAACATGTCTACATCCGCTAAATTCATTATACATGAGCTTGCAGTTTGCGATAACTCCTTATAATACCCAGTCGGGTTTTTACGAGGGTCAGGTAGTGACTGCTTGAGTGCCAACACTTCCGATCTTTTCCAGGGGACATGTACCCATACACGCTGGAAATGAGGCAGAATCGGTGGATTCGCATTCGCATCACCTTCCCCCCAAACCGGAGGAACCTCTCTCATGGGGTACTGTCTCGCTCTCTTCCTACTAGACGTACCACATTCAGATGATGACCCAGAATTACCACCCGTACTTCGATATGATAAAAATATCCCAACTGCTTTTTCGACATCGGGACCTATGATCATGCCTTCCCCAAATTTAAATCGTACATTGCACAACTCTCGAGTGTTGCTCTCTTGACCATTATCTTCCAAATCCTCACACAGAAAAACACACATCTGTTCAAAAACATATCTTTGCGTCGGTTCATCCCATTGACGGAAGACGTTCACGACGGACTCTACATCATATCTCGCTGTATCCATAGCCCAATTCCGTGCTAACTTATTCAGTGATTCCCTCTCTTGATAATCAGGCATTTGGCTTCGTAATTGTCTTGGTCCCGTATTAGGGGTCGTTTTAGGCGACCGAAAAAGTGGTGAAGGAATGTTAGTAGCAATGCTGGCCATTTTATGCCAGACGAAAGGTGAAAGCGGAGGAATAACTGGTGGCAGAACAGAGTCACGCAAAGTAGGAACAGAAGCATTCGTAGAGCGAGTATCAGAAGAAAGAGAAGGTGTGCTAGGAAAAGTTGTAGGAGGAACAGTAGGAGAAATAGATGTAATCGGTGAGCCTTGAGGAGGCTGCACCAGAGAAATAGAAGGCAGTTGAAGAGCAGCTGGTGAGTGCTGTAAAGGAGCCGGCATAACAGCTACCAGAGGTGCAACTAAAGGTTGCGGAGGTGCTGTGGCATTTTGTGCATAGGGCGGTGGCGAACTTAGCAGATGTGCCATTAATGGATCTTTTTCACGCTCTTTTATTATTTCTTTCTGAGGATGTTGTAAAACAGGATAGCATTTATCTATTGCCATTTTACGTTGCCTGTGCAACTGCTCACTTATTTGTTCTTCTTCATTGTCTTTAAATTTTATCGCGGCTTGCATTACTGAAATACCTCTTTCTCTCTTATTTTTCTTTTCTAATTTAATTTCCTTTTGTTTGGCCTCTTCACGCCATAAACGGAAAGAGTCAAACATCGCCGGCCGGGCTTTCTTCTTGAACAATTTGACCTCTAGATTATCTAAAATTTCTGAGTCGAAACTACCATATTGGGGCCATTTTAAAACACCATCCTTACGGGTGTATTTTATCCACACTTCATTATATGCGATAGGACCTACGCCATGCTTCACATAGAGCTCATACGTTGGAGTTCCAATCGGAGGAACCGGACAGGAATCCTCTAATCGGGAGTCCTTACTACAACCAAGACAAAACAAGTTTCCAAGTCTGCTAAAACCAGGCATCTTCGCTCACTAGTCTAGCTTCAAACTTCAAAAGATTATCTATTACGATATTTCTCGTGAAAACACGAGTCCTTCGGCTTTGGGGCTTGCAAGTACCAAATCAAGCCGTATCTCAAGGATACCAAAAACTAAGGACAAACTAAGGACTGGGAGACGCTCCACTTATACTTAACTGAAGTATTTGAAGATCTGTGACGTCGCTAGAAGACTCGTCTATCGTTTCGCTCTACCAAGGATCACTGGGTCCAAAACAAGGCGATAGTCAGGGCAGCAGTCCTTCGTAGCCGTCGGGACGCGGGGAACCTCGCAGCAAAGACCTTCGGAACCACGTCGACATACAGGGGTCGCTGAAGTGGCTGGCCGTCCTCCGGAATTTTCACACGAAGCTCCTCACGAACATCTGGCTTGGACCGTCGCCGCTTGATACCGCCCCGAGTTGGGCGCCAACTGAGGTGCCGGGTTTTTAGGAACCCGGTGGTGCCAGGGAATAACACTCGAAGACCTCTGAGCTCCCCCTTGTTTCGGACCACAGAAACACGGAGTCTTCTAGTCGTAGTCAGAGATCAAGTTTTATTGATAGCTACCAAGTAACAGGTGTCCTAGAAGCACGACAAGCACGGGTCATGTGTTCTCAGGAGACTGTTCGTTTTTACAGAACCAGCCTTTTCCTTATATACAGAAATAATAGCTGCAAGCAAGAATTCTTGAGTTTATGATACGGCTGTAAACATATTTCTATAATAATACAAAGAGCGAAGTCATGTAAGCAAGCCCACATTATAGATGTCCAGTTCGTGATAGATTACCCAGCCAGACCCGGAACTCCCATCAGATATCGATGAAACATCAATAAAGGAAGGTACCACCCAGTCATAAAACTGGCCATAAACAAGGAGTATGGACAGGTGTATGTTTGTAGAAAGCATGGTCTGTATGTAGTGAATGGTTTGAGGAATGTTATGTATTGATGCTATCGTATTTGGCCACTGGGCGAGGGGCTGCCCAAACAGGTTTGGCTAAAGGCAATGGAGTCAGTTGGGACAGGTCAGGGGGAAGTCAGGGAAGGTGGACGTGTCCTTTTAGATCAAGCTCGACCTTTAATTGACTTATCATGAGGGCAAGACGTAAGATGGATGTCGTTCACAAAATGGAGTCTAAGGGGTCGGGACGGAAACTACGATTTAGGGTCGTTGGCGACCCTCGATTATGACGCAAATGTATAGGAATGATGTCCTAATCATTATCGGTTCGTGGACACCAAATTCGTCATGGTACGTTGATATTTTGTGACACGGGTATTGGACCTCGATATCGGGATAACAACAGGGTCCAGATTTTCAGAACCACACCCCTCCCCGATAATATGTGGCTATCATCTCTCTATGCTGATGGTATGTGGTTTTTAATCATGATGATTGTCACAGTGACGATCATCATGATTAAAAAATTGTATTTATTGCAGCCAGCCACGCCACTGCCCACAGTGGTGCGCAAGGCGATCACAAGGCTGATGCATATGTTTCAGCGTAATGATGAATGAACTCATGATGAAGCTCGTTTTGAAGAACACCTGCTGGGTCCCAGGACGGAACTATGATTGGTGATTTCAGTAAAATATTTTGCAGACTCTTGCTAATGCCACACCACCTCTTGTAACTGAAGTTTAAGGTCCAAGACTGGCCAATGACACATTATTAAACAGGAAGATACAGCTGTACTGCCTTTTAAGAAGAAGTAAAGCGTCTTTCGAAGGAGGCCCCTGGGCCCGACCGCGCAAGCCGCAACCAGCCACCTCGCTCGTTCTGCTCTCACTGCAATGTATTAGCCACGACCTCTCCACCCACAACATGGAAGTGTCACGTGGTGAAAGAGTAGTGGGTGATTCAGTTTGAGTGCCAGTATTGTGCCCCACCCCAGGACACCCTCACAGTTACCGCCAGTAGCCTCTGACTGACCTGGTACCCAGCCAATGGGAAGATGTGACACATCTCTTCCCATCTATGCACCGGCAACACTACAAGGGACGCATCCAGACGGTGCACAGTCAAAATATCGACTACAAAATATCGACTGGACACAATATAGAGTTTTAAATATCGAATGGACAAAATATCGACAGGACAGAATATAGACATCAAAAATATCGTTATTAAGGTAAGTAATGTAATATCGATTGTAAAAAATATAGACATTTAAAATATCGAAGTATATAATATAGTTTAATAAAATTATCGATTTTTTGATAATATTGATTTTTTTATAGTGATATTTATGTTATTATGTGTGTTAATAGTGTGTATTTATGTTATAAATATTTTTAATTATTGAAATTTTTATTTGTTAATTTTTGCGTAATTTAATTCTGTAGCGGGTTGTGGGTTTATAGGCGAATAGGGTGGGAAGTAATTTAATTATAATTAATTAAATATGTAAATTAATTTATTGTTATTTATTTTTAATTATTTGTTAATAAATGTATATTTATTAATTAATTAACTTTTAATTGGCAATTAATTTTAATTAATTGATTAATTGCTAATTATGTTAATTTTACTAATGTATTTTCTGTAGCGGGTTGTGGGTTTATAGGGGAATAGGGTGGGAAGTAATTTAATTATAATTAAATAAATATGTAAATTTATTTATTGTTATTCATTTTTAATTATTTGTTAATTAATGTATATTTGGTAATTAATTAACTTTTAATTTGCAAATAATTTTAATTATTTGATTAATTGCTAATTATGTTAATTTTACTAATTTATTTTCTGTAGCGGGTTGTGGGTTTATAGGGGAATAGGGTGGGAAGTAATTTAATTTTAATTAATTAAATATGTAAATTTATTTATTGTTATTTATTTTTAATTATTAGTTAATTAATTTATATTTGATAATTAATTAACTTTTAATTGGCAATGAATTTTAATTAATTGATTAATTGCTAATTATGTTAATTTTACAAATTAATTTTCTGTAGCAGGTTGTGGGTTTATAGGGGAATTGGGTGGTGAGTAATTTAGTTATAATTAATTAAATATGCTAACATATTTATTGGTATTGTTATAGAATTAATTGTTAATTAATTTTTTATGGCTAAATAATGAAATTAGAATTGCTAATTAATTTTATTTATTTGAATATTTGCTAATTATGTAAATTTAATAACATTTTTTATTGTATTTAATTAGAATTTATTGTAAATTAATTTTTAAATGTGAAAATATTAATTGTTAATTTGTAATTAATTTGTATTAATAGTTAAATAATTGTAATAATTAATTTTAATTAGTAATTTTAATTGATTAATTATTATATTATAATAAATTCGTAATTACTTTTAAATAATATTTGATAGATATTAATTTATATTTATTGAAATAATATATGAAGAATTTAATTTCCCTACTGTTGCACCTACTGGAGTGGGAATAGTAATTTTAACCCCTACGCTATCCAACGCTTTCCCTACTGTTGCACTCTTTGGAGTGGGAATAGTAATTTAAATCCCTACGCTATCCAACGCTTTCCCTACTGTTGCACTCTTTGGAGTGGGAATAGTAATTTTTACCCCTACGCTATCCAACGCTTTCCCTACTGTTGCACCCACTGGAGAGGGAATAGTATTTTTTACCCCTACGCAATCCAACAATTTCTTTACGGTTGCACCCACTGGAGTGGGAATAGTAATTTTTACCCCTACGCTATCCAACACTTTCCCTACTGTTGCACTCACTGGAGTGGGAATAGTAATTTAAACGCCTACGCTATCCAACGCTTTCCCTACCGTTGCACTCTTTGGAGTGGGAATAGTAATTTTTACCCCTACGCTATCCAACGCTTTCCCTACTGTTGCACTCTTTGGAGTGGGAATAGTAATTTTTACCCCTACACTATCAAACGCTTTCTCTGCTGTTGCACCCACTGGAGTGGGAATAGTATTTTTTACCCCTACGCTATCCAACACTTTACTTACTGTTGCACCCACTGGAGTGGGAATAGTAATTTTTACCCCTACGCTATCCAACACTTTCCCTACTGTTGCACTCACTGGAGTGGGTATATTAATTTGAACCCCTACGCTATCCAACGCTTTCCCTACTGTTGCACCCACTGGAGTGGGAATAGTAAATTTTACCTCTACGCTATCCAACGCTTTCTCTACTGTTGCACTCTTTGGAGTGGGAATAGTATTTTTTACCCCTACGCTATCCAACGCTTTCCCTACTGTTGCACCCACTGGAGTGGGAATAGTATTTTTTACCCCTACGCTATCCAACACTTTCCTTACTGTTGCACCCACTGGAGTGGGAATAGTCATTTTTACCCCTACGCTATCCAACACTTTCCCTACTGTTGCACTCACTGGAGTGGGAATAGTAATTTTAACCCCTACGCTATCCAACGCTTTCCCGACTGTAGCACCCACTGGAGTGGGAATAGTAATTTTTACCCCTACGCTATCCAACGCTTTCCTCACTGTTGCACCCACTGGAGTGGGAATAGTAATTTTTACCCCTACGCTATCCAACGCTTTCCCTACAGTTGCACTCTGTGGATTGGGAATAGTATTTTTTAGACTTATGCTATCGTACGGTAATAATATTGGATATTATTTAATTATATTATGTTAATATATATATATGTTTTAACAAATATGATTGTAAAAATTTTTTTTTAACTTTCATTAATTATTTAATTATTATAAGTTAATTTAAGTATTTTTAAGTATATTTTAGTAATTAATTTTTAATTTTAATTTAATTTAACACTGTTTTTAATAAAGTCGATATTTTTTAAAACGATATTTTTGTAAATGATATTTTGTACTCGATATTTTTGTACTTACCTGTTTGCAGATACAAACTCGATATTTTGTCTGTAGATATTTTTTCCTCGATATTTTTGCAAGTCGATATTCTGGCAGTCGATATTATTTCAGTGATCCCATCCAGACCCCTCTCATACAATAAATGTATCAATGCACTCCTATCTCGGGGCAAATCCACCCCCTCTCCAAAACACCAGACCTACAGACCAGCAAGTTTTCTCTGTCACATGTGTGGTCGGGAACGCAGTCTCTTCATTCAATACAGATTACTGTTTTTCATACCGCACAATAAATACACCAGAAATAATTTGCTCACTGCAAAGAACCAAGTACACTTCTGAAATAAAAGAGATGTATTTCAACTTTAAAAAAAGATAATGAATTGAAAACGTTCTTAAGATACGTTAAGCTATTTAACAGTGAATATGAAAGTATAGGAATAGAGTATCTGTTAATTCCCACTTGCATTGGCCTGTGATCTCCAGTGAGGCCTGCACTCGAACACATTGGCACACCCCGTCCCCTCACACAGTATACAGCATAGGAAGTACAATGCAGGGAGGCATGCCCATTCCTCTCAAACAGATCTGCCGCATGCAGCCGCACGCGCATCGGTTCACGAAGGGGCCTCTGCCCTCCGATGCAGGGTACTTAAAGAGTCTGTGTATGTTCACAGGTGGTCTATGTCCCAATACATGTAACAATGAGGCAGGTGTCACTCTCTTACACACGCACACACTTTCTATGTCTAACATTACACACACACACACACACTTTAACCCACCTCATCCACCTCGCGGTCTCTGTCAGTCTCTCAAGTACACAATCTTTCACCTATCTCTCTCTCCTCTCTATCACCTTTTCCTCTCTCTATTACCTTTTTGCTCCCTCGCCCCACTTAACCCCACCCGAGGACGTTCCTGGCATAGTTTCCCTGCAGCGTTGTGGCTTCTTAACAGTTTCTCGTTAATATTGCTCCTGAACGGGCAGCTCAGTATATGTGAACCACTGGGTATAAAACGTTACTGCATACATACATTCTGCACGTGTTCTGAGTCAATATTTTACACAACTGCCCTCTCACCCTGCCCCCACTCTCACAGTGTAACTTACTGGAGATGTAACTGCTTCACGGTCTCCACATTGCGCTGAACCGTGCCGGACCTATATCGCCCGTCCCGTCCGCGGCCCACTGCCCATGATGATGCCGAGAGATGCATGCCTCCCGGCCGATTCCCTCCCATTCCATTCCACCCCGACTACTGTCTGGAACAGTCTGACAGACTCAACTGCGCGGGCCGCAGAAGACAGGGCAAACAAGGCTAGCCAGCCAGGGCTATAAATAATTAAATTATGTCCGGCGGTGCGACGGTGCCTCTCAATCGTCACGATGGGTCTCTGACGCTTCCTCGCCTCACCAGTCACGCACACTAGCTACACATTAAGACAGCTTCTTTACATCTCACAATGACATTCGGATTTGGGATGATAGTAACAAAGCCCATCCCATTAGATCCCCCACCATTTCTCTTGCAATCATGGCTGCTCAGGACCAACACAAAAATGTTTAAACAACATATCAGGTTGGACAACCCAGTGTAGTAACTAGCTAAGAAGACGAGGATCATAAGAAGCACCATAAAGGGGCCTGAAGAGCCGGTCAAAGCTGCCGGCTTATTGAAAACCTTACACTGCAGATATCTTTCCACCGCCTCCTCATCCACTGCACTATTGATCTCTGCAGCCCCCAACACGATGACCGAACCATTATCATGCAAATCATGGACACACTTTATATATAGGATAAAAGAACAAAGACAGCACCTTTCCAACCACACACCCAAAGTGTAGCTTGCTGCCTTTTAGGCAAGCACGTCAGTGCCCCACATATAGTAGTAAGCGCTGTATAACTGTTAAATATAAAATCATCTCTACAAGTCACATTACATGAGCCGCAAAACATAAGATGGGTGAAATTGGTGAAATTGAAGTAACTTGAATACGCCCAACTATGTCTGCTCCACCAGAATATAAAGTGCAGGCACAACACGCATGAACACTATAAAGCAAACTACAGTCCAGCAGGTGCAACTACACACTTCTGTTTGACAATATTGAAAGCACATATTATTTCTGTCTCTGCAGCCAGTGTAATTGCAACACATGCTTTAGAAACATCAAACATCAAAAGCACTCATTTTCAGCTACTTCAATAGAAAAGATCACAATACCCCATTTCAGCGGCCATAAAACAAACAGTACACAAATGCCTGCAGAAAACACTTCTGTTTCCTAATGATGTAAGTGAAAAAAGTAAAAGAAGAGTCAGTAAAGCAACTTTTAACTATCAGTGACATTATGAAACACAATGTCTCGGACAACTTGGCAAGACTACAAAGGGCTCCTTACCGTACCCAACAGCACTAGTTTGGTTCCGTTTTCAAAAAGTTGGGGAGTTACCACATGGGCGACCTTGCCATCTCTGATGCCTCCTCGCCTCACCAGTCACACGCACTTTGAATTGCGCAATCAGAAATGCGCATGACAATTGTTGGTCACGTCACCAGCCCCACATTAAGGGCTAAGACCGCGCAAACGTGGCAGTGACATCTGCACGTTGCGCAATGTTTTTTACGTTTTACCATTTAAATAATTTAGGAAGCGATCGAGCGAGCGTAAGAGTTTGTTATATAACGTAACGGTACCTGCTACCAGTATTAATTAATTACCTCCCAAAGGTTCTCGGATGTGCAGGTCTTGCTGGCTCTGCACTGAGGAGGCCCCCTGGAGCGCGGGGCCCCCCTCACCGCAGGGGCTGCGGGGGCCTGTGTTACGCCCCTGGCTGGCAGAAAAACATGGTTACGATGGCGGTAGGACCGCCAGCAACGGGCTGTCGGTAGTGGTCTCACTGTAATGGTAATCAGGTTCATAGTTTTTTTACCCACCATGCCACCTCAGTTTGGACCGAGGAATATGCAAACTCTGTCCTACCCTGCTCCAAAAGAAACAATCAAGCCCGAAATGCCAGGTCAGGGTGGACCTGGTATTGGGTTGCTTGTGTTCCGGTTGAGGGAGAGCAAACATGGCAGAGTACCTTGTCCCTCAATCTCACGGTCAGCCCACTCTGTAATGAGTTGGGCAGACTGCCATCTTTCTGAAGGAGGTGCCCATGCTGGCTCAGCCAATGGAAAACTTATTCAAACAGCCTTATGGTGTAGCGCCATCAGAGAAAGGCCATCAGACCACCTGCCCTATTTAAAACAGATGGTCTGATGTATTTGCTTTACGTATGTCGCTGCCAGGAAAAGCCCGGCAGTCTAGAACAGAAAAAAAAAAATATTTTTTTGGTTGAGGGGTTTGTTTTTGAAAAACAAAAATCTTTGGTGTGCAGTCACCTGAAAGACAGCAGTCACTCACCAATCATGGTGTTACCGCAGCGGCACCGCAGTGACTGAGTGTTCCTCTGAAGACACAAAGATCACAGCTAGTTAGCGGTAAACTCTAGATATATTCTTCTGTAGTCTGTTAGGTGTGGTGGGCGTAATGTCCTCCGCTACACTGACGAATGGCGGGATACTCGTCAAACTTCAAATCAGGCCGAGTATTTCCGCTAACAATTTGAGAATTTGCTATTTTCACCCAACTCTAAATCAGGGCATGGTTGAGAGCAGCAGAAAAGAAAGTGAATGGAAAGTTCTTGTTCTCATTCGTTTACTACTTTTGATAAATACAGTAGTCCTGCTGAAAAGCATCAAAAACCGTTTGAAACATGTATTTGAAAGAAAGCATGGTATATATTATAAAACTGTACCTAAACCGTCTCCTAACAAAAACAAGCACATTCATACTCTCCTAAATAACTTTTTTAGAACTTGGTATTCGTATGGTCATACACGGGATGCAATTTCATGGTTACTCATTTTCACTTAGTGGTGCATTAGGAAAATAAAAATGCATATCCTTCTAGGCTCATGGATAAATATACTGCTCTTTTGGGATCACAGGCAATCAGGGCCGGACTGAGAACCAAAACCGGCCCTGGCAAAGTGCTCGGCCGCCCCCCTGGGGGTGCGACCGAGCGTTTTGCCGGGGCCGGTTTTCGGCCGATTTTGTAACAGGGCCGATTTTGCAGCTATGCTGCAACAACGGCCCTGTAACAAAAACGGCCTCCAGGGCCCAAAACCGGCCCCCACCCTTGCAGCGCACCGGGGGATTGCCCGGTGCCCGCAACAGCCAGTCCGGGCCTGCAGGCAATCCGCATATGACAGCAGAGTTGATACATTGGTTTGTTTCTGCCAATGTCTTTGTAAGCTCAAAGGGAGTCACTCTTCCGAAGAGTAACTTGAGATCACACAGATTGTACAGTACAAGGCTGTATTCATTTGGTACTATTAGAAGCATTCAACTTTGTTTAGTAATAATGTTATGTGTGACAAGAAAATACAGCAGATTTTAATTTAAACATATTAACTGGCTCCAGATTTCTTGCAACCTGTCGCTTTCATAGGCACTGCAAAACCACAAACGCTTGAGTTTCACATTTGGGTCTATCAAACTATATTTTCACCATTTGTAACACTTGTTCTTTCCATGTATTTCAATGTCTTTATAAAACAATACACTTGTTTTACAGACCCCTCTATCTACCCTAAACATGGATGTCTCTGCACAGCCCTACTCCGTCTTGGAGCACGGGCATGATCACTTAATTTAATAGGAAAAAAATTGGAATTTGTACCACATGATCTGGGTGGGACTATAAAAATAATATACTACACGTGTTAGCGGAGGGTTTTTATTTGTGTTTGTAAAATAAGAAAAACAATAGGCTACTCTGATAAAATAAATTAACAACCAGTTGATCAATGATTCTAGGGAAATTTGACATTGCAAGATTATTTTCAACAATCTCTACACATTAGTTTCCATGCGACCTTTCACTTTTCCTCCCCAAAAAAGAGTGAAAATTGAGAGCCCATAATTTTCTCTTTAAAGTACGATCTCACTTGTTGCTCTGTGTGATTTCACATCCATGCCCGCGCTGGAGGTCTTTCTGCGGTTCAGCCTCCTGTATTGGTCTCAGTTTAACAGATTACTATGCCCTTGTGTTAGAAGCCCTCTCAGATGGCATGGGGCAAGCAGAAGCTACTGGGACAAACCGTGAGGTTTGAGGCATTTACTCCTATTCTCCCGGGGCCCGAACTACTATGGGCTCTAAGTAACTGGGCCAAGTACTACTCCTTCAACACTTGACTGTTAGTGGAGATGCAGGCAATAGATGTACATCGGCTTCTTGAGGATGAGGAAGGTGCAAGGTTAGCACAAGGACAAGACTCAATACATTCTCAGTAATCCCAGCTAAATACATCCTTTTATGAAAAATGAAATATTTATATACAAACTAAAAGGGAAATACAGCACTCTATAAATAATCTTCGCAAGGCCAGCACTCTAGCATGGTCCAGCTAAGATCCTCAGTCCTTTTACCCAGTCAACATACTGTGGTTATTCCCCATTTACTTGAGGAAACATTCAGGTTAGGCCACACTAGTGAGTATGAGTTTTAGAAGTTCTATGATGGCTTTTTAAAAATCAAAGTTTCTCAGTGCCATAACACTACAGTCACAGCAAGTTCCCCCAATAACAAAGTCTTACTCGCTCTCACTGGTATAGTGATACAGAAGGTCTGGATGTGTGTTCATGGGCTGGCAATGTGCAGTAGTCTGAATGCTGTGGGTCAGGCTACAGGCATCCTTGGTACTCCTCCTATCCTGGGGTAAATCCTCCTTAATCTCGCAGCAGGTCTATAGTGGCTTCTTGGTTCTGGTGGTTAAGTCGATGCTCTACTTATACAGGTTGCAACACGAGGCACTTCACTTTCTCACGCTCCTCAGGGCGTCAACCCTCGCTCTTCACCATAGCCCTCATTGGGCATATGAGAGTTGTGAACATTGGTAAATGGGTGGAAAGTCCAATCGCTGTGGCAGTCCCGACAGGAATGGAATCTTACACTTACTTAGTTTCAGGGATCCACTCCACAGAATCCCCACTGGACCTCAATCCCTCAAAGAGTCCTCTGGTCTGGGCAGCAGGTGGAAGCTGGTGCTCCAAGCTCCAGGGCAAGTGCCTTCATCTCACCCAGGAGGAAGACTAGCAGACTTTGGTCCCTAGTCCTGGTCACAGTGGACAGAAGTCACACGGAGCTTCTCCACGAGTATGTACAACCACAGTTGACTCTCTGACATTTGAAAATTTGGGAGATTCAAGCTCCCATCTTTATAATCAATTTCTAGTCACAGGTGTGATTTAGTGTCTCAGTCTTTGAAATTCAGGTTGGGGTGTTGCCTCCTTTGAAGTGTCCACTCCTATGTCCTGTGCTTCAATCAGGAAGCAGCCAGTAACAGAAGACGCAACTGTAATTTTGACAGCCCTACAGCACCAGCTTTGTAGTAACTCAAGGCTCACACCTGAATGTCAGCCTCACAGGTATATGCCTAATAAAATGTTGCAAAGACCCAGGCCTGCTCTTTATAATCTCCAATCTAAGTAGGGTTTCTATTAGCCCCATCCTCTTCCTGATGATGTGCCTAGGTCTCACTGACCAGTGACCTAATCGGAATCAAAGAATCTCTTTGAAGTTAACAGGAGAGCCTGGCTCTCCCTTTCACCAGTGTGTATCCCACCAAACTCTGAGGTTCAGGAATGTGAAAATCCACAAATCTGTCTGGGATGTCTCCTCCACCCCCACATGTCTTTCCAAGGCTCTGGGTCTCCAATATGGAACCCAAAGGGCTCCATGTACTGAACCACACACAGGCATGCCTACATCTCAGCACAAACACAGATACATGCACGATGCACAGAGCTATACACAGACATTATATAGTACAGGAGCATGCTGGCAAGCCCCACTCCAGTGACGCAGGTAAAAAATCCTGTTCGTTCTGCTGATCATTATTACAAAAACAAGGTATGCTGCCACGTACGCTACGGGTAGCATTCCTTCACCACTGCAAAGGTAAGTGCAATTTATGATTGCAAGGGTTTCATGTAAATATCCCTAAATGCTATTCAGTGGGTTTCCACTTTCTTACTTCACAACCCTTTTTTCTCCTTTTTACTTTTTTCTTTGTTGTTTCTCCACCTCCACGGTACATCACTTTACCTTCTTCCAGATTCCAGTTGATTCACCCTTCATATTACTATGACACACCGTGTCCCTATGTACACTGACAAAAATGAGAAAAAGATTCTAGAAGGCCTGTCTCTTGCCTCTTACACTACAGAAGCCACTCATTCAACTGATATCTCAATATTCGACCAACTTGAGAAATCTAAGAAAAAATTCATCAGGCTACAACTGATGATTCGGATGCTCACTGAGTATCTCAAAGCTGACACAATACCAGCTGGCCTTTAAGAAAGGAATATTCCCGGGTTCTTCACTGATAACAAGAAATATCTAAATGGGTTCAGCTGTATTTGCACCACATGCTCCAGGCACTGGATGGTACTAGGCATTGATATGGCCATAGAGGAAATTCAAAAACACGTATGGAAGCGATTGACAAGCTAGAGGAAGAGATAGATGAAACCAGTACTATCGCAGATGCTAAAAATCTTCGTGAGAAGGTTGAGAAGACATTAGCAGAGTTCAATAGAATCGAACATAACAAAAAGACCACTAAAGTCAAAATAGACATCAAGAACTATGTAGTTGAGAAAACCTATCCTTATTTATCTGACGATTTCTACAACAATAGAACTTACACGATTATTAGCTCTTTGCACTCCAGGGGCATATATAATACATAGCACACTATTGTTGCTTTTTCTGACACGGTTCTTTAGAAAGATCTGTCCACATGGGTTCTTACAGAATAAGCCTATAACACCAAATACTAGCAATACCCCTTTTCGACCACCATCCACATTCTCACATCCATACAGCAGCATTCCAGCTGAGGTACATACCTTTGAGAAACTTATCCTACAGGAGGTTTCAGGATTAGAAATGAAACACAGGTTCATTTCATATAATCTCTCCTTGCGGGAAAAGAATGCCTTATGGAGCTGAAACTAAAAAACAATGTGAACATCAAACCAGCAGATAAAGGTGGGTGATTGTCCTCCAAGACATTGATACATACAGAAATTAGATTTTTAGACAGCTAACACAGATCACTACATGAGATTAGGATTGGACCCCACCAATGAGCTTCAAGATCTTATTCACAGTATCACTGAGGGTGGCAAAACAGAGGACTTTCTAAGTAATAATAAAAAATCCCTTTATCTCAACACCAGGTCCCCAGGATATGAGTTATTTACATGCTCCTTAAGATACACAAAAGCACAGATGCCCTACCTGGGTGCCATATAGTGTCTGGCTGAGGCTCAATCTTGGATCCACTAGGACGCTAAGTTGATTGCTCCATTAAAGAATTTGAGCCTAACACCCACTATTATATCAAGGACACAAAGGATATGGTTAACCTAGTAGAACACTCACCATTGACTCTGATAACTGCATACTCTGTACTTTGGATGTTGAATCACTTAACATAAATATCCGGCAGAAAAGAAGGTATTGGTATCATTGAAAAAACCCTTGAATCTAGAACTTGCCCAAATACGGTCCCGATATTCTTTATAATTTATTTCCTAAGGATTTGCCTCACCCGTAACTCTTTTTCATTTGATGTCCAATTATTTCAGCAAATAATAGGAACTTCCATGGGAGCAGTCTTTGCTCCAAATTTAGCAATACTATATATGGATCAGCTAGAAACTAATAAGATCTTATCAGATGCCAACCATTTCATGAACAATATCACAACGTTTGCTATGTAGAAAAGGACAAGTTTTATGTATTCATGTCAACCCTAAAAGTGTGCAGTTGGAGAATGCTAATGTGTAAAAACAGCATGCACTACATATTGAAGTTAGTGTGCCGTCTGAGCGAAATTAAACTTAAAAGCCATTTCACTCTGTAGGCCTGGCTGAATCTTTCCCTAATAGCCCTTTGCGGTACTGAAAGCTTCATGTTCTACTTCAGCTTAGGAAAAGTCTAGAAAAATGCTTCAAAATGATTCCCTGCTTAGTTTTTAAAATATGACTTAATGGCGAAACTGCTTTTGATAACTTCAATAGAAATTTACCTTTTTAAAATTATACTTTAGGCTGCTTGAGCCTGCCCGGGCTTAAAACCAATTCTTCAATCATCACACTTCCTGAGAAAGAATGCTTATCTTAGTCTGGGAGACTTAGTGACTCCCTTTTTTTCTATTTTTTTAAATTATTTTTATTGAAGTCCAGGCAAGAAAACCAATACAATAAATTCATTACAGCCAATACAATGAACCACAAATAATACCTTTAGGCAAACAAAACATTTCCTGGAATCTCACAAATAATGCAACAAGCAAAATTAAGTCAGGAACAAATGGGAAAAAAACAGGAAAGAAATTTTTTTTAACTACAAAATAAATAGAATAAGATAATCCCCCCTCACAATCTCAGTCAAAGTAAGAAGCCCATATTTACACAAATTTTCTAAGACCCCCCCACACGTAGTGCATAAGAACATTCTCTTTTCCTGACTGCTTTCATTTTGTTAGACCATTCCAGGACAGAAGGAATGACAGTGGTGCGCCACCTTTGCAATACAAGTGATCTGGCCACTGCAATTGCAATATATAAAAACGTAACCATACAGTGAGAAAAAGAAAGATCAGTATCGTAGCCGATTACGATTAACAAATCGCTCACTGCTATTTCAGTGCCAAAATCGACTTCCAAATAACAGAAGATATCCTTCCAGAAGTTCTGGATCATAGGACATTGCAACATTATATGTGACCAGTTGGCAAAGGGGAAATTGACGCAACGAAAGCAATGTGATGAATGATTGGGATACATTTTTGACAAAGATGCAGGGGTTCGATACAGTTGCCATTTGCTGATAAATAACATCCTACGCCAGTTCGCACCTCTAAGCGTGTTAAAATTAAGGTTATTGATAAATGACCATAAATTAGCTGAAATTACTAGGTCTTCACCATCCTTCCATTTTTTGATAGCCTTCTTCCCAAGATCTGGGGCCCTAACTAAGGATAGGCATTTTTTCCATGCTCCTGGTTTCCTCGTAAATGGATCTTCTAAAAGTTCTTTAATTAGCTGATGTTTTTCGCTAATCTGAGAAACATCTAACTCAATGAGGAATTTAAGGAGAATGTTATATGACCCTAAAAGAATGAAGTTATTGGCTATTAACTGTGTCATTTTGAGCATGGTCAGCCATTTTCCATTCCTCAGAAAATCTAAAACCTTACAGAATCCTAACGATGCCCATTTTAAAATAAGTTCTGAGGATTGAGTGATCCCTGCTAATGGTAAGATATCAGCTAGTAAAGTAGTTGAGTTAATAACCGGTATTGAATATTTTTTATAAAGTGCCTGACATTTTTTGAAAAACCAATGAAGGCACTTATAGCGAACCCGCTTAGGGGATCGAAATATAAACAGTGGTGAATGAATTTGGGTTTCCTTACACATTAAATCCATAAAGCAATTAATAAACAAGTGTGACTGATGGTGAGATTTGAATCTAGACAAATAGTGAGCAAAATAAGCGTAGTAATAATCCCTAAGCTTCGGGAGGGCTAAGCCTCCATGGTCCTGTTCTTCATACAAAGTGCTGATTGCGAAACGTGGTAAACAGAGACTCTACTTGAATAAAAAAAGCACTTGATAAACAACAAGGAATGGTTGAAAACAAAAAATTAAACAAGGGGAGAACAGGCATTTTAATCAAGGCAACCCGACCCAAAATAGATAGCGGCAAAGAGTTCCAGTGTGCAAACAAGGTCTGAATTTTCCGCAGAAGTAGTAGAAAATTTAGATGATATAGATCAGAAACTCTTTCAGAAAAAAGTACTCTCAAATATCTTTTAGGAAGGGTGTTGGCACAAGCACGGATATCGGGGTGCAGATCCCAACCTACACCGCCGCATTGTAAAACTTCGGTCTTCTTTGTATTAATGCGATACCCCCCAAGCGCCTCAAAGGCTTCAAAAACCTGGAAAGCTTTGGCCTGAACCTCTATTTCTGGCTTGATGATAAGCATAATGTCATCCGCGTATAATTTCAATTTCGCCATGGAAGGAATAGGGGGACAGATATCAGAGCAGTTTCTTATAGCTATCGCCAGTGGTTCGATAAAAAAGGTAACAAAACTGGTGACAAAGGGCATCCTTACCTTACCTTGTGCCCCGCTTTACTTTGACCTGTCCAACCACTGAATTATTAATAATTACATTAGCTTCCGCCTTATCATACAAATTACAAATCAGGGTTGTGATCTTAGAAGAAATACCAAAGTGATCTAAAATTTTAAACAGGGTTTCCCAAACAACAAGGTCAAAAGCCTTCTCGGCATCTAGCAAAAGAACTAACGCGGGTATTCCTTGAGTCTCAAAATAATCTAATGCCTCCGACAGATAATGGGTATTAGATGCTAGTTGCCTCTCTGCGATAAAACTTTTCTGATCCAGATGTATCAATTGTGCCGCATAATGATTGAACTGAAGTGACAACAATTTAGTAACGATTTTATAGTCAGAGTTTAACAACGTAATCGGCCGGTAGGAGGTCGGATCCTCGCTGTTCTTGCCTTTTTTTGGAAAGCTGACTATATTACCCTGTCTAAAAGACACTGGTATTCCCCCCTTCTAGCATAGAATTCACCAAACAAAAGAAGATGTCTGCTACTGAACTAAAGAAGACTTTAAAGAATTTGGGCGGAAAACCATCAGGGCCAAAGGCTTTCACATTTGGTAGATTTTTAATAACAGCTCTTCCATAGTAAAGGTGCTTGCGATAGATAATTTCTCAACAAACGAAAGTGTTGGGAGGCTGTTGTTCTGAGGAAATTCTTTTAACAAGGTCATATCCACGGTCTGGTATTGACCATAGATGGACTCATAATGCTGTAGCATTATTTCACCAATTTTAGCTGGGTCGTTTATACTTAAGGCAGTTGAGGGGTATTTCAGTGTCTTAATCTGATTTGAGGCAGCTTGTTCCTTAGCCTGCCAAGCTAAGAACCTGCAAGTAAAGTTTTTTTCCTCATAGACTTTTTGGTGATGTTACTGAAATGAGGCATTACTCTGAGTAAAATAATTGGCACTGAGAGCACGCTTGGACTGATCCAACTGTCACTGATTAGAGAGAGAGGGGTTACTTAAAAAAGCAGAATAAGACATTTTGATCTTCTGCTCCAAGATTCTCTTATCTTCCTTAACTTTTTTAACCATTTCAGCATCTTTGCCAATAATTAATCCACGAACAAAGGCCTTAAGTGCGTCTCATACCACACTCAGAGTAGCAGACGCAATATTTCGTGATACAAACTCTTTTATCCCAATCCCCATAGAGTTGACCCAATCCTGTTCATTTAAATATTGTTTATTCAACAACCCCCTTTGAGGAGACCTAGGACAATTACCTAAAAATAGCGCAAGAACGAGCAAGGCATGATCAGGTAATTCATTATAGAGAAATCTTTGCTGACTACAACTCAAAATATGTGAAGCCAAGAAAAAATCAATACGTGACGAAGAACGAAATCTGCCTGACCAGCAAGTATATGCAGTTTTAGTAGGAAAAGCCATACGCCAAGGATCATGAAGATCCAAGGTTGCCGCATAATGTTGCAGGGTTCTCAAAGATTTAGGTTTCAGCTGCTATTTACCCTTCACTGATGAATCTATTTTGGGGTTCATTAGAATATTAAAATTGCCCCCCACAACCAACTCCCCAGAAACCTGAATTAAGGACTGAAAAAGATCCTCATAGGGTTTTAACTATCCTCAACCGGGGCATAGATACTAACAAACCTTAACGTTCTCTTACTTTGCCTAAAGGAACAAGTGACCCAACACCAACGCCCCTGTGGATCTTTATCAAAATTAACAGCCTCTGCTTGAATTTTTCTGCTTAGAAAAATTGCTGTTCCTCTATGGGAGGCTGAAGACGAAGAAAATCTCCTATAGGCAGCCCACGATCTAAACATTGAAAATTGGGGCAATTTTATGGCTGGGATATGGGTCTCTTGCAACAAAATCGCTGCCGGGTTTTCTGTTTTAATCCACGATTTGATTTCACGCATTTTCTTTTTATTATTAAGACCGTTAACATTAAAATGTACCACTTTCAGCAGTTCTTTACTAGCCATGGTTAAAATCTAAATCAGTCTTGAGCTCCTTGAGCTTCCTAGCAGGAGTCAAGCTTACAAAACTAGAGTATAGGACCTGAATGGACTCAATGGCCTGAATGGAATCAGCAAACAAAAAGAGGACTTCATTTTTTAGCTCCTTATACCCCCACACGCCCGCTGTGACCCACCCCCTGAAATGTGAAGCCTCCCCCCTCCAACCACACCAACCACATTTCCACACCCCCCTCTAACCTGGGTGTCATGTATTTACACCCGATGATTTAGCCACTGACCCCCCCAGCAAAGGTGTAAAAAAAGGAAAACAACCAAAAAATATAAACTGGCAAGCAGGCATGCACATTACGAATACAGCATCTACTATAAATAAATAATCATCAAATGATAGCTAATCCAACCCAATTGCCTTAACTGGGCCTGCCGAAAAGAGAAATAACAAGAAGACATTACTCGATCCACCTACCCCCTCGTGGCGCTGCCCAAATAGTTGCCACAATAAACAGACTCTCCCACTAGGCCCCAGAACCCTGTGTGATCTCTTTTAATAACTCTTGGGCTTCATCTAAATCGGAAAACATGAAAAATGTGTCCTTCACCAGGACCCTCAATTTGGACTGCTGGGCAATGGATGCTTGAGCCCCATTAGCTTTAAAAAAATAAAGCATTTTCACAAATTCCTTCCTCCTACGAGCCGCAGTGGCCGTCATGTCGGAGAAAATGCGGCATTTCACAGACTCATTTACTGGGAATTGTCTCTGCTGGATGGCCTTAGACAATATCCTCTCTTTTATACGGAAATCTGCAAAAATTAACGGAATCGTCCGTGGTAACGTGGAATTTGGAAAAGGGCAGGCAGGAACACGATAAGCCCTGGTGATAGTGAGATCACCTTCAAACTCTAGGATGACCTTTTGTTTAAAAAACGAGTTAACCCACTGCAGGGGTTGGGAGCCCTCAGTTCCTTCCGGAATTCCCATTTTTCGAAGATTGGCCCTCCGAGAGTGATTTTCTAACTCCTCCAGTTTGTTCTCGAGGGCATGCTTGCTTTTAACTGCCGCTTTGGCCTCTCCCATAACGATGACCATCTGGTCCTCTAAGGCTGAGATCCTGATTTCCACCTCCTGCAACCTAACTGGAAAAGATGACATTGTGCCTTCAATTGTCTCTAGACGTTGATGAATAGAGGCAAGTTCGACTTTCTGGGTTCTTTTTAGCTCACGGATTTCTTCCAGAATCAAATTTAACATATCTTTGATACTCATCTGAAGTTCATCGATTGGTTCCAGATTAGAGCTGGGGATAACATGTACAGGGCCTATAGTTGAAGAGGAGCATCCTGGAATTGCGGATCTAGTCTCTCGTAAGGGGGCCTGAGCCTGGGTCTGAGGCTCTAAGTTGACATGTGGAGTCGTAGTTGTACTGGGGGGGGGGGGTAGATCTAATTGTAGTTGGATCAGGGACATCCCAAAATTTCTAAAAACTCCACCGATTCTAAATGTCCTGCAAGTCTTCCTTCCAGATTGAGCAGTGGATTTGAAGCTGCTGTCCCGGTCTGATCGGGCATTTGGCCCAGATGTGGCTCAGTAGCTGTGGAGAGAGCAACTTTCAAATTTGTTTGCGCATGAACGAAACTCGAGAGAGTCAGATCTGCGGCTGTTGTAGTTGTTAGGGCTGAAGGAGAGATGGGATCCGAAGGCTCCTTAGAGAGTTTCAGGGCGGAACTTGAGCCAGGAAGAAGAGACTGCAAGGTGCCCTTTTCACGAATAGTGCAAATTGTTTTTCATCTTTTGTCTCCTTTGCCTCCTTTGTTCCTTTCGCCTTTTTGGGGCCCTCGGACCCTAAGACCTCTTGTGAAGCTAGTTTAGGTGTAGCTATGTTCTTAGCCGCCAAATCCGCTACGCTTGCTTGATCCAAAGACACGACAGAGGGTGATTCCTCATCCTCTGAACTCTCAAAAGTTGAGTCGAGGTCAAGCAAATTCTTCTTACATGCCAGTTTGGCCGCTTCTTTAGATTCCTTTGCCTGGGTTTGGCGGGTTTTAGTTTTAAGATGAACATTGAGTAACTTTCCCGTACTGATGCTGCCTTGCCATGCTTCACGGCACCTCAGGTTAATGGGGAGAGAACTTATAAGATATTTGCCCAGGAATACTTATTATGCCGCTTGATGCCACTTGATGCCCTACAAAGCACTACTTCGCCCGGAATGCAGCACAAATTTAAATCAGGATACAGTCCACGTAAACCAGCAGAAGAGGCACTTTTTTTCCCCCCTCAAAAATGGATAAAGCCATTATCTGTACTGTGCCTGTCAGAACAAGGTAAGGCAAAATATCTTCAGGTAGCAGAAAAAAAATCTTTTTCTCTTTTATTTTTTTATTTTTAGACCCTTAAAATAAAGGCTGTTACTCAAAGGCACAAGCGGGTGGATGCAAAGATATTAATCACTGTCATGTAGATTTCAACCTCCAGCCAGCAGTCAGCCAGGAATAAAAAAGAGCCTGGGTCCAGCTTCAAGACCTCAGCGACGGCAGCACAGCCAAAGGATAAGCACACAGCGCGCCAGCATCGGGAGAAAGCTACCGCTGCCGCAGAATCTCTTGCCTCCCTCACCTCACCTCCCTGTCAAAGACCGCCGTCTGAGAAGAAATCAGCTGCAGCTCAGGTGCTCAGGCGTTCGAGAGAACGAATGCGCTCCTCTGCGCTCCTCTGCGCTCCTCTAACCAAAGGCTTGGTCTGAAAGAAAACAGCACGTTCCAGTACAAGAGCGATGAAGGAACAAATGCGTTCCTCTACTTGGCTTAGATCCGGCTCCTCGATAAATACTGCTATACCGCACTGCCGCCCTAAAGTTTCAGCCCCGGAAGGAGAGGGAAGAAAACACCAGCCGCTCGCAGCCTCGCCAGGTACAACCGCCATTGCTGGGGGGCGGGGCACCAATCACCTGAGGCTACGCGGCGTGGTGTCCTGCCCGAGACTTAATGACTCCTACTCAGAGGACAATGGCTTGCCTCTGGGCCCACAAAAGGCCAATGGTAGTTAACTGCTGACCACTTAGCAGGGATTTGAGAGTAGACCGGAAGAGTTGACTGAACAATGGACAGATTTAGCACTTTTGACTTGGAGATGCAGAGGAAGGCTTTACCCTGAGGTCCCTCCTAAACAGTTAGGCTTCAGTCACAGTAGTAGGGAAAACCAGTTGTAAACCTGTCAGGTACAGGAGTGGCAAAGAGGCGGAAGACAGGCCAGCCTGAAGGCAACTGGGTCCTGCCATCTTGAAACAGGGACTTTTGGGGTATTTTTACAGTAATACAAAGAGGAAATGATGCATTAGGTTAGGACTGTAAGACAATTGTTTCGATTGAGGGTAGAACTACTCTTATTACTGGCTAGTTCACAGGATAAATCCACAACTACCTCCTCAAAATACATTCTTGGTCATAGGAAGACTCCAATTGAAAATGAAGGCCCTGCTGAAAGAAGAATCCTAACTTCTGACTCCTGGCTTCTGGCTCCTGCTGGAGGAAGAGGACTCACACAAGAAGTCAAGAACTACTTGCTCAGGAATTCAAAAAGAGGAAGGTGCCTTAATCTAAGAGGACCGATCTGATTAACGAGGATTAGACCCTGCAGGAAACCTGGCTGAGAGAGACCTGGGTCTAGATATATCAAGTCTTTGCATTGTCCTTGTTTCATGTAGGGCAATTCAAGTATTTCTGTTCTCTCGCTTTCAGGCAATGCAGCACAGCAACTTTGCTCGCTGCCCTGCATTGCATGAAAGATTAGTATGTTTTCCACCTTGTGTCCTAAGCTTACCCTGGAAAGCTAGGAGCTGTAGCACTGACTGGAAGATGATTTCCCACAGTCCCAACACATGATTATGGTTATTTCACAGTGTTGACCTATATCTAAGTGTTTTACCATACTACTTAAAAAACAGGCCTTCAGTTCCACTAAATCTATTTTGATGAACTTTATGAACTATTGCTTGTTAAATCATTTTTTTTCTAAATTGGTCTGGGAATTTTATTGAGTTGTGTTCTTTAAAAGTGTTGATACTTCTTAAACCTAGTACACATTTCCCTGGGGATTGACATATTCATGTGCCATAGTAACCACTGGTTAAGCAGTGAGTCTCTGAAAATTTTATTTGGACCTTATCAGAGTGGGTTTATTGAATTGAATGAGGTGCCCACATTTATTCTATTTATTTATTTATAACATTTATAGAGCACACTGTCACCATACAGGCATCCAAGTGCTGGAGTCTCTACTTGGACTAGGAGCATGCTGCTGTAATTTGAGCCAGGTCACTTCGATGTAAACTACGTGGGAAAGAGCATGGTTTTTATGGCTTTCCTGAAGTACTGAAGAACAGTAGGTCAACTGTAGATCCAGTGAATAACCCATTTATGACAATAAGGTCATAATGTACTTATTAGGCAGCAGGCAAAAAATATACAAAAGTTGTTATTTTATGATTTAGACATAGGTTTCTTGGATGTAGAATAGGGAGGACGTGAAGAACTTTGTGTTGATAGCATGAAGAGGACTCCAGTGACCAGCATCCTTTGCTGCATCTCCTGACAGGAGGCTTTCAAGCAGCATATCATTGGCCCTGCAGCCCTCTTAAGGGCAGAATCATCCTGCAGCATTTAACGTGTGCAGTCAAAGCCTGGGCCAAGGGTGAGCCTTGATATGCCCATCCGCGGCCAGTCTGGGCTGGGTTCGGCCACCTCTCTTGTCCTCCTGACTTTGAGAACTTTTATTATCCATCTGGTCGCCAGTCATCTGTACAAATATAGGTAAGTGGAAAGCAAGTGATATCTCAGTCAGTGTTATTCCCAAGAGGAGGGCAGCTCAATTACTAACTATTTAACTACTGCCATGTCCTTAATTAATTCAGAAATGAATTTGGTGGGGACGAGGAGGGGGCTACTAGAAGATCTCTCACAAAGCTTAAATCAAGTGAACAAACTGATACCCAACTTAGAACTGAAACAGTTGAGAATATTGGAATTGAAGAGGGGACAAGGTTAGCCCAAGTAGTTTAGCTGTGGTTAGCCTGTCAACGCCACCTAATTATTGTGTGCCCTCAGAAGAACTAAATATTGTTTCTCTACAACAATGTAGCAAAAACTATTTTTTTTATCAATGACGGTTAATACTGTTTCAGCTGATGTGGATGGTACACTTCACGCCCTGCAGCTCCCTTGGAATGTACCCCATATGTTATGATTTTGAGCAAAACAACACCTTTACGCCCAAAACCGACATGACCTCACAGCTGAGGAACAAGGCACTCCATTGGTGTAGCTTTGCTCTCCGAACTATTGAATAAAATACCCTTACAAAAGCAAATAAAGGAGTGCAAAGTATGAATGAAGTGGGGTGAAATCTTAAGACAGAAAGGGGTGATTGCATTGTAATTAACTTCCGGAACCCAAAAATGGTGGAGTTTATTTCACATAAACTCGGAGGTCTGGGATCACCCTCAAAGGATCTATTTGGTCCCTTTAGGCTATTTTTAAGATCATGGAGGATTGACCTGGTTAATCATTCAACTAGCAATTCACAAGCCAATAGTATTTTTTCTGTGCCAATCCTTTTGTTGCTCTTGAAGATTTAGATTGACTGACTAGGCCAAATAGTATAGAAATGAGTGCCTTTCTTGTGGTAAATGATCATATTGAAGAAACCCCAAGTATTACTAATAATTGTGAGAGACTTTCTCCTTCTTGAAGCCTAGGTAAATTATTGAGACACACCGTCCAGTCTACTTGCCCCAATGAGAGAACACCACCAATAGAGACTGACAGTGAGCGATTACTACCTAATCCATGAAGCCTCATTCAGAGAAAACAGTTCCCATTTGTTCAACAGCACTGGGATATTTTGTACGTGATAATCTTACACAATTTCTAGATCAAGGACAGACCCTGGTCACTCTATAGGGGATGGAGCATCTGAGATTCTATCTGTCTTTCCTTTTTTGGAACATTGAGGTTCTGAGTAGTAAACTGCATTATAGTAACTGGGTGTCTTTAATATCTGAGCAGCATCTTGTGTGTTTGCAAGAGATTTGGTGTTGTCAATTGTACCTGTAAATGGTTTTTATTTGGTATTTACACCTGCAACCTCAGTACCATCTGGACATCATAATGAAGGATTATTAACTGTTAAAAAATGTATAATACCAGTAAAAATACCAAAGATATTTGGATTCTCCTTTTTTTCAAATACCTTGCCTATCATTGAGTGGTGAACCTATAACAGCAGTTATACATTTTTATCACAACAATTTTGTTAATAGCAGCACACAAATGATCAATTCTCTTGCCTTTGCTTTGGATGCGATCTTAACAGATTTAAATGGGCATTATATTATCATATGTGGAGCGGATTTTAATCTTAGATTATGTCCCATCTTCGACAATGGAGTGAGGGACTCACCTTGGCATGATTTCCCTGTTGGACATTGAGGGCAAGGCTTATGCAAGCACTCTCCTAGCAGAACTAGCAGACTGGGCTGGAAAACGAAGGTGTTTTGCCCTTCTTTCAGACCAGGTTTAGACCAGGGGGCTCCACTGTGGATAACATCATTGCCCTGTCATACCTAACCCAACAAGCGGCGACACATCGAGCCCTGCCTCAGTTTGCCTGCTTCATTGACTATTCAGCAGCCTTCGACAGGGTAGATCGAACCATCCTCTACAGAAACTGGCACGTTGGAACATCAGTCCTTCTTTACTGCAAGCAATTAGATCACAATATTCACAAACTTGGGTTAGAGTCACACTCTCGAGTGAGTTTGCCACAGAGAAAATCTCCACAGATCGGGGGCTAAAATAGGGCTGTGTTCTGGCCCCGATGGCCTTCAATTTATATACAGCCGACATGGGTCAAGCCCTGTATGGAGCCACTTTAGCCATCCCCAGGATCGGGCATTCAAAGATCCAACTGATGCAATACGCTGACGACTTGGTTCTTCTGGATCACACCAAAATTGGATTACAAAAAGCACTTACAGCCCTCGCAGTCTACAATACCAAAAACAAGTTGGTTGTTAACCCAACAAAATCAAAAACAGTGATTTTTGGCCACTATCCCTCAAAAAAAGGGGCTATGTGGAGGCTGGGTCCATTGACCTTGGACCGCGTACAACATTGCAACTATCTAGGGGCATGGCTTAGCGAAACGGGCCGCCCACGGGTTCACCTTAACAAACTGAAGGAGAAAGGGTAAAGGGTCACCTATGCTCTCTGCAAATTGCACGCCACCCTAGATAGCCCAACAACAACCACCATTCAAAGAGTACTGAGGGTGAAACTACTACCATCTATCAATTATGCCCAACAGACCTTTCCAGGTAAATTTGGGAATGATCTAGAAAAAATACACTGCACTGCCTACAAAAAGCTATTTCGCCTACCAGCCTACACCAGGAACAACTTAATTCGACTAGAGTTTAACCTCAACCAACAAAAACTGGAAGAGATGGCGGCTCTGAGCAAGTACTTCTACCAAACAACGGCGGCTCCGGAGAACTCAATGAAGCCGTCATAAAGTGTATCTTTGAACAACCTGGCAATCCTTGGTCCGCTTATCTCGCCTCTGCTAAAGATCTGCTGCAACTTGCAACAGGGAATTTGGACCCAAGCATAATCAAAAACTCTATTATTAAAAAAACAATAAAGATGCAAGTACGTCTACGGTCCTGGACCATGGACATGGAATCTTTAGTAATGAGAGGTTTTCCCAAGACCCAAAGTCTCCCCCACACATTCCCCAGCCTCAAACTCCATCTTACGCAGGCGGTGGGGAGACATGCCTTTTACAGAATTCTAGCTGCGAGATTACATCCCCTTCCTCTTGAAGATCTATATCCAACAGGGAAAGTAAGGTCAGCCATTACAGAGTGCCACCTTTGCAACTACAAACACAAGTCTTTGGGCCACAATTTACTCTGCTGCCCGGCCCTGTGTCTAGCCCACAGACTTTACCTTAGACCAATTCTCCTCCAACTGGGCACTCCCACGGCACAGGAGGCAGTCCTTCGCCTTTACACGTTGAACACAGTGAAGCACATGGCCAACTTTGGTAAATTTGTCCAACTCACTCGCTTAAAACTGATGGACACCTCACCCTAGGCCGCTAGGCAGGCACTGCCGGGACTACCGTTCGGCCCCCTTCTCAAAATAGACTGATTTAATACAAAAGACTGATTTAATACAAAAGACTGATCGACACTGGGCTGTTTTTACCCAACAAAGCAAAGAGAATCTTAACATTGTATTGTACATACACTTGCTTTTTAATGATTTTTAGATTTTATACCGTCTTTATATAAATTGTGTTTATTTGTAATGATTTTAAGTAACCACACAAATAAAGAATGCATTCATTCAATGGAGTTCGTGGAGCAGTGGAGCTTGACTCTGATAACCTTTCACACTTTGATAACAATTTATGTGGCGATACTGTGAATAAGATTTAAAATACACACAGGTTTATTTTTAGGATTGACTTAATGGCCAAGGAATCTTTGAAACAAATACAATTTACAGGAAGAGGAAAGGGATCCATGATAGACTTTATTGCATTACCCAAAACTTGGGCTGGGAAGGTGTGCAAAATCCAGGTATTAGAGAGTCACTTCAGTGACCATGGTCCCCTCATTTTAGCCCTGAGAATGGGACTATCTGTGGGGTGTAATAATAAGATGCATTACCCAAATTGAGTACACAAGAAATAGAGAGGTGTCCCGTAAGTGGGGAAACATTGACGCACAGGTCTTCTAAGCCCAGATTTTGGAGAACCAGATGGATCATGTTATGCAGTGCTTAAGTGCCGAAACTGAACTGAGCGAGGTGCTGAGGGTTTAGGATGAGATCTGTAAATGGATCTCTGCGCAACTATCACCACCCATCAGGGCCAGAGACAAAATAAATGGTTCAACAATCCTGCACTTGACCTCTTATTCATCTTAAACAAGTCCATAATAGTGTTCCCAGAGTTATAACAGAAATAATGAGATGCAGGATGCTTTATAAAAAATCTAGTCAAAGCAAGGAAAGATGAGGTTAGGATAGAGGCCTGGGATCAGCTAGCAGTTGCTTGTGCAACAAATAATATGGCTGAATTCTGGAAGGTAGTTAATGCCGCTTTTCTTCAAATAGATCTTCGACTAGCATAGTTACTACTATACAGGAGCATCTTTGGGTTGAGCATTTTGCCAACCTGTATGATACCAATGAGCAGGACTGCTCTGAAATGAATGCAGCAAGGGAGGTCAGAACTCAGAACATGAGGGAGAAATGTTAATTACCCTTGGAGATGTTACTTCCCCCATGGAAAGATGCCCCAGCAATAAAGCGCCGGGACCGGACGGTGTCCCAGTTGATCTACGTAAAGACAATCCAGCATTATGGGCCCCAATATTGGTCACTCTGTTATAAAGTACCGTACAAGCTGGCCCTCCTAAGTCCTGATCCAGGGCAATCTGTGTACCTATCTTTAAAAAGGGGTGTGGGATGGATTCCCAATGTTACCGCCCCATATCCTTAATTGATTCCAAGGCAAAGGTATTGGGCAGCTTTCTCCTGGATCACCTTGAATCTTGGGCAAATGAGAAGCAAATTTGACTTTGGCAGAATATGGTTTTAGAAAAGGACTAGGCTTTGTTGAATAGTGCCTAAACTTGCACCTAATCAGTAGTGAGTATGTAGCTGCTAAATAGGGGTGTCTCTTTTTAGCAATTGTAAACCTAAGTGCAACTTTTGACAATGTTTCTAGGGTAAAACTGTGGAATGTTTTTTTTATAGAAAAAGGTGTTAACCACAAAAAGTATTTTCTTCTTTCCCAGCTGCACGCAGATGTAGAAGGTAGCATCAGGTATGGCATTCATTGAGAGTGTAACCCTTACATAAAAATCAGGAAGGGGGTGAGGCAAGGATGTGCGTTGGCCCTGTTCCTTTACAGCCTTTATATCAATGATTTAGATGGTGCCCTGGTGAATGCAGCAGTAGACCCTCCCAAGATCGGGACTCACCAGTTATTTATTTCTTTATTTCTTTATTTATCCATACTAATATTATAAAGAGAGAGCCCAAACCTTTGAGGCGGGTAATCTCACTAACCACTGCACCAATCACAACACCCAATACAGCGTTGGAAAGGGCAGTTGCAGCAGAAGGAAATAGGCTATGCAGACAGATAAAGAAACTGTATTAAAAAAATTGCAAAAAACTACATCATCCAGAAGGCCGAGGGCCAAAATAACATCAAACAGGAAGTGATGTAATAATGTGACTCACTATATTGAGACTGAGAGCCTGGAGCCAAATTGATCATGAACAATGGATATGCTATCCCGAAATGCGTAGATTTGTGCCTGCCTGCTTGAGAAACTCCATGCGGTGAGGATTAAATAAAAAAGCACATAAGTGAAGACAAACGCGAGTTCGTCCCGTTTTTCTCCCAGCTGGGGGAATTGGTTGTGGATTTAAATGCGGCGTGGTTCTGCCGCGGGGATTTACGAACCAGCGAGAGAGCGCTGCAAATTCTGGCGAAAAGGAACCGAGGGGTATTAATATATATATATATATATATATATTCACTGAAAAAACCATAGGTTTTACACACGTTATAGTTAGGAAGTAGCATTTACAAAACCTATGAAATTCACTGAAAAAACCATAGGTTTGACACCAGTTATAGTTAGCTGGAAATTTTACTGATATAAAACCAATGAAATTCCACGTTATAGTTAGTTGGACTCACTATAACTTGCGCGTGTAATGCACTGCTGATGACGTCACATATTACATCACTCATGACATCACTGATAACACCATCCAGTGAATGTGTGTCTTTCTGAAAAATAAATATGTGTTACATATGTATCTATTATTGAATATCTTAGTGAATACATATATTACTGAGTAATGCTTAAATATTTAAATATATGTATTAGTGTTTCACTTTGTGTATAAGTGGCTGCATGGGTTGATGAGTAAATACATGTGTATGTATATAGGTTATTAGATGTTTTTCTTAGTATCAGTATGAGTGTTTGCATGCTTTGGTGGGAGTATTACTTAGTACATAGATGCAAGAATGACTGAGTCTCTGTTTGTATGTGTTTTGAAGACAGCATATGTGCAGGACTGTATGGGTGGATTAGTGTGCATATGTCTGTGTTAGTGAGTGAATGACTGTCTTATTAGTGTCTTTATCAGTAACTACATATGTTTTAATGTAGTATATGTGAATATTGATGTATATAAGTGACTATATGTGAGAGTGAGGTATTGTAAGAGTTCCTGTTTAAATTAGTATGTGTTTCTATAAGTGATTTGTAAGAGAGTAAGTATGTGTAAGTTTCCTTAGAAGTAAAGTGGTAGTGTGTGTATAGCTGTTTATGCAAATAAATGGATGTTCAATAGTTTATTTGCATGTGTGAGTATGTGTGTGAATAACTTTTGGATGACTGTCGGTGTGTAACAGGATGTGTAGGTGTATCACTACATATGATTAGTGAATATATGTATGAGTGACTATATAGAACTGTTGGTGAATTAGTGCATGTGTATATAGATGGTGGAATTATTGAATTGGTTGTTGTAACTGGTATGAGTATCTCCATTTTTTTGAACATTTTAGTTTCTATTTTTGAATATGCGTTTCAAGGGTTAGATTACAGTGAAAGGAGGTCTGTCACTGTGTCACAAGGATGGTGTTATCAGTGATGTCATGAGTGATGTAATATGTGACGTCATCAGCAGTGCATTACACGCGCAAGTTATAGTGAGTCCAACTAACTATAACGTGGAATTTCATTGGTTTTATATCAGTAAAATTTCCAGCTAACTATAACTGGTGTCAAACCTATGGTTTTTTCAGTGAATTTCATAGGTTTTGTAAATGCTACTTCCTAACTATAACGTGTGTAAAACCTATGGTTTTTTCAGTGAATTTCATTGGTTTTTAAAATGCTAATTCAAAAATATCTCGTGTATACAACCTATACTTTTGTCCATAAAGTTCTGGCAATATTTTTTTCGGAAACAAGCCGTTTTCTTCACTGTTCAAGTTGCATAGAGACTCCTTGTAAAGCGATACAGAATTAGAAAGTCTGTACCTTGCCTTTTTTTCAACGCATTAAAATATGTCTGTAAATAGAAATAGCCTTTCTAAACTTTCTTGCGCGACCTGGTGTGCGCACTCTCGGCAACAGTTCTCAATAAAATGGATAGCGCATTTCCAGGCTTTCGTGCGCGACCGTGTGCGCACACCCACCTATATATTTCGTGAAAACTTTGCAATCTGAACTTATTGAATTTCTTCATAGACCCATCAAAGAACTTATAATAGGTCAAACAGACTAAACCTAGGCTTCTTTTTTAATATTATGAAAATTTTCATTAAATGGAGCCGAATGTCTTTTTAAACTTTCGTGTGTGACCGAATGTACACACCTTGGTATTTTAAAAAAATATATAAAAGGTTTTATACTTTAACAATTGTATGCTTGAATCGAGCTCAAAAGATATATTAAATCCGAATATGTTTGAATTTACTTCTTTTCACGTTTTGAAACTTCGCTGAATTAGACCGCTACTTCCAAATGACGTACGTGACTAGATACTATCACCGCGTACACGTCCTGAGACGCGCATGTGAAGTCATGTGACTTGAAAACAACACTTCCAATTGGTTCTTAGTAGTTTCTATTCTGCAATTTACACGGAGGACTCCACCCACTTCCCTCACTATCTTTTGTACTCTCAAAAGAGAACAACGTTCAACACCCTTCGGAAGACTTTGCTGAAATGGCTGCCGCCCCGCATTCATCTTCCGAATCTGAAGGAAATGAGCGACTACCTTTAAAAAGAAAAAAGGAATCTTTTATTTGGAAATTTTTTACTTATCCTGAAGAATTAAAGAAAGTAAATGTGCCAAAAGTTACCTGCACGATATGCAATTCGGTTCTCTCAAGAGGAAATCCAAGAAAAAAATATTCCTTTTCCATACATACCATGATGCGGCATGTCAAACAAGTGCACCCTGTGGAATTTGCAAAGGCATCGACAAGAGCCCTGGCCACGCTATTACCATCAGAGGTGGCCAGCACATCTTCTGCTGGATGACCTGTATCTCCATCGAGTGCTGTGATGGACTTGAGACCATATCTTGCAAAGGTGCACATGAAATGCAACGAGTGTGGAGAAATTCTTCTGTACGGAGAGCAGAGCCTCATTCTTACTAAACTAAAAATTGAGAGTCATAAATGCCCAGAGAAAAGATAAATTTCTTCATTTCATTTAAAAAACAACATAACAGTTGTTTTAAAAAAAAAAAAAAAAAAGTTCTTTTCAGAACTAACTCATTGTACCAAAAACAGCTCCAGGAGCATATTATAAAGGGCGTTTATATCCCCGTTTTTGGCTTTCGATCGTGCGCGACCGTGTGCGCGCACCCGCCCATATATTTCGGGAAAACTTCGCTATTGTAACTTATTAAATTTCTTCATAGACCCATCATAGAACTTATACTACTCAGAAGATATATTCAATCCGGATGTGTTTAGATTTACTCCTTTTCACGTTTTGAAACTTCCCTGAAGTAGACCGTTACTTCCAACCAGATACTATCACCGCGTACACGTCCTGAGACGCGCATGTGAAGTCATGTGACTTGAAAACAACACTTCCAATTGGTTCCTAGTAGTTTCTATGCTGCGTCAATACCTACGCCTGCTTCAAACACATGCACAGTTTTGAAACAGCATGGGCTTGAAAGTCACTGAGTGAAATATCATACATTACAGTCAGCCACTTTCAAGACGCATTCCTTCAGAGGAACACTTACCGTTTATTAGAGGTAGATCGTCCGACTCCACCGGAGGACACCCCTAATAAAAAAGACATATATATAAAATGCGGACTAGCCGCTGTATCGTACTAGCAAACTTTAACTTAAAAATCGTTAGAGAAAACAAAAGGAATCGAACAAAATCAGTAGGCCACTGATAGGATCTCTTTTTGACCTTGCTAAAATAGAAACATTAGGAACAACCCCTCATGAGAAATATGAAACTAGTGAGAGAAACAGAGCTCGACGCCATCTTGCCCCCTTTTAGGCCCCATCACGAAAATAGATAGCCCCACATAGCAAAACGTGATCTTATCGCCTGCCCAACTTCAGATCTGACCCCCCCCTTTTGCTCTCATGTCCTGTCGGAATGTCCGGCTGTAGATTACAATCACATGTTACATTTGGGAGGGGAAACGACATCAGAGCGACAAATATTAGAAATATACCACACGACAGCAAAATAACCGGTTAAAACGTTTTTATTCTTGAACAAAAATATATTAAAACAACTATGGAGAACCATTACGCGAATAGTCCGGAGGCGACACCACGCGCCAAGGCCTGTCCCCAGGATGAACCAAGGGATCCGTTCCTGGGGCCGTGGCAAAGAGCAGCCGGCCGCCATCGGCCGGAGAAGGCATGGGCCCGACCCGAGATGTAGTTGTGGTCCCATTCTCTTCCTCTTTCGGCGCCTTGCAGGCCACGAGGGGGGGATGTCTTGCATATGCCTCCGACCCCCCCCTCTCTTCATCGCCTGGTCCGGCCATAACAAATGTCAGCAAGACGCCGTGGGGTGCACTGGGAGGGAGAGGCGGCACGGACGATCCTCTTTCGGCGCCTTGCAGGCCACGAGGGGGGGATGTCTTGCATATGCCTCCGACCCCCCCCTCTCTTCATCGCCTGGTCCGGCCATAACAAATGTCAGCAAGACGCCGTGGGGTGCACTGGGAGGGAGAGGCGGCGCGGACGATCCTCTTTCGGCGCCTTGCAGGCCACGAGGGGGGGATGTCTTGCATATGCCTCCGACCCCCCCCCTCTCTTCATCGCCTGGTCCGGCCATAACAAATGTCAGCAAGACGCCGTGGGGTGCACTGGGAGGGAGAGGCGGCGCGGACGAGCCTCTCCCGCCTCCCCACGTGGAGGCCCCTCAGCTGCACCCCCAACGCTCCACGCACCCGTCAAAGGACTCGTCCACTCTTGCGGTGCAGCGATGCTCCACGCACCCGTCAAAGGACTCGTCCACTCTTGCGGTGCAGCGACGCTCCATGCACCTGGCAAAGGACTCGTCCACTGTGGCGGTGCAACGATGCTTCGCCCGACAGGCTTGAGTCCATCAGCTCCTGCAACCCAGTGACTGCCGGTGGTTGCAGATCTTTCCTTTCAAATGCTGCCAACAATATTTTCTGAATGGCGTAGCCACGAGACGTTGGCGCTCTCATGCTGACGCCAGCCTCAGTTTGAATGACCAACAATCCGGGGCGCGGCGCGGAGCGCGTAACGTAAGCATAACAGGTCATATGACTTGTTAATAAAGCTTTTCATTGGTTTAGAAATATTTTTATGAGCATATTTGACTATTTTATTAAAAACACTACACATAACCTGTTTTTCAAGTTATGTTTAATTTTAAATGAAACGGTTTACATTTTCACTTTTTATTTCCAGTACATTTTAAAAATAAATGTTTATAGTTCCATATGCTGAAGCACGTCAGCTTCCCACCCTATGTCATACAATTCTGACAAATCGGCATCCTCATCATGTTCTTCATCATCCTCAGGATTTAATTCATCTAAGGGATCCACTTCCACTGACGTTTCAATGACAAGTTCAACGATAAGATTGAGATCAACGGATTGCTTATTATCACTCATGGGTAATGTTGTCATTATCTTTAAAGAAAGAGAACAACAATGAGATGTTGCAGAGTAAGAGACAAATCTCAGAGACTATAATAGTAAATTTTTTTTAACAAGAGTAACATTTTGCAGCTATTATTTAGCCATGTCCAGCGATGCTGAGGAGGTGAGTCCTATGTCCAAGTTTTCAGTGAACAGGACTCATCTCTTTTTAACCTTGGATAAGCCTCACCAAAACTGTGTCCCCTGCTCATACTTAAATGTAAAGGGGCAGATTTATGTTAACTGGCGCATCCCCAGAGATGCACCAGTTAATGTGCACCGCTGCTCTGCCACCCATGGTGTGCCGCATTTACAATGTGGAGCACCATTGAGCAAAAACAACACAAATGCGTCACGCACCTGTGCCGCAAAAGCAGCACATTGCAGGAATCACGTCGTAAGCACGACATGTCTACTCCATTGCACAGGAGCAAGCCACACATTGCATGGTGCATCACTCCTTATGCCTGTTTCAAACAGGCGTAAGTATTTGATTCAGGAATGCTATAAAGCTGACTCAGTGAAATCTTCTAAATTTCACTGTGTTAGTTTTACAGGGCTTTCATGCAAATGAATGCCCACCTGCAACAAAACGCCTATATGGTGGTGTAGAAAATGAAAATGTATATGTACATAAGCGGCGTTCATTTGTGTTCACCCTCACCACTGTTGGAGTTAAAGCGAAAGTCACGGCACAGTGGCCCCGCCATCTTGCCCCCTTTTAGGCCCCATCACGAACATAGATAGCCCCACATAGCAAAACGTGATCTTATCGCCTGCCCAACTTCAGATCTGACCCCCCCCTTTTGCTCTCATGTCCTGTCGGAATGTCCGGCTGTAGATTACAATCACATGTTACATTTGGGAGGGGAAACGACATCAGAGCGACAAATATTAGAAATATACCACACGACAGCAAAATAACAGGTTAAAACGTTTTTATTCTTGAACAAAAATATATTAAAACAACTATTTACAGGACAAACGGCCGCAGCAACAAACCCACAATGCATTTCGCCGTCTACTTGACGCCGTCCCTGTCCCTCCTTCCCCAAAGTAGCAATGTTGGGCTACTTTTGGGCTGCTTTCTAGTAGGGTTTTTGAGTGTCAGAAAGTCTACAAAAGCCGTCGGCAACGGCCTGGGGTGGAGAACCATTACGTGAATAGTCCGGAGGCGACACCACTCGCCAAGGCCTGTCCCCAGGATGAACCAAGGGATCCGTTCCTGGGGCCGTGGCAAAGAGCGGCCGGCCGCCATCGGCCAGAGAAGGCATGGGCCCTACCCAAGATGTAGTTGTCTTCCCATTCTCTTCTTTTTTCAGCGCCTTGCAGGCCACGAGGGGGGAATTTTTTGCATATGCCTCCGACCCCCCCCCTCTCTTCATCGCCTGGTCCGGCCATAACAAATGTCAGCAAGACGCCGTGGGGTGCACTGGGAGGGAGAGGCAGCGCGGACGAGCCTCTCCTGCCTCCCCAGGTGGAGGCCCCTCAGCTGCACCCCCAACGATCCACGCACCCGGCAAAGGGTTCATCCACTGTGGCGATATAGGGACGCTCCACGAGCCCAGGAAAGGGTTCGCATACTGTGGCGGTATAGGGACGCTCCACGAGCCCAGCAAAGGACTCGCCCACTGTTGCGGTACAGCGACGCTCCACTCACCCAGCAGGGTCTTGTCCACAGTGGCGGTGCAACGATGCTTCGCCCGACAGGCTTGAGTCCATCTGCTCCTGCAACCCAGTGACTGCCGGTGGTTGCAGATCTCCTAAAAATGGCGGTCGACTTTGCAGGAATGGGCCTGGCGTGAAAAGTTGGCCTGGTCGCCTGTTAACCAGAAAATGGGCCCCTGTCTTTCCTTTCAAAATGCTGCCAACAATATTATATCAGACTCTGCATCGGTACTTACTTATAAATGCAGAAACAACTCAATTAACACAAGGGCTCTTTTCAGAGCCACCTTATATCAAAGCACTCAAACTTCTGATTTATCTCCATTTTCACACTTTTGTAAATAGTTGTGCGCGCCCGAGTGCGCGCACCCCGCAAATTTTTTCGGAAAAAAAATATATATATTTTCGCGTTTAAGGTCCTTACTGCACACCCTGAGAAAACCTACGCAGCAAAACAATCTCTACCTTCACCCCTTTCCATGTTCCAACGCTTTGAAACGAGAATATATTTACTCGCGCGCACCCCGCAACTTTTTTCGAAAAAAAAAAATGTATATATTTTCGCGTTTAAGGTCCTTACTGCACACCCTGAGAAAACCTACGCAGCAAAACAATCTCTAACTTCTCCCCTTTCCATGTTCCAACGCTTTGAAATGACAATATATTTACTCGCAGTGGCAAAATGGCGGTCAACACTTCCTGATTTCCTTCGAATCGAACGTTAACAGACGTCACGCAGCAAAAAAAATTCCGCGCGCGCACAGCCGCTTGAGTGCGCGCACCCGTCCGCGCTTATAGATATATAATTGACTTTAACTTTAATTTTCTCAACAACTACTGAACGGATTTACACCATTCCACAAAAAGCGTAATCTGCGAGCCGGACTCTACAGTTTTGCCAAATTTCTTATAAATCCATTCAGCCGTTCGACCTGTAGCCGTGTCTAAGCGTCCTATGGAAAATAACATGGAGAAAACACGTTTTGGGACCCCCCTTTTATCTCAGCCCCCACTTCACCAATCCCCCCCAAATTTTCAGGGAAGGAGCGCAGCGGACCGAGCCATCTTCTTTGAGAAATTCGCAAAGATTCATCCACCAGGGCCAAAGTTAATCCAAATAGAATGTTGACGATTTCCTATGGAAACTAGGTCCTAACTATAACTACCTACTGGCGACCGCCAGTAGGTAATATATGTATATATATATATATTCACTGAAAAAACCATAGGTTATAGACCATATATAGTTAGGAATTAGCATTTAAAAAACCTTATTTTACTCACACAAAACCATTGAAATTCCATATATAGTTAGTTGCACTAACTATATATCGCGCACCCGCAATCCACTGCTGATCATGTCACATATTACATCATTCATGACATGGTCAGTGACATCACTGATGACATCACTGATGACATCTCAAATGACATCACTGATGACATCACTGATGACAACATCCAGTGACTGTATTTTTCTGTAAAGTTAAAATATGTCTTGAGTGGATGTATAAGTGTCTGGATGAAGGATTTAGTAGGTGCATGACTGACTGTATGAGTGAGTGATTAAATGTGTCTCACTGAATGCATGGGTTAGTGACTAAACTGTCTTAATTTGTGCATCATTATGTCTGTTGTTCTGTAAACTGCTGCATGTGTTGATCATTAGCTATACGAGAGGCTATATGTGTTATTAATTGGTTGCCCAAGTATTTCTATGGGAGATTGAGTTTGTGTGGGGGTGGCTGGAAGGTGTGTGACTCTATGCATAGATGTGTGAGCAGTTTATTCACTAGGTGTATGAGTTCAAGAGTGCATGTGGAAACAGCTACATGGGCAGTTGACTGTGTGCATGAGTGTATTGATGAGTGAATGGATATCTCAATGCTACATGTCATAGTAAGTACATATGTAAAACACAGTACATGTGAGAGTTGGCATATATAAATAACTGTGCATGAGAGCCACTGAATGAGTGAGTGGTTGTATCGATCATTGTGAACTTGTATCAGGGATTGTATAAGAGAGTAAATATGTGTTAGTATATGTTTCAATAAGTAAGGTGTGTTTAACTGTATAGTTGAAGAAATGGAGGTGAGATTGTTTCTTTGCATGACTGACTGGGTGTGTGAGTAACTCCATGGATGAGTGGCAGTGTGTGAGTGTCTGTATACACTGAGTGTATCTAAGGTTATATTAGAGTCTGAAGAGGTTTATCGTATTAGCACAAGAATGATGTCAAATGAGATGTCATCAGTGATGTCATCAGTGATGTCATTTGAGATGTCATCAGTGATGTCATCAGTGATGTCACTGACCATGTCATGAATGATGTAATATGTGACATGATCAGCAGTGGATTGCGGGTGCGCGATATATAGTTAGTGCAACTAACTATATATGGAATTTCAATGGTTTTGTGTGAGTAAAATAAGGTTTTTTAAATGCTAATTCCTAACTATATATGGTCTATAACCTATGGTTTTTTCAGTGAATTTTCAAGGTTTTGTAAATGCTAATTCCTAACTATATATGGTCTATAACCTATGGTTTTTTCAGTGAATTTTCAAGGTTTTGTAAATGCTAATTCCTAACTATATATGGTCCATAACCTATGGTTTTTTCTGTGAATTTCATTGGTTTTTTAACAGCTAATATCTGTAGCTGTAAAATGTATTCTTCTTTAAATCCAAAAATATATTTTATATGTTTATGAATAATTTTTTTTTAAAATATTTTTTTTTCTTCGTTCCCGCTTCGCAAATCGGGAAGCTTCCCGTTAGCTGACCTTGATGCCGCGAAATAGACCGCGAGCCGGTAAACGTTTCTTTAGCGCAAGTGCCGCGTTACAAAACAACATCGTGACGCCTCCCGTCCGCATGACGTTTCACGTTGTCGCGTGATACGTCATATGACGTACTACGTTAGCGAACTGGTACGCGAAGCGAGTCGCAAAGCGCAGGTTTCTGGAAGCAAACCGGGAGGCCCTGCAAAGCGCTTAACGTAAACACAGCAAGTCATGTGACTTGGTAATAACACTTTTCATTGGTTCATTTCACTTTTGGTTTCCTAATGATGTAAGACTAGGTCATATAATCTAAAATGAACACTTTTGATTGGTTGAGAACTCTTGTTTTTCCCAAATGATGAAAATCCCTCCTTCTTTCCTCACTCTGACTTTCATCATTGTGAGAGAAAGACCCTTTGTGATCACTGAGCAATGGCTTCTTTAGTAGCTTCAGCTGGTGCTTCCCCACCACCTCCACCACATCCAAGGAAGAGTGGACCACCTGCTCAAGTTATAATTCAACAAGAAGAAGAAGAAGAGGAACAGGAGGACGAGCACGAAGAGAGGCAGTTTTTGCCTGAGCAGCCCAGGACGTCTCACCGGAAAGAAAACTTCATTTGGCAATTTTTTAAAATTCCCAAAGGTCAGAAAAAAGTAAATGCAAGATACGTAACTTGCCTTATATGTCAAGATAGACTGTCCAGAGGGACCGACAAAAAATACAGTTTCGGAAACTACACAATGCATCGCCATATGACTAGGTGGCATCCTAACAACTACAGTGCTGCACAGTTTCGGAACGACCTAGATAATCTCCCTATTATGGCCAGAAGATCTGTTGTACCGGAAGTAACGGGACCAGAGGGCAGGGAGATGGTGCCAAATATACAAATGAGATTTGGTGATGTAAAACACATCTGCGCATTTTGCGATGGATTCATTTCCTACGGAGAAAAAAGCATCACTCTGATCAACAGAGCTATTGACTATCATATGCAAGTTTGTCCGAAACGCCCAAAATAATAAATACTTCTTTTTTTTGTTTTGTTGCTCCTGTTGAGCCCTTTACAATGAATCGTTTTCATTGCCCCCTCCAAGAAAAACCCAAAAAAATATAAAACTGTTCCGAAAAATTCAAAAACAGTAAAAAAATGTTCAGAAAAATAAAAAAAAAAGTTCTTTTCAGAACTACCTCCCCGTTATTAAAAAATTGGTACAATATTTGGAACTGTGCCAACCTCTATTTCTCTTAGTTCGCTTCCCAGTTCGCTCGCCGGTACGCGAACCGGAAGCGAACCAAAAACAGTAAGTATAAGGGAAGGAAACAGACACTTATGTTAAAAGAAAGACAGCTATAAGGGAGTAAACTAGAGATACCATTACCCGTAATCCACTGCTGATGATGTCACATATTACATCATTCATGACATGCTCAGTGACATCATCAGCAGAGGATTGCGGGTTTTTTGGCAACATGCCTTATCCACGGTTTAATAACGCTGCCTTTTGCTTTATATAAGTTTTCAAATTGTATGAAATATATACCAATAGGTCGTTATGAACCTTTAGGTAGTGCTTTTCTTCATGAGGTCTGGTCGCTTCCATACACATACAGATGTTTCAAAGATGATCAAGAAGTTTATCTGAATGGAGAGGAATGCACTGAGACGCCAGATCATTCACTAATGTGTAGGCACATACAGTTACACGGTTCATGCAACAAACACCGACCAAATATGGCTTGCGTGTTGCAAGGCACGCCAGTTCCTGCTATCATCCCCACGTTCAAGTTGTTGGAAAATGGTAGTTATTTGATGCTCAATAATGAAGATTGTTCTGAGTTAATTAAAAGTATTCCTTTTATCGTAACAGTAAGTGAACGGGTTATTTGCTGCAGAAATGTTCTATTTCCTCCCACACATGAACATAGGGAGTTTTCAATCTGGCCACAAATACCAACCTTGGGACACGTTTCAACGGCATGGCAAGAATAAGAGCTCTTTTGTCTCAGAGAGAGGTGGCCTTGAGTTCGGCCCGTGAAACTTTCGTACTTCACATAGCGAACACCCGTACAGAGGTGCACACCCTTTTCAATTAAGATTTGCCTTTCAATTTCAGCAACATGTTTCCGACTATCTTTAACGCATCCTCCACAAAGTCCCTGGCGCACTTTTTTAAAGTTGTTACCAGTGGTCTCGTGACTTCATTTGAGAAAATCTTTGGAGTCATCCCTGCTTCCTTTCATTCTATTTTCTGCACTCTGGTTCGTGGATTGGCATTTTTACTTGCATTACCAGCGGACGCTCTTGTGCTTTTTACATTTTTAAATATGGAAGTCCCTCCTATGCAACCTCCCACCCTGCAGCTGCTGACACTGTTCCGCAATCGCATGCTAGAATATTATGGCACAATGCCGTTGGCGATATTAAGCACGGCATATGGATTATCTTTTCGATTCTCCTACTTCACCTGTGTCCAGCCTGTATTTCACTGCCTGACCTGTGATTTCGATTGGGCCATTGATTTGTGTCTCTGCGGACCGGTTTCTCCTGACGTCGACTTTAATCAGCTGATGACTCCTATCATTACTCACGAGTTGGTTTGTCCTGGCGAAAGGATTATGGCTGTGGCATTGATGCATGGACTACTTGGTCCCTGGAATTTACTGGCGGCAGCACAGTCTTTCTTGGAACAGAGCTTTCTTGAAAACCCACCGAGCTGTCCTCTGATGGTGATAGAGGATCCGGTGCTGGGAGAGCACGTATGTTCTTTTCCGCTTTTAAATTGGATGGCTGAACTGTTTTCGGATGAAGACGGTGACTTCCTATTGGAGGCTGTTGCAGCTTATTTTGCATACACAGTTATGTCATAGACCTTTTTCATGTTTGATATGCTGAGTACTAGCATTTCATTGACAATTCATTGACTTATTTGTCAAGTTTTTATTATTTACCTTGCCTATTGGCTTAAGACTCGATAAAGTACTTGGCTGTTTTATTTTTCTTTAGCATTAAATTTTCCTAGTTTTTAATGCTTTACCTTGCGGACCGTCCACATATAAACTTGCAATCTGCTCTCATGAGATGGCACTTCTATTATCTTATTCAGTTCGTTTCCGGATCATGAGGAGGTGTCATCTAGGTCCTGGATATCTTTACACCGTGTTAAGTTAGCATGGGCTCATTACCGGTTTAAACGCCATTTTTCCTTTTTTGCAACTTCTGCACACGACACTTAGTTGTTGCTTTAGCTTTCCACCTAGTAGTTCATCGTGGTTTACATGAGAATAATATGTTATTGGTCTACTATCTGCTTTACTTGTTAAACTATATCTGTACAGCGAGTGCTAAAGTTTCAAGAACAACACAATACAGAATTGTTATGAGGTCTGATCTCCACGACTTCATACTCATAACATAAGTGCAACTTCTGCCAATTCTGGGCATGAGGCGGGTTTTATATTGCTTTGCCGAACACACATACACAACAGTTGATGCGGTTCACACGAAGAGAGAGCTGGTGTATGCTGATGTGATTCCTTCAAATCTAAGACACTAAAGTATGGGCACGCCCTAAACCAACACAAAGAGACCTTCTTAGCAAATAATATAATATGTGTATTAGGGAGGGTGAGATATAAGCAGCCGCGGGCCGTGGAGGGAGTTACGATGGGGCAGGGAGGCGGGGAGGGGGAGAAGCAGGGTGGAGCCCTCTCTACCTTTCCCCTCCCCCTCCCCGCCTCCCTGCCCCACCGTAACTCCCTCCACGGCCCGCGGCTGCTTATAAGTGTTGCTAACTCTTATTCATTTACAGCATGTTAACATACTGTCACCATTCGCTTTTTATGTACTAGTAACTATGCTGGTAATTTTGCTACTGATAATATGTGTACTTGTATTCTCCACCCTGCTTCTCCCCCTCCCCGCCTCCCTGCCTCACCGTAACTCCCTCCACGGCCCGCGGCTGCTTATAAGTGTTGCTAACTCTTATTCATTTACAGCATGTTAACATACTATCACCATTCACTTTTTATGTACTAGTAACTATGCTGGTAATTTTGCTACTGATAATATGTGTACTTTTATTATCTAAGGTACTACGCCTGAGAAGACGGCATTAGTAAATAAACATTTCAAATACACATCTGTTCTTCTTAACTCCATGTTCTGGTTTCTAAGAAATCTATAACGACCGACTGTTCATGAGTTCCACGTATCCTGAGGTACTATAAGTTCATATTCTGGATTGTCCAAACATTGAGAGTTTGTTATATCCAATGTGACACTGTACCTAGCTTGCTAAGGAGTTTTTGATTACTAACGTGAGTTTTGGGACACCCTAATTCGCCGAGGTTCCAATCCTCTGTCCACAGTTCTGTGTGAGAACAGAAACCCTGCGACAGGGGCACCCCCGACCCTTGCTGGAGCTTCATCACACTTGCGATACAACTCCAGCAATGCATTCGCCGAGGTTCCAATCCTCTGTCCACAGTTCTGTGTGAGAACAGAAACCCTGCGACAGGGGCACCCCCGACCCTTGCTGGAGCTTCATCACACTTGCGATACAACTCCAGCAATACGCCACCTTTACGGCACAGATACATCACGCATCTGTGCTGTTTTTGCCCCATGATGCGCCGCATTGTAAATGCAGCACACCATAGGTGACGGAACAGCGGCACAGAATGACTAACACATCCCTGGTGATGCGCCAGTCATCATAAATGTATCCCTATGCTTCTTATCTTGTTAGAGATGAACCGCCATATGTATCATCAAAGTTTTTTGCATTTCCTAAATAGCGAACTTTAAGGAATAAATAGCGATTCTTTACCATTCCTAGTTTGCGATGAGCTATTTGCTAATTAGCCGAATGTAGCCCAATGAAGCCCAATGTAGCCCAATGTAGCCCAAAGATGGCCGCCAGACACACAAAAAAACAAATGTAGCCCAAATATCAGCCAGATGTAGCCCAACTATAGCCCAGTGACAGAATGACCAATCAGCTTCGCAAACCTCCGTTACGCGAAGCGGAGCGCTGTTACAGATATATATCTTTTTTTGAACGTTAATTTCTCAAAATCCACTGGAGCACATATATTGAGACCTAGCAAAGGCACATCGGGCTACCAGTCCCTAATATTTTGCCAAGTTTCGTGCAAATCCATTCAGCCGTTCGATTATTATTATTATTATTTTTTTTTGCCCCGCGGGGCCCTTTTAAAACCTCCACATCAAACCTAGGGGGTCAGCGAGGATCTACTATGCCCCCTTATAGTTATTTCCCCCTTTGTTTTGACCTCCTCTTGTCTCTCGATCCTACCGAGAGACAAGATGGCGGCCGCTACGGACTGTTTGGAATGTTGACAGACGCCGGAGAACCAATCAGCTTCGCTTCACAAAGCTCCGTTGCGCGAAAAGTCCGCGAACCAGAGCGCTGCCCGGTCCGCTGTTACAGATATATATCTTTTTTTAAACGTTAATTTCTCAAAATCCACTGGAGCACATATATTGAGACCTACAAAAGGCACATCGGGCTACCAGTCCCTACAATTTTGCCAAGTTTCGTGCAAATCCATTCAGCCGTTCGGGCTAAAAGTGAGGCCAACCGCCCTATGGAAATTAACATGGGAAAAACGCGTTTTGGGACCCCCCTTTTTTCTCGGCCCCCCCTTGACGAACCCCCCCAAAATTTTCAGGGGCTGCTCAGAAACAAAATGTGCCATTTTCCTGAAAATTTCAGCCAATTCCGTCCACAAACGCCAAAGTTATTAGACATAGAATTTTCAAAAAACCCATAGAGAAAAAATCCTAACTATATATACCTACTGGCGACCGCCAGTAGGTAATATATATATATATATATATATATATATATATATATATATATATATATATATATATATATATATATATATATATATATACATTACCTACTGGCGATAGCCAGTAGGTATATATAGTTAGGATTGTTTTCCCTAGGGAAATTGCAACATTCTATTGGGAATAACTTTGGCTCCGGTTGAGGAATCTTCCTGAAATTTTCCTTAACTTTGCCTCGCGGCGCTCCGCTCCTTCACTGAAAGTTTGGGGGGGATTCGTCAAGCGGGGGCTGAGATAAAAGGGGGGTCCCAAAACGTGTTTTCCCCATGTTAATTTCCATAGGGCGGTTGGACTCACTTTTAGCCCGAACGGCTGAATGGTTTTCCACCAAACTTGGCAAAATTGTAGGGATTGGTAGCCCGATGTGCCTTTGCTATGTCTGAAGATATGTGCTCCAGTGGTTTTTACGAAAATTAACTTTGAAAAAATATATATTGGGCTACATTGGGCTATATATATGTTAGAGCCCAAATGTAGCCCAATGTAGCCCAATGTAGCCCAATGTAGCCCAAAGATGGCCACCAGAGACAAAAAAAAACAAATGTAGCCCAAATATCAGCCAGATTTAGCCCAATTATAGCCCAATGACAGAATGTCCCAGAGTGTTCTAAAGAACAACTAGAGCGCTAACAGTCTTACTTATGACAAAAGTATGGCACACCTGAAGTCATCTTGATTGGAATAAAGTGTTAACACTTAAAACATTTAATTTGCAAAGGAACAAAATGAGGGGGTTCATTTTGCCATAGAAATTATGATTAGTGCTGAAGAAAGAAAAATTAGGGCACATTTTGAGTGACTTCTCAAATCCTCTTATATTTCATTAAAAAAATTCTGATATGCAGTCTCCCAAGATGGCCACCAGAGACAAAAGAGCCCAAATGTAGCCCAAATATCAGCCAGATGTAGCCCAACTATAGCCCAATGACAGAATGTCCCAGAGTGTTCTAAAGAACAACTAGAACGCTAACAGTCTTACTTATGACAAAAGTATGGCACACCTGAAGTCATCTTGATTGGAATAAAGTGGTAACACTTAATACATTTAATTTGAAAAGGAACAAAATGAGGGGTTTCATTTTGCCATAGAAATTTTATATATATATATATTCACTGAAAAAACCATAGGTTACACACCAGTTATAGTTAGGAATTAGCATTTAAAAAACCTTTGAAATTCACTGAAAAAAGCACAGGTTTCACACCAGTTATAGTTAGCTGGAAATTTTACTCGCATAAAACCATTGAAATTCCCACGTTATAGTTAGTTGGACTCACTATAACTTGCACGTCTGCAATGCACTGCTGATGATGTCACATATTATATCACTCATGCATATATTTAAATATTTAAACATTACTCGCTAATATATGTATTCACTAAGATACACTTAATAAGCCAGTTAACCAATCACTTTTTTTAAAAAAAAACACTGAAAAAACCATAGGTTTCAGGCCTTATATAGTTAGGAATTAGCATTTAAAAAACCTTTGAAATTCACTGAAAAAACCATAGGTTTCAGGCCTTATATAGTTAAGAATTAGCATTTAAAAAACCTTTGAAATTCACTGAAAAAACCATAGGTTTCAGGCCTCATATAGTTAGGAATCAGCATTTAAAAAACCTTTGAAATTCACTGAAAAAAACATAGGTTTCAGGAGTTATATAGTTAGGAATTCGTTTTTAAAAAACCTTTGAAATTCACTCAAAAAACTATACGTTTTAGTGATGTTATAGTTAGCTGGACATTTTACTCATACAAAACCAATGAAATTGCTCCTATATAGTTAGTTGTACTAACTATATTTCGCGCACCCGCAATCCACTGCTGATGATGTCACATATTAGATCATTCATGACATGGTCAGTGACATAACTGATGACATCTCAAATGACATCACTGAGGACATCATCCACGTGACAATCACATACACCTTTTCATACACTATTACAATTTTTCATCACTGTTTGTAAAATACAGAGTATCATATTTAAATCCATTGTCACAGCAATACAAGTATCTAAAAATCCACTCAGTGATTCATAGATGTATACACACATCTAATCACTTACCTATGGATTCACTCATACATGCTGTCAATGAACAATAGAACACTATCAAAAATACTTATACATCTATATCGACATAAACAACAGCACGCATCCTATTCACATATGAAGTCATCCTACTCACTTATGCAAACAATGGATCATACTTACATATTTACTTAGCAAAACACTTATACAAACACCACTTCTTCTATTCATACTTAGTGAATTATAAAATCATTATTACAAGTATACAGTTATCCATACAGTCACGCACACAATCATTGTGTCTTATGTATACTTATTTATATACAACAACTGACACATACACTGCCTTTTATTTTTCTAGTTTGTTGGACCTGTACCTTTGAGAAATATATTTGCTCATCACCACACCCATAAAGAGATTCCCTCACCCAAACTGTTAGAACATGTAGTTTTAACTTCATATATCTACTGAATCAACTATTCACACATCTTTGGACAGTCACACACCCCCCACCGAACCACACACACTTTACACTCCCATACAAATACTCAGTTAACTAATCAATAACTAATATAGACTTTCACATAGCTAGTAACCAACTGTAGAATCAGTTTACACAACAACTGACAAAGTGATACAGATATACACACAGTTTAGTCACTATCCACTATATTTAGTGAGACATTATAAATTGGTCAAGTAAACAGTCAATTACACTGCTACTAAATCCTCCATCCAAATATTTATTTATATATATCCACTCATTCTTTTTTTTGTTGAAACTTTTTATTAATTTTATAAATACAAACACAAACAATTTGCAAGGAAAAAGAGAAAGAAAAGACAGCAATATAAACAACGTTGCATTACATGGTGTGAGAGCGGGAAGGTCAACCAATGAGCGTATGTGCTATCAAGAAAGAGTCTCGCATGGGGGGGGGGGCAGAAGGAACAAAATGTATCCAATATACAGTAGTAAGTGGAGGAACCCTCGGGTTACGGGGACGTAGGTGCAACATCTGGGTCAGGGAGAGGGGGGGAACATATATCGCCACGGTAAGTGTTCCACTGAGTCCATATCTTCCCCCATTTTCGGGGGGTACCCCGAGAAATATATACATTTTTTTCCCTGAACATGCACCAGTCCATGTTTTGTTTCCATTTCCGAATCCCGGGTGGTCCCTGAGCGCCCCACAGTTGCGCAATGTCTCTTTTAGCGATCATATTGCCCAAGGTCACCCATCGAAGCTGCGAAACGGAGTAGTCGTTCGGTTCCCATACATTCAGCAAGCATCTCCTAGCCTCTGGCAGCGATCGCACCCCCGTAACCTCACTCATCACCTCGTGCACACGGGTCCAGAATCGCACTACCTCAGGGCACTCCCAAATGATATGGAAAAAGGTGCCCAGGAGACCGCATCCACGCCGACACAAACCATCCACAGAAAAGCCCATGTGCACCAAACGGGGACCAGTCACATACACTCTATGTAGGATTTTAGGTTGCACGAATCTAAGGCGCGCCTGGATGGCCACCTCTTTAGGGGAGGAGATCGCCGCCTGCCAGTCCTCATCGTCCAGCTCCAGCCCATCACCAATCCAGACCTCTCTAAGGCGAAGCAGGAGATCAGACCTGGAGTTGATCAACTTTTTATAAATAAGCGAAATCGTACTATCCGGAACATGTCCGTCCAGTACCCTGTCCTCAAGCGGGGACGACTCCGGAATCTCCACACCCGAAGGGAAGACCGAGAGCACCGCGTGGCGGACCTGCGCATAGCGAAAAAATTCGCGATCGCTCAGAGCGTACTCAGTTTTCAATTCCTCAAACGTCTTCATTCTCCCCTTAGTCCAAACATCATCAATCCTGCTGATACCTATCAAGTCCCACCTATCAAACCCCTTCGACTGCCAGAGAGAGCCAAGCTATCGGATGCATACAGTGGGGTGGCACAAGTAAATTTATCAGTCCACCCAAGCGCCATGGAAGCATGTCTCCACACCTGGACAGCCGTCCTAGTGGGGCCCGTTACGTTTCGAGGGGTGAGTCTCGAGTAGAGGGCTCTATTATAGTCACCCCCCGGCAATAACCATTTGTCCATCTCGAAGGCCAGATTCGGCCACGGGCCATACATGCAATGATTTATTGCCCCCAATTGAGACGCCCAATAATAGCGACGGATATCAGACATAGCAATTCCACCGTCGTACCACGGGAGCGACAGTATAGCGATGGCGATCCGGGGCCTACCCCCCCACACCAGTTGTCTCTGTAAACTCTCAACCTCACGGAAATATTTAGCCGGGACAACGTCAAGTGTGTTTTGCAATGCGTAGAGGAAGCGGGGCAGTGACATCATCTTAAACAATGCCGCTCTACCCAGGGGAGAGAGAGGGAGTTTCCCCCAAGCAACAACATCTGCCCGAAGGCGCTGAAGAGGGGGCAGCAAGTTCCGGTCAAACCGCAGTTCAGGTTTCAGAGTGATAAAAATGCCTAGGTATTTAAATCCATCTCTCACAATCGCAATAGGACAACCACTTGGCAGAAGAGGGGCGTCTCCCGACAGGACGTATACACAGGACTTCGACCAATTGATGACAAGACCCGAGTTTTTGCGAAAGGACGTTAAGACATCGAACAATACAATGAGGGATTTACGGGGAGATGTGAGATACAGCAGAATATCATCAGCATAGAGAGATACACGGTCCTCAAACTCTGAATTCCATCTAATGCCCTTCAGGGACGGTTCCCACCTCAACCAGGCCGCCAGCGGTTCCAAGGCGAGAGCAAACAACAAGGGGGACAGGGGACAGCCCTGTCGCGTGCCCCTGCCCAGAGCAAAGGGTGCAGAGACCCGACCATTGACCACCACCTGAGCCATGGGACCGGCATAAAGCAATTTGACCCACCGAACAAACTCCGGACCGAAACCAAACTTGGCAAGAACCGCCCACAAATACGGCCATTCTATTGTATCAAACGCCATCGTAGCGTCCAAGGACGCCAAGATGGCAGGCTCACGCAGCGTCTCGGCTCGTGCCAAGACGCCATGCAACCGTCGGAGGTTAAGCGCCGTGTTGCGATGCGGTATAAAGCCGGATTGATCAGGGTGAACCAGGTCCCCAATGACAGTCGCCAAACGTGTCGCCAGCAGCTTGGCCAAAATTTTAGGCTCCGCATTAATCAACGAAATGGGTCTAAAAGAGGCACAGCGATCCCGAGGTTTACCATCTTTGTGGATGACGACTATAGTGGCCAGTCTCTGGTCTGGTGGGAGAGAGCCCACCTCTAAAGACTCGAGAAACATAGAGCGCAGATGCGGAGCTAGCGTGTCCGGGCGTAGTTTATATAGCTCAATGGGGAGCCCATTAGGGCCCGAAGCCTTGCCGGATCGGACCGAACGGACAGCAGCGGCAATCTCGTCCACAGTAGGCGGCGCATCCAGAGCATCCCTATCAATGTCAGGCAATCGGGGAAGTGCAATATCCCGCAATAGCAGGTGGGAGTCCTGCTCAGATCGATCAGACACCTGGGAATACACCTCACGGAAGTAATCGGCAAAACATGTAACAATATCAGCAGGGTCAGTACAACACTCTCCATTCTCCGCAACAATCACAGGGACGACACGACTTGCATTCTCCCTCTTATCCAGCCAAGCAAGTAATTTCCCAGCCTTATCACCCACATCATACAGGCGGCCCTGCTGTTCCCTTCCCATTTCCTTAGCGGCTTCCGTGGCCAGAGCCCTGTATTCATGTTGTTTCAACTCCAATAGATGTAACCCCTCAGCGGTGACCCCAGATTCCAAGCACCCCTCCAGGGCTGTGACCTCCCCCTCCAGGCGAACCATCTCAGCACGGTTGGCCAACTTCACACTACCAATCAACGAGAGGGCCTGGCCACGAATGACAGTCTTGTAAGCTTCCCAAAGTAAACTTGGGGAGGAAACAGAGCCCACATTTTCCGCAAAATAACAATCGTGCGTTTTAACCAGCTCAGCCCTGACCCTGGGGTCCTTCAAATACCAGGGGTTAATCGGAGCCACTCGGCCCGCCGAACCCCGCCGTGCATCAACCACCAGCCAAAGCGGAGAATGGTCCGAAATACCCCTTGCCAGATGTTTAACTTCCCATATGAGGGATGCATGGGCCGAGGGCAATAATATATGATCTAACCTCGAGAGACTACCATGAGCACCAGAATGATAGGTATATTGCAACTGCCCCAGGTGAAGCAAGCGCCAGCAATCAGGAGCCCCAGCGTCTCTAGGAAGTCACTCAACCAAGTCTGGGCCTTCGGCAGTTCCCTGGGAGGGTGACGGTCAAGCATCCCCGAGACCACCGCATTAAAATCACCCCCAATCAAAAGCAGACCCTCGGGGAGACCCAGGATAAGTCCACTCAGATCAGCGAATGTGGTGGCTTGGAGGCCCGGGGGCACGTACACGGAAATCAGAATAAGAACCTTCCCTTCCCAGCGCCCCACAATGGCGGCGTATCGTCCCTTATCATCCAGTATGACATCATCAATGGCCAAGGGGAGGGAGGTCCGAACCAGAATGCCCGCCCCTCTGGAGCCAGAAATAAAACCCGAGTGCGCCACAAGGCGATAACCACGCCTATTCAGAGCGTAGCACTTGTTGCCGAGCAAATGAGTCTCCTGCAGTAAGACAACATCAGGAGACAAACGTTTCAGCAATTGCAGCACCACCCTCCTCTTGATCCCATCCCCCAACCAATTCACGTTCCAACACAATATCTGAAGTCCCCTACCCCCCATCCCCGAATTCAGCCCCTCCCCCGCCCCACATCCAAAGCAACTGCAGAAAACAGGAGTTTGCCTTCCCTTCACCTTGCAAATAACAATAAAATTCAAACAAATAACCCAGTCCCCCCAACAATGCCAAAACAACTATACCCCCCACCCCGCACCTCTGCTGAAGACCAAAAAGCCCCATAAACTTGCAGTGTGCCTGTCGCCCAACCTCCCAACTAATCTACGAAAAGAAAACCCAGGAGGAGAAAGGACCCGCTCACCCCCCACCCACCCCCAAAAGGACTATTACTTGCAAACATTAATGACACAGCATAGCACAGTTCAAAGCCAACGTGAAGGGTACGGGGTCAAAGTCGACATCTATTCCTGCTCCGTCGGGCCACCTTCCGCCCGATCCGATCTGCCAGAGTCCTCAAATGGTTCTTGATCTGCAGGCAGCGAGTCAAGCCAGTCACTCACGACCCCAGGATGGTCGAAGAAAAAAGTACGATCCCTATGAACCACCCGCAAACGGGCCGGGAAGAGCATGGCATACTTCATAGACCTTTCCCGGAGTCTCTTCTTGACCCCTTGAAACCCCAGCCTTTGTTTCTGGACCTGTTGTGTAAAGTCCGGATAAAAGCTGACAGTAGAGTTCTCAAAGGCAACGGGACCAGACTGCCTCGAAGCCTGCAGGATAGCGTCTCTGTCCCGGAAATGAAAGATCCTCGCAATGATGGGTCGTGGGTTAGCACCCGATTTAGGCGTGCCGCCGGGGATCCTATGTGCACGCTCGACAGCGAAAAACTTGCTGAGGCCCTTGGGCGCCAAGTGATTCAGCACCAGGTCTTCCACCAATAAGTCCGTCGAGGCAGCAGTCGATGATTCCGGGACCCCAATCAGGTGGATGTTATTGCGCCTGGCACGGCTTTCATAGTCCTCTAGGCGCCCAGAGAAATAGTCATTAGCTTTCCGCAGATTCCCGACTTCAGCCTGTAAGTCAGAGACGTCAGTGACCAGACTAGTGGTCTTGAGATCCAGGGATTTGACCTTTTCGTTTGTCTTCGCCAAATCCGCCCTGATCAAATTGACATCAATCGACACAGTATCCAGTTTGAGAGTCAAGGCCTCATATTGTTGCCCCAATGAAGCCTTCATACCGGTAATGGCGCCCATGAGATCCCGCAACGAGGGCTCCTCCGCAATCGATGAGTCCTCCGGCATTGTCGTCGAGGGTTTAGACGCTGCGCCCGGCGATCCTTTAGTAAGGGTGTACCGGTCCATAATGTTCGTCTGCAAAGCGATCCCTCGAACGCCCGGTTTAGACTTGCGCCTCTCACTCTCTGGCTTGGTGGCCATCTTAAATCCTGGACCCGTACGGGTCGCCTGTTGTCGGGTGAAAATGATGACTGCGGTGGCAAATGCAGGACCAAAAGGGCGAAGGTGGTGCCAGTCTCAGAACTGAAAGCCACGACAGATCGGCATCAGAAACGGATAGACCAAAAATATAGGCACGTCTGGCCGTCTACGTAGCTAGCAAAGTCAGGTTGATCTCCGGACAGGAATCGAAACCAAAAGCGGTCGCCAGCCCATGCCAGTCCGGTAGTCCGTTGTTGTTCACTTACTGGACGGCAGGCCAGACAAGATAGCTCGGGGCATCACCTAGGAGCAGGCCAGAAAACTGCGGCGATCTGTAGCTCTGGACCCCGAAGTCCCAAAAAGTTTTTTGAAACAGATAAATGATCAGTAGAACTACGCCAATAAACACCCGTCGTCAGAACCAGGATAAAGTACAGGATAGTCGATGGAGGTGGCGAGGGTCCGGGAGCCCTGTGCTCACGCGACCATCTTGGGTGCGAGCGAAGCTCCTCCTCTATCCACTCATTCTTCAATGTAAATTGCTATATATATAATGCATATTTAAATAAGGAAGCAAACCACATTCACTGGATGATGTCATCAGTGATGTCATCAGTGATGTCATTTGAGATGTCATCAGTGATGTCACTGACCATGTCATGAATGATCTAATATGTGACATCATCAGCAGTGGATTGCGGGTACGCGAAATATAGTTAGTACAACTAACTATATAGGAGCAATTTTATTGGTTTTGTATGAGTAAAATGTCCAGCTAACTATAACACAACTAAAACTTATAGGGGCATATTATCAAGGGGGTTTATCTCCGCTTTTTTGGCTTTAAAAGCCAAGAAAGCAGAGATAAAATTATCTCCCTATTATCTAGCTGTCGCTAACACCAGTTAGCGACAGCTAGTAGGAGATAGCGACCATCTTGGGCCCCACTTTGCATGTCAGTGATATTTATCACTAATGACATGCAAAGTGGGCGTGCCAAGATGTTAGCGACTGGAAACAGTCGCTAACATCGCTATCTCCTATTACCAACTTTTGGAGATATTCGCGCTAAGCGCGAATATCTCCAAAAACTAACACCTGCCCTGAGCAGTTCTTAGCCATAGCCATGTTATCCAATGGGAGGTGGATAACATGGCTAAGAGCATTAGCTCGGTAATGCATGAATATCGCTGACTTTTCAGCGATATTCATGCATTGCGGCCGTTTTTTATCGCATTTGCGATAAACCTTGATAATAGCAAGGTTTATCTGCGATAATTTCTGACGATGCTTAGCGTTAAAAAATTCATTGCTAAGCATCGTTAGCGATAAATATCGCTTAACGTTGGTAATATGCCCCATAGTTATTTGAGTGAATTTCAAAGGTTTTTTAAAAACGAATTCCTAACTATATAACTCCTGAAACCTATGGTTTTTTCAGTGGATATATATATATATATATATATATATATATATATATATATATATATATATATATATATATATATATATATATATATATATATATACATTCACTGAAAAAACCATAGGTTATAGACCATATATAGTTAGGAATTAGCATTTACAAAACCTTATTTTACTCACACAAAACCATTGAAATTCGCATATATAGTTAGTTGCACTAACTATATATCGCGCACCCGCAATCCACTGCTGATCATGTCACATATTACATCATTCATGACATGGTCAGTGACATCACTGATGACATCACTGATGACATCTCAAATGACATCACTGATGACATCTCAAATGACATCACTGATGACATCACTGATGACATCTCATTTGACATTACTGATCACATCACTGATGACATCATTCATGTGATAATACGATGAACCTCTTCAGACTCTAATATAACCTTAGATACACTCAGTGTAAACATACACTCACAGACTGTCACTCATCCATGGAGTTACTCACACACCTAGTCAGTCATGCAAAGAATCAATCACACCTCCATTTCCTCAACTATACAGTTATACACACCTTACTTATTCAAACATATACTAACACATATTTACTCTCTTATACAATCCCTGATACAAGTTCACAATGATCCATACAGCCACTCACACATTCACTGGCTCTTATGCACAGTTATTTATATATGTCAACTCTCACATGTACTGTGTTTTACATATGTACTTACTTTGACATGTAGCACTGAGATATCCATTCACTCACCAATACACTCATGCACACAGTCAACCGCCCATACAGTTGTTTCCACATGCACTTTTGAACCCATACATCTAGGGAATCAACTGCTCACACATCTATGCACAGAGTCATACACCTCCCAGCCACCCATACACACTCTCAGTCTCCCATACAAATACTTGGGCAACTAATCAATAACCCATATAGTTAATCATATAGCTAATGATCAACACATGCAGCAGTTTACAGAACAACAGACATAATGATGCACAAATTGAGACAGTTTAGTCACTAACCCATGCACTCAGTGAGACACATTTAATCACTCACTCATACAGTCAGTCATGCACCTACTAAATCCTTCATCCAGACACTTATACATCCACTCATTCTTCAATATGTAAGACATATTTTAACTTTACAGAAACATACAGTCACTGGATGTTGTCATCAGTGATGTCATCAGTGATGTCATCAGTGATGTCACTGACCATGTCATGAATGATGTAATATGTGACATGATCAGCAGTGGATTGCGGGTGCGCGATATATAGTTAGTGCAACTAACTATATATGCGAATTTCAATGGTTTTGTGTGAGTAAAATAAGGTTTTGTAAATGCTAATTCCTAACTATATATGGTCTATAACCTATGGTTTTTTCAGTGAATTTTCAAGGTTTTGTAAATGCTAATTCCTAACTATATATGGTCTATAACCTATGGTTTTTTCAGTGAATTTCAATGGTTTTTTAATAGCAAATATCAAAAGCTGTACAATGTATTCTTCTTTTAAAGGAAAAATATATTTTATATGTATTTAATATAATTTTTTTATGTATATAAATTTTTTGAGGGAACGAATTTATCAACTATCATGCTGAAGAAGAGTGTGGGGAAAAAAAAACAAAGAGGAGGACTAAGAGGAAAGAACAATCAGTTCAAAAATACAATTGCTTTAAAGCATGAAGTGCTTTTCCACACATTTACATTTAAATAACCCATATTAGAACATACAAAATATCTACAGTGGAGACGGTGTACATTGAATTTTAGACTCTTCATTGGTACCCACATGTTGGTACTTACATCACCCACACAACACAACAGCTCTATTCAGAGCTACCCTACCTCAAAGCACTCTAAAATATTATTTTACTATTTCCCTTGGTTTTCCCCTTGTTACGCTTTCCAGAACGCTACCCGGTGCGCGGTCCAGGCGCTAACCGTGCGAAAATTTGGGAAAAAAAGTGTTTTTTTTTAACATATATGGGCCTCCTCAGCCACCCTCAGAAAACCTAGGGGGTCAGGATATGTCTCCCGTGCCCCCTTATACCCATTCCCAACATTGTTTATCCTCCATCTTGTGACTAAATTCGTCCGAAACACAAGATGGCGGACTCCCGTTACGCTACCGGTGAGCTACCCGGTTCGCGTACCGGGTAGCGCTTCCACCGCGAAAAATCGAAAAAAAATGTATTTTATTCTTTTGCCCCGCGGGGCCCTTTAATAGCCCCCACATCAATCCTAGGGGGTCAGGAGGGGTCTACCTTGCCCCTTTCATTCATTTCCCCCTTCGTTTATTTCCACCTCTTGTCTCTCGATCCTACCGAGAGACAAGATGGCGGCCGCTCCGGACTGTTTAGAATGTTGAGAGTCACCGGAGAGCCAATCCGCTTCTCCTCGCGAAGTTCCGTTACGCGTCTGGTACGCGAACCGGGGCGCTAAGCGGGACGCTGTCACAGATATATATATTTTTTTGAACGGTAATTTCTCAAACTCCACTGGAGCACATATCTTGAGACCTAGCAAAGGCACATCGGGCAAACAGTCTCTACAATTTTGCCAAGTTTCATAGAAATCCATTCAGCCGTTCGAGCTAAAAGTGAGTCCAACCGCCCTATGGAAAACTCAATGTTAAAAACACGTTTTGGGACCCCCCTTTTTCTCGGCCCCCACTCGACGAAACCCCCCAAACTTTCAGGGGACGCTCAGAAACAAAATGTGCAATTTTCCCGAAAATTTCAGCCAATTCCGTCCATCAACGCCAAAGTTATTCAACATAGAATTTTCAGAAATCCCTATTCAAAAAAATCCTAACTATATATACCTACTGGCGACCGCCAGTAGGTAATATTACCTACTGGCGGTCGCCAGTAGGTATATATAGTTAGGATTTTTTCTCTATGGGATTTTTGAAAATTCTATGTCTAATAACTTTGGCGTTTGTGGACGGAATTGGCTGAAATTTTCAGGAAAATGGCACATTTTGTTTCTGAGCAGCCCTTGAAAATTTGGGGGGGGTTCGTCCAGTGGGGGCCGAGAAAAAAGGGGGGTCCCAAAACGTGTTTTTAACATTGAGTTTTCCATAGGGCGGTTAGCCTCACTTTTAGCCCGAACGGCTGAATGGATTTGCACAAAACTTGGCAAAATTGTAGGGACTGGTAGCCCGATGTGCCTTTTGTAGGTCTCAATATATGTGCTGCAGTGGATTTTGAGAAATTAACGTTCAAAAAAAGATATATATCTGTAAGCGCGGACCAGGCAGCGCCCCGGTTCGCGTACTTGACGCGTAACGGAACTTCGCGTAGCGAAGCTGATTGGCTCTCCGGTGTCTGTCAACATTCTAAACAGTCCGGAGCGGCCGCCATCTTGTCTCTCGGTAGGATCGAGAGACAAGAGGAGGCCAAAACAAAGGGGGAAATAACTATAAGGGGGCATAGTAGATCCTCGCTGACCCCCTAGGTTTAATGTGGAGGTTTTAAAGGGGCCCCGCGAAGCAAAAAAAAAAAAATTGTTTTTGTTTTTTTTCGTGGTTAGCGCCCGGTACGCGAACCGGGAAGCGTTCTGGGGAGCGTACCACAATGAAAAATGAATGATAGACTTTTCAAATGCTGTATGTTAATTGATTGTTGGTTTTGTTGATTATTTTTTTTTTTTTTTTTTTTTAAGCTTTTTTTATTGTGTTTCATAATTTATTAAACTTTCTAACATTTCATTGTCAGAAATTTCATAAATATCATGGAATATAGATTGTAGTCTCTGAGGTTGTAAAATGTCCTCATTTGCAAGGAGGTTATCTACTGCTTGTACACATTGCAGTAGTTCTTGGTCCCAAGTTTCATCCATAAATTCAATCTCATTTGGATCAATGATTTCTGTGTTGGACTCTGGAAGGACAATTTCAAATGAAATGTTTTGTTCACTTTCCATTTTCCCTGAAATTTGCATAAAAAAAATATATATTAGTAGAGGTAGGGCACTGTTGGGATTAATTTTAGATAGGCAGTTTTTAACAGAGAATTTATCTTTGGGCAGTGTATAGTATCAGAGTGGAAGTAGGAATATAAAAAAGTGTATCTAAATTTATAAGTACTACAGAGGTATAGTATATAACTAACAGAAAAAGTTTGCCATATTAACTTAAAGTGCACAATATACTTCAGTTTTAAAAATAACAACTTACCTTTAAAAAGAAGTTGAAGTTATTAATGAAAATCCTATTGAAATGTACACCAGGAAGTAGTAGTCAAAATGGCTGTGTTTCCTTCTCTTCCTTTATATATATTCGGGTACACAACCAATCAAATGTCAGGTAAAAAAAGTAGAAAATGAAAGTAACATTTTAATTGGTTGTCAATTCCAACATTTCAGATGTGTTTTGTGAAGTAATTTACCTCACGGTATTTAGAGAGGTCTACAGGCTAAATGGCTAAATGGAATTCCAATCAAATTTGTGAAAATGGTAGGGATTGGTATGTAGTATGAGCTAATCTATATTTGGTGAAATTGTCTCAAGTGGCTTTTCTGTGAACTACTTTCCCACCTTTTTTGATGGTGCGCTTCCCAGGGAGCGACCCGGTACGCGAACCGTTGAGCGCCCCGGTTCGCGTACCTTAAGCGTTCCGGGAGTCCACCATTTTGTGTTTCGGTCGAATTAAGATACAAGATGGATGGCAAATAATGTTCAGAATGGGTAGAAGGGGGCACGGTAGAGTTATCTTGACCCCCTAGGTTTTCTGAGGGTGGCTGAGGAGGTTTATATGTGCGAAAAAAAAACATTTTTTTTAAAAATTTCGCGAGGTTAGCTCCCGGTACGCGTACCGGGTAGCGCCCCAGGGAGTGTACTTTGTTGAAAATTAGTGAAAAAAGTTAGAGTAAAATAATAATTGTGAGTGATTAGATGTAGGGTAGCTCTGAGAAGAGCTTTTGGGTTTATGGTACATTTAGGTACTTATAAGTAGGTACCAATGCACATTCTTAAATTCAGAGTGAAAACTCTGTTGCCCTCATCTGAGAAGTGAACTCCATCTCCTCTGTAGATATCTTGCATGTAGTAACGCAAGTTATTGTTGTACAGGGAGCCCATTCCATGGTCTCTCATGTAAGCTGAAACAGATTTGTTTACATGCTTCCTCGACTTCTCAATTTGTGGACAAAATTGGTTTGACCACCTCCATTTCTGTCTTTGGCATATATTTGAATATACCAAGGCAGTCTGAGGAAAAAGTGCCATTAATTGCTCAAAGGTGTCCTTTAAAAGCATTTCCAGACCTACACCAGTCAAAGTGCCCAAGTCATTACCTCCACAGTGCACAATTAACAGGTCAGGTTTTGGCAAATGCATAAAGGTTTTCACCAATGGTATCAATTGGTGACATTTTAATCCTCTGTGGCCAAACCACTTAATTTCCACATCTTGTAAATTGAGGTTAGGTAAATTCCTGCTTTCAACGTACCTTTGAGCCCAGTGAATATAACTATGACCAACAATCCAGACAGAAAACATGGTGAGAGAAGGTTCTCCTGCAGTCAGATGAAGTGTGGCAATGAAATGGCAGTTGAAAAAATGAGAGTTTGAAATGAAAAAAACTGTGGAGTTTCTGTGTTCATGAAGCAGTAACAGTGATTGGTGGATTTTGATTGATGAAAACAGAAAGTTAGGGTGTACAGATGTGTTGTTTGAAAGATGTATTTTGAGTGGTCAATAAAAAATCATTAAATGAAAGAAAGCACTGGATATGCAGGTGCACTGAGAGTTCAGAGTTCAATTGCAACATTGTTGTGTGAACTTGCAAACACCAGAGTTTCTCCAAGAGGTGGTTGCTATGGAAAATAGGCAGAAAGGGCAGAGGGGGAAGGGTTTTCATTTGAAAAAAAGTGAGGGAAGAGTTTTGATTGGGTGACATGAGAAATATGTGTGAAGAATTACAGCATTTCTGTGCTTTTGATAGCTGCAGACTCTGGAGTGCATACCTTTTGCTCTGCTGAAGACAAATTGGTGTGTTTCTTAGACTGTTTTCAAACTGAAAGTATTTGCTAAGGTGAGAAAATATTTCTTTACTTTAGATAGAGAATAGTGTGCTTTAAGGAGAAAATTATGATTTATGTGGCGCAAATTGCTTGTAAATATGCTCTCACATGTGCATGGAAAATTTTGATTTTGAATGTTTGTGTTACATAGCCATGTTAAAAGTGACCCAACCATGCTGGAAAGCCAATCAAAAAATGATTTCATGTGTTTTAATGACATTTTAAGTCATTTTCTGATGTGCAGTGTTTAGAAATTATGATTTGAAAATCGTTTTTGTGGAAAAGGAATTGTTTTTAAATTCATGACAAGGATATAATGGTGTATGGTTCTTTATAAGGCAATTGACTGTCCCTGATGTTATTTTTCTCATTTTAGTGTAAGACCTTTCTCTGTGGCGCAAATTGCTTGTAAATATGCTCTCACATGTGCATGGAAAATTTAGATTTTGAATGTTTGTGTTAAATAGCCATGTTAAAAGTGACCAAACCATGCTGGGAAGGCAATCAAAAAACGCTTTCATGTGTTTTAATGACATTTTAAGTCATTTTCCCATGTGCAGTGTTTTGAAATTATGATTTGAAAATCGTTTTTGGGGAAAAGGAATTGTTTTTAAATTCATGAGAAGGACATAATGGTGTATGGTTCTTTATAAGGCAATTGACTGTCCCTGATGTTATTTTTCTCATTTTAGTGTAAGACCTTTCTCTGTGGCGCAAATTGCTTGTAAATATGCTCCCACATGTGCATGGAAAATTTTGATTTTGAATGTTTGTGTTACATAGCCATGTTAAAAGTGACCCTACCATGCAGGAAAGCCAATCAAAAAACGCTTTTATGTGTCTTAAGGACAATTTAAGTAATTTTCCCATGTGTAGTGTTTTGAAGTTATGATTTGAAAATCGTTGTTGAGGTAAAGGAATGTTGTTAAAATTTATGTGCGCCATATGCCCCCAAATTTCTTTTTTAGGGTTGCAGCAGGGTGTTATTGAGACACCCCTGCACCTTTGGAATAAATTCCTAATTTGTGATGAGCAAATTGTTAATCGCAAATTGCACCTTCTTTTATATGAGCCTCCTAGCCCATGGAAATGAATGGGTAATTTGCAATTAGCAATTTTCTCAAAGCAAATTTGGAATGGTAAAGAATCGCTATTTATTCCTTAAAATTCGCTTTTTTGGAAATGCAAAATAGTTATATGATACATATGGCGGTTGATGTCTAACAAGATAAGAAGCTTACGGATACATTTATGATGACTGGCGCAATGAAGTAGAAATCACTTACTTCATTGGTAGGCCTTTACAATAAATTATCTCCTCTGTATTCTTCATCAAGCGTAACTTTAATCTGCAATCCTGAGTAGGCCTCACCTTAAACAAACCTCTGGATAGGCCACATTTTATTGTCATCCTGAATTAATCATTTAAAATGCTAGGGACAGATTTATGATAGGTGTATACCTCTTTTGTGCCACAGAAAACATTGTCCATGGGGAAATGACTTAAAATGTCCTTAAGACACATGAATGTGTTATTTTAAAACGTTTGCAATTTTTTTGGGTCACTTTCAACATGGCTATGTGTCTGAAACAGTCAAAATCTAAATTTGCAATGCACAGGTGGGAGCATATTTACAAGGAATGTGCTTCATGGGGAAAGGTCTTATAATGTAATATGGGAAAAATGACATTAGAGATACTGAAATGCCTTATAGAGAAGCATACACCATTATGTCCTTGTCATAAATTTGCAAACCATTACTTTTCCCCAAAAACGATTTTCAAATTATATTTTGAAAACACTGCACATGTGGAAATTACTTAAAATGTCAATAATTCAAAATTTGTGATTCCTTAAATGCAATGTATCAAAAAAAAAATATGTAAAAAATGATATTAAGGATTTGGAAACTACCACCAACTTCTAGTTTGTGGTAATTTGCGAATTCTTTTCAAAAAGCATTTTTTTCAAAAAAAAAAAAGGTCCCATATGACGCCCATACATGCCATTAGGGCATGTAGGTGTGCCATGTGCTCCCAAATTTCTTTTTCAGGGGTGCAGCAGGGTGTTCTTGAGATACCCCTGCACGCTTGAAAAAAATCCTATTTTGTGATGAGCTAATTGCTAATCACAAATTGCAACATTAATTCCTATGAGCCTCCTAGCCCATGGAAATGAATGGGTAATTTGCAATTAGCAATTTGCTCATTGCAAATTAGGAATAGTAAAGAATTGCTATTTATTCCTTAAAATTTGCTATTTAGGAAATGCAAAATAGTTTGATGGTACATATGGTGGTTCATCTGTAACAAGATAAGAAGCTTAGGGATACATTTATGATGACTGGCGCAATAAAGTGCACATTACTTACTTCATTGGTAGTCCTTTATATGTATTATCTCCTCTGTATTCTTCATCAAGCGTAACTTTAATCTGCAATCCTGAGTAGGCCTCACCTTAAACAAACCTCTGGATAGGACACACTTTATTGTCATCCTGGATTAATCATTTAAAATTCTAGGGATAGATTTATGATAGGTGTATGCCTTTTTTCTGCCACTGTGCGTCACTTTTATGATGCAGCGGTGGTGCATAATATTTGCTATGAGGTGACAACATTAAAAATTGATGCATTTAGGCAGATATGTCATGGTGTAAAAAAAAAACGTACCACATAAAACCCAATCAGCAGTAATGCAAAAGATGCACCATGTCGCAAGACAGGCCTCACTTGGGGCCATATGTATCAAGCTAATTAGCATTTGCAAAGATCAAAATTCTATGAATTTCGGCCTTTGCGAATGTTAATTAGACAAATGGTATGTATCAAACAACTTTGATGCAAAATAAGGAGTAGCAAAATTTGCTATTCCTTATTTTGCGATTGCACTGAAGCATTTGTAAATTTTGTGACTACTTAAATGCAATGTATCAAACAAAAACTATGTAAAAAATGACATTAAGGATTTGGAAACTATTGTGGTAAATTAGTGGTAATTTGTGAATTCTTTTCAAAAAGTTTTTTTTCAAAAAAACAAAAGGTGCCATATGACGCCAACACATGCCCTTAAGGCATGTATGTGTGCCATATGCCCCTACATTTGTTTTTCAGGGGTGCAGCAGGTGTTCTTGAGACACCCCTGCACCCTTGGAAAAATTCCTACTTTGTGATGAGCAAATTGCTAATCGCAAATTAAACCTTCATTCATATTAGCCTCCTAGGCCATGGAAATGAATGGGTAACTTGCAATTAGCAATTTGCTCATCGCAAATTAGGAATGGTAAAGAATCGCTATTTATTCCTTAAAATTCGCTATTTAGAAAATGTAAAATATTTTGATGATACATATGGCAGTTCATCTGTAACAAGATAAGAAGCTTAGGGATAGATTTATGATGAGTGGCGCATCACCAGGGATGTGACAGTCATCCTGCGCCACTGTTCCGCCACCCATGTTGTGCTGCATTTACAATGCGGCGCAGCATGGGGCAAAAACGGCACAGATGCGTGACGCATCTGTGCCGTAAAGGTGGCGCATTGCTGGAGTTGTATCGCAAGTGCGATGCAGCTCCAGCAAGGCTCAGGGGTGCCCCATCTCTACAATGCTGCGTCAAGACCTATGCCAGCTTCAAGCAGGCGCAGGGTTTTGACGCAGCTTTCTCCTATCTGATTGTAAGTAGTGTGTTATGTTTTTGATCACTATTACTGATTTACTGTTTGATAATAATGTTTATTAACATTTTTTATTATATTTTTCCTCAGATTCAACTGCAGATCATTTCAAGATTTCAATATGCCTACAATACTAAGACAGATAAAGGCTGCAAAACGTCAAAGACAGCAGGAGAAAAAAAAAACGCAGCAGTCCTCTAACAAAAAGATTTCTCAAGCCACGAAGAAAGCACCGGGTAAGAGCTCTAAATATTTCATAAGAAATATTTGTAATAAAAAAAATATTACCACAGAAAATGTTTCAATCCATAACACGAGAAGTAAATCAAATGGAAAGAAAAGGACAAATGAAAATGTTACTGCTAGAGCAAGAGATAAATCTGTGCATGATAGTAGAAGGAAACAACAGTTTAGGGAGATTCGTAAACGAATGTTCCGTAACAGGATAATTGGCAATTTGTTAAAAAATATTAAGAAAGGTCAACAGAAACTAGTTTTTTATAAGAGAAAAAAAAAAGTTGAGAAAGTTATTGATCAGGCATTTGAAATTAAACGTAAGTTATTTATTTTGATAATCAATAGAATTAGGAAGCTAAACAAGGCAATTTTTGATTTCAAAAGAAATAGTAGATGGAAGAGAATAGTTAATCGTAGTAATTTTTGTGAAGTTTTTCTGGAGAATGGATACATAGTTCAAGCTGTGAGGCATTTTTTAATGAAGAGAGTTATTTCCAGGATAATGATTTGGTGCATGCAGTTGACATCAGTGGTCGTGCTTATGAAGTGAAAGATGGTTGTCCAGTTGAAAAAGAAAAACTTGTGACAACAGAGGCAGAAGAGTTGTTAGGTAATGAGGTTTTAGGAAGACGTGCTAAGGGTCCTGTGTACACCTGGAAGTGTAGTAGTATTTGCAGTGTGCGACAGGATTCCATCAATTTGCTTTGTGATTTTGTACGGTCATTTAACAAAAAAAGTTTGAAGCAGAAAATGAGGTTGTTGCAAGAATTAGATCCTTGCAGAGTAAGAGAAGTGACAGGTTTGCATGGTCATTCACTGGCTTGTCTTTCCAGGAGAGTATGCCAGAGTGTTTTTCATCATTTCAGGATGCTAGCAGTGCATCATAACAAAGTGAGGAAGTTAGTTAGACTGTTGTATTATGCTAAGAGTCCAGCAATTATGCTGAAACAATTATGCGCTGCTCTTTTGCATGGTTCTGAAATAGATGTGAAGAATATATGTGAAGAAATTGAGTTTTGTTACTTTGGAAGTAAAGAGGACAATGTTGAAATTGAGCAAGAAGTAGAGGGTCATTTGGAAGATAGTGTACATGTTTCCAGTACAGATAATTTCCAGAGGGAAATTGCGACGTTTGACATGAAATCAAGTGAGAGGCCTAATTTCACTTGTGTGTGTTGTAGACGCACTTATTATAAGAATCAGACTAAGTTAGTGGATTTATATGCAAAAAGTGAAAGGGAAAATAATAGTGAATGGAAGGATTTTGCAACATACTTGATGGTAGAAAATTGTTTTGATTTGGGATTGGATCAACGTGTGTGTACTTATTGTTGTAACAAATTAAAACAAAACCAGATGCCTGCTAGAGCAGTTCATAATAATCTGGAATTGGTTGACATTCCTTCTGAATTGAAGGACTTAAATACTTATGAATCTATTTTGATTCAAAGTATCCATCCCTTTCAGGCTATTGTAAGAATGGAGCCAAAGACAGGGAAATTGCCTCCATCAGATTTACAGAGAGGATTAAAGGGAAGAGTTGTTTATTTGCCTCTAGATTTCAAGAAAAACATTAACACAATTGGAGTAGAAAAAGTGGAAGAGGAACCTCTGGTTATCTTAGTTAATGGGGTTCCGACAAAGAATAAGAAAATATGGCAAGATTTAGTAGATGTTAGGAAAGTTAAAAAGGCAACATTGTATTTGAAAAAAAAAAAAAAATACTATAAGAATGTATATGTTGCAGAAGAGGAAGTAAGTGAGGAAGAGGATAGCGATTTGTGTGCTGGTCAAATTGAGAAAGTAGAACCCTCTACTAGTGAGGAAATATATGAACATTATAGTGTTCATCCTTTGCATTCGAAGGAAGTCATGGGGAATGCTATTGAGTTGTTTCAAATGAAACAAGCCAAAGGGAGTCCCATTAGTGTTTGGGAGGAAAGTTTGGAAGCTCGGTGTTTCCCACAGCTTTTTCCAACAGGTCAGGGAGGAAGATATGATGAGCGACCTCATCAAATTCCTGCTTCTGAATACCGGACTTTGCGATTGTATGCAGGAGATGCTAGGTTTCGACAATGCATTCCTTATTTGTTTCATCTCCTGTTTGAAAGCGATCTGTCTGGACTGTCATATGCAGTGAACCACATCTTGAAAAGTGGTATACACATGCAAAACATCTCGGCAAGTGATTTTATGGATAAAGTGAATGTCCAAGATAGTATTTTGGATTCTCACCTGATTAATCTCATGGCGTGTCAGCGTGGTACTAATGAGTACTGGTACCGTCGTCATGGTGATTTAAAATGTATGCTGAGGAACTTAGGTACTCCCACATGGTTCCTCACTCTGAGTTGTGCCGAGTATGGCTGGGAAGACTTACTTCAATTTCTACGAGAGGCAAATGCTAACGTAGAAAACATCGAATTCAAGACACCCGGAGAACTGTGCTCTTTGGATCCAGTCAATGTATGTAGGTACTTCAATCATAGATTTGAAGCTATGATGTCTTTCATCATGAATAAGAAGAATCCACCTCTTGGAGAGGTGTTGGATTTCTTCTGGAGAAAGGAGTACCAAGCAAGAGGTGCTCCTCATATACATATGTTGCTGTGGATCAAGGATGCACCTAAATTTGGAACGGATCCAGAAGACTCAGTGATGAGTTTCATCCAACAGTATTCTACGTGTGCTGTTCCAAACGAAAAGGAGAAAAAAAGCCTAAGAGAAAAAGTTCTGCGTTTCCAAAGCCATCGATGTGGAAAGTACTGCCGTCGTAAATTCCGAAACAAAGACAAGTTCTACACCAAATGTCGTTTCGGCTTTCCACGACCGGTGATTTCTAAAGGAAGAGTAAACAGTTTGATGTCTTCGCTGCGACATAATGTGATGAAGAAATCACCTAAAAACACTTACAATTTGAAGAGGAACGAAGAGTCCAAGTACATCAACGACTACAACCCGGTGATTTTGTCCATGTGGAATGCTAACATGGATATACAGTTTGTGGCTGATAACTGTATGGCTGTGGCTCGGTATGTGACGTCTTACATCACCAAAAAAGAGAAGACAGAATTGAAGGATATGTGGGAGGACATTTCCCATGAAAAGAGCCTCAGCAAGAAGTTGTACAGTTTCAGTCTGAAGATGTTGTCGCATCGAGAAATCGGAGCGTACGAATGTTCTGACCGGTTGTCTTCAGCAAGTCTCTATGCCAAGTCCAGGAGTATCGTTTGGGCGAGTCTTGGTCTTGCTGCAACGCGTAATCGAGTTCTCAAACCTGTGCGGGAAATTGAGTATTTGGCGGAAAAGGAGCCAAACAGTACCGACATTTTGAAGACAAACATGTTGGATACATATTATCCAAATCGAAGCAGTCACCTAGAGAATGTTTGTCTGTATGAGGTTCTGCAAAATGACATGTTCAAGAGGAACATCAAAGAAGATACTGAGAAAGGAGTGTATGCTGTAATAGGAAGTGAGGGATGTCTGGTCAAGCAAAGAAAATGCCACTTGATAAACCATCGAAAATTGAGTGGCGAATCTCCTGAAAAAAAGGAGTTTTTCTATTTAGCACTTTTGCAACTTTTCAAGCCTTGGCGTGCAGAAGAGGAACTGCTTGGAGATTTCCTCTGTTACGAAGACTCTTTCAATGCCGCCAAGGAGACCATAGAATGTCCTGCTTTTCCCAAATATGTAGAAATGTTGAATGCGGAAATTGAGCAGGAAGCAACGATTGCAGCCGAGATTGCCAGAGACAGTTCTCAGGACAGTCAGAGTTCTGCTTCATTGAGTCAGGATCCACTAGGAGGACCTCTTATTGAAAATGAAGCTGCCACTGCTATGAATGAAGTGGAAAGAGCCATGGCACATGCTCAAGAGGATGCGGTTAACTTAGAAGAGTTGGAAAGGCAACTCAACGTTGAGCAGAGGAAAATATATGACGAAGTTACCATGCAAATTGATCATGGATTAAGTCATGATAAGAAAGAGTGCTCATGTACGTCGTTGAAGCCTGTCCGACTGTACGTGAGTGGAGAAGCGGGAACTGGAAAAAGTTTCCTCATTAAAGCAATTTCATGCTATTTGCAGGAAAGGACAGAGTCATCGCTGTCTTGTGTTGTCACTGCTCCAACTGGACTGGCAGCACATAATATTAAAGGGATTACTTTACATCGTTTACTGATGCTGCCAGTGGAGCATGACAACAAATTAGAATATCACAAGCTATCTGGAGATGCTTGTTTTGAAGTTTCAAGAATCTTGAGGAAAATGAAACTTCTTATCATTGACGAAGTAAGCATGGTTTCCAATGTCATGCTTGCCTTTGTGCATTTGAGGATGCAAGAAGTTCTCAAAACAGAGTATGATGTGTTATTTGGTGGCAAACACATCATTGTTTTCGGAGATCTTCTGCAGCTGACACCAGTGAAAGGGCAACCTGTGTTCAAAATGCTCACGCATGAAGATACCAGGAAGTGCCTAGGCAGCATTGGCAACGTCAATATATGGTTAAACTTCAATTATGCTGAACTGCATGAAAATATGCGTCAGGCGAAGGATGAAGTTTACAAGACTATTCTACAAGATGTTAGAATTGGAAAAGTGACCGAGCATGGGAAAGAAGCTTTACATGCACGATTACTGTCAAATTTGTATCCAGAACAAGATGTTGTGCCTGAGAATATTTTTCAGAAAATTACTGATAAGAAATCTGGAATATGTTTGATGCCAACTCTTGCAGAATGTGCCAAATTCAACAACAAAATGTTGAATTTAGAAAAGCAAGAGATTGTGAAACTGGAAGCTATTGACAGAGTAGAGCATATGGGATCAACAATTATTTTGTCTGAGAATCTGAAAACAAAATTGGATTCATTAGAGAAGACTATATCTAAAACTGCAGGTTTTGAAAAGACTCTGAATGTGTGCTTGAACTGCCGTATAATTTTAAGAAGGAATTTACATGTTGAAAGAGGTCTGGTAAATGGGTCAATGGGTAATGTTGTTGATTTTGTGAAATACAGAAATAGAGATGGAATTGAATTTTTAAAAATTAAATTTGATGGCATTGAGGAAGTACAGCTAATTGGTCGTTGCTCTGCTAGATTTTTGCTTGTAAAAGACTTATATGTTCGCCGTAAGCAGTTTCCTGTTTGCTTGGCATATGCGGTGACAATCCATAAATCGCAAGGTTTAAGTGTAGACTGTGCATTGGTGAATATTGGCAGTTCTGTGTTCAAGGAGGGTATGGCATACGTGGCATTGTCACGAGTTAGAACTTTATCGGGATTGTACTTGATTGAGTGTGATGTCACAAACATTTGTGCGGATCTAGATTGTGTTAAGGAATACAATAGGTTAAGAAGAGAGTATGCGCCACATTTGCCTCAGTATCCTTTGTTTGAGAAACGTGTGGTAGGCCGGAAACGAAGAAATGTGACCAATACTGGGGAGGTTGTAGCAAAAAGACGAAAAGTCGATGAACCTAAAATTACAAGCAGAAACAAAGAGGATTCTGTTGAAGATGTTGTTGGTTTTCAGTTTGAAAACAGTTCTGGTGTCAACTGCTATGCTAATGTAGTAATTAATGTTTTGTTTTCTCTAAAAAATGTAAAAGAAGAGATTGTGGTCAATTCTGATCAAAGATTTTGCAGTTTGTTAAATTCTGTGTTAGAGAAATGTACCACTGATAGAAGAAACATAGAAAGTGTGTCTGAAATTAGAAATCTGTTAGATAGATGTTCAGGCCAAACACAATTCTCTCAAAATATTCAGCAAGATTGTCAGGAGTTTTTAATGTATATGCTTGATGTATTACATGCTGAAGGTGTAGATGTAGATCAGCTGTTTGGGCTTTCTTATCAATGGCAGCATGACTGCGAGAACTGTATGGTATCAAGTACTACTAGTGTAGACTCAGAAAGATTTATATATTTAACTTTGCCAGACAGTAAATCAGTCTCCTTTAATAAGCTAGTAAAAGCTGCTAATCACAACATGGAGTGTAGCCAATGTAAATCTGAAATGATGTCCACATTATTTATACGAACATATGGCCAGTACGTCATTTTAATGTTCCAACGATGTAGGCCTGATGGAACAAAATTGACAACTTTAATAAAAAATTTTGTAGCTTCGCAGTTGTCAATATCAGGAAGGACTTTTGTAACTACAGCAATTATATATCATGACGGCCCTTCAATATCATCAGGACATTACACAGCTTATTTAAAGTCTAGAAATGGCTGGTCATTCTGCAATGATTCTGTTTTAATTTTCAAAAAAAAATTGCCGTATGACCTTAAAAACTCTTACCTGGTGTTTTTAAAACCAAAATTTTAGGGAAATAATCTCGGGATGTGCTCTGTGGAATTTCAAGAAGTTCTAATGGCTCCTACACAATTTGGCCTTGAGGATAAGTGTAGTTCAGAGACATAACTTCTAATCATAGGATTGGACATCATGGAGATATATGTGCACTTTGAATGAGTTCAGAAAAACTGTTTATTTTCATAAGCTAATTGAAGCAGCCAATCAAAACATGGAGTAGAGGGAATGTAAGTCTGCAATGCTGTCTACTGTTTTACATTGCTTTGTGATTAAAAGTGATGTAGAGAATTAAATAATTGTAGTACTCATAGAGGTAGTGTAAGTCTGCTTCATATTAAGCAGTATCAGTGTCATAGGAAATGTAGAACATGACTGAGCAAGAAGGGGAAGATATTACTATTCCAGGATTGTGAAAATGATCTTCAACATTTTAATTGTGAAAGTTGCGGAAATGCCAAATGATGGGATTGGCTTACAAGAAATCCAAGAGTTATAAATATCTCTGACTAGATTTGGCCTTGTGGAAAATAGTGGTACAGAGCAATAAGTCATTTATTGCATGTAACGTGTTTTTAAAAACGATGGAGGTTTTCTTTCAGAAAGTGGCGGGCTGAAAGTAATAACAGCACAAAAGAGTGTAAGCTGTTCATAGGACATCCTTGGACGTCATGGAAAGTAAGTTAACTTTAAGGAGTTCTGAATTTTAATTTCTGATGTTGTATGGGTTTTTTAAACACAATCATTTTGATTGTGTTTTTTTTTCCCCGCTGTTACATGATGAATACCTTCAAGTCACTGTTTTTAGTGAATTTTGATACATTCTGAGAACAGCAAAAATAAACCATTTAACATGTATAATTAATTCTGTACTGTTTGCATTTATGATGTATATGTAGAACTGTGTAGGAGGCATGGAGAAGGTGAGTTTTCTGTAAGTGTTAAATTTATTGCATGCAGTGCTGCACTTCTACGTATTCTTTCATATGCTGGACTACATCTGCACAATGAGATACCTAAGCAAAGGAAACACAAGTGATGTGATTGTGAAATGAGCAAAATAAATTGCACATATTTCAATTACATCACCTGTGTTTCCTATCATTACGAATCACATTGTGCAGATCAAGTTTAGGTCTGTCCAGGGAAACATAGGAGGTTTCTACTTTGTTGAAGAGTGCAGTGGACATGACTCACTTCATTGGTAGACTTTCACAGATATTATCTCCTCTGTACACTTCAACAAGTGTAAATCTCATCTTGAACTCTGAGTAGGCCTCACCTCAAACAAATCTCTGGATAGGAGACATGTTATTGGCATCCTGAAGCGACACTTTTCTGAAACAAGAGCAATGCAAAAGATGCACTATGTTTTAAGATAGGCCTCACTTCATCTGCATCAAGATACTGTTAGTTTAAAATGTATATCTTTAGGATTGTGTAGAGGACCTGGAGAAGCAGAAGCTTCTGTCAGTGTCAAAGTTGTTGAAAAACTATTTGTCCTTCAATATTTTCCCTTGTCTTTTGTAATTTTTAAATACATGTTTTAATATTTTTCAAATGTTGGTTCTCTCTTTCACAGATTGAAAGTATAAAAATAAAATGTGATTAATTTAACGGCAATTACAAGGTAAATAGTTGTACTCTTTTCGTTACATTTCTATCACATTCACCTACTATTAGATCCACTGCTTCACTTCTTTAATCCTCAGTTTCCTGCCTTTGCTACTTTCCTCATTCCTTTCTCTATTACCTACTTACTCAACTCCTTCCACTCTTTTTCTCAGTCCCTCTGTTCTCATAGTTCCTCAGTCTTGTTCACTCACTCCATCTCTATTACTCTTAGTGTCTGTGAATTACTTTCCCAACTTTTTTTTTTGGACCGCTTCCCGGGAAGTTGCCCGGTTCGCAAACCAGCAGCGTTATGGGAGTCCACCATTTTGTGTTTCGGTCGAATCAAGATACAAGATGGAGGGCAAATAATGTTCAGAATGGGTAGAAGGGGGCACGGTAGATGTATCTTGACCCCCTTGGTTTTCTGAGGGTGGCTGAGGAGGACCATAGTTCTTCACTCTTGTTCACTCTCTCTGTTTCTATTAATGTCACTGTTTATGACTGATCAAAAAAAATTTTTTAAAAAAAGAACAGTTACTATAAGGGAAGGAAACAGACAGTTATGTTAAAAGAAAGACAGCTATAGGGAGTAAACTAAGGATACTGTTACCTACAATCCACTGCTGTTGATGTTACTGACCATGTCATGAATGATGTAATATGTGACATCATAAGCAGTGGATTGTAGGTAACAGTATCTCTTGTTTACTCCCTAACGCTGTCTTTCTTTTCACATAACTGTCTGTTTGCTTACCGTATACTTACTGTTCTTTTTTTTAAAAAATATTTTTTTTGGTTAGCTGCCGGTACGCGTACCGGGTAGCGCCCCGGGGAGCGAACTAAGAGAAATAGAGGTTGGCAGAGTTCCAAATATTCTACCAATTTTTTTATAATGGGGAGTTAGTTCTGAAAAGAACTTTTTTTTTTATGTTTTTGTTGTTTTATATTTTTTTTTGTATTTTTTGAACATTTTTTTACTTTTTTTGTATTTTCTGAACGTTTTTAATAAATTTTTGGTTTTTTTTGGGGGGGGGGAAACAAAAACGATCCATTATAAAGGGCTCAACAGGAGCAAAAAAAAAAAAAAAGAATTTATTTTTTGGGGCGTTTCGTACAAACATTAACATGATTTTGAATTGCTCGCAAAATCAAAGTAATGCTACTTTCTCTGTAGCAGATGAAATCGCCACATTCCACGCACACTTGCTTTACGTGCCCAAACAACATTTGGATGTTTGCAATCATCTCCCTCGCCTCTGGTCCCGACACCTCTGGAACCACCGATCTTCTTGCCATTGGGAGGGGATTTTGTTGTTCGTCACGTAGCTGGGCAGCACTATAATTATTTGGGTGCCACCTACTCATATGCCGATGCATAGTATGATTGCCATAACTGTATTTTTTATCAGTGCCCCTTGACAATCTATCACCGCATATACGGCAAAACACGTAGCGTGCATTCACTTTTTTTTGCCCCTCAGGAATTCTGTAGAATTGCCAGATGTAATTCTCCTTTCGATTGTACCTCCTGGGCTCCTCTGGCAAAAACCTTGGCTCTTCCTCCTCTTCCTCCTCTTCCTGTTCTTCCTCTTCTGGCAAAATTACTTCTGCAGGTGGTCCTCTTTTTCTTGGATTTGGTGGAGGTGGTGGGTTAGCACCAGCTGAAGCTACTAATGAAGCCATCTCAAAGTCTCAATAAAGGGTCTTTCTCTCACCAAGATGAAAGTCAGAGTGAGGAAAGAAGGAGGGGTTTTCATCATTTGGGAAAAACAAAAGTTCTAAACCAATGAAAAGTGTTCATTTTAGATCACATGACCTAGTATTACATCATTAGGAAACCAAAAGTGAAATGAACCAATGAAAAGTGTTATTACCGAGTCACATGACCTGCTGTGTTTACGTTACGCGGTCGGCGCCGCGCCGCGGTTCGCTTCCGGTTCGCGTACCGCTGCGCTTCCGGGTACGCGAACGTAGCACGTCATATGACGTATTACGCGAGAACGCGAAACGTCATGCTGACGCGACGCGTCACGATGTTGTTTTGTAACGCGAGAGGTGCGCAAAAGGAACATTTACCGGTTCGCGTACCGGGTCGCGCCTCCGGATTGAGCTAACGGGAAGCTAACCGGTACGCGTACTGGGAGCGAAACAAAAAAAAAATAAAAAAAAATTGTATTAAAAACATGTAAAAAATATTTTTCTTTTTAAAGAATAATACATTGTAAAGGTTTTGATATTAGCTATTAAAAAACCAATGAAATTCACTGAAAAAACCATAGGTTATAGACCATATATAGTTAGGAATTAGCATTTACAAAACCTTAAAAATTCACTGAAAAAACCATAGGTTATAGACCATATATAGTTAGGGAATAGCATTTAAAAAACCTTATTTTACTCACACAAAACCATTGAAATTCCATATATAGTTAGTTGTACTAACTATATATCACGCACCCGCAATCCACTGCTGATGATGTCACATATTACATCATTCATGACATGGTCAGTGACATCACTGATGACATCACTGATGACATCTCAAATGACATCACTGATGACATCACTGATGACATCTCAAATTACATCACTGATGACATCACTGATGACATCTCAAATGACATCACTGATGACATCACTGATGACATCATCCAGTGACTGTGTGTTTCTATAAAGTTTAAATATGTTTGACATATTGAAGAATGAGTGGATGTATAAGTGTCTGGATGAAGGATTTAGTAGGTGCGTGACTGACTGTATGAGTGAGTGAATAAATGTGTCATACTAAATGCATGGGTTAGTGTCTAAACTGTCTGAATGTGTGCATCAGTATGTCTGTTGTGATGTAAAATACTGCATGTGTTGATCATTAGCTATACGAGAGGCTATATGTGTTATTGATTGGTTGCCCAAGTATTTGTATGGGAGATTGAGTTTGTGTGGGGGTGGCTGGGAGGTGTGTGACTCTGTGCATAGATGTGTGAGCAGTTGATTCACTAGGTGTATGAGTTCAAGAGTGCATGTGGAAACAGCTACATGGGCGGTTGACTGTGTGCATGAGTGTATTGATGAGTGAATGGATATCTCAATGCTACATGTCATAGTAAGTACATATGTAAAACACAGTACATGTGAGAGTTGGCATATATAAATAACTGTGCATGAGAGCCAGTGAATGTGTGAGTGGCTGTATGGATCATTGTGAACTTGTATCAGGGATTGTATAAGAGAGTAAATATGTGTTAGTATATGTTTGAATAAGTAAGGTGTGTATAACTGTATAGTTGAGGAAATGGAGATGAGATTGATTCTTTGCATGACTGACTAGGTGTGTGAGTAACTCCATTGATGAGTGACAGTGTGTGAGTGTCTGTATACACTGAGTGTATCTAAGGTTATATTAGAGTCTGAAGAGGTTCATCGTATTAGCACATGAATGATGTCATCAGTGATGTGATCAATGATGTCAAATGAGATGTGATCAGTGATGTCATCAGTGATGTCATTTGAGATGTCATCAGTGATGTCATCAGTGATGTCATCAGTGATGTCATCAGTGATGTCATTTGAGATGTCATCAGTGATGTCATTTGAGATGTCATCAGTGATGTCATCAGTGATGTCATTTGAGATGTCATCAGTGATGTCATCAGTGATGTCACTGACCATGTCATGAATGATGTAATATGTGACATCATCAGCAGTGGATTGCGGGTGCCTGATATATAGTTAGTACAACTAACTATATATGGAATTTCAATGGTTTTGTGTGAGTAAAATAAGGTTTTTTAAATGCTATTCCCTAACTATATATGGTCTATAACCTATGGTTTTTTCAGTGAATATATATATATATATATATATATATTCAACACAGTGAGGGAACCCATTTAGGAAACTGCCACACACGAACTCATTGAAGAACTCTTTATTTTGCAAGAACCTGCCAGCAGGAATTCAAAGGCGACGGTCTTCAAGATAAGTCAACTGCCAAATGCATTTCGAGAGGCTCGCTCTCTTCTTCAGTGGCTTGTGCGTCATCTGCCAGGATTCACACTAATTAATAGCACAGTCCCCGCCCCATAGGCGTTAGCATCTGCGGCGTTTTTATGGGAACTGTAGTCCAAGTCAGGTAGGGATTATTTCCTGGCGAAATGGATCCAAATATAAAACCCAGTGGAAGAAGGCACATCACGTTCGTCTCCCTGCCCTGCTTCCAGTTTCTGCATAGAGTGTTCAAAAAGGCAACCCCTGCAAATGCCTTTAAGCTCGTTCGTGACCAATTGCCCCCTCAAAATGGAGAGCTGGCTCTGTTGCTGCAGCGAGCAGTTTCCACGACCGGGCGGCCGTTTAAATTCAACACAGTGAGGGAACCCATTTAGGAAACTGCCACACACGAACTCATTGAAGAACTCTTCTATGGGGCGGGGACTGTGCTATTAATTAGTGTGAATCCTGGCAGATGACGCACAAGCCACTGAAGAAGAGAGCGAGCCTCTCGAAATGCATTTGGCAGTTGACTTATCTTGAAGACCGTCGCCTTTGAATTCCTGCTGGCAGGTTCTTGCAAAATAAAGAGTTCTTCAATGAGTTCGTGTGTGGCAGTTTCCTAAATGGGTTCCCTCACTGTGTTGAATTTAAACGGCCGCCCGGTCGTGGAAACTGCTCGCTGCAGCAACAGAGCCAGCTCTCCATTTTGAGGGGGCAATTGGTCACGAACGAGCTTAAAGGCATTTGCAGGGGTTGCCTTTTTGAACACTCTATGCAGAAACTGGAAGCAGGGCAGGGAGACGAACGTGATGTGCCTTCTTCCACTGGGTTTTATATTTGGATCCATTTCGCCAGGAAATAATCCCTACCTGACTTGGACTACAGTTCCCATAAAAACGCCGCAGATGCTAACGCCTATGGGGCGGGGACTGTGCTATTAATTAGTGTGAATCCTGGCAGATGACGCACAAGCCACTGAAGAAGAGAGCGAGCCTCTCGAAATGCATTTGGCAGTTGACTTATCTTGAAGACCGTCGCCTTTGAATTCCTGCTGGCAGGTTCTTGCAAAATAAAGAGTTCTTCAATGAGTTTGTGTGTGGCAGTTTCCTAAATGGGTTCCCTCACTGTGTTGAATTTAAACGGCCGCCCGGTCGTGGAAACTGCTCGCTGCAGCAACAGAGCCAGCTCTCCATTTTGAGGGGGCAATTGGTCACGAACGAGCTTAAAGGCATTTGCAGGGGTTGCCTTTTTGAACACTCTATGCAGAAACTGGGAGCAGGGCAGGGAGACGAACGTGATGTGCCTTCTTCCACTGGGTTTTATATTTGGATCCATTTCGCCAGGAAATAATCCCTACCTGACTTGGACTACAGTTCCCATAAAAACGCCGCAGATGCTAACGCCTATGGGGCGGGGACTGTGCTATTACTTAGTGTGAATCCTGGCAGATGACGCACAAGCCACTGAAGAAGAGAGCGAGCCTCTCGAAATGCATTTGGCAGTTGACTTATCTTGAAGACCGTCGCCTTTGAATTCCTGCTGGCAGGTTCTTGCAAAATAAAGAGTTCTTCAATGAGTTCGTGTGTGGCAGTTTCCTAAATGGGTTCCCTCACTGTGTTGAATATATATATATATATATATATATATATATATATATATATATATATATATATATATATATATATATTACCTACTGGCGGTCGCCAGTAGGTATATATAGTTAGGATTTTTTCTCTATGGGTTTTTTGAAAATTCTATGTCTAATAACTTTGGCGTTTGTGGACGGAATTGGCTGTAATTTTCAGGAAAATGGCACATTTTGTTTCTGAGCAGCCCCTGAAAATTGGGGGGGGGTTCGTCCAGGGGGGGTCGAGAAAAAAGGGGGGTCCCAAAACGTGTTTTTAACATTGAGTTTTCCATAGGGCGGTTGGCCTCACTTTTAGCCCGAACGGCTGAATGGATTTGCACGAAACTTGGCAAAATTGTAGGGACTGGTAGCCCGATGTGCCTTTTGTAGGTCTCAATATATGTGCTACAGTGGATTTTGAGAAATTAACGTTTAAAAAAAGATATATATCTGTAACAGCGGACCGGGCAGCGCTCCAGGACGCGTACTTTTCGCGCAACGGAGCTTTGTGAAGCGAAGCTGATTGGTTCTCCGGCGTCTGTCAACATTCCAAACAGTCCGTAGCGGCCGCCATCTTGTCTCTCGGTAGGATCGAGAGACAAGAGGAGGCCAAAGCGAAGGGGCAAATGACCATAAGGGGGAATAGTAGATCCTCGCTGACCCCCTAGGTTTGATGTGGAGGTTTTAAAAGGGCCCCGCGGGGCAAAAAAAAAATATAATAATAATAATCGAACGGTTGAATGGATTTGCACGAAACTTGGCAAAATTGTAGGGACTGGTAGCCCGATGTGCCTTTGCTAGGTCTCAATATATGTGCTTCAGTGGATTTTGAGAAATTAACGTTCAAAAAAAGATATATATCTGTAACAGCGCACCGCTTCGCGTACTTTTCGCGTTACGGAGCTTTGCGAAGCGAAGCTGATTGGCTCTCCGGTGTCTGTAAACATTCCAAACAGTACGTAGCGGCCGCCATCTTGTCTCTCGGTAGGATCGAGAGACAAGAGGAGGCCAAAGCGAAGGGGCAAATGACCATAAGGGGGCATAGTAGATCCTCGCTGACCCCCTAGGTTTGATGTGGAGGTTTCAAAAGGGCCCGGGGGGCAAAAAAAAAATAATAATAATAATCGAACGGCTGAATGGATTTGCACGAAACTTGGTAAAATATTAGGGACTGGTAGCCCGATGTGCCTTTGCTAGGTCTCAATATATGTGCTTCAGTGCATTTTGAGAAATTAACGTTCAAAAACAAGATATATATCTGTAACAGCGCTCCGCTTCGCGGAGATAAAATTATATCTGTATTACCTAGCTGTTGCTAACACCAGTTAGCGACGGCTAGTAGGAGATAGCGACCATCTTGGGCCCCACTTTGCATGTGAGTGATATTTATCACTAATGACATGCAAAGTGGGCATGCCAAGATGTTAGCGACTGGAAACAGTCGCTAACATCGCTATCTCCTATTATCAACTTTTGGAAATATTCGAGATAAGCGCGAATATCTCCAAAAAGTAACAGCTGCCCTGAGCAGTTCTTAGCCATGTTATCCAATGGGAGGTGGATAACATGGCTAAGAGCATTAGCTCGGTAATGCATGAATATCGCTGAGTTTTCAGCGATATTAATGCATTGCGGTCGTTTTTTATCGTATTTGCGATAAACCTTGATAATAGCAAGGTTTATCTGCGATAATTTCTGACGGTAAAAAAATCTTTGCAATGCATCGTTAGGGATAAATATCGCTTAACTTTGGTAATATGCCCCAACGTCTGTTAACGTTCGATTCGAAGGAAATCAGGAAGTGTTGAAAAACATTGTCTGCGCCATCTTGTCTTTTTTCAAATGCCACACTTTTGTCGTGCACGGCAGCCATTTTAGATGCCTTGACCAGACCCACTCTGTGCACGCTGTCGATCCTTAGCATGGCTCCCCACCCTCGCAAGCATCTCACCCAGGCAGTGGTCACCCCCGCTCTCTGTCTTATGCATGGGTAATAAACCTCCCCCCATCTGCGCTGCTCTTCCCTGAGAATCACACCCTGTGCCCGCCCGACACCTCTCTTTCGCCCTATTCACTACCGCACCCTCTGACACTCCTTTTCCTCTGTGTCCGATTGTCCAGGCCGGTCCTAGGCTATCAGCTAGCCCTGCAGATGTAGTTTATGGCCACAGCTGTAAAGAATCACCCCTCTTCAAAGGAGTTATAGTAGATCAAGGCCCACACTCGATGAGATCCGTCACAGCAGAAGCGTTGCTATTATCTGAAAACCATCCTGTATTGTGATTGGGGAGGGGACCGAGCGTGAAGCGGAAGATTCCAGGGATGACTCTTTGTACATCAAAGTTTTTACAATTATGTGTCACATTAAAAATATATAGCACTCCGACAAAGTAGTAAGATTATAAAACTTTAATAATTTATAAATATATACAAGAAAACAAAAATAGTAATAACATATAAACATTTTTAGGGAAAAACAACGAAGTAGCGGTCGGCTGTGCGAATAGTCCCAACGCAGCACAACGTCCAGATTTCCGGCGTGGGGCGTCGCGGGGGTGGGTCATCAGTAGCAAACTGTTGTGCGAATAGTTCCAAGGCAGCAGAACGCGCCGAAATCTAGATGACACGAAAGTGATGTCTAGTAAGTTGCCACCCAGCAAATAACGGCGTGGGGCGTCGCGGGGGGTGGGTCATCAGTAGCAAACTGTTGTGCGAATAGTTCCAAGGCAGCAGAACGATGGCACCAAATTGATGTCCAGTAAGTTGCCGCACTGGTTTTGGTATCCTACAATGCTGCTCCGAATAACGGCGTGGGGCGCCCCGGGGGAGGCGGCGTGAACGGGCCTCTCCAGGTGGAGTGTCATCTGTTGTAGTGGGGCGCCCCTTTACCGTTTCAGTTGCCATTCCGTCCGTTTTCGGTCCACTGTGTCAAAAGCCGCAATTCAGCTGAGTTGCGCCCACTCTTGCGGTGCAGCGATAGGCGGCTGTCACAGGACTCTCAAAATGGCGGCAGGCTCTTTCCTTTTTGGGCCTGGTCCACTGAAATGGCCCTGGGACACCTTGGAAATCGGACGCTTGTCTGCTAGGTCTTGGACCCCATTCTCGAAAGCGTCCCCTCCGCCTTGAGAATTCATCAAAAGTTTTGGGGGCCCCGACTCCTGCAGGCTTCTAGTGGGGAGCGGCTGCCATGATTGCTCGCGGAATGACCACGACGGAGCTACGAGATGGTGGTGCTCTCATGCTGACGCCAGTTTAGTCTGAAACATCCAGAAACAAGGTGGGGCTTTCATCGTTTGGGAAAAAAAAAAAGTTTTCATCCAATGAAAAGTGTTGTTTTTAGGTCATATGATCAAGCCTTCCATCATTAGGAAACCAAAAGTAAAATGAACCAATGAAAAGTTTTATAAACAAGTCACATGACCTGTTATGCGGCATAGGGTATAAAATGCGGAGAAAATACATTGGCACGTGAGGCGGCGTCAGTAGCGGACCGATGTGCGAATAGGCCGAAGGCAATACAACGCGCCAAGATCCGGATGGCACCGAGGTGGTGTCCAGCAAGTTGCAGCACTGGTGTGGCCATCCTACAATGCTGAAAGTCGGCGTGGGGTGCCCCGTTGGCCTGTGAGTTTGCGTCAGTAGCGGACCGATGTGCGAATAGGCCGAAGGCAGCACAACGCGCCAAGATCCGGATGGCACCGAGGTGGTGTCTAGTAAGTTGCCGCACTGGTGTGGCCATCCAACAATGCTGAAAGTCGGCGTGGGGCGCCCCGTTGGCCTGTGAGATGGCGTCAGTAGCGGACCGATGTGCGAATAGGCCGAAGGCAGCACAACGCGCCAAGATCCGGAGGGCACCGAGGTGGTGTCTAGTAAGTTGTCGCACTTCTGTGGCCATCCTACAATGTTGAAAGTCGGCGTGGGGCGCCCCGTTGGCCTGTGAGATGGCGTCAGTAGCGGACCGATGTGCAAATGGGGCCAAAGGCAGCGCAACAATATTTTCTGACTGACACCACAAGGCGCTGAGATGCCAAGATCCGGATGGCACCAAGGTGATGTCTAAGTTGCGGACTGATGTGCGAATGGGGCCAAAGGCAGCGTAACAATATTTTTTGTATGGAAGATACCACTAGGCGTTGAGATGCCAAGATCCGGATGGCATCGAGGTGATGTCTAGCAAGTTGCTGTACTGGTGTGGTCATCCTACAATGCTGAAACTCGGCGTGGGTCGCCCCATTAGCCTGTGAGATGGCGTCAGTAGCGGACCGATGTGCGAATAGGTCGAAGGCAGCACAACGCGCCAAGATCCGGATGTCACCGTGGTGGTTTCATAGTTGAGAGGCACTTCATCTGCAGTGGGGCGCCGAGATCCGGATGGCACCGAGGTGATGTCTAGCAAGTTGCTGTACTGGTGTGGTCATTCTACAATGCTGAAAGTCGGCGTGGGGCGCCCCATTAGCCTGTGAGATGGCGTCAGTAGCGGACTGATGTGCGAATGGGGCCAAAGGCAGCGCAACAATATTTTCTGAAGAGAAGACACCAAAAGGTGCTGACATTCCAAGATCCGGATGGCACCGAGGTGGTGTCTAGCAAGCTATGCAGTTGAGTTGTGTGCGCACTTGCGGCGAATAGGTCGAAGGCAGTATAACAATGTTTTTTGAATAGAAGACACCACAAGGCGTTGAGATTCGGTTACCACCGAGGTGATGTCTAGCAAGTTGCCGCACTGGTGTGGCCATCCTACAATACTGCTCCGAATAACGGCGTGGGGTGCCCGAAGGGGGGGGGAGCCGGCGTGAATGGGCCTTCCTAGGTGGAGGCTCGTCTGCTGTAGTGGGGCGCCCCTTTACCGTTTCAGTTGCCATTCAGCTGAGTTTCGGCTGCTCTTGATGCTACAGCGACAGGCGGCTGCAAGAGGACTCTCAAAATGGCGGCCTGTTCTTTGGATTTGGGCCTGGTCCACTAAAATGGCCCTGGGACACCTTAGAACTCGGACGCTCGATTTTTTTTTCCTTTCCTGTACATGCAAAAAAAGGTAAATGCCCGGTACGTTACACGCTTCATCTGCCACGATGAACTCTCCAGAGGAACCGAAAAAAATATAGTTGTGGTAACTATACCATGCATCGTCATATGGAGAGGTGGCACCAATTAATTATAGTGCTGCATAAAAGAGAGATTTGGAGGAGAACCCCTGACCTGCTAGTACATTCATCAAAGAAGTGGCACTGAGAGCTTCAGAGGCAAGGGAAACGGTCCCAAATATTTAGAAGAACTTTGGAAAGATTAAAATGACATGTTTAGATTGTGGCAAATTAATTTCATGTGGACAGATGAGTGTTACTCTAATAAATACAGCATATGAACATCATCATAGTCGATGGTTGGTAGAGACATTTTGACTATATCCTGGACCTGCCCGTCCTCGCCCAAAATGGCGCCGGAATAAATGGGACTCGTAACTCCTTGTTGTGTACTGGTTGCAGAGCCTTGAAATCACGAGATACGTATGCAGTTTTGAAGCACATGGCGGGCGGGGACGAGAATTGATTGACTATTTCGACATCCCTATTGATATTAAGTTCTGATGTGTTATTGATTACTGTACTGTTGAAAGTTCGAATTAACGTCACCCATGGTACTTGCCCGCAAATGTATATCTAGATAATTTTATTGTAACTGGCCCTGTCGTATTTTAATTATAAAATGTACGTCCACCGATTCCGTAACTTTTAGACACCTTAGTTCTTGCAACCTAATGGCCCGCCCGTTACGTTCCTCTACAGTGTAAATGTCTATTCATCATATACGATTACAGTTTGCTCTGTGGCAGGCCCACGTGGTTATAGGCTCGTATTTGTATAATGAAATTTTCACAATAAAGGTTTTTAAAAGAAAACATGGTAGTAGTATATACATTGGTAAAGTTTTTAATAATAGTGACTGTTTTAGAATCATTAAAAGGCAAGTGAAATAAAGCAGACCAATTACATGAAGGGTAAAAGGTATAATACGAAGGAACGCAGTAAAGATAAATGGTCAAGGGCTGTTGTGTTTTCTATTCCTGCAACATAAAGTGATCGATAAGAATCTCATATTCAGGCGTATCGGCGACTAAGACAGCAGGTCGACCCTCTTTTGCTCAACAGCTCCGTCATGGGACGAAGAAACGCTCTTTTTCTCGAAAAAAGAATATATTTTACTTGCAGGACAGTTGTAAAATTTCCAGGAAAGTACATTAGCCTGGAACATTATAACATATATTTAAGAAAAAATAATGTTCGGAAGTAATGAAAAGCGTAATTTTTAGGTCATATGACCAAGCCTTTCATCATTACAATAAGAAAAGTAAAATGAACCAATGAAAAGTTTTATTAACAAGTCACATGACTTGTTATGCTTACGTTATGACTTACGGATGACTTCCGGATGCGCTAACGCGGCGCGTCATATGACGCATTACGCGACAACGCAGGTACAGAATATAGTCAAAATGTCTCCACCAACCAGCGGTCGGAACACAACCCCTTTCAGCAGGCTAAATAGTTCTGTTAAATGACAACAGAAGGGACAGGCAACAAGAACCATCAGTCAAAGAGGGGAGGGCTAGTTCTTCTCTACCGGGTTACATTGGGGCGCTACCGGAACTGATCGAATTGGTAGTCTACAGTGTTTCTGGATGTTTCAGACTGAAGCTGGGGTTAGCATGAGAGCAGCACCATTTCGTAGCTCCGTCGTGGTCATTCCGCAACCAATCATGGCAGCCGTTCTTTATCGTTATTTTGGGCGGGGTGGGTGGCGGAGCCGAGCTGTTTTGCAGCCATCATTGTGTGGAGTTCAGTTCATCTCACTAGTTTTGTATTTGTCATGAGGGGTTGTTCCTAATGTTTCTATTTTAGCGAGGTCAAAAAGAGATCCCATTAGTGGCCTACTGATTTTGCTCGATTCCTTTTCATTTGAGATGTCATCAGTGATGTCATCAGTGATGTCACTGACCATGTCATGAATGATGTAATATGTGACATGATCAGCAGTGGATTGCGGGTGCGCGATATATAGTTAGTGCAACTAACTATATATGGAATTTCAATGGTTTTGTGTGAGTAAAATAAGGTTTTTTAAATGCTAATTCCTAACTATATATTGTCTATAACCTATGGTTTTTTCAGTGAATATATATATATTTAAATATATATATATATATATATATATATATATATATATATATATATATATATATATATATACATATATATATATATATATATTACCTACTGGCGGTCGCCAGTAGGTATATATAGTTAGGATTTTTTCTCTATGGGTTTTTTGAAAATTCTATGTCTAATAACTTTGGCGTTTGTGGACGGAATTGGCTGAAATTTTCAGGAAAATGGCACATTTTGTTTCTGAGCAGCCCTTGAAAATTTGGGGGGGTTCGTCCAGTGGGGGCCGAGAAAAAAGGGGGGTCCCAAAACGTGTTTTTAACATTGAGTTTTCCATAGGGCGGTTGGCCTCACTTTTAGCCCGAACGGCTGAATGGATTTGCACGAAACTTGGCAAAATTGTAGGGACTGGTAGCCCGATGTGCCTTTTGTAGGTCTCAATATATGTGCTCCAGTGGATTTTGAGAAATTAACGTTTAAAAAAAGATATATATCTGTAACAGCGGACCGGGCAGCGCTCTGGTTCGCGGACTTTTCGCGCAACGGAGCTTTGTGAAGCGAAGCTGATTGGTTCTCCGGCGTCTGTCAACATTCCAAACAGTCCGTAGCGGCCGCCATCTTGTCTCTCGGTAGGATCGAGAGACAAGAGGAGGCCGAAGCGAAGGGGCAAATGACCATAAGGGGGCATAGTACATTGTCGCTCACCCCCTAGGTTTGATGTGGAGGTTTTAAAAGGGCCCCGCGGGGCAAAAAAAAAAAAAAATAATAATAATCGAACAGCTGAATGGATTTGCACGAAACTTGGCAAAATTGTAGGGACTGGTAGCCCGATGTGCCTTTGCTAGATCTCAATATATGTGCTCCAGTGGATTTTGAGAAATTAACGTTCAAAAAAAGGTATATATCTGTAACAGCGCACCGCTTCGCGTACTTTTCGCGTTACGGAGCTTTGCGAAGCGAAGCTGATTGGCTCTCCGGTGTCTGTAAACATTCCAAACAGTCCGTAGCGGCCGCCATCTTGTCTCTCGGTAGGATCGAACAGCTGAATGTATTTGCACGAAACTTGGCAAAATTGTAGGGACTGGTAGCCCGATGTGCCTTTGCTAGGTCTCAATATATGTGCTTCAGTGCATTTTGAGAAATTAACGTTCAGAAACAAGATATATATCTGTAACAGCGCTCCGCTTCGCGGAGATAAAATTATATGTGTATTACCTAGCTGTTGCTAACACCAGTTAGCGACGGCTAGTAGAAGATAGCGACCATCTTGGGCCCCACTTTGCATGTGAGTGATATTTATCACTAATGACATGCAAAGTGGGCATGCCAAGATGTTAGCGACTGGAAACAGTCGCTAACATCGCTATCTCCTATTATCAACTTTTGGAAATATTCGAGATAAGGGCGAATATCTCTAAAAGCTACCACCTGCCCTGAGCAGTTCTTAGCCATGTTATCCAATGGGAGGTGGATAACATGGCTAAGAGCATTAGCTCGGTAATGCATGAATATCGCTGAGTTTTCAGCGATATTAATGCATTGCGGTCGTTTTTTATCGTATTTCCGATAAACCTTGATAATAGCAAGGTTTATCTGCGATAATTTCTGACGGTAAAAAAATCGTTGCTAAGCATCGTTAGGGATAAATATCGCTTAACTTTGGTAATATGCCCCAACGTCTGTTAACGTTCGATTCGAAGGAAATCAGGAAGTGTTGAAAAACATTGTCTGCGCCATCTTGTCTTTTTTCAAATGCCACACTTTTGTCGTGCACGGCAGCCATTTTAGATGCCTTGACCAGACCCACTCTGTGCACGCTGTCGATCCTTAGCATGGCTCCCCACCCTCGCAAACATCTCCCCCAGGCAGTGGTCACCCCCGCTCTCTGTCTTATGCATGGGTAATAAACCTCCCCCATCTGCGCTGCTGTTCCCTGAGAATCACACCCTGTGCCCGCCCGACACCTCCCTTTCGCCCTATTCACTACCGCACCCTCTGACACTCCTTTTCCTCTGTGTCCGATTGTCCAGGCTGGTCCTAGGGTATCAGCTAGCCCTGCAGATGTAGTTTATGGCCACAGCTGTAAAGAATCACCCCTCTTCAAAGGAGTTATAGTAGATCAAGGCCCACACTCGATGAGATTCGTCACAGCAGAAGCGTTGCTATTATCTGAAAACCATCCTGTATTGTGATTGGGGAGGGGACCGAGCCTGAAGCGGAAGATTCCAGGGATGACTGTTTGTACATCAAAGTTTTTACAATTATGTGTCACATTAAAAATATATAGCACTCCGACAAAGTAGTAAGATCATAAAACTTTAATAATTTATAAATATATACAAGAAAACAAAAATAGTAATAACATATAAACATTTTTAGGGAAAAACAACGAAGTAGCGGTCGGCTGTGCGAATAGTCCCAACGCAGCACAACGTCCAGATTTCCGGCGTGGGGCGTCGCGGGGGGTGGGTCATCAGTAGCAAACTGTTGTGCGAATAGTTCCAAGGCAGCAGAACGCGTTGAAATCTAGATGACACGAAAGTGATGTCTAGTAAGTTGCCACCCAGCAAATAACGGCATGGGGCGTCGCGGGGGGTGGGTCATCAGTAGCAAACTGTTGCGCGAATAGTTCCAAGGCAGCAGAACGATGGCACCAAGGTGATGTCCAGTAAGTTGCCGCACTGGTTTTGGTATCCTACAATGCTGCTCCGAATAATGGCGTGGAGCGCCCCGGGGGAGGCGGCGTGAACGGGCCTCTCCAGGTGGAGTGTCATCTGTTGTAGTGGGGCGCCCTTTTACCGTTTCAGTTGCCATTCCGTCCGTTTTTGGTCCACTGTGTCAAAAGCCGCAATTCAGCTGAGTTGCGCCCACTCTTGCGGTGCAGCGATAGGCGGCTGTCACAGGACTCTCAAAATGGCGGCAGGCTGTTTCCTTTTTGGGCCTGGTCCACTGAAATGGCCCTGGGACACCTTGGAAATCGGACGCTTGTCTGCTAGGTCTTGGACCTCATTCTCGAAAGCGTCCCCTCCGCCTTGAGAATTCATCAAAAGTTTTGGGGGCTCCGACTCCTGCAGGCTTCTGGTGGGGAGCGGCTGCCATGATTGCTCGCGGAATGACCACGACTGAGCTACGAGATGGTGGTGCTTTCATGCTGACGCCAGCTTCAGTCTGAAACATCCAGAAACAAGGTGGGGCTTTCATCGTTTGGGGAAAAAAAAAAGTTTTCATCCTATGAAAAGTGTTGTTTTTAGGTCACATGATCAAGCCTTCCATCATTAGGAAACCAAAAGTAAAATGAACCAATGAAAAGTTTTATAAACAAGTCACATGACCTGTTATGCGGCATAGGGTGTAAAATTAGGAGAAAATACGTTGGCACGTGAGGCGGCGTCAGTAGCGGACCGATGTGCGAATAGGCCGAAGGCAACACAACGCGCCAAGATCTGGATGGCACCGAGGTGGTGTCCAGCAAGTTGCAGCACTGGTGTGGCCATCCTACAATGCTGAAAGTCGGCGTGGGGCGCCCCGTTGGCCTGTGAGTTTGCGTCAGTAGCGGACCGATGTGCGAATAGGCCGAAGGCAGCACAACGCGCCAAGATCCGGATGGCACCGAGGTGGTGTCTAGTAAGTTGTCGCACTGGTGTGGCCATCCAACAATGCTGAAAGTCGGCGTGGGGCGCCCCGTTGGCCTGTGAGTTTGCGTCAGTAGCGGACCGATGTGCGAATAGGCCGAAGGCAGCACAACGCGCCAAGATCCGGATGGCACCGAGGGGGTGTCTAGTAAGTTGCCGCACTGGTGTGGCCATCCTACAATGCTGAAAGTCGGCGTGGGGCGCCCCGTTGGCCTGTGAGTTTGCGTCAGTAGCGGACCGATGTGCGAATAGGTCGAAGGCAGCACAACGCGCCAAGATCCGGATGGCACAGAGGTGGTGTCTAGTAAGTTGTCGCACTTCTGTGGCCATCCTACAATGTTGAAAGTCGGCGTGGGGCGCCCCGTTGGCCTGTGAGATGGCGTCAGTAGCGGACCGATGTGCGAATGGGGCCAAAGGCAGCGCAACAATATTTTCTGATTTGAAGACACCACAAGGCGCTGAGATGCCAAGATCCGGATGGCACCGAGGTGGTGTCTAGCAAGTTGTGGCACTGGTGTGGCCATCGTACAATGGTAAAAGTCGGCGTGGGGCGCCCTGTTGGCCTGTGAGATGGTGTCAGTAGCGGACTGATGTGTGAATGGGGCCAAAGGCAGCGCAACAATATTTTCTACTATATTTTCGGAGTAGAAGACACCACAAGGCACTGAGATGCCAAGATCCGGATGGCACCGAGGTGATGTGTAAGTTGCGGACGGATGTGCGAATGGGGCCAAAGGCAGCTCAACAATATTTTCTGAAGAGAATACACCACAAGGCGCTGAGATGCCAAGATCCGGATGGCACCGAGGTGATGTCTAAGTTGCGGACCGATGTGCGAATGGGGCCAAAGGTAGCGTAACAAGATTTTCTGTATGGAAGATACCACTAGGCGTTGAGATGCCAAGATTCGGATGGCACCGAGGTGATGTCTAGGAAGGTGTGCCACTGGTGTGGCCATCGTACAATGGTAAAAGTCGGCGTGGGGCGCCCTATTGGCCTGTGAGATGGTGTCAGTAGCGGACTGATGTGCGAATGGGGCCAAAGGCAGCGCAACAATATTTTCTGACTGACACCACAAGGCGCTGAGATGCCAAGATCCGGATGGCATCGAGGTGATGTCTAAGTTGCGGACTGATGTGCGAATGGGGCCAAAGGCAGCGTAACAATATTTTCTGTATGGAAGATACCACTAGGCGTTGAGATGCCAAGATTCGGATGGCACCGAGGTGATGTCTAGCAAGTTGGTGTGGTCATCCTACAATGCTGAAACTCGGCGTGGGTCACCCCATTAGCCTGTGAGATGGCGTCAGTAGCGGACCGATGTGCGAATAGGCCGAAGGCAGCACAACGCGCCAAGATCCGGATGTCACCGTGGTGGTTTCATAGTTGAGAGGCACTTCATCTGCAGTGGGGCGCCGAGATCCGGATGGCACCGAGGTGATGTCTAGCAAGTTGCTGTACTTGTGTGGTCATCCTACAATGCTGAAACTCGGCGTGGGTCGCCCCATTAGCCTGTGAGATAGCTGTTCTTTGGATTTGGGCCTGGTCCACTAAAATGGCCCTGGGACACCTAAGAACTCGAACGCTCGATTTTTTTTTCCTTTCCTGTACATGCAAAAAAAGGTAAATGCCCGGTATGTTACACGCTTCATCTGCCACGATGAACTCTCCAGAGGAACCGAAAAAATATATAGTTGTGGTAACTATACCATGCATCGTCATATGGAGAGGTGGCACCAATTAATTATAGTGCTGCATATAAGAGAGATTTGGAGGAGAACCCCTGACCTGCTAGTACATTCATCAAAGAAGTGGCACTGAGAGCTTCAGAGGCAAGGGAAACGGTCCCAAATATTTAGAAGAACTTTGGAAAGATTAAAATGACATGTTTAGATTGTGGTAAATTAATTTCATGTGGGCAGATGAGTGTTACTCTAATAAATACAGCATATGAACATCATCATAGTCGATGGTTGGTAGAGACATTTTGACTATATCCTGGACCTGCCCGTCCTCGCCCAAAATGGCGCCGGAATAAATGGGACTCGTAACTCCTTGTTGTGTACTGGTTGCAGAACCTTGAAATCACGAGATACGTATGCAGTTTTGAAGCACATGGCGGGCGGGGACGAGAATTGATTGAATATTTCGACATCCCTATTGATATTAAGTTCTGATGTGTTATTGATTACTGTACTATTGAAAATTCGAATTAACGTCACCCATGGTACTTGCCCGCAAATGTATATCTAGATAATTTTATTGTAACTGGCCCTGTCGTATTTTAATTATAAAATGTACGTCCACCGATTCCGTAACTGTTAGACACCTTAGTTTTTGCAACCTAATGGCCCGCCCGTTACGTTCCTCTACAGTGTAAATGTCTATTCATCATATACGATTACAGTTTGCTCCGTGGCAGGCCCACGTGGTTATAGGCTCGTATTTGTATAATGAAATTTTCACAATAAAGGTTTTTAAAAGAAAACATGGTAGTAGTGTATACATTGGTAAAGTTTTTAATAATAGTCACTGTTTTAGAATCATTAAAAGGCAAGTGAAATAAAGCAGACCAATTACATGAAGGGTAAAAGGTATAATACGAAGGAACGCAGTAAAGATAAATGGTCAAGGGCTGTTGTGTTTTCTATTCCTGCAACATAAAGTGATCGATAAGAATCTCATATTCAGGCGTATCGGCGACTAAGACAGCAGGTCGACCCTCTTTTGCTCAACGGCTCCGTCATGGGACGAAGAAACGCTCTTTTTCTCGAAAAAAGAATATATTTTACTTGCAGGACAGTTGTAAAATTTCCGGGAAAGTACATTAGCCTGGAACATTATAACATATATTTAAGAGAAAATAATGTTCGGAAGTAATTAAAAGCGTAATTTTTAGGTGATATGACCAAGGCTTTCATCATTAGAATAAGAAAAGTAAAATGAACCAATGAAAAGTTTTATTAACAAGTCACATGACTTGTTATGCTTACGTTACGCGCTGCGCGCCCCGGATGACTTCCGGATGCGCTAACGCGGCGCGTCATATGACGCATTACGCGACAACGCAGGTCCAGAATATAGTCAAAATGTCTCCACCAACCAGCGGTCGAAACACAACCCCTTTCAGCAGGCTAAATAGTTCTGTTAAATGACAACAGAAAGGACAGGCAACAAGAACCATCAGTCAAAGAGGGGAGGGCTAGTTCTTCTCTACCGGGTTACATTGGGGCGCTACCGGAACTGATCGAATTGGTAGTCTACAGTGTTTCTGGATGTTTCAGACCGAAGCTGGAGTTAGCATGAGAGCAGCACCATTTCGTAGCTCCGTTGTGGCCATTCCGCAACCAATCATGGCAGCCGCTCTTTATCGTTATTTTGGGCGGGGTGGGTGGCGGAGCCGAGCTGTTTTGCAGCCATCATTGTGTGGAGTTCAGTTCATCTCACTAGTTTTGTATTTGTCATGAGGGGTTGTTCCTAATGTTTCTATTTTAGCGAGGTCAAAAAGAGATCCCATTAGTGGCCTACTGATTTTGCTCGATTCCTTTTCTTTTTTTTTACACGATTTTTCGTTATCTGCAAAGACTAAACAGAGTGTTGCGACTCTGTGTTTGTTTGTAAATAGAGAATGAACCAAAGAGAACTAATTCTAAAACAGTAAATACTTGGATAACAATCAATCAAATGGAGAGAGAAGCAGGCACGACGGATTACAACGGGGGCAAAGGCCTGCGTTAACTACCTTTCACTATCTGCAAAGAGAGAGTACTCGTAATAGAAATGAGGGGGGGGGCACCATTCAAAGCAGATCAGTGTGCATAAACACGAAAATGTTTTCACTTACCACGTACTTGACATTCGACAGCTTATGATATTTGCTATTAAAAAACCATTGAAATTCACTGAAAAAACCATAGGTTATAGACCATATATAGTTAGGAATTAGCATTTACAAAACCTTGAAAATTCACTGAAAAAACCATAGGTTATAGACCATATATAGTTAGGAATTAGCATTTAAAAAACCTTATTTTACTCACACAAAACCATTGAAATTCCATATATAGTTAGTTGCACTAACTATATATTGCGCACCCGCAATCCACTGCTGATGATGTCACATATTACATCATTCATGACATGGTCAGTGACATCACTGATGACATCACTGATGACATCTCAAATGACATCACTGATGACATCACTGATGACATCTCATTTGACATCAATGACCACATCACTGATGATATCATTCATGTGACAATACAATGCATCTCCTCACATTTTAATATAACCTCTGTTTCACCCAGTGTTAAAAACAGAGTATAATTTTTGAAACCATTGACACACCAATACTAGTTACTACATACGTACTCACTGATTCCTACGTCTACACACACATTCACTCATTCACCCATACAATCATTCATACATAGAATCACTCATGTTTAGAACACTATCATATGCACTCATACACCTATACAGACACTCACACTCTGCCACTCATCCATGGAGTTACTCACACACCTAGTCAGTCCTGTAAAGAATCAATCACACTTCCATTTTCTACTCTATACAGTTAAACATAGAGCACCTTACGTTTTCAACCATATACTAACACATACTTACTCTCTTATACAATCATTGATACAAGTACACATTGATCTGTACAGAGTCACACACCTCCCAGCCAGCCACACACACACTCAGTCTCCCATGCAAATACTTGGGCAATCAATCAATAACCCATATAGTTACTCATATAGCTACTGATCAACACATGCAGCAGTTTACAGAACAACAGACATAATGATGCACAAATTAAGACAGTTTAATCACTAACCCATGCACTCAGTGAGACACATTTAATCACTCACTCATACGTTCAGTCATGCACCTACTAAATCCTTCGTCCAGACACTTATACATCCACTCATTCTTCAATATGTAAGACATATTTTAACTTTACAGAAACATAGTCACTGGATGTTGTCATCAGTGATGTCATCAGTGATGTCATTTGAGATGTCATCAGTGATGTCATCAGTGATGTCACTGACCATGTCATGAATGATGTAATATGTGACATCATCAGCAGTGGATTGTGGGTGCGCAATATATAGTTAGTGCAACTAACTATATATGGAATTTCAATGGTTTTGTGTGAGTAAAATAAGGTTTTTTAAATGCTAATTCCTAACTATATATGGTCTATAACCTATGGTTTTTTCAGTGAATATATATATATATATATAACATTTCTATGGCAAAATGAAACCCCTCATGTTGTTCCTTTGCAAATTAAATGTTTTAAGTGTTGACACTTTATTCCAATCAAGATGACTTCAGGTGTGCCATACTTTTGTCATAAGTAAGACTGTTAGCGCTCTAGTTGTTCTTTAGAACACTCTGGGACATTCTGTCACTGGGCTATAGTTGGGCTACATCTGGCTGATATTTGGGCTACATTTGGGATCTTTTGTCTCTGGTGGCCATCTTTGGGCTACATTGGGCTACATTGGGCTCCAACATATATATAGCCCAATGTAGCCCAATATATATTTTTCAAAGTTAATTTTCGTAAAAACCACTGGAGCATATATCTTGAGACATAGCAAAGGCACATCGGGCTACCAGTCTCTACAATTTTGCCAAGTTTTGTGGAAATCCATTCAGCCGTTCGAGCTAAAAGTGAGTCCAACCGCCCTATAGAAAACTCAATGTTAAAAACACGTTTTGGGACCCCCCTTTTTTCTCGGCCCCCGCTTGACGAACCCCCCCCCCAAATTTTCAGGGGCTGCTCAGAAACTAAATGTGCCATTTTCCTGAAAATTTCAGCCAATTCCGTCCACAAACGCCAATGTTATTAGACATAGAATTTTCAGAAATCCCATAGAGAAAAAATCCTAACTATATATACCTACTGGCTATCGCCAGTAGGTAATATATATATATATATATATATATATATATATATATATATATATATATATAACATTTCTATGGCAAAATGAAACCCCTCATTTTGTTCCTTTGCAAATTAAATGTTTTAAGTGTTAACACTTTATTCCAATCAATATGACTTCAGGTGTGCCATACTTTTGTCATAAGTAAGACTGTTAGCGCTCTAGTTGTTCTTTAGAACACTCTGGGACATACTTTCACTGGGCTATAGTTGGGCTACATCTGGCTGTTATTTGGGCTACATTTGGGCTCTTTTGTCTCTGGTGGCCATCTTTGGGCTACATTGGGCTACATTGGGCTACATTGGGCTACATTGGGCTCCAACATATATATAGCCCAATGTAGCCCAATATATATTTTTCAAAGTTAATTTTCGTAAAAACCACTGGAGCATATATCTTGAGACATAGCAAAGGCACATCGGGCTACCAGTCCCTACAATTTTGCCAAGTTTTGTGGAAATCCATTCAGCCATTCGAGCTAAAAGTGAGTCCAACATCCCTATGGAAAACTCAATGTTAAAAACACGTTTTGGGACCCCCCTTTTTTCTCAGCCCCCGCTTGACGAACCCCCCCAAATTTTCAGGGGCTGCTCAGAAACAAAATGTGCCATTTTCCAGAAAATTTCAGCCAATTCCGTCCACAAACGCCAATGTTATTAGACATAGAATTTTCAGAAATCCCATAGAGAAAAAATCCTAACTATATATACCTACTGGCTATCGCCAGTAGGTAATATATATATATATATATATATATCACAGGAATGCTGCTTGCGCGTTCCTCGGCCAAACAGCACTGATGCCGTCGATGGTAGCAGTCACCATACTTTTCGTTTTTCACTGTTTCCGTTCACCTCCGTGATTCGGCTCCCAGAAAAAGACGGCACACCAGGTAGGTTCAGCACAAAAGTTTATTTTGCACTAAACAACACAAAGACGACGATATATATATATATATATATATCCGTACTAATATTATAAAGAGAGAGCCCAAACCTTTGAGACGGGTAATCTCAGTAACCACAGCATCAATCACAACACCCAATACAGCGTTGGAAAGGGCAGTTGCAGCAGAAGGACATAGGCTATGCAGACGGCCACCATATACATTTAAAAGGTAAATGAACCGTGCCAGCAAAGTAGTCCCTTGTGGGCGTGTCTGCGTTCTGCTGTGGGCATGACAAACGCTGGGGGCGTGTGTACGCACCGCCCTTCATGCCATGTGAGTCGTAATTGCGCCGCATCAAGGGGCACGCTGGGGCCGTGACAAACGCTGTGGGCTTTTGTCCGCCCTTCATGCCATGTGAAGTGCCAATTACGCAATTGCGCCGAATCAAGGGGCACGCTGGGGGCGTGACAAACACTGGGGGCGTGTGCTACGTTCTGCACTTCATGCCATCTGGGTCGTACATTAATCAGATCGTCTGCTGTGGCCGTGTGCTGGGGGCGTCACAAAGGCGTTCACCTCGAAGCGTGGTAAGTAACCATTCGCAAGACTCACTTGGGGGACTGCCCGTTGTCTCACACATACTGGGGGTGCCGAATGCAGTGTGTGCCTTGGCCTGGGTGCGTCTGAAAGGGCCGAACGCAGTGTGTGGCTTGGCCTGGGGGCGTCTAAAAAGCACTCTGGCCGAAGAGCGTCGGTGTGGGTCATAAAAAATAAGAACAGCGGGAAACAATCATTCAAGACTCACACAATTCTAATAGTTAGAAGGTCGCCGCTGGTCCTCAAGCGGGGGCACACGCGACTGAGCGTGTCTGCGGGGACAATTACTGCAGCCTCTCATGCGTGCTGTTACTGAACTATCACATTAAACCAAATCACACGTGCCTGCTAACATCAACCAGGGCTGTAGCCGGGCTCAGACGGCGGATCACTACACTAATTACATGCGCCTGCTAACATGAACCAGGGCTGCAGCTGGGCCTTAAGCGGGGGGACACGCGCCTGCTAACATCAACCAGGGCTGCAGCTGGGCCTCAAGCGGGGGAACACGCGAATGACCGTATCTGAATACACACATTACACACATTCTATTTCATACCCGGACAACGTCGGGACGGGCTGCTAGTTTATTTATAAAGCACCAGAATCGACCCCCAAAGGGGTATCTCTGTGCTATAGACATGCCGGCTGAGAAGATCTAACAACTAGAAATCAGAAGTGAACAGGAAGGTCTTAAGCTGTTTTTAAAACTGAGAAGTTCTGTACACTGTTTTATTTGAACCGGAAGCTTTTTCCAGAGACATGAGCCCAAATAAGATAGAGCCTTCCCCCCTTGCCTGGCTCGTTTAATTCTAGGCACTGTAAGCAGATTTTTGCTTGTGAGCCGAGAGGTCGCTGAGGAACATAAGGAGCAAATTTATCTGCCAGATAGCTAGGGCCTGGATTGAACAAGGCCTTGTGGATGATACAGAGCACCTTGAACTGTACTCGCTTTCGCATTGGAAGCCAATGAAGCTGGGCCAGCAGAGGCTGGGAGGCCGTTCTTGATGGTGCGTTCAGAATCAAACGAGCGGCTGTATTCTGAACGACCTGAAGTATATTCAAAGCAGCCTCATTGGCGGACAACAGAAGACTATTACAATAACCCAGGCGACTTAATACAAGCGCCTGGATTAACATCTTCCTGGAGGAGTCAGGGAGCAAAGGAAGAATGCGGCGCAGTAGGCCCAACACATGAAAGCATGAACCAGCAATGTAGATGGCGTGCTCTTTCATAGTGAGGGACTGTTCGAGGCGAATAACTACATTTTTCACACAAGTCTTAGATGCAGGAGGAGAGCCCAGATCTGAAGGCCACCAATCAGGGGTCCATAAGAGTTTTGCTTCCCCAAAAAGCATTATTTCAGTTTTCCCCACATTACATTGAAGAAAATTGGTTCTCATCCACTGAGAAATATTGCTCATTTCCACGGAGAAGGTGGCCTGAACTGAAGGGGTAAACTTATCAAATGGGTAAAGCAGTTGAGTATTGTCCGCGTAAGAAACAGGGATAAACCCACTGTTCCTTAACAGATTGGCCAAGGGAGCCACGTAGATGTTAAACAAGGTCGGGCTCAAACAATAGCCCTGAGGGACTCCCTTGGACAACTCTGTCGCAGCTGAACGATAAGATCCAAGGTTGACCACCTGGGAGCGAGATGATAAATAACTCGTCAGCCACTGTGGAGCCGAATCTCTAAGCCCAACCTCTTCCAACCTCTTGAGCAAAATCCCATGGGAAACCGCGTCGAACGCGGCGGATAGATCCAACAGCACCAGTATCATGGAGTGGCCTCTATCTAGGGTCATCCTGATGTTATCGGTTACCTCTAGTAGGGCTGATTCTGTGCTGTATTTTGGTTGAAAGCCTGATTGAGATGGATCAAGGCTACCCGTCCGTTCAACATGGTTAGAGAGATGGGTGTTTATATGTTTCTCCAAAAGTTTTCCCAAGAAGGGGAGGAGAGAAATGGGGCGGAGGTTAGAGAATTCAGTAAACAGGGCTTTTGAGTTCTTCTGGGTGGGCATAACCTGGGCTGCCTTCCAGTGCAGTGGGACCAAGCCTTCTCGCAAGGAGAGATTGAGGAGATGGGTAATGGAAGGGGCTAGGAGGCCAGCAAGAGAGATGGTGGTTTTCGCCGGCATAAAATCCCGTGGTGATCCAGATTTAACTGAGCGGATCAATGACTCAGTCTTCTCTTGCGTCACCAGGGGAAAACTTCCTAGCAGTTCGATGGTTGTCTGTCCAGATTCTACCGGAGCCATAGTGATAGTAGAAAGCTCTCCTGATTGGACGATTTTGTCGTATATGGTCTCAATTTTTTTCGAGAAAAAGGTACCAATTTCATCACACAGTTTTTGCGAGGGGGCCGTCGAGTTCTCACACACCATAGGGTTCGTAAAAGAATTTAAGATGCGGTACAGCACTTTGGGGTCATTATTGGCATGAGGTAATTGAAGGGCTACATGATCTTTACGTGCCGCCCTAATTTTCCTATGGTAATCAGCTAGAGCCACAAAAAATCGGGCTTTATCATCCTCCTCATGAGTAAGACGCCACCATTTTTCATGCTTCCTGCAGATACTTTTCTGTGTACGAAGTAGGAAGGAATACCAGGCGTTCTGTGGAAGCCTGGGCGTACTGGGGAGGGATTTCAAAGGGGCTAGTTGGTCCACTGCACTAGAGACAGCTAGATTGTACTTAGCTAGCGCCTCTTCAGTGCCGTCTGACTCTAATATCAGTGGCTCCACAAAGGTAGCCTTAAAGCCTTCCTGGGTGACTCTCTTCCACTGTCTGCAAAAGCCAGAAGAATTCTTAATAGCTTGACTCTTCTTCCTAGGGGCCTGAATACAGAACTCAATAACGCATGATCAGACCAGGGAAGAGGCTGTGGGGGATTACAAGAAACATTAGGACAGTTAGAAAAAACAATGTCCAATGTATGACCCGCTGTGTGTGTAGGGCCCTCATTGTACTTAGTTAACCCAAGAGTGGCAAACTCCGTTACAAGTGCCCCTGTTTCCACATTGGAGCTACATTCACTATGTATGTTAAAATTGGCAAGCAGCAAAAAATTGCTGCCCTCAAATACATGCGGGGCAATGAGCTCCACAAGATGGAGAGGGAAGCTATTTAGTGGACCAGGGGGCCGGTATACCAAAGCTCCCTTTAAACTTGTACTGGAAGAGAGATCAATACAAAAAATCATCACTTCCATAGTTGGATCACTAGATTGTTCCAGTACAGTAGTTGTGATGTTGACCCTATGCACAATGGAAACTCCACCACCTATTTTATTTTGTCTGTCCATACGGATGAATCTGTATCCCTCTGGCACAGCAAGGGCTATGGAGGGGACCAAATGGGGTTTTAGCCAAGTTTCGTCCGCTGTGCGTCGTAACTGGCATCCTGTTTTATAGAGGGAGTAGCCACTAGAGCACTAACCTCCCTCTCGGACCGGAAGAGCTCCCTGCCTCCCTCCACTCAAACGAGCTAGTCTCGCGGTGGATCGGGGAGTAGGGTACAAAGAAACTGAATGCGGGTGAGTGCACCAAATAAAAACAGGAAATACAAATTCCAATTTTAAAATAAGCAGAAGGCTTCTCACACTCTCGCAATGTTTAGGCAAAGCTTAGCTGTCAGCGCTCGTCTGCTCGCGTCTTGGCTGGCTTCCTGTTTTATAGAGGGGGTAGCCACTAGAGCGCTAACGTCCCTCTCGGACCGGAAGAGCTCCCTGCCTCCCTCCACTCAAACGAGCTAGTCTCGTGGTGGACCGGGGAGAAGTGTACAAAGAAACTGAATGCGGGTGAGTGAACCAAATAAAAACAGGCAATACAAATTCCAATTTTAAAATAAGCAGAAGGCTTCTCACACTCTCGCAATGTTTAGGCAAAGCTTAGCTGTCAGTGCGTGTCTCCTACCTGCCTGTATTAATGTAGGCAGATGACTCCGTACTCATGGCAATAATGGGGAGGGGCCTCCAGAAGCTTTTAGATACTTTTGTAGTTTTTATATATGGCTTAGGCCTTTCCACAAATAAAACAAAATTATAGGGTAACTCCTTTCCCTATTGATGATACAACCCTGAAATGTGTACCGACTTTCACTTACCTTGGGGTTCCATTTGATTGCTCGTGCACATGAAAATACCTAAGAAAGTTGAGAGCAACTCAATTTGAACATGCAGCAGCTTCTGTGTTTACATTTTCTGCGAAGTTAGACTCTATGCCTTTAGACACTGTAATGACCACATTTAAAGCCAGACGTGTACCGATAGTCACGTATGGAGCTGGGGTGTGAGGATACACTGCTAGCAACCTGCTACAAGTTATCAAAAACATATTTTTGCGCAGATTATTATCACTCCCACACAAAGTCCCCTCTAAGATAGCACATAAGGAATTGGGGTTATGATATGTGGGAGATATTTTAAGATTGGCACCCATTTTGCTATGGCTCTCAGTCTGATCTATACCAGAAGCAGTGTTAACACAAACAGTCATAACTGACTGTCCTAATCTTGCAGGAGTAAGCAAAATCAAATGGCTGTCATACATAAGAAGGAAGCTACAAGCCGTTGATAGAACGGAACGTTTTACAAATCCAACTGCCATTTCACAATCGACAAAACTAGCAGTAAAAAATGAATTATTCGATCTCACAGTATCTGTGAGACATGGGGGTGACCTCAGGAAGCAGATGGTGGTGACATATCTTCCCGTGTGCACAAACTCTGACATATAACTATATTTACTGAAGGTGACACGCCAACAAAGATATAATCTAATAAGATTTAGGCTGGGCTCAGCTCAGCTATTGGTATCCTATCCCTCCACTGCATACCTTAATAAATATGTGATGCTGTGTCTATGTGATGCTGTTTCCCATCAGTAAACAGCATTTACCACGCATGCGAGACAACACATGCCATTACAACCCGGTCGTTACAATGACACCGTTGTTACATCACATACCTTTACAACGCAAGTCGAAACAACGACTTGCCTTGGGGGGCAGAAGGTGTTGGATTTAAAATCTAACACCTTCCCTACTGTTGCACAGACTGGAGTTGGAATAGTAAATGATATTATTCCAGCATCCAACGCCCCCTACAGCAAGTAATTGTTTCGACTTCCATTGTAAAGGTATGCAATGCAACAATGCGGTCGTTGTAACGACCACATTGTAATGGTATGCGTTGTAAATGCATGCAGATTAACGTGCCATTTCCTTTCCCATTATTCACTATTACATATGATGTTGTTTGTGACCTGTACAAGGACCAAAGAATGTGGAAATTAAAACCACTCCTGGGATATATGCAAACTAACGAGGTATGTGCCACCGTCTGTAGATATATTGTATCTGCAGTAAATCCTAGGAGTATAATTGGGAAATGGAGGAAAATGTGATCACTGATTTCTCACGTTACAGGGTATTTTAATTGGTATTATTTACTGTATTTTTAAAATTGGTACTAATGTATTGTACTTTTTGCGCATTATCTGATTCGTTATGAGGTTTTCTGGTAAATCTATTTGTTTATATTTTATGATGTGCTTTTATGGGTTATTTTTTAAACTAAATAAATCTTTATTGAACTAGTGGTGTAATTATTTCATCTACTGTTTTCAAAAGGGTTGACATAATCCAAAATGACTGCCCATTGCCTTTTCTGTGCCATACGGAAACTTAATATCATAACAGAAAGAGTACCAAAGATATGGAGAAGTATTGTTGACTGGTTTATTTATTATGCTATATGTTTGAAGATGGCAACCGAAATCTAAAATGAAGTTTCATGAGTGGGAAATACGGCACCGTTGCATAGTGTACACTGTTGGAATGTAGCTGTTTAGCTTTATTGTAAATTATTCAAAGTTAGTACATACATCAAAATATATTTCTTTTTGAATAAAAGTGTGCTAAGCAAAGATTGTAACACATGAGTTTCTTTTTCCATTCATCATTTTAAGAGGTGCAGAATGATCAATGTTTTAATTTGTGAATGGTATTAGGACATTTATTCATGTTTTTTGTAATGATAACCATCCAGTAGGTAAGGTGGAGCTGGCAGAATTCTTATAAATTCATGAGAAAGGGGAAGCCCCACGTGTTCAAAGGTGTGTGGGGTGGGGAGGTCCATTAGCCCCATCTTGAAGTTAAAATAGAGAAAGATACATTTTGGTGCAGAAATCATATGTATATTACATAGCTGAGGGCAGCACATGTGTAGTTATGGCTATGTAAAATCTCCATTAAAAAAATATTTTTTCTTTATACCTTTGCCACTACTCATGGATTCTGCTCCAAAAACTCATCCAATTTGGCTTATGCATGGCAGAATTCCCTCAGATTTGCCAAGGTGTGGAAAAGGGAGTGGTGAGGGGGTCAGAAATTTAGTTAGAAAATTTACCAAACTTAAACCAGCATGAAGGAAGATATTTACTCAAGAAATTGCCTTTGCCTCTTTCAGTTTATATAAATTCAGTAACATTCTATTTTTTGTTGCATTCAATTATAGCCATATCTGGGCTTTTAATAAGAGGAGACCTCTGACCCTAAATTGACACACCTCCATGGATCAAAAATTAAATAAATATTCAAATCACATTGGACAAAGTATTCCACTTTGGTTCTTAGAACCCAAAGTTTGATCTGCGGACCTGAAACTCTTTGATTGACTGGCTACAACTTCAGGAGAATGTTGGGGTTGCCATTACAAGGTACAGGAACCCTGATACTGTGCCTTGAATAAACAAATAAAAGGACCCATAAGGGGTTAATGTTAGTACACACCGGCCCAATGAGGGCACGGAGAGCAAATGGCACCACCTGTGAAAAGATAATAAAAAAGTGCTTAATTTGTAGTGGGGCTAGGGGATTCCAGGCATTGACTCAATGTGGACCTGGATCCATGATATGAGCTAGGGTCCTCTCACCCAGTGCAAGCTTCATGGGCTGGGACTGTGCCCTCCAAACAAGTTTGAATGACATATGCATGTCCTTTCCTGGGTTCTGCAAATCCAACACTAGGTCCGTTGATCACCCCTCAGGAAGTTTGATGCAGGTTCATGGTCCATGACCATGAAGATAGCCACAGGTTTGCAAGTGATAGAATAGGGTCCTTGTATCCACAAAAAAATGAAAGGAAACAAAAACAGAGCATGGCCAAAGGGGGTTGGACACCAGGAGCCAACTCCCACTGTGCATGGCAGGTTGGAAAAAGCAGCAGATTGGAAAACTGTTGGATGTGGTATATAATAAAACAAACTGCAAAAAAGAATACAAAGTAAACTATGGTTATCATTGATTCTAGAATCTAAAACTATTTTTAAAAACACCTGAGAAATGAACTGAAAAGAATCATAGCTATAACCCATAGACACAACCCTATATTCGGCCCAGGGCAAGAGAAGTGGGAAGTAAGGAGACTACACCCTTAGGAACTCACGGACTGGAACACAAGACATTCTGTATGACAAGACACAGATCGGTGCTTCCAGGAAAATGCTGGTATGGTGGTCTTCCACACTGTCATGTGGGAAGGCTACAAACAATGCTGAGGGGACACTTGATCACACACATTGTGGGGGAAAAAGAGGGAATTAGAGGAAGAGTTCAGGTACCTTGAGGACTAGCTCAGAGAGAGGTGGAATATGTGGCAAATCTCACAGAAAAATTGGCATAATGTCTAGGACCCTCCAGGATGTATTATAGATCCTTGGCTCATCATGAAGTCCTGCATTGTGGCCGCCCCCCTGGGCCATGTACTGCTAAGCCAGGGAGCAGGGTAGCCTGGATCAGACCAACATCATTCTAATTCACAAGAAGGGATAAATGTGCCTCATTTAGCATAATTTCTCTCCTTAACGTGGGGACCAACTTTTGGCTAAGGATCTGATGAACCAACTGATCCAAGTAGTGGAAACAGTGGTTGTTCTAGACCAGAAAGGGTTAATGCTGTATAGGTTAATAAAGCAAAATGTAAGACACCAGTTCAGTTGCTTGACCCGAAGAGATCGACTGAGGGAGCCATCAATTCTGTTGATACTGTCAATACTGTTGGCCCTGGTCACTGAGAAAGCATTTGACTCAGTAGATTAGCCATACTAAATAAGTGTGCTGGAGAAGATGGGCTTTGACCAGTCATTCCTGGAATGGGTCAAGCTAATGTATTGTGAGCCCTTGTCGAGGTTAATGGGGCACTCTTGAAAATTCAGGCTGGGAAGCGGTACAAGGCTGAGATGTCTCCTGTCCCTCCAGTTGTTCACAGTGGGGATTGTGCTGCTGATGAGGTGGATACAGGGAGATGTGCTGATCCATTTCCTGAACTGGGACCCGGACAGGAAGGACATGAATTCACTTTACGCAGACAATGTCCTCCTGTACCTGGCTAACCCATTGAGATCACTCCTGAGAATTCTGAAGATTCTTGTGGTGTTTGCCAGATATGCCGGGATTTAATTTAATTGCAGAAAATCTGTAGCTCTCCCTCAGACTGATGAGGTGAGTGAGGCGACTTTATTTGCTTCTGTATTTGGAGATGAGAGGCTTTAAATACCTAGGCATACACATAACGTAAACTATTCTTGCAGAAGAACCTGGGGGAGGAAGTGTGGAGCACTGGTGAAAGCTGCCCCTATTGATACTGGTCAGGGCTGCTTTCTATAAAATTATCTTTTTACCTACATTCCTCTACATTCTACATTCTCCAGAATACTCCATTTAGGAGCCTGACCTCTTCTTCCATGATGTGGAGGCTGTGACAAAATGACTGCTCTGGGACTGAGGGTTACCCAGAATAGGACACGGACCTATCCAAAAGGTTGTGTGTGCCATCTATATGAGATGGCAGGGAATGCATCTTACTAACCCAGATGGTTGCAGTGGTTAACATCTGGTGAAGGTGGATGAACCTGCTGGGGTGGAGTAGGAAAGTGACGTTAGAGATGCCCTTTGGGAATCAGAGATGCTGAATGGATTGCAGGCAGGGGAACGACATGGGAAGTGGGACCTCATCATCATCTCAAAACAGGGGGATATCTGCTGAAGGGGTAAATTGTTTCATTTATGGAGCTTCAGCAAACTTTTAGTTAACTGTGAGTAAATGTTTTCTTTAACTGCAAGTGCAGTACATACTTCAGAGCTAAGGGGACTTACTGAGTGGGTGGCGAAGAAGACACCACTGGAATTTAGACTACTAGGATTGCTGCTTCACAAACATGCAATCTCCCAAATTTACCCCACGACCCTTGCCAAAGTCTACCCTTCGACAACAGCCTCAGGGGCAAATGTAAACAAGACCAGGGGGCCTTGAATACTTCACTGGGCCTACTTTGTGAGGACATGCCCATTCACTACGTGTAGGATAAGTGACGACTTGTGCTAAGTGGGTGCCAGCAGAGGGAGACATAACTTCACACATTGTGCTGCCCAGTGATAAGAGATTACTGCAAATAGACACGTGGCAAGATATCTCATGTCATTGATTGTACATTGGACCTGACACCTCAATTAGTGATGCTTAGGATTTGGGGAGCACTGACCCTGGATAGTTATGCATTACTATTTTGTAATAGCACGCAGAAAAGTAGCCAGGTCCTGGGGTGTTTTGTGGAAAAGTAAATTTTGCCATGTTCTGTGTCCCTACGCGTCCTCCATCATATGTTATATGTGCATGATTAATATGCATATGTTATTCCCCATGTTCAATTAATGACGCAATTACAGTTGTGTCCACCTCTAGTATGTCAGTTTCCAGTTCTCGTGAATACTACGAATATCAGGCCTATGTAAAGCTACGTTGCCACGTTTCTCAGTGTGCACGTTATTCCATTGTAAAGTCCCCGTTTCTAGGCCTCAGAAGGGCCTGGACACCAGATTCAGCTCCTGTCTCCTGAAGCCTCGCTGAGGAGCGATACAGCCCCCACCTGTATCCTCGACCCTTCACTTACTTCCTGCCTCACAGTGCCCGGTTCAGCCTGGCTCTGCCTCTGAGTCTGCCAAGAGTATGTTATGATTCCAGTTATCAGTTCAGCCCTCCTTCTCTGCATTCCTAAGCTACTGAACTGCATCAATAGTTTCCGTCATTGTCTAGCCTCTACGTCTCCATGTAAGAGAAATACTGCATTTAATGGTCATTTAATATTCTTCATCACGCACTACATGTAGAATAATGCATGCTCCAGTCTTAGAATCAAGTTAGCCTTTCCCCTCCTGACTTATAGTTTATATCAACATGTTCTCTAAACATCAGATACTAGATACTGTTTAGGTACATGTCGCCCTGACTCTCCAGACTTCAGTCTCTGCTCCTAGCACAGAGTTCGAAGCCCCCAGCTTCTCCTAGTAACACGTCATTGCCAGTTTGCGCGCACCATCAGGTTAGAGGTCCCGGCTCCTTAGGTAGCCCCCTCCATGGTTTCCACCCCATTCATGACATATTCTGTTACGTTTGCATCACATGTCTATGTATACGCCTCTGTTACACCTACTTTCACCCTTATCTCTCGCGACTGCTACGCGTCACACCCTTTGCTCCACCCACTGCTCCGCCTATCGTATGTATTGTAATGCAACTGTTTTAGTATATATGATTGTGCACTGTTATTAAATGTTAGCGCGCTCATCCCAGATCCAGCCCCAGCAGCTGCTGGGCCCTGCCATCTTATTCCTATGCAGGTTGTCCTGTTCCTGTCCTTATGCTGTATTAAACCTGCAAAACTCCTACTACCTCGAATCTTGACTCTTATTTATTGAGCTATCTGTTATTCATTTATGCATTCAAAAAGAGAGGTATTATTTATTTATTTACCACATAATGGCGCCCGATTAGGGACTTGCCCTTTCCCCACGCGTCGGTGAAGCCACGCCGACCCCCTGACCCTCTGCAGTCGTGACGGAACTCTTCTGCGCACCGGCAGATATTTCTGCTTCAAGTATCCCTCAGGCCCACGGAGGAGACGGAGGTTGCGGTCCAGCATCCAGACGAGACGGTGGAGGAACGCGGCGAGTCCCGACCAGAGCCCAAGCCGAGAGTCCAAGGTCCGAGGTATTCGGAGGCCCACCCGTAACAGAAGTCCGAAGTTCATCCGTCCGGCGTCGAAGCAGTCCAGTCCAGTCCGAGGCCTTCCGTTCTTACTGCCCGGTGAGTACCATTACTGGGGTAGTATCTAGACAGGGTCAATTTAATTGACTCTGGTCCGTGGGTTGGTGGTACACAAGCCCACAAACGAAGTGTCCACTCCGGTGGATACGGGTCCTGACGTGTCTCTGTATGAGACCGGTAAGTTTCGTTCTATTTCAGCAGTGCATCTAGTTTCTGTTCTAGTCAGTTCTGTTCTCGAGAAAATTCATGTATTCTGTTTTCCGTATTCCAGGTAGTATTCTGTTCGAACTGTTATTCTGAATGTTCTTCATGTATCTTGATGTCGTGGAATGAGTGTGAAGTAGTTATCGTGTTTATTGTGTAATTACGTATTGTGTCTCAGTTACAGTTCAGTCATGCCCTTGTTTTCTAAGTTACGTCAGTTAAAAACTAGAAAGGGTCTGCTGGAAGCAGCAGTTCCTGTCCCGCCTAGGGACAGTCCAGGTCATTTTATGTATCAGAAGCATGGCATAAGTGCCATATTATATCTAGATTTATGGGTAGATTATACCAAAGAGTTAGAGGAAAAGTATAGATGGCCTGTGTCAGGCACATGGGATGCCGAGTGCATCATGAGAGTAGAAGAAGCATTATGGAAAAAGAAAGCCAGACAGTCACAGAAAGATGCCATCGAGTTATGGCGCAAAGAATCTCATAAAAGAACCGAAAAAGAAATCAGAAAGTCAGAATTAAGTAGAGAATCCTTGGAACGAGCCCAAGAAAGGGAATTAATCGAGATTGGTGAACGAGTTAAAACCGAACAGTCAGACAGACAGAGGCATGCTCTTATTAAGGGTATGTATCCTCTTCTTGCCGAGGGCCTGCCAAAAGCGACCCCGGAGGCATCCAGTAACTTTCCGCCACCATTAGTTCCGACCAAGTTACGTCACAAACCGACCGCAGCTGATATTTTCATTTCGTCCTATTTGGACGACACAGTCCCAGAATATGCAAATCCTGTTCGCGCTCCGCCAGTCCCTGTAAATCAGGCACTCCCCGTTTCTCCAGACACCGGGGTACCCCTTGCAGTACCTGTTACGGCCACCCCGGTCCAGCCCGCCATACCAGTTCAGCCCGCATTTCAATTTCCTGCCACACTAGTACGAAGAGGATCAGTCGACGATTCTAGTTTAGGGGCCGCAGGAGGAGGTCCTCCTCAGACCCCGCCGCCACATAAGCGTTTAACGTCAGCCGAATTACATGCTCAGGCGTCACAGCGTACGCCCAGACATCAGTCTGTAGCAGAAATAAGAAAAGCCCTTAATGAATGCGGCTATGATCCAGTCCCAGGCGAGGATAATATGGTTTTATATTCATTACGCGTAAGAAAGGTGACCGAGTATCTAGTCACCCTACCAGATATGAAAGAAGATCTAGACAGAATATATCGTTTCATCCGTACCGGGAATGATCCAGAAAGCATTGGTGATGTCATGTGCCAAAGAAAAGCTGAAGTCCAGCTCATGATACTAAAGTTTTTGATTAATTGTTTAATAAGAGAACAAGATTACCCGTCCAAAGATCAAGCCAAAATGAGAACCCTGACAAAGTGGAGTGATAATATAGCCGAGGGTAAGCACAGGACCATCAGTGCTATGGAAAGTATGTACAAGAAAATCCGTAAAGAAATAATAAAGTTACACGAACAGCGTAAAGCAGCACAAGTAAGCGAGAAAGAAAGTAACTCTGATACTGAAGAGGTAGACGACGAGAATTCCGCCAGAATAGCGTATGTAGGAAAATCTAGATTTCCAGATCGCCATTTACGCCTAGAACACAAGTCAACTTTCCATCATCCAGCACCAGAACAAGGTTCTCTAGAACAAGTGTTTCAAGCTACCGATCACATTCTGAAATCACGAATCGGTTACAGTGAGTTAAGTACTATGCATGAACAAGAACTAGCCCGATCAGCAGTCCGATGGACTACTGATTCTACCACTTTTCCAGACGAAATAGTGGCACAAATGTTTCTGAAAATGCCCCCAGCCGAGCAACGACTGGCGGGTATGTATATGATTCAGCACCTCATTACATTGTATGAGGGTCAGCACTCTGATCCAGGTCCGTTACATGATATCCTGAACGAGTTACTCCAGTATAGATGGAAAGGTTTAGGTACCGATTTAATTAGTGTCATTCTAGAACAGCGTCACAAATATAGAACGTTTTTGAACCCGCATTTTGTTCATGTCTCACCCCCAGAAAGTAAACCATTTTACATGGAGAGACAGAATCCGTTACGAGAAGTCCACCCAGTTAGAGGAACGGGTGGCGAACTAGAACGAGTGTTTGTTTACACCCCGATCACAAAGATGGAACTCTTAGAGATGAAAAAATTAATTCCCTGTCACGATAAAGATCCAGCAGGGTTCCATCGAGAATTAAAAGACATGCTCCGTATGGGAGAATACACGTATCCAGATATAATTAAAATGTTAAAGGTTCTGCTGCCCGCAGGGGTGTATGAAAAGCTCAAGGAAAAAGAATGGGAGGTGGGAGAGAAAAAGATCGATTGGGCAGTTCTAGAAGCTGAAGATAAGGCACGAGTACCAGGTACCGGTCTTGGAGCGAAATGTAAAGAATTACCTGAATTATTGATTCAAGTTTTACCCAGATTGTTAACAACGAAAAAGGAAGACTGGGATGCAATCTCAGCCTGTAAACAGAAACAAGACGAAGACATTAGTGATTTTTATTCTAGATTTGAGAAATGTTTTAGCATCAACAGTGGCCTCAAGACAAGTAGTGAGTCATACCCTCATCTTTTTGTTACTAAATTAGTCGAGAATTCAAGTCCACCAATTAAAAATCGAGTTTTGAAAGTCGAAAGTACCTGGCAAGCTAATACCCCGTCCCAGATGTTACAGATGCTCCAATATCACCAGAATAGAATCAGGGAAGAGCAAGAACACGAGAGAAAGCGTATGAAAGACACGAAAATGAAAGTACTAGTTGCACAATCTATTCCACAAGACAGCCAGAAGAGGGGTCCGAATCAAGTCAGTCATCCTGCAGCTCCCGTTAAAGGAAACTGCAATTATTGTAAACAGCCAGGTCATTTTATAAACGAGTGTGCAGTTCTGAAACACAACATAGCTACTGGTAAGACTAAAGAAAGACCACGTCCGCCTAGACAAGAACAAGTTTCACAGATTCCTCAGCCACAGAATGCACCACAGACAGTTACAGCACCGCAGCCCATCGCTGCAACACAGCACGTTACACAGCAGATGTACCAGTATGCACAGTCTGAGTATCCAGAGTATCAGCCATATTCATGAAACAGCCTAGAGAGGGAGGTAGGCTTGCCTCTCATCGAGATACCTGTAGATCAAGAAGGTCCCTATGTTCACAGTCAAGTATTAGGGAAAGACAGAAAGTTTTTGATTGATACAGGGGCAAGTAGGACCACAATTAGCCACGCCGAAGTTCCAGGGGCTCCGCTCTCAGGCTCAAGAAATGTTTCCCTTGGATTTTCAGGAAAACCCATTGTAAATGAAATATCAAAGCCAGTTACTCTAGAAGTAGGTCCATTGTCCCGTACTACTGATCTGTTACTTACTAAGTCATGTCCAGAGAATCTATTAGGTATTAAAACACTGAAAGAGTTAGGTGCAGTTATATGCTGTTCCCCAGAGGGAATACGATTGTTCCTGCGTGACTTTAAGGGTCACTATATATTACGAGATTTTGATCCCAGATTGTCCAATGTTCCGCAGCATCTATGGGCGCAAGGTCCAACTGATGTTGGTTATATGCAAATCACACCCCATCGTGTGACTCTCAAGCCAGGTGTAGTGTTACCACGAATCAGACAGTATAGATTGCCACCGGAGGCTGTAGCAGCCTTATCCAAAATTATTGACGAGCTCATCGCTCAAGGAGTGGTTGTAGAAACTGACTCCAATGTATGCAATTCTCCGATCATTCCAGTCATGAAACGTACTGATCCAAATGCACCCCCAGTATATCGATTAGTGATTGACCTACGAGAACTTAATAAATGTATTATTCCCCAGTACCCAGTTGTCCCAGATATCTCTTCCCTATTGACAGCCATTGATTCAGAAGCCTCATTTTTTACAGTCATAGACCTCAAGAATGCATTTTTTAGTGTCCCCATTCATCCAGACAGCCAGTTCCTTTTCGGATTTTGTTTAAATGGAAGGAGCTATATGTTCACACGAGCTCCTCAAGGTTTCACAGAAAGTCGTAGTATTTACAGTCAAGCACTTAAGAGACAACTAGACAACATTCACATGCCAACTGACACTGCCCTGCTCCAGTATGTCGATGATCTCCTGATCACAGCCCGTTCTGAATGTGCTTGCGAGCGAGCATCCCTCACATTTCTGTATTTCCTAGCCGAGATGGGGCACAAGGTGTCCCCTTCGAAGCTTCAATTCTGTGTCCAGCAAGTGGTCTACTTAGGACACTTACTGTCCAAGAGGGGTAGGCAGTTGACACCTGACCGTATCCAGTTAATAGCGAGTCTTCCTCAGCCCAAGACCCAGAAGGAGGTACGTGCTTTTATCGGCCTCACTTCTTACTGCCGACAATGGATTCCTCAGTATGCATTTCTAGCCAAGCCACTGATAAAGTTAACGACACAGGAGGCAGCCGTATCGACTGTCCTCCCTTGGACATCTGAACATACACTTAACTTCAATGAGTTAAAGAAAGCCCTATGCCAAGCTCCAGTTCTAGCTACACCAAACTACAGTAAGCCTTTTACACTTTTCGTCACAGAACGCGAAGGTACAGCATTATCTGTTCTCACACAAGATCAAGCAGGACAATACAAGCCTTGTGCTTATTTTTCGAGCACATTAGATCCTGTAGCCCAGGCTCTGCCTGCGTGCCTCAAGTCAGTTGCAGCCACAGCACTAGCTATCAGACAAAGTGATTCCATAGTATTAGGACACTCCCTGACAGTACAAGTTCCACACTCCGTGGAAGTTCTTTTAAACCGAACACAGACTCAGCACTTGACAATCGCACGTTTAACAGGTTATGAATTGACACTGTTTCAGCCACATATAGAAATCAGACGCTGCAACATCCTGAACCCTGCTACACTGTTACCATCAGTTACTTTAAGTCCGGACACACACGACTGTGTGGAAGTAGTTAATATTACGACAAAGCCAAGACAAGATCTGACAGATATTCCGTTACCAGATCCCGACCTGACACTTTATGTGGATGGTTCATGTATGAGAACAAGTACAGGAGAACTAGTAGCCGCGTATGCAGTGACTACTGACACCGAAGTTATTAAGACACACCGTATTGACACCCTGTCCGCTGAAGCAGCAGAGCTAGTTGCTCTGACACAAGCCTGCATACACGCTAAGAACCGGAAAGTTAATGTTTACACAGATTCACGCTACGCATTTGGAGTCGTACACGACTTTGGAGTGCTCTGGCAGGAGAGAGGTTTCATGACTTCTCATGGAACCAAGATTCAGCATGGTCTCCTTATTCAAGCTCTGTTAGATGCAATACATTTACCGACATCCATTGCTATCATGAAATGCAAGGCACACACGAAAGTTACTGACATTATTTCCCAGGGTAACGATCTAGCAGATCGCACAGTCAAGCTTACAGCACAGACTCCAGACATTCCAGTTAACATGACACACACTCCAGATCCGACTACATGTATGACAGTTAAGGACCCTACTCAAGATGTCATAGATATCCAGTTACATGCTACTCCCGAAGAAATCAAGAAATGGTCCGAACAAGGAGGGGTCCAGACAGATCAAGGATGGTTAACGAAAGGAAAAGCCACTTGGTTTCTCCCCGACTCTATGGTTCAAGTCATTATCAATACCGCACATAGTCCAGCACATTTAGGAGAAAAAGCTATGTTAGACAGTATCCAGAACATTTGGTTCAACAAGCATTTACGAGCTGCAGCCAAGCAGAAAGTCCGTACCTGTATGATATGTTGTCAGTTTAATCCAGGTAAAAGTGTCCCGGTGGAACAAGGGGGATTCCAACCTCCTGACCACCCTTTTGAAGTCCTCCGGATGGATTACATTCAGATGGAGCGATGTCGAGGTTTCAAGTATGTCCTTGTAGTTGTATGCGCTTTGTCCAGGTGGACAGAAGCATATCCAGTCCCAGATTACACAGCCGCGACCACTGCCAAGCAGTTGGTTCGTGAGTTCTTCCCCCGTTATGGACTCCCTAGGGTCGTATATTCTGATAACGGCCAGCCATTCTCCTCAGAGTTAATGAAGCATGTTTCCCTTTTGTTAGGGTACCAGTGGAAGTTCCATTGTGTACGCCACCCTGAAGCAGCAGGTCTCGTAGAGAGACATAACCAGACTCTGAAAATCCGCATCGCCAAAGTATGTAAAGAGAAAGGTGTGGACTGGCTAGTAGCTCTGCCAGTCGCTTTGTTCTATATGCGCATGGTCGCACATTCCAGATCAGGTCTGTCCCCGTATGAGGTCGTTTTCGGCCGCCCCCCTAACATGTGGGGTACACCCAGACCCCGAAGTATTACCGATGTTTCAAGTAATATGCTGACAGATTACCTAGCTTCCTTGATGTCTGCCCTCAACTCTTCACAGGTTGCCGCCGCATTTCCAGACAATACCGAGGTGGCACCGCATGAAATCGTTCCAGGATCCATGGTCCTGGTGCGAAATTTTGACCGCTCGAGTCCGCTGGAGCCTCGCTGGAAGGAGCCCCGACAGGTCCTCCTGGCCACCCGTACAGCCGTGAAGTTGGAGGGACGCAAAGGCTGGGTGCACCTTTCGCACGTAAAGAAATTTTATGGACTGAAACCCGTCTCAAAGAACATTTCCCAGGATTCAAAGGATTACCAAAGTACTATTCTTAAGGACTGTCCCGCAAAGAACAATGATACTGCACCCTCCCTGTTAGAGAAAACTCCACAGCAGGAGTATAAGTTGAAACTCCGGTCTAGTAAAATAAGTCAGCCAGTTTGATTGTCTAAGTCCTCCCCTAGGTGAAACGGTTAGACTGTTTCTGACATGTATAAAATAGACCCCCATAGTGAGAGAGTTAGTCAAAACTCAATCCGATGTATCGTTTTTCTATGTTTCATATTATTTCTCAGCATTATGATTTCCTGCACCAGTTATGCATTTTACCTGTATTTTCCAGTCTCTCATGTAAATAAGTCTTCTAATGTTACAGTAGAACACACGTTTAGTGATCTGCCTCCTCATGAACTCTCTTACCGCCTCGCTATGCGAAATAATTCTTTCATCCGCATGTTACATTATTCACACCAGACCAGCAATGCCACTAATTGTTGGGTGTGTGGTCGACTCCCCCCTTTTCAGACACCGAAGGGAGTTCTGCCACTCTTTCCTTATCCTTTTTCACATAATGGTTCGTGTGGAGCATGGTCCACGTTAACGTCATCCTCAACAGATATGTCTTTTCTTAACAGTACATGTTTTCCAGACAAGCAAGGTCTCCCCCACAGAACCGGGTTAGATCTAGAAAATGAAGTGTATAATTTAGGTAATTATTCTTCGAATTTCATGGTCCTGAATGTTCAGTCTGATACTACTCCAGACTTACCTGCAATTTCAGTACTACCAGTCAAAGGCGAATTATGTGTCCGAAATAATGGTTCTACACACGTAGGACATAGTGATTGTACTACTATTGTCAAGTATAGTGACAGTGGGAAATCTATTTTCAAAGCTTCACGTCATTCTTATTTTATTTGTGGTCAGACCGCATATGTTCGTCTGCCCCTCGATTGGGAGGGAACCTGTTACATTGCCTTCCTACTGCCACCGGTTTTTCTAGCCCCACCCGACTACCATAGGAATTCCCACCTAGTACATACTAGACACAAGAGAAACCTCCCGATTGTCGATTATACTGAAACTGCTCTTGAACAATATATAGATATCAATAAAGGTGTCTTCCCTTAATTAGGTACAGTTGTGAATAGTAAACTGATACGTAGGTTAACCAGAACCCTTGAAGCAGTAGTAATTGAGACTACTTCTGCTCTAAGTAATTTAACCGAAGAACAATCCTTTATGAGAATTGTCGTGCTCCAGAATCGTCTCGTCCTTGACGTCATATTGGCCGATAGGGGCGGGGCCTGTAGAGTCATCGGATCTAGTTGCTGCATTTTCATTCCAAATAACGCGCCGTCTGTTTATTCAGCTATAACCAGACTCCATAAAATTGCCCATCTGTTACACCAAAATCCAGGCACCTGGACATGGTCCGGTTGGTTCTGGAATATAATTTCCGCCTGGGGATGGAAAGTCTTGTCCTTTCTAGGTATAGCAGTAGCGATCATATTCAGCTGCTGCCTCTGTATACAATGTGGCCCTGCGATTTGCGGCATCTGTGCTACCTCTTGTATTCCTAGTCCCAAGCCCCGTTCTAAAACCCGTTCCAAGAAAATTCGAGACGAACAAATGATACTGTATGAAATGATAGATGGTATCATGAATATTGATGTTTCCTGAAGGAAACGTAGTGACAAGGAGGGAATGTGGAAGGGAATGTGGAAAAGTAAATTTTGCCATGTTCTGTGTCCCTACGCGTCCTCCATCATATGTTATATGTGCATGATTAATATGCATATGTTATTCCCCATGTTCAATTAATGACGCAATTACAGTTGTGTCCACCTCTAGTATGTCAGTTTCCAGTTCTCGTGAATACTACGAATATCAGGCCTATGTAAAGCTACGTTGCCACGTTTCTCAGTGTGCACGTTATTCCATTGTAAAGTCCCCGTTTCTAGGCCTCAGAAGGGCCTGGACACCAGATTCAGCTCCTGTCTCCTGAAGCCTCGCTGAGGAGCGATACAGCCCCCACCTGTATCCTCGACCCTTCACTTACTTCCTGCCTCACAGTGCCCGGTTCAGCCTGGCTCTGCCTCTGAGTCTGCCAAGAGTATGTTATGATTCCAGTTATCAGTTCAGCCCTCCTTCTCTGCATTCCTAAGCTACTGAACTGCATCAATAGTTTCCGTCATTGTCTAGCCTCTACGTCTCCATGTAAGAGAAATACTGCATTTAATGGTCATTTAATATTCTTCATCACGCACTACATGTAGAATAATGCATGCTCCAGTCTTAGAATCAAGTTAGCCTTTGCCCTCCTGACTTATAGTTTATATCAACATGTTCTCTAAACATCAGATACTAGATACTGTTTAGGTACATGTCGCCCTGACTCTCCAGACTTCAGTCTCTGCTCCTAGCACAGAGTTCGAAGCCCCCAGCTTCTCCTAGTAACACGTCATTGCCAGTTTGCGCGCACCATCAGGTTAGAGGTCCCGGCTCCTTAGGTAGCCTCCTCCATGGTTTCCACCCCATTCATGACATATTCTGTTACGTTTGCATCACATGTCTATGTATACGCCTCTGTTACACCTACTTTCACCCTTATCTCTCGCGACTGCTACGCGTCACACCCTTTGCTCCACCCACTGCTCCGCCTATCGTATGTATTGTAATGCAACTGTTTTAGTATATATGATCGTGCACTGTTATTAAATGTTAGCGCGCTCATCCCAGATCCAGCCCCAGCAGCTGCTGGGCCCTGCCATCTTATTCCTATGCAGGTTGTCCTGTTCCTGTCCTTATGCTGTATTAAACCTGCAAAACTCCTACTACCTCGAATCTTGACTCTTATTTATTGAGCTATCTGTTATTCATTTATGCATTCAAAAAGAGAGGTATTATTTATTTATTTACCACAGTTTCACAATTACATAAGTGATTGACTAGAAGTCGAATCTGATCTGATGTATGAGGGACGAGAAGTTGGTTCATACCTGTGGCTACTAGTGCAAATTTGAGAAAGTGTGATCCTAGGCGAGATGAGGGAGGGAGATTGAAGAGAGCCAGAATTCAATTTCTTTCTGGAACAGGGCAACCAGCACTGGAGTCGACCTGTATGGAATTACACAGCCTATTGGACCCTCGCACATGCATGGGGATACCTGCTCGGTCTAACTATAATATGGTACTGTGGTAGCGGGGAGATCAGGAGTGATTCAGGGGCCTATGGCTTCTCTGTAATAGTTATATTATTCATCTGTTTGAGGTATAAAATGTATTAAACAGATTAAAATAAAATAACATAGGTAGAGTGCTGTTAGAGTTACAAATTAAAAGAGAAAAAAAACATTAATATTCACAAGTTATGACTCAGACGAAATAGGTGATTTTTTACTAATTAGAATAAATACTTGTGTTCCCTCAAGGAAGCATTGATCAGGATGTTCCTTTATTTTGTAGCTTTCCCAGGCTGCCTGCCGATGCCCTGTGTATCGCATTCATTAACAGGACAAGCATTTGTAATGCTATGTTACATACAATGTCAAATTGTTTCCTTAATTAATTATGCAGACTCTAACCAATCAAAAGTATTAGAAAGCAGGTGCCTCTATAAGTATCGTATTTCCCAGAAGAGTGATTGGTTTATAGTTTATTAGTGCAGCCCTGTTATGTCATATCAAACCATGAAATGTGTGTGGCATCTATACCCTGAAACATTATATAATCTGCTTTGGTTTGGAGAAGAGACAGGTGTGTATTTTTTTTTTAAATGATTGGACTCTGCACTGGTTATTGATATATACTAGTGTTTCTTACTGGGTCTTCTTCAGGAACAGACTCTATGTCCGTCTGTTTACTGAATTGTATTTTGCCTTTGCTTGGAGTTTCTTCAGAGTTGGACCTTGTGTTAGTGATCTTGCAAACTTACACTGATTATATTTTTCATGCTAATTTCTAATTGATTAATTAGTTATTGTTATTATTTTTGTAATGATCTTAGCTTTGAATAAGCTTATGAGATTTTAATGTGGATCTTACTTATTAGCCTTGGTCTAATTCTTCAGAAGTGTTCTCCAAGTCTGGGACTAAATCCCACAAAGACTCAGACAATCCTCGTCTTGTGCATCGATCCACTTAAGTACTTGTTTGGAGCTTTTACAACAGCAATCCAAAACTTGAACAACAACCATGGAAAACATAGGTCGCTCACCAAATGCAATGCTTATTTGTTTAACTTACTCCAAAGCATATTATAATGAATGCTGGGAAACGCAGTTTTACAATTTTGAAGGAGGCATACAATTGACTGCCTTCTGCTTGAACAAGACGGTCTACAAACATTTAAAGGATTAGAAGGTTATCCCTGGTTTTACTCTTTGTTTTAATACCCATTTAATGGCGTTGAACACATCCTTAAATCTTACAGCAGGTGGAAGGAACAATATATCACAATCACATCCCACATATCAACCATTCTGTAGTTGGATTGTTTTGCCAATACACCCGTAATACATGGAGGTAAGATGATTGAACTAGCTTATGCTATTTTTATATAAACCTGTGTGAGGTCACTTTGGACCTATTGTTCCATTTAACCTACTGTGCTGAATTGTGATGTTTACCCTCAGCATAGATACTCATTGTGGTGGCTGCACAAGATAGTGATCGCTGTCTTGTCACTGGTATGTTCCTCATTGTGGCACAGTATATTATTTTCTTCAGTGGAAAAGCAGTATACTAGAACTCTGGATGATTGAACAGTGTGCCATTCATTGCTGATTATAATAAAATAACACACTCCTCCCCAAATGCCACATTGGATCTTTTCCTAAGTTTGTTAATTTTGCTCTGAGAAAATGTAATATGTACATGTTTAGATCTAGCCATTTCTTGTCTATCTTAATGCATGCTTAAATGTGCCCTGTCACTTAGCAATGATTGAGGCTCACTCAGATTTGCATTGTTAGATTTGGGGGTCTCTAGTTGGCACAGGTAGGTACTTGTGACAAATAGGGACCCTTGCCTCTAGTCAGGATAAGGGGATTACACTCCTACATAACCCCTGCTCACCCCCTTGCTAGCTTGGTACGAGCAGACAGGCTTATCTCAGAGGCATTGTGTAAAGCATTTGTGACCACATACAGTAACCCAGTTACAACACTACAAATGGACACCACACAAGGTTTTTATATAAAAAATAAGTATGCTTTATATAGAGTTACCACGAGACTATAAACAACAAAAATACACAATACTGTTACTTTAAGATAGTAGATTTAGCTTAGTTAAGTTCAGTTCTTAAGATGTGACACTTTGCGTCAATGTAGCTTAGGTTGCGAAGCGCTTCCACGACAAGCAATGTTACAGCGAGGGAAATGCAACAAAGTTCAAGTATAAAGAAATAAAGACGTGAAGATCTTCCAGATGCGGCACGCTTCTCCGGGAATGCGAGTAGTTCTCAATTCGATGCGTTGATTGCAGCGGCGACACCCTTGATTTAGCGATGCGACAGCAACAGCTCCAACTGCGACACTCTTCTCCACGATGCATGAAGCTTATGCGTAATGCGACAACTACAGCGGCAACATCCACGATGCGACGGCAGCAGCTCCGACGCGGCGCACTTCTCGGGGATACGAGATGCTTTTTTTCGATGCGGTGCAGTGCAACAGTTCCAGCGGTGACACCCTCCTTCGGAGTTGTGACGGCAGGCAGAGCCACACGCTCCGACCTCATTGCGAGACTCTTCCCTCGATGCGGTGCAATGCGACATCTACAGCGGCGATACCCTCCTTCGGAGTTGCGACGGCAGCAGCAGCGACAGCGACACGCTTCCTCTTCGTTGCGGCACGCTTCTCTCAAGCAGTGCAGTGCAACAGTTCCAGCGGCGACAACCTCCTTTGGAGTTGCGACGGCAGGCCCAGCGATGGTGACACACTTCTTCCACGATGAGTCGCACTATCAGCGCCTTGCGGCACGCAGCTCCTCAGAAGGCTCAAAACAGCAGCAGGAACTTTGAAAGAACTCTGGGGAGCTGGGGTTTGAAGTTTGTTGTCCCTGAGACTTCAGCAGGAGGCAAACTCTTTTCCAAGCCCTTGGTGATCCTTCACAAGTTGAAAGCAAAGTACACAAAGTTCCTTTCTCCTTCCTTTGGCAGTAAGGCAACCACTGCGGGTCAATCCCCCATGCATCACTTCAGCTTGGGAATAGTCTCTCCTCAGTTTCTTCGGGTTCCTTTCCTCAGTAAATGTTTCTTCTTGTAGTCCAAAGTGATCTAATTTCCTGGGATCAGGGTCCCAATATTTATACCCAAACATCATTTGTTCTCTGAGGGGAGAGGGTCTTTGCCCAGTCCAAACCAGTTCTGAAGGATGCTGTTTACCAGACTTCTCCATTCCTTTCACAGTGCTGGGAAGAAACATCAGACACCCCACAGGAGGTGAAGATAGCATTGTGGAAGGCAAGTACAGCCCTGGAGCACTTTGTTGACAGGACTACTTCTCTTCTTTCAGTGTGCAGGGCAGAGACATCAGCCGCTTCCCAGGAGGTGGGGCCAGCATTGTGGAAGGCAGACACAGCCCTATTCATGGTTCAGGTGCAACTCCTCCCTCCCATCTAGATGCAGATCCCTCTATTCACCACTGGGCTAACTCATCCTGTCTCTTGGAATCCCCCAGCCCTGTCACTCATAAAACCAGACAAGGATTACACAACCCAGCAGATGCAGGCTAGAAAGGTTAGAGAAGCAAATACCTCCTACTTTCTAAAAGTGGTATTTGCAAACACAGAATGTTAAAACCAACTTCACTAAAAGATGTATTTTATCATTCTGAGTTCAGGCATACTAAACTCGAATTTTTACCATGTTCTCTGAGTCAGTTAGGATTATTGTTGTAATCTGTTTCTTTTACCCCCTGGCACTTTCCTCTTTGTTGTTTCCTTCTTCTCTTTCCCTGTTGGTGCCTTCCCCTCTTTTCCCCCCGACACCTCTACCCTCTTGGAACGTTCCTCCAGAGTTCACTGTAGAATGTTGTAGAGCCTGTCAGTTAAGGAGAGTGCATGACAGAATAAAGACGTTCGTACTTACCTCTGCCTCAGAGTATTCTTGTTCACAACACTGGCGACGAATTGGCGAAGGGGGCCATCTCTGTCATCTCCCCTTTCTTCACTCTCTCCGTCCTGCGTTCCTACATGGCGATTCATCTGTTCTGAAGTGATTATTTCCAGAGTTGTCTCCTTTTGCGAGGAAGAAGTTCCATATCCCATGAAGTGGAAGTCTCAGTGAAGGTATTCTTGTAATGTTCTCTGGATGAATCATCCTTCGCTCTTCGCTGGGTTACTGGGACACCTACTGAGCATCTGGGTTGCCTGCGATGCTGTGCCTTCAGGCTATCTCGCTGATGGTTCTTAATCCTGGACTCCCTGTCTTTAATGGAAACCTAGCATGAATCTTCACTTAATATTTTTGAAAGCATATTCAGATACTTGCACTCCAGTAGTTTGATTGAGGCCCAGATTTGAGTAATTACTATCGTATTGGCTTTATAGTTACATTTACACAGCCATGTGTTAATCCTTCACTCAGTAATCCTCGCAAATGCTTGGATTTGCTCCCACATCTAATCTGTCTGTGCTCTGACTCTGATGCACATGCATACATGTAGATGCCATTGTCTCACCTCCTATCAAGACTGATGGCTGCTGGAGACTAGCTGTGGGCTAGACAGTTGCTCTACACTACTGCCCTGTGATGCAATCCACCTATTTACATCACTGGAACTATACCGTGTGCACAGGATGACCTCTTTACAAAATGTGTTTAAATAGTGGAAACACATAATTTTAACATGTTGTTAAAAAGCAGCAATGTTCACCTGTTTACCTGTGATCTCAATTATGAGGTAAGTAAACATCTGGGACCAGAGGACAGGAATCGCTCAGGGCAAAGTGAAATTATAACAGACAATGCAAAGATTTGTACAGCCCCTGTTGTAGTACAGATTGCAGATTAGCCAATATCTAAAACTAGTAAAGTGAGCCTTTTTCACTAGACTCACATGCAAATGATGGGATATCTGGGCTCCATGTAATAGTCTCAATAAATTAGAACAACAAATTAATTAGCATAGTAAGCTGAATGTGCCATAAAGTGTCAAACTTAACATTAAACTGACACTCATTTGAAATATGCTAACTCACAGTAGGCAATCAAGTTATTCATGTAGGCAATTGAAAAGGCCATGAAACAAATTTTTCATAGCTAGAAGGGAACGCGATATTGCTAAAATGTGCTCAGCCTGATTAAAAAGCTTGACCCTAGAAAGACATGCTTAGGAATATTGTCATAACTGCAGAATCATTCGGTATAGCAAAATATATTACTTTAATAAGTTTGATTGTCATGAACTTCCTACTTTCTTATGTTTCATATAAAGTTTAAATAGAATAACGTGTGCATAGTGTAAAAGAATTCATCAACTAACAGTAATTTGGCCTTTAAATTAGAAGTTCACTGTTCTTGGGGTAAAACAAAATCATTTGTGGAAGGTCGATTTGTGTTTAAGTTCTATGGGAACTATGGCTGATGTTTCCAAAATCTCATAGCACAAGACTGTCTGTAGCTAACCATGTGATAGAAATATTAAATCGTATGTATTTCTGTCGGATCCTTGGAGCTGAACCTGCTAACCGAAGAATCCTGTCTCCTGATTGGTGCATGGAGAAAGAAGACTGTTACAAAGTTTTCTGTTATATTAGTGCGTGGTCCTAGAAAGTTTCAACTCATTTCTTTTTCTCTGGAGGATTGCCCCAGACTTTGACAGTTGCGGCTATTGCTGATACTATTTTCTTCTCTGGACTACTTTTTTTATTTGTCAATTGACAGTTTGCTACTGCAATTTTATACTGACCAATTTAACTTTATTGAGTCTCTTCTGAGTCTTATGAACAACTCTTTTTTTTTTTATAAAATCTTTATTTGAGCAGAGCCTATGGTTCATGATAGGTTATATACTTAAAAACAATAACAATAACAGTGAACAGCGTTTACAACGCAACTTTTACCACGCAGTAACTTTACCACGCAACTTTTACAACTTGCGCTGGGGGGCGCTATAGGATAGGGAATAGTTTAATTTACTATCCAAAACCTTCCCTGCTATCCACGGGGACTGGAGTTGGAATAGTAAATTAAACTATTCACTATCCAGCGCCCCCCACGCAAGTTGTTGTTATGACTTGCGTTGTAAAACCTGCGTGGTAAAGGCATGAGTTGTAAAAGCATGCGTAGTAATGACATACATCCACAATAACAATAAGACAGCTTTTGACACAAGAAGTTGATTTCATAATCATTTAGAAGACAACCTGCAAAGTGAAAATGGTACGCTTTTAACATAGCAGCAATAGAAGAGAAAAATGTTCCCGAATATGCCTAAAGTGCAAAGACTGACTACAATGATTTGTCCTATAAAGTGCCAAGTGCAGATCTGTAAAAAGCTATAGCCAATCGTCCTATAGTTATTTACAGAGGAAAACCTATGATCATTTGGCCTAGAAAGTGCAAAGTGCCAATTTACAGAAAGTTAAAGCAGCTAATCCTATGACTAGTCATAACACCAAAGTGCAAAATACAATTTATCCAAATTACATAACAATAGTATCAGAAAACCCTGCTAGGCCTAAAGTGCAACATCAATATCAATATCAATAAAGTGATAGTGCTAGTGTGCTCTTAACAATAAATTCCTATTAATACACCTTTAATACAATCACCTGAAAATGCAAATGTCTCCTAAAAAAATAAAAGAGCTGATATATTTGTTAAATTCTTCCAGTATTATGATCTCTCTTTGATCTTTTCAAACTCATTAAAAAACTTCAAATTATTTTCAAATCTCTTAGTAGCTGCTACCCTCCTGACGTAGGTTTCTTCAAATTTGCGAGCTTCCCAAGATCTCCAATTTTGTAAAATCAGGGAGCGGGCTAAGAGCTTGAAATGAATACAAAAGCTGTTTCGGAATCATATTGCTTTATTCCCCCTTTATATATTCCGAATAGGGCAGTTTCAGCCTCAATCGGAATTATTTTCCCGATTGCTTGCTCGATATAAAAAAACTGCCTCCCAGAAAATCTTTAGGCCTGGACAGGTAAAAAAGGTGTTGTGCCACCCACCTTGCCCCTCAGCTTGACATCAGAAGCATTTGTTTTCAACCCCTGGGAATCTTTTACTTGATTTAGCCGGAGTTAGGTAGGAGAGCCATCGGGATAAAAAGGCCATCCTTTTAAAATTTGCAGCACGTAATGATTTACTTCACAGGAGGCAAACAGACTCCCACTCCTTCCCGGACGGCTCACATCTGTTTTCCCGATTTATTTTCTCCAAATGATTATTTAGCGTAGGGGATTGTCCTGGTTTGTGCAACAGCCTATACCAATTTCCTACCCCTCTTACTTTAGCCACATAAAGAGCAGCCACAAAGGGGTCGGGGGAATTCAGCATACCACTAGTATTTTTTAGCAAGGAAACAATTCGTAAATATTCGAGAAAGGTCGGCTTCTGATGGTTCTCTGCCCTTGCCAATACCTCTTGCCAAGAGATCGGTCTGTTTTGTATTATAAAATGCCTTAGCTCAAACAATCCATAACCTTCCCAAATATTTACGTGTCTCGATTTTAGCTGGAGACCAAGACTAGTGCATTCCCTTATTTTTAAGTATTGGAGACCCGACAAGCTCGTCTTTTTATAAAACGACTGAAGTCTAAAGAGATAATCTTTTAATGTTTTGTAACATGTTTTGTGGGACGTTTTGATGTTTTAAAAATACTGGGGTTAATGATCCAATTTCATGTGTCATTTTATCTATAAAAAAGCTGTCTCTAGCAAAATTTGATCCTATCAAACCCGACACCAACTCTAAAAAGGCGGTTTCGTAATATGTTCTTAAATGCGGCAGCGCCAAACCTCCTAGCTCTATAGGTAATTGCAAGACATTTAGTTTGACCCTTGGAGCTTTCATACCCCAAATGAATTGTGTAAATAAGGTATCTCTTTCCCTAAAATATGACTGGTTTATTTTTATTGGGATATTAGAGAATAGGAAGACTAGCAGCGGTAATATGGACATTTTAATTAGTGATATTCGACCCACTATCGATAAGGGGAGTAATGTCCATTGTTCCAACAACTTCTTAATCTTACTCTTCATCCTCAAATAGTTTAACTCAAATAGTTGATTAAACATATCTCCCGAGATATCTTATCGGGTCAGTTTTTGTCGCTTAGAAGTTTCAAACAAGGTGGAAAATAATTCAGAACAGCATTAAGGGCTAGAACCTCCGTTTCTTGTGCATTCATTTTGTACCCGCTTATTTTTTCAAACTCAGAAAATTCCCTCAGGACTGTTTCAAAATTTGCCCTTTCCGGAGTCAGGTACAAAATGATGTCATCCGCAAATTATTTAAGATTGTCCATGTCAGGAATTGGGGATTGGATAGCAGTATTATTTTGCATCTTTAAAACCAAAGGTTCAATAAACAAAGTAACAACTCTTTATTGGAAGTTCAACTACTCTTTAGGGGAAGTTCTTCTACTCTTTTCTGTTGAATTTGAACTCTTCATGGGTCTTAAAATCTACAGCTCCGATCTTGATTTATAGAACCCTTTATGGAACGCGCTTAATGAAATGTTATAATAAGGATGCTTGTGCGAATCATTTTTTTAAAGAGATCTCTGTAAATTTATTTGATCAATGGCCTGTGTAAATAAAGGCCAAAGATAAAGAAATGAGCTTTACTAATCTCTTAATGATGAATTAAGCTTTGAAACAACCATGCAACGCTCATCACTGACTCAACTTAAACTGTTAATGAAATTAAATTTGAGATGTCTAACTTGCTCCTTGACTCCTAATATAATATTCCAAGGTCCATCACTGAGAAGAAGGATTTGGCGCGGAAACAGGGCTTAACCCCGGCTGAGTTAATGACAATGTTTTGGGCCCAGTCTGAACTATCACATGCAACTGCATTCTGTGTCAGATGCAGACAAATGGTCAAAAAGCTGCTCGGTTTGGTACACAGATAACTTCAAACCCAAAGGAAGTGCCACACATTACGCCATTCAGCCTTGTGACTTTTACAAACCCAATAACAATGTGACAGGAGGACCCCTAATATTGTATGTGCAGACAGTGGTCCTGGTTATATTTGTGCTGGTAATCCTGTTTCATGTGGAAAATCCTGGTTGCACCTAAAACAAAAGTAGAAGCTGACCTCATATGAGGCTGGAGTTTCCCTCTGTGAATTGCAGACATTTTTCATGGGTGCCATCTCCACACAAATTCAATTTGCAAGGCACACTCCTGAACCGGGTAAAACCTGCAATTATTGTATTATAGTTTCCATTCTGAGCAGTGCAAATCACAATCAACTTCAAATTGTGTATATTCTGCTTACTTCACCTGGGACAGCAGTAATAAGTAGGTGCGTAATTTGCACCTGTGATTTGCCTGAATCATCTAGTCATGGGCAGAGTCATCTTTCTAAGACTGAAATTCCCCAGGAAGTTGGATTGAGTGTTTCACAGTTTCACACCTCCCAGGACCCTTCAAGGGGCCATCCAGTGAATGATGTCACAGTACAAATCAAACCTAATACAACATTCTAGAATGCACATTGTTAGTGAAAGCTAGAGATGCAGGATTGCAAAAAGAGAACTGTGTTTTTTTTCCTCACTGGATGGATCAGACTGGGACTCAATGGTTTTGGAGCCCTGTTGTCTAAAAATACGTAGGATTGGGTGAACAGCTGCTCTGTGTTTGTGCTGTCCCCTGCAGGCAGTATATCCTCTAATTTGCAGAATTTGCACCCATGCAGCATGGTAGACCTGGCCCTTTCTTTAGAGTCAAACCAGATTTCTGCCTTCACTCTCCTATTTATTTCAATACTCGCTGGCATCAGTAGCCTACACACTTTTTCCTGCTATCTGGTGATAAAGAGCTTGTGTTCTCCCTTCCAAACATGATGAAGTTAACATACACCTAATTGGTATGGTATTCAGACAATTTGTCCTACCAAAATATTGGGCCCAAAATGTTGTGATATGGAAATATCATCTGCAAGAATATCTTTCTCAAGAATATCAATTTTACAGTAAGTAATATTGATTTTTAAATCATCGAAGTCATTAGAATCATTTACAAAAGATAGTTGTTTATGGTATCGTTGTTAATTATTGTTATGTGTTTTAGTATATATTTTAAATGGATATCATGTAAAAAAAAGTATAATGATTGTTTACCTTTTTTAATATAGTTGTTAAATTTTTAGTAGTTATTAAATAAAAAAAATGTATTTTATTTTTAGTACTAAAGTGGGTTGTGAGTTTATAGGGGTACAGGGCGGGAAGTAGTTTAATTATAATAAATTAATAATTTGTTTTTAAGTAATATTATTTATTTAATTGATAATTAATTATTTTAATTGTGTAATACTTTTTTCAATTTACATTTATGCTGCTGGTTGTGGGGTTTATAGGGATACAGGGTGGGATGTATTTTAATTTTAATTAATTAAAATAATTCTTTGTTGATCAATAATATTTATTTAATTGATAATTAATTATGTTAATTGTGTGATTTTTATTTTTATTTTAGGTGCGGGTTGTGGAGTTTTTAGGGATGCAGGGTGGGAAGTAAATGAATTCTAATTAATTAATAATTAGTTGTTAATAAATATACATTCTTTAATTAATTGATTGTGTTAATTGTGAATTTTTTTATTTTAATTTTAGGTGTAGGTTTTGGGGTTTATAGGGGTACATGGTGGGAAGTAAATACATTTTTAGTCATTCATATTTAGTGTTGAATTATTATTCATTATTGAAGTGATCAATTTATGTGAATTTTGCAATACATTTTTTTTAACTTACATTTTAGGTGTAGTTTGTGGGTTTTGTAGGAGTATAGCATGGGAAGTAAATTGATTTTAATTAAGTAATCATTAATTTTGTAATTAATGACTATTAGTTGATTGATAAGTATTCATGTTAATAGTGTAAACAATTTGTTTTTTAAGTTACGTTTAGGTGTAGGTTGTGTTTTTTGTATGGGTATAAGGTGGGAAGTAACTAAAATAAAATTAATGAAAACATATTTTTTGTTCATAAATAATTTTAAAATAAAATTGTTAATTTAATTGAAAAATACTTTTGTATTTCAATGATAATAATATTTGTAGCTATTTAGCATATGTATTTATCTTTATAATATATATTATTTCATGTAATTTTTAAAATAAAATATATTTGTATTTCTTTTTTTAAACATTTTTATATTCGAATTTGTTTACTATGTTTTTGAAATTATTTTTGTGTTGAAGAGAATTTGTTTGTTTCTAATGTTGCACTCAATGGAGTGGGAATAGTACATTTTACCCCGCCACAATCCAACACTTTGCCTTCTATTGCACTTATTGCAGTTGGAATAGTATATTTTCCCCCTCCGCAAACCAACACTTTCTCTACTATTTCCCTGACTGGTGTGGGAATGGTGAATGTTACTGCTCCGCAATCCAACACTTTCATTACTGTTGCACTTATTGAATTCGGAATAGTAAAGTTTATCCCTCGGCAATCCAACACTTTCCTTACTGTTTGAACAGACGTGAGGGAATAGTAAATTTTACCACTCCGCAATCCAACACTTTCCCTACGGTTGCTCAGACTGGAGTGGGAATAGTAAATTTTACACATCTGCAATCCAAAACTTACCCTACTATTGCAGTGACTGGTGTGGGAAGAGTACATTTTACCCCTCTGCAATCCAACACTTTCCCTACAGTTGCACTGACTGGAGTAGGAATAGTAAATGTTACCCGTCCACAATCCAACACTTTCCCTATTGTTCCACTGTCTGGAGTGTGATTAGTAAATTGTTCCACTCTGTAATTCAACACTTTCCCTACTGTTAATGTTATTCAAGTTGGAATAGTAAAGGTTACCCCTCTGCAATCCAACACTTTCACTAATGTTGCACTGACTGGAGTGGGAATAGCAAATGTTACCCCTGTGTGATATAGCAGTTTATTTTATATTGTTACAATTTATATTTTTATGTTTTTCCTATTTAAAATGATAATATTTATAAATATTAATGATTTAATGTGTAAAATATTTTATAAAATTATAAGAAATGTATGTTATTTACTTTTTTATTAGAATTAAAATGTTTTTTTTTTAATATTTTATATTATTGGTATATGTGTGTGTGTATATATATAGTGGTTATATCACATTATTTAAAAAATTATAAAATGATATTATAAATTAATATGATTAGTGATTAGTTTAAATAATTGTTTTTGTAGGTAGAGATATGTAAATATATATATATATATCAATATATATGTGTTTAACTTTTTTTAAATACTTTCTTTATTTCATTTGTTGAAACATATATGTAATCTATTTTATTTTTATTAAATTAATGTTACTATTTAATATTTTTTATATTTAATATTTAAATGTATATACATTTAAAAAAATCGATTTAATACAATGATATTAATGATGACGGTATTATTGTTTCGATATTTTTGTGCTTAACAATATAAATATAGGATGACGATGTTTTTGACAATGATATTTTGGTCAGAATATTTTGGAATATCGCTATTTTCACAGGTGATCGTGATTTTGTCAGTGAAGCAATTGGGCACATTTAGTTTATGGAAAAGTCCCTAGTAAAGGGTCCTACCTGTAGCTAGGGATGATAAAATAATTACTACAAATAACATACATGCAAAAACACCAAGGAGATGGATGGAATGCTTGAATGAATCCCAGCCACTGACAATCGCTAAGGCCTCAACCCATTCCATCATTTTTCGCCCACTATGCCACCTCAGTTTGGAACCAGCCATGTGCAAATCAGTCTTGATCCTGCTCCTCATTGGAACTATCCAGCCCAATTTGCCAGGCCAGGTACTCCTTGAATCAGAACACATGCAACTTACGACAGGTTTTTCCCTAGTTAGGGCTCTTAAGTCAAGTATAGCTTAGTTCCAATGGCACAGTGAGCTTGGGACATCTGGGCACACCAGGCGCACTTAGGGCATCAAATACTCACTTGGTGCCACATCCCAATCCATTGTTGTGGGAAAACAGTTCTGGTTTGCTTGTTTTCTGGTTAAGGGAGGATATGAACTGGCAGTTCAGGCTGGACTGTTCTGATTGGAGCAGGGTCAGGGATGATTTGAATATGGCTGGCTCAGTACAAAAATAGCATGGTGGGTGAAAAACAATTAATTGAGATGTGGCCTGAGCGATTGCCAGTGACTGAGAATCATTCAAGTGTTCTATCCATCACCTTGTTGTTGCTGCAGTTGCCGCCTAAGTGTGACAGGTATGCCCAGACATGGGTCACGTGTTCATTGTGCCACTGGAATCAAGCTATGAAATGAAAATAGGTACTCGCAAAAAAGCACGGCTACTCCACAGAGTGTCCAGGCACTGACAATGGGCCCACCGGAAAACAGAAACAAAGCTCACAAACAGGCCATGACCGCCGGAAGAACTACAGCTGGAAAAGCCAAGAATTTAAGCTGTCTTCTGAAAGTCAACAGGTCCTGCACTTGCCTAAGATGAGGAGGCAGTCTGTTCCATGAGCAGGCGGCCAGCACTTGAAATGAACGACTGCCTATACAGGAGAGGGTAAACTTGGGTATACTTGGCTGATGAGCTCATAATAAGGGCAAAACTGGTAATGAGTTGCTTATTTTCTGGTTCAGGGAGGATCTGATCTGGCAATTCGACCAGGACTGTTCCGATTGGAGCAGGGTCTAGGATGATTTGCATATGGATGGGTCCAAACAGAAGTGGCATGGTGGGTGAAAAATTATAGATTGTGATGCAGCTGGAGTGATTGTCAGTGGCTGAGATTAATTCAAGCTTACTATCTATCACCTTGTTGTTCTTACAAATGGGCTACATCACTCATTGTGCCACCTACTAAAGTAGCACTGTTAAACATGTCTCATGTCTGCCACTGTAGCCTGATGTAAACTGCCATTTTGACCTGGCAAAATAAACCTTTTCCAGGCCTAAACTTTTCATTTTGCTATTTATCAGTCACTCCTAAAGTAAGGTAAGTTTCACATGTCCTGGCAGTCAAAAACTACCAAAGTCGTTTTTAACTATGGCAAGGCTACCTCACCCATAGACTAACACTGAGTTGCCATATTACACTTAGGTCCTGATTCAGATGCAGGTTGGAAAGCTTCCCAACAGAATTGGTTTGAAAATTGTTTCCGACCTACTCAGATCGGGAGAGTCCGACCGATGGAGTACGATGCATCCGGATACTTCCAGATACGATTTGGTTGGACTCCCATTGACAGGGACAAAGGGGTCTTGGGTGTGGGGAAGAGTGTTCCTCTTCTAAACAGGATTGCTTGAGTGTTGTACCCAGTCTTACTGAACTTCAAAGAGTAGCATCAGGGCTGTGCCCATCCCCTTCCTGAGTTCAGAAGCTGCCTGCCCTGCCACTGGCAAAAACAGCTCACACTAGGCTCCTCTGACTTTTATCCCCTAAACAGATTGGAAACAAACTCAGGAGAAGATCAGATTAAGGGGGCAACCACCAGACAAAGGCTGGTACTGAGTATAAAAGTAGCCCCCTCAGAACCTCTCATGAGAACACTCCTGGACCTGAGAAGGTTCAGAAAAATGACTGCCCTACTGCATGAAGAATGAAGACCACACCTGTTTCCGTTGAACCCAGGACACCAGGAATCCAAAGGATTGGTGGCTGACCTCCTGTTTGAGCTACACATACACTATTCAACAAGCTTCCAGAGGCCTTCCCTTCAACTGCTGAGCTGACTGGCACCAACTACACCGGCTTCAACCTGCCAGGTCCCTGTTGCTGGCCTCTGCTGAAGTGAGTCCTGACCCCTAAGAGGTGCCTCCCCAGCTCCTGGACTCTTGACTGGTGTCAGAGTGTACTCCAACATGCAAACTGCAAGAGCTGGATACAGGGGGAAAATCCAGAAGTTCTGGCCTTTTCATGTCAGAAAAGAACCATCCCTGTTGTACTCGTAGAAATGAGTGGACACTCTGCGTCCGCATCAACGTCTGCTGCCCCCGCCAAGGTGAAGCTGCAAAGGGACCTGCTCTTTGTGTCAGCTATGAAAGCCCACTTCTCCAGGCAATGCCAAGCTCCGATTGAAACCTGCTATTTGTTCCGACAATGATCTCCTCACAGCCCATGCCAGTTCAAAGCTTTGGCTGATGCTCCTCACATGAAACTGGCCTAACTAGAAGAGAAACATTCCACCAATATAAGCCTGGTGCCTGTATCCAACTCACACTTCATCGTGGGTGGCCTTAACATCCAACTGTGAACTAGTCAAGTGCAACAGGTTTACCACGGTTGGCGCATTATGCTTCCTGTTTTCACTACGGGTGGGCAGAACTCGTGTAGTTCACACCGTCGAATTATGCAGAGCTACAGAAAAACTCTGTGAGATTCTGCGGAATTCCACCAACGGGTGGAATATATGAAGCTTACACTGCAATTCAGTGTGTGTAGCATGAACAGTGCTAAAAATCAACGCAAACTGGATGTGATTTTGTCACTGCTCAAGTAGAAAATCTACTCTGGCGGAAGCAAGTCTACACGATTGGCAGCCCACTGACTGTGAGCGCTTGCGAACTCCAGCAGCCGCCTGTGTTAGAAAATCATGCTAGGGGATGCCAAAACTCGTTCACCGCTCACATATTCGGGAGAAAAATTTCGCCATGCGGCAATTGGCGGTACACAGCCAGAACTCCATGTTAAAGAGTAATGTGGATTTGCCAAAGTTCCGCCAATTCCACAAGTGGAATAGAACATTTTGCCCAATCTTAGTTTTAATGTAATTTTATTTATTTAAATTTACTCCATTTTTCTAAATTGGATTGGGTTTGTTCTTGCGTTGAATTTTCACTTTAGAACGGTTTGAGTGCTGCATAAATACTTTACGCATTGCCTTTAAATGAAGCCTGACTCCTTTTGCGTGAACCAACCAGGGGGTTAAGCACAAGCTTATTTACTGAGTTTCGTGGTTCACCCGGACAAAAATTGGGCTTATTACATGAATGTATCTCTCCCAATTCCCAGCTAATAACCCAATTTCTTTCACTACAGATAGCACAGTTCATTTTGGAATGGAGTACTGTAGTCCTCACATTAAGGGGGTCATTAGGATGACGGGCGGACTTTGTCCGCCCGTCATCCTAGTGGGGTTTGGGTCCGCCTACCATAAGGGCGGGGGTTCCGGGGGTGGCATTAGGATGTGCCCGCCACTGTGGCGGGCACATCCTGCATTTCTAGCATTGTGGCGGGCGGTGCTCGCTGCACCGCCCGCCACAATGCTAGAAATGCTTTTCAGCATTTGCATAAACAAAGCGGCAGGCACCGCGCGGTGCCTGCTGCTTTGTTTATGCAAATGAAGGGGGAACCACAGGTACCCCCCATGTGCAATTCCCACCCCTCCTTCACTCTGGGGGCCCGCAGGGGGCCCCCAGAGTGAAGACCGCATGCCTTTCCGTGGCGGCATCGCCGCCACGGAAAGGCATCTACCAAAGCCCATTGTAATATGGCTGGCGGTGTCTAATAGACACCACCACCATATTAAACATTTTCCACCCCGGCCACAAGGCGACCGGGGCGGAAAAGTGGCGGGCGGTGTTTTGCTCCACTGCGGTCCCCCCCCCATTGTAATATGGCGGGGGGAATTCAGGGAAGGATGTCGGGCAGATTGCCCCTGCCAGGCTGGCGGTGGCTGCTGCCAGCCTGGCGGGGCAATCCGCCCGACATCTTAATGGGCCCCTAAGTGAGGGCTAGTGCCTGGGTAAACTATGCCCTGGCCGCTCCTGAAATCTGGCATCGGTTTTGCCTTTGAAAGACAAAGAAATAGTACGAAAAGGCTACACTTTAAAACAGTGAATACAAAGGGTGCACTTTAAGACAGGAAATAGAAAGAGTGCACATTAAGACAGGGAATAAAAAGGGTGCACTTTAAGAAATAATATGGAAAGGCTGCACATTAGGAAATGGAATGCTAAAGTTTCACTTTAGCAAACGAGTAGAGGATGTAGCCTTACAGCCACACCGGTAGACCTCGAAGCTGCTGACCCAGTTTCGAGACTCGGCAAAAAAAACTCAACAACTGTAATTCTGGGCAAATTACCTTCCGCCTGATTCATCAAGCTAAATTGCACTCGCAAAGGGCAAGATTCTCAGAATCTTGCCTTTTGCGAGTGCAATTTTTGCATTTGGGATTCATCATCCCAAATGCAAAATTCGCTATTTAAGAATTCGCACATTTGTGAAGAATTGAATTTAAGGAATCTCTATTTGAGATTCCTTAAATGCAATTCATGAAGCATTTTAAAATTGCGAAATTGCAATTTTGGGCCGCTATTTACCGAGAGGTCAGACCTCTCGGTAAATAGCAAAAACTTAGAAAAATGCATTTAAATGCATTTTTCTAAGTTGCATGTTACACACACACATGTCCTTTGGACATGTGTGTGCGCAACACCAATGTAGATTACATTTCAGGGGTGCTACAGGGTGTCCTTTGGACACCCCTGCACCCTTGAAATCGCATCCTTATTTGCGATTAGCTAATTGCTAATCGCAAATAAGGAATAACTCCCCATGCATTCCTATGGGCCTGTAGGCCCATGGGAATGCATGGGGAGTTATTCCTTATTAGCTATTAGCAATTAGCTAATCGCAAATAAGGAACATGTAGGAATCGCAATATTTATTGCAATTCCTACATGAATCCCGTTTTGCAAGTCCTTAATAGCGATTCGTTATGAATCGCTATTAGGGGCTCGCAAAACGGGAGAATGATGAATCAGGCTGTTAATTTCCCCGTTCCTAACAAAAAGGACTGTGCCTGTGCTGACAAAAATGAATGTGTCATCTGTAATGAAACTGTAGCTCATGTAAAGCGCTCTGATACACGCTGTCTCGGGTCCAGTTCGCGTCATATAAAAATGAAAAAAAAATCTATATGTAAGGGCTGCATTTACTGAAAAGGAATGAAGAAGTTACAATTTAGGCATAAATATGGAAAGGCTTTAATTTAAGAAATGGAATGGCAAAGCGACAGGTTTTGGAATGGAAAAGCTATACTTTTACTGACGACCACCACTGAGACTTATAAGCACTTCATAGGAGAATGAATATATACGATGTCACTGCATGAAGTAAAGTGATCGATGATTGGGCTTCACGTGTATTTATAAATCAACCTTTGACTATGCACGTCATAGAAATGTAAGCGAGAAGTACCGCCTATGATCTTTGCGCTGCATGATTTTCCCATGGCGGTGTGCAGATCACGTTTCTACCTGGCAATGTTAGTAACTGGAAATTGCTTGAATGTTAGCTGGACTGGAAGGAACTGAATATTGTGATGGGGAGGTGAACTGAATCTCAATGCCCTGTGATTATGGTTCGCAGCACTCCTAGCAGAATGTCAAAATGTTAGTTAAAGATATAGTCATCTTTTAAATCCATGACCAAATTTACACCAGGGCATATCTTGCCATTCAGCACGGGTGCCAGGGCCGGGCTGTGCTAAAACTTTCCAAGAATCAGCATATACGGAAACTTTACAGGGGAGTGGGTGTGGCAAAAATGTCACTCTGATCAAGGGAGAGGGGCTGGCCTAACGGCTTGGGCGGTCGAACTCCAATATGACGCTGAACATCCTGTGATTCTGGAAAAATCACTTAATCTCCCTGTGCCTCATGTAATGCAGCTGGTGCTACGTAAAGCACTCTGATAACCGATTTGGGGTCAAGTTCGCGCTGTATAAAACTCTGTAAAAAAAAAGGAGGCCATTGATCACTCCAATGCCCCTATTAGGTCTTTCCTTCAGTAAACCAATGTGTCCTCAATTCTTCATCAATGAAAACACCTTTAACATCTTTCTTGTAGTGATTCATACTGGTGAAATATACTTCTTTATCTACTTTTTAACTCCTCTAAATGCAAGCCCTAAATGCCCATAGATTTACTGCAGACCCAGAGATGTTCTCCTGGAGGGGTCACCTACTCTAAGCAAAAAGAAAATCCCCAAAACAAATTGGGGAAACAAAAGAAAGTGTGAGGTTGGATCACCTATCCCCTGGTAATTCCTCTGTTCTAAGGAGACTCTCAGGGATCTTCTCTCAGAGTTACTTGTTTTGCTAGCATCAATAGCTTTTTGGAACTACCTGACTTTCCAGGGCACTTGTAAAAAGAAAGCCCTTCCTGGTGCTGTGAAATGCCCTGCGCACTGTCCTCAGGTCCTGTACAGTTCACTCACATTTTTCCTAACCAGCCAAGATTTAAACCCAGACAAAACAATTTCAAACTACTAAGTGCTTGACTATCATATTAGGCTGCTGCTTCTCTTCATTCACACTTCTCGGCATACATCGAACAGTTGAGGCAGAATTTCCAGCCAGGGCCGGTCTTTAGTATTTATGAGCTGGGTTTATCTCAAGGGCGCACACATCCACAGGGCTGGGTGCATTCGATGCCAGCTACTGTCTCCCTCCAACATGTGCCCAAAGAAAAATATGTTTAAACACCTGTGGCCGTATTATTAATTGTGATTTTTTGCACCCGGTGCACCTTTTAAAAGGTGCGCCAGGCGCCAATAATTACAATGTGCCCTATTATGATGTATGCACTGTCCCCAGGGCAGCCACAAAATCGGGCTTTCATGTGAAAACACTGAGTAGCTGCTCCATGTTTTCACAGCACAGGTGGCATCCGCCTGCACTTTTATAGGGTAATAGAGATCCCCTTGCAGGCGGGTGCAGTCATTGACTGCAGCCGCCTGCAAGGGTATGTCTGGGGGGTCTATGGGACCTCATTTACCCCTCTGCAGAGGTCTGCTGTCAGGAAGCACACTGACAGTGCAACACCTTTTAAATGGCGCACTGTCAGTGCACCCCCTGAGGGCTTCTTTGACTCTATGCCTGCGTCTGTAATATGGAGCGGGTGCAGAGTCAAAGAAATACCCTCATTTGCATGGGCACACCCTATGCAAATGAGGAAACACCCACTCACTGAAGGTAGCGCTGGCACTTTAAGTGCCCCAACGCTATCTGTATAATAGAAGGGGAACCACAAGTGTCTGTGCCACTTTCTATAATACCAAAGTGCCCTGGGGGCTCGTGAAGCGGGTGCAAACGCCCGCTGCACCCCAGGGCACTAATTGCAATACAACCCCAGGAGCAGCTGGTGACCTTTTAAAGTGGTGTGGGTAAGCGAAGTGACCCACAGCTACAAGAAAAACAAAAAACACATTTTACACATTATATTAAGTAAATAAAACTAAATTATATTTACCACGGGCTCTGCGTCCTCCTCACTGCCCTTCCGAAGACTGTGGAAAGAATCTCCGTAACCAATCTAGAAGTTCTTCTCATGCTCCATGAAATCAGTGCCAGGATTGGATGCAGCAGGTTGGTCTAACGCTTCTTTAGGCCCTGTAGGTCTGTGCTTGGTCTCCACCTGGCTGTCTAAGACAGCTGGATGGAGAGCTTCAAAGTGTGCATGTCACATTGGCCGGCGCAAGACATACATCCAAAGTAACATGCACACTTTCATGTGCTCGGCCACCACTCCTCCATCACTTCTCCTGATGGCAATCGGCAGCAGAGGACACACCCTCCTGACTCAGAGTAGGCTGGAGTCTGCGGTGCACTTTGGTTAAAATTACAATGACAATGAAATTAATCAATTGCCATTTTATTTTTAACACTTTGCGTGGCTCACAGCAGGTGGGGGGTGATGCTCTCCTGCCCTCATTACGAAACCGCCGCTGTTAAACACTGTTTCAGAAGGCTGATGGTACCCGTGTCTGCGTTGTGTCTCTTTTTCTTTTCATGGCACTCCTTAATCTAACCTTCCTCCTACTACTCCTATATTTTTGACAGACAGTATGGTAGGTGGACATTTGGTTTCACTCAGAGGGCAATCTGAGCAAAGGCCAGCATTGTGTCCAGCTGTGTGAATGGGAGAAACTCGTCATCCCACCAATATTTCTACCTATTTTTTGATTTTCTCAATGGTTTAATTGTTTACTCATTACCTTTCTTGGGATAACAAGTGCATTTTTGAACTAAAGTGACTGAAAAATAATTTAGGCAAAAACTGATTTGCAGAAAACTCTCTGAAAAATGATTTAACGGAGAAGGGAAATTGAATAACTTATTTTTTTTTAAAGAAAAATATTACATAACAAAAAGAAAAGTAGGGTGCAGTACCTTCCTGGAATTACATCACTGTGTCAAGGAAAGAAAAAGGCAAAGAGTGGCTGTGGCAACAATTGAGACGAGAAAAGAAGGACCCACTTTGTGTTAAAAGGGGGAGGAAACATATGATTATATTTATCTATGTAAGATGGGCATGGCCTCCTGCTGCTGTTCTACAGCGTTGCATGTATTTGGTATGTTTTGAAACTAATACATTGGTATTCACAAAAAAGGAATGGAAGAAGACATGGAGGAGCAGTCAAAAAGAAGAAGGAAGGAACGGTTGTGAGGCAGCCCCACTGAAGCAGTGTTAAGACACAAGAAGGGGTAGGTAGAAGGGGCAAAAAAGTGCAATCGAGTAGGGAAACGGGACAGCACAGTATGACAGGAAGGTACGCTCTATGACAAAGAATGGAACATTAAATAAAAACAAAAATTAGAAAAAGAATACATAAAATAATTTTAAACATGAAGTTTTTTTAAAACAATATTGTAAAAATAGAAAGTCGACCAGATTGCTTTGAAAGCTCACAAGCACACGCACAAGTATACACACATACACACAGATTCAAATCACAACTTATCAATGAGCATGTATATTTTCACCACAAAAAGTGCCCAGACGGCCATTTATCTTGTAAGGTTCCCTTTACTCCTCTTCACTGTCAGATAGACTGTAAATATGCCTCGGTTTGGACCATATAACAATATCTCATGATGCCCACATAGTAGAATATTTAGATTGACACTCCTATCCTCCTGTTTACCATTGGTTGAATCTGACTTCCCAAACCCATTTTGCATGTAGCCTTTCTAAAGTACTGACCTTGCCTACTTCGGTTTTCTGAAAGTGATGTCATATTTTGGAGGGCTTGGTTGCTCTTTATTGAAACATGAGCTGGTAAGAAGAGCCCTTATCACAATTTCCACAAAACTATCGGGTATCTTTATGGTGTCATGGGCTTACCTTTACATGTGTCCCCTAGTCCTTTACATCCACATCCAAAATCTGCAATACTGGGTTCCGTTGCCAGGGGTTTTTGAAGCCACATTCCAGTGACAAGGAGTTTAACTAATCACCTAAAGTGCTTTTTTCGATCCAGACTTGAGTGTGGAGTATTGTTATGCCCAACAGCTCTGATGATGATTACAACAGTTTCCACCAGCATGGTATGGGAGGCCAAGCTGTAGGTACCATCTGCCCATGGACTTTAGTCATATCAGGAAAAAAGAAATTCTTCCTTCATCCTATTGGAGAGAAATGACTGCTGTTGGAAAGCCTTATGGGCATCTACTCAGGAAATTCAAAGGCCATGTCTGGTGATTTACACCAACTACATGGTTTCAAAATCCTATTTAAATTGTCTTTTTGGAAAAAACTTAGAGACTTTGAACGATCTAGCATCTTAAGATGTGGCTTTTGACAGAAACATACTTAATGTCACACAAAGCAGTCATTATCTGGAGACTGGACAACACACAGGCAGTTAATTAGAGTCAAGTGTTTCCATCTTCACAAGAGTTTTCATTAGCATTTCTATTTTTTAAGAAACTTTGTTATCGCGTTGGCTTCTCATTGGTAGACGACTTTGGTAGTTGCCACAATGCCTACTTTCTTTGTTCTTTTTTCAAAGTTCCACAATCATTTAGCTCTGGGGACAATTGCATTACTCACTGATCCGTGGCCCAATTATCTTGTGTTTGTATTCTCTATAATTGCTCTGAGACCTTGATACAAAGAAGAAGGCAGAGATGGTTATAATTATGATTTATTGGCCAAGGAAACAATTGGTTTCTCCTTCTACAACAGATGATAGTAATCCAGAATTAGATTATACCATTATTTGGTGTAAGCAAGTGGATAATTGTTTGGGGTGGGAAGTCAAATACATCAAGGAATATAACTGTAACCTGTCATTGTAAACCCACAAGTCACTAAATTAACCTGAACTCAAACCCCTAGTAACTATTGCATAGAGTAGATAGGCTTAATTTAGGGCAATGTGGAAAGTATTTATGCAGTAAAATACAGCAATAAAACCAAAACACCAAATAATAAAAATCCCAAACTGAATTAAAAAAGAGAGAACATTTTAATTTCATTTAAATTTTAATAAACAAAAAGCCATTGTTCCCAATCTAGGAACAGTTTTCTCACCTCATTTATGTCAAGCATTGGTTGGGCAGGTGCTTGAGAGGTATTGTAAGATAGCCTCTAGGAGTTCAAGTCAAAGAAAAAGTAACTTTCCAAAAACGCAAATTTTTCCTAAATATTTATTAAAAATCTAATGTTATCAATAATTGAACTTTTAATGAATATGAAAAATAGTCTGAATTTATATTTTAGCTGTTTCCTGTCAAAATTTACTGATTAAAGTTATTAATCTGTACTTTGACATTTTCTGGGATTCATCTATTCATTGCTTGTGCCATAACACTTTGTGCAGACCTCTCATCCTGTTCCAGAATTTCTTATTATGTTTACTTATGACAGTTCTCTCCTGGTGTTTTGAGAGTTCTCATCCTATCCTTCTTCCTTTTGGGTTACCCTGCTCCTCTGGTCCTCTCCTGGTTCCTTTGTGGTATTCTTGTGGAAAGATCTCTTCTTCCTAGCGGTGTCTTCCACCTCGAGTCCTGGTCAGCATTGGTCAGCATTCCAGTCCAGGACTTGCATGGCCTCTTTGAGGTTTTCTGTCTTCTAGCTTTTTAATCCAGTCGGGGCCTTTTCTAGGAGGCACCTTCTGCATAGACACTACCTTGTGGACACCAAGAAGTACATAGAAATGATTCATCAATATTTAAAAGCAGGCTTTCCAAGCTGCTATAAAGGGTTATTTTGAAAAATGTGACAGTAGGTTTTTAGTGTGCGTCAGTCAGGCTGCATGTGGCAGGCCTGAAGTCATGCTTTACATGCTCACTCTGTGGATGGCACAATAGGTACTGCAGTCCGCAGGTAGTATTTAATTACCAGGCCCTGGGTACATTTTCTATACTATATACAAGGGATGTATCGGCAAATTAAGTTAACTAAACGTGTTTGAAGAGGGAGCACAGGCACTTTTCTCCTGTTAAGTAGGGGTAACAGTGCACAGAGTTGTCAGTCTAACTAAAATACAGAACCAAAGACACAAAGCAGTAGACCAAGGTTCAGCACATCAACTTATTCTGTTTCTCAAATGTGTCCGGTGCAACCACTCTCATCATCCACTGCCAGGGATGTCCATCATAAACAAGGATTTTATAAGAAATTTGAGAGGTGCACCCTGTGAAGTCCGAAATACCAAAAAGTTCAAAGATTTTCAAAAAATCCTCTGTTTTTTCTTAAATAGATTCTTTATTTTCTCTTTTGAGATATGCAGGCACAGCCAACGCGTTTCGTTCCCTATGATTGCCTTGGGAACTTCATCAGGGCATTGAAACTGAACATCCAAATCTGATGGTCCAAAGTGTAATGCACCTTCAATGTCAGTGCTCGAAAGGTATTTTTGTCAATAATATTGGACCTCTTTTTCCGTTACTGAATGGTCCGTGTTGCAATTTAAGAATATGATATGCACATTGAGTGGCCTCTGTCGGTAATGTCTGTCTTCCTTTCCAAGATAAGACGATCTTAAAATACGATACCGTTAATGAACGGTCCGGTTTGAAAACCCAATACGATGTAATGAGAAGGATGGTCTGAATCAGTTGTCAGCCAACATCCATCAACGTTGCCGTAATATGCTCGAGATACGGAGCCTGTGATAAGGTCTCCCCCGTCTTTTGCTCCTCCACGCGGATTGATTGAAGTCTAACTAAAATAGGATTTAGAAAAAGATGCAAAATCGGGAGTGACCATGCAAAATAGCCAGAGATCCTACACTTGCCTTCTACATTAGTCTATTCTTGGATCCTTGCATCTGTCTCCTTTCAGTTTCTGATGCCGTCCATATCAACCTTGAAAAGAGGGATCTTATGAACGTATGTGTTTTATATCCAGTATTTCTAGACATTCTGACTTCTACAAGACAATCTACTAGTAAGTCATGTAACCATCAATAGGCTATCATTAAGCAAATGAAGTCATCTGAAACATTTTTCTGTAATATGTGCTCCAGATGTCATATTACAATGCACATGTGAAAGGTTTTCTATACTAATGTTGCAATGGACAGATATTTTTGCTTGTCAGATTCCTTTGTGAAATGTATCTGTTACATCCCTAAAAATTATTTTAGGTGCTATCACATCAGGTAGACATATGGAGAAATTGGGTTTCCTTCTCTGTCAACCACCATACCCGAGAATGTTTAAGGATAGTCATATTCGGTTTCCTTACCAACTTGTTTTCCACTCGCTCAAATTCCTCCAATTTGTATGAAGAAAACTACCTGGTGGGAGCTTAGTTTGCACCACGTCAAAAAGTAAAATCGGGCTCACACAAGCCCAGACTATTCCCTCAGACACTCGAACACATGGGTACTCCCAAGCTTATTCCCTGGAACCAAAAGTATGGTCTGTTGTGGGACTAAGGATAGATAAAAATGTATAAACCAAATGGAATTTGGGGCCTTGCTGATGTACAATCCATACAGCTAGTCGAGAATGTTTTCTTGAGATATCTACTAGCGGTCCCCAATAGCACAGCTACATACATTTCCCTTACGGATTTTGGATTGCTGTCTATCTCAGACTTAATCAGAATACAGCTGGTCCTACTATGGCAAACGATATGGTCTAGTACCTTCACCGGTTTAATCGTGATTTATTAAATCACTGCCTTAAGTTGCAACGGGTGCCTTGCATCCCATGGCCTAAATATCTTAAAATCTTTATGGCTGACCTGGGTTGCCCAGAGTATTACTTCTATCTGAATATTGCTTGTATGGTTCTACTTGAGACAATTAGATTCTCTACTGACATATTTAAACCATCAGTTAGATTGAACCAATTGATATTAGTACAGCCAGGGGTGCAACCCTATCTAGCATCCGTAAAGGGAGGCTATGATAGGATGTTGTTGACCCCTATTTTGCCTAGTCAACTTTTACAGATTGACATCGTTCCCAAACATGAATGACTGGTCCTGAGTTTTGTGTCCCTGTCCATGACACATCGATCCAGTCCACTACTATTTGTTTGTAAATTTTACACTTTATCACGAAAGGATGGATTTTGCCAATTTTAACCCCATCGCTGCTGCCGACGTTCAGCGAACGTCGCGTGCACTACCTCGGTAGTGCTGCGCACGTCCGTTGAACGTCGCAGCCTGGCCCGCGCAATAGAACGATCCTCATTAGCGCGGAACGTTCAGCGCAGGCAAGTGGTTAAAGGAGCTAGGCCTGAGACAATGTCGCCCTGCTTTTTTTTTTGTTTACAACTTTTAGAATATAAGGTACATACCAGTCATTTGTCTAAATATATGAAGAGCGTGATCAGAAGCAGGAAATCTATGTAAGTTTTATTTTTAATCTTTTAAATATTTAATACTATTGTATCTTTAGACCTAGTGTGTTTACGGTTGTGCAAGATATGATGCTTATTTTATGTACTGTGCTGTTATCATTTACTTGTTTAAATCGAATAAAGCTTATTTTGATTTGATTTGATTTGATTTGACTAAGGATAGCATTGATGCCAGCATGATGGTGATTGGGGAGGAGAAGTGGGCAAGAGTGCCAGTTTGGGGTAGTAAGGAAGGCATAGGGGAAGCAAAGCATGTGCATAGTGTAGACAGTGAGTCATGGAGTTATTTTGAGGGTTGTATTCCATACCACCCTCTAAATTAAGCCCCTAGTCTCTAGAAGAGTCATAGATTTGAAAAACTGTGTTATGCTGTATCTGAGTCACTATCCCTCTACCGTACCATGGAGTAAGCCTTCTCTGCTTGCTGCTGCTGCCTTTGGCGAGTCAAGTGTACAAATACATTCATTTGATTATTGAATTGGAATGAAGTAGCCTCTTAGGCCTCACAATCTTGTTAATGCCTTTAGTTTCTTATCTGTAAACTTTATGAGAGGTTAGAAATAGGTTCAGTGCTATATAATTCCTTGGCAAAGAACCCCAAACACTAAGGTGTACAATTCTCTGAGGTCGGCAGACACAAACACCCAACCTCCACCATTAGACATGGGACAGATGACAAGTTTTAGCCATGGCGGAAGGAGACTTGACATTTTATCCTGGCTTTACCACCTATATAAAGTATGCTAGTAGTAAACCGATTTCTCTTTTTTTTTTTTAAAACAAATATAGGAAAAACTTAAATCTATGTGATGAGGAAGTAGTACTGTAACTCAACAAATATTTGATTTTATCCTTGTAGTAGAGAGCACACAGTCTCTTAGTCCACTCACTAAAATATGGTTTTGTGCAAAAGTTATGTATCTTGAAACAAAGAGTCCTTCACTATGGTGTTGTAACTCCTGCTCACTAAATTGTTTTCTGAGAATCATATCATATCACTACTACACCTTTGTCCACTTAATGGGCATTATGTGATAGAGATGGGCATGCCAAACCAAGCTAGAACCAAGTGTCTGACTGTGGGTCTGCTCGACATTCTCTTGGACTCTTGAGTCCCAAACAAGCAGAGCCTTCATGTAGCTTCTGCCTGTCACCCATATTCTAACCTCAAATGCCAAAAATGAAACACAATGCATTCATTTTTAATGTCACACGAGAAAGGGAAAGTAGCTACACATCTAATAGCTAAATTGCACAAACTGAAAACATAAAACCTGGGATCACTAGGCCAAATTGTGTGATCCTACTGGGAAATTGTTTTATTTTGCTTAGCCACCTTTAACTTAAATCTCACATATGAGAGCACTTTGAAACACATGAGTTCAGGAATGCACCTGTACAAAACCTTCTCTTGTTTGATGTAATAAGCTAATGTGGGTGCACATAACAACAGACCTGCCTTTTGGTTCACCAGTGGCTTTATTGTAAGGGTGCGATGGAGGCATGACTGTTTCTAATGTCATGTTTGAAAACTGTCACTTTTTAAAAATACTTCTGAATGCACTAAAATAATCTGATGCACTAAGGTGAAATACGTCTGCATTGTAATTAAGTACATATGTGTTTATTTTGAAGAAACTCTCATATTTCCACGTTTGCCTCAAGATCTCTTTATGGTTTTTTGGGAAATATTCTTTATTGATTTTTATCAGTTACACATAATACACAGCGGAGGATCACACTCATTAATTGCCCACAGCAAATGAATGAAAGAGAGGATGATCACATAAGTAGGAAATTATAGCAAGCCTTCAACCCAAGGGGACTATCTCATCCCTGTCTTCTGCGGCACTATCCAATCTAACAGTGCGTTCGGTGCATATTAAGCAGCTTTCACAAAACATGAGCGAAATGAAATATAGAGAATAAAGTAACAAAGTATTAGGAACAGCTAAACTGGGCATCTCCCCCACCGACAATACTGAATCTCGACAATTTACCTACCCACAGTTTTTTCCACCTGCCAGCCCCTTAACCCCAGAAGTTCCGTTATATGTGGCTAGGCATCTTGGGGCATATTATAAAGGGGGTTTATCTACGCTTTTTTGGCTTTAAAAGCCAAGAAAACGGAGATAAAATGATCTCCCTATTACCTAGCTGTCGCTAACACCAGTTAGCGACAGCCAGTAGGAGATAGCGACCATCTTGGGCCCCGCTTTGCATGTCAGTGAAATTTATCACTAATGACATGCAAAGTGGGCGTGCCAAGATGTTAGCGACTGGAAACAGTCGCTAACATCGCTATCTCCTATTACCAACTTTTGGAGATATTCGCGCTAAGTGCAAATATCTCCAAAAGCTAACACCTGCCCCTGAGCAGTTCTTAGCCATGTTATCCAATGGTAGGTGGATAACATGGCTAAGAGCATTAGCTCTGTAATGCATGAATATCGCTGACTTTTCAGCGATATTCATGCATTTCGGCCGATTTTTATCGCTTAGGAGATAAACCTTGATAATAGCGAGGTTCCTAAGCGATAAGAATCGCCGCAGCTTGGTGATAAAAATATTGCCGCTAAGCCAACATAGCGATAATTATCGCTAGTTGTTGGTAATATGCCCCCTTATTCGCGGTGTGTCCCTGAATCGCATTTTATGGTTTATAGCAAAAAATTGAACCCCACCAACCAATAATGTCCTCGGTCTCGGGCACATGATATACAGCACGGTAAACGAAGAAGTCATGTCTCCTAGAGCATCATGGAACTTGGGTGAACCACAATCAGGCCTATATTTTTTGTGGGGGGGAAGGGCTTCCATACATAATCATTATAGCAAGTTCTGTTTAAAAATAAAGGTACTTCGAAAGTTAAGTGGTGCAGGACACTTTCTGTGCATCTTTTCATCTGCTTCAGTTATTGTGTAAATAAATGCTAGTGCTAAGCTACTGTTTACCAGGGGCCACATATAAAGGTCAGGACGAACGCAGCCCACCTTCGGTACTTTGAGCATCACTGCTCTAGCATTTTCCTAGTGGATTGCAGGCAAGCAAGTTGCTTGCTGAGCAGGATCGACTGCAGTGGTTCAATTTATGAAGACCCCAGGCCCATTTCTAGCGGTGCCCTCCTGCAGCGGAGGGCTGGTCTGCACATTTTTACCAGGACAGATTTTAGGATCTAGTCTGGTCCGGGATACAAACCAAGGGGCTTATTAGCAAGAACCTTGTTAAAATGATAGCCAAAACGGTGATAATGGGTTTGCTAATATGCGTTATAGAATTCCAATAGAAGCCCAGGTTAGATGTGCAGGACATCTAACCTGGGCTTCTATTGGAATTCTATAACGCATATTAGCAAGCCCATTATCGCCGTTTTAGCGGCAGTTTCCTGCCACTAAAACAGCAATAATTTTAAAGAGGTTCTTGCTAATATGCCCCCCAGTGCTTAATTTCAGTCGTTGGTTGATGGTGGAGAGCACCAGCACTTATTTTTAGGGGCTGGCACTTATTTTTTCCAACAGATATTTTCTGAGCCCAAGGGAGGGAAAAACATATAGACCTGAAAGACGGAGCAAGAGAAAGATGGCAACACCGTCACAAAAGGAGAAAGCCGGAACCTGCAAGTGTGAGATAAACAGACAGGGAGTGTCTGGTAGTTGATTTAAGATGCATGCACTGGATTTAAGACTACCTACTCTGTTATTCGGTGCACCCTACTGGATTGGAATTGGCAGCTGGCTTCTGAGCAGCACCGGCACTCTTTCTTTGACGAACAGGAGCGTTGTGAGCCAACCGCTTTAGCAGCTACAGCGGGGGTGGAGTTCTTGATGGGATTGGAAGAAAAAGGCTCATAATGAACGTGAAAAGGAGGAAGGGAATGTCGGTGAATGGGTGTATGAGTTACACGGTGGATGGGTGGGTAAGGGAAAAGGTGGATGGGGAGATAGATAGGTGAATGAGTGAAAGGATGGGTGCAAGGATGGAGAAGCGAAAGAATGGAACAGATGCATGTAGGGTAGGATGGAGGGAGGATAATGGATGGATGGATGAGTCAAAGAAAGGATACATGAGTTAAAAGGAGGCTGGATGGATGAAAGTCTGGACAGATGAATGAGGGAAAGGGTGGACGGATGAGTGAAAGGATGGACGGATGGATGGTAGTGTGGACCATTTGAAAGGGTGGATTGATGAACTAAAAGATGGATGGATGAGTGAGAGGAAGGATGGTGTGGCATTGTGAGCCCCCAGCGTTAGCCGCTACAATGGGATTGGAGTTCTTGATGGGCTTCTTCTATCTGCAACTCAGCAGACAAAGACTCATAATTAATGTGAAAACGAGTGAGAGAAGGGATGATGGATATGTGCATGAACAGGTGGATGGATGGCTGAGTGAAAGGGTGGGTGGGTAGATGGTTAAATGAATGAGTGGAAGGATGGATGTAAGGATGATTGAGTGAAAGGATGTATGCATGAAAGAGATGATAGTTGGAGGAGTAAAGGCATGAAAGGACGAGTGGAAGAGAGGATGGACATATGGGTGGATTGCATAAAATGGTAGTTGACTGGATGAGCAAAGGAGAGGTGAGTAAAAAGATGGATGTAAGATTGGATGAGAAAAAGAATGGATCAATGAGTGAAAGGATGGATGTGTGAAAGGATGGATGAGTGAAAGAATGAATGGATGAGCGAAAGGGAGGGTGGATAGATAAAGGGTGCATGAATGAGTGAAAGAAAGACATTATGAGTGAAAAGGAGGGTGAATGGATGGTTTGAGTAAAAGTGTTGATGGATGATTGAGTGAATAGAAAGATGGATGAGTGGAAGGATAAATAGATGGATGGATGGCAGGGGCATTGTTACATCAGTGGTGGAGTGGAGTTCTTCATGGGCTTCTGCTGTCTTTAATTCAGCAGACAAAGGATCATAATTAATTAGAAAAGGAGGGTGGGTGGCAGAGTGAGTGAAGGGATGGATGAATGGGTGAGTGAAAGAGTAGATGGGTAGAAGACTGGATGAGTGAAAGAATAGATGGATGAGAGAAAGGGAGGGTGACTGGATGGATGAAAGAGTTGATGGATAGATCAGTGAAATGATGGATGGATGACAAGTAAAAGGATGGTTAGATGAGTAAAAGGGAGGGTGAATGGAGTGAAAGGGTGGTAGATGACAGAGTGAAAGGGCGAATGAGTTAAAGGATGGATGTAAGGATCGGTGAGTGAATGGGAGAATGAATGGATGTACGGATGAGTGAAAGGGTTGGATGGATGAGTGAGTGGATAGATGGAGGAGTGAAAGTGTATCTGGATGGATGGATGAGTAGGCAGAAGGATTGATGGATGAGTTAAAGGATGGACAGTTGAATGAACGGGAAGATGGATGGATGGATGGAGTGAAAAGATAAATGGATGAGTGAAATGGTAGAAGGGGGATGGAAGAGTGAAAGGGTGGATGGATGGATTGGTTTGATGAATAGTTTTGGAGATAGATGGATAGGTTTGATATGGATGGGCAGATAGACGGAATGGTGAAAGACTGACTGATGGATGAAAGAATGAATGAATGCCAAAATGCAAAGGTGAAAGGGCGGCTATCAGAGGGTGGATGGAAGGATGAAAGTATGAGCAGGTAGATGCTTGGGTGGGAGAGACAAAAGAACACCTCTGGGGAGGGTCACGATGACTTGCTTCACTTGATTGTTGCCACAAGAGCTTTGGTTTAAAGTGTGGGGGGGGGGCATTTGATTTTCCGTCTTCTCTCTTGTTTACAAATTAAGCACTGCAAACATTGCTCGCAAGCTGATTTTAAAATTACCTCACAATGAGACATCCGGTCAAACTTCAATTGCTGTCTCACTAAAGGAATGTAGTTCCCATGAACAAAAATTTGTTAGGCTGTTATTGCATGTTTACGAGTGAGCTGTTGCTCTTAGTGACACAGATGTCTAGGAAAATAGCAGCGTTCTGCCAAGGATCTCCTATGTCTGGGCTTTGAAACTGCAGCCACAACTCCTCAGTCTGTGAAATAAAACATTTTAATATTTATCGCTCCCCAGGGCTCGGAAGTGCTTTTTCATTTCAGTCATTTGGCCTTCCAGCGGCCAAGGTTTGCTCCTAAAGAGCGATGAGATGGCAGGTGTGAGCATTGTTACATCAGCAGGTCATTTTAAAATCTTGAATCGTTATGTAATAATCAGAACACGTGTTATTTGTGAAAAACAAGGATTATGTGCAAGTATTTCTCAATGGATCTGCTTTTTCGTGGACTGGCTGTGTATAGCAGTGTGCTGCTGCTTAAAATTTAGAAAAGTTGTTGAATGCTTGTATTGTAGAAGTCAGTTTCATGCATACCTAGACATGTGGCCATTTGTTATGCATTAAGGCAATTATACAATGTGCCACTGCGACTCTCATGGCATTGCTGCACTTTAACTGTCCGGAGTGATTAGATCCTTGTTTGATTGGAGATGTGTGGGTGTCGTGTGACGTATTTGAAGAGAGTAGGGAGAGATGTGTGGAGTTCTGACACATGGCCTGGGCGTATTGTGATGAACTTGATGCTGCTAACATGGGCGCACGGTTTAAAAGAAGTGTGTGAACAGAAATTGGTGACACTTTATGTCTCATTTTTGGAGCCAGAGGAACCTTTCCCTTCTTAGTCTCCATAGAAACTTAATAGCATAGTAAGATGTTATGCCTTGAACATTTGCTCACAAACTCCTGCAGTGTACCGTGGACGTGTCTTTATTTGAGCCAAATTACTTTAAAAAAATGTTATTGTTATATATAGATGCTACGAAAAATAATATACTCCATATACATCCCTATTCAGTTCCCCAGCCCTCAGACTTGTGCATAGCTCCAGGATGCCCATGCTTGGTAAAAAGCACGATAACAATTACATCCATATCATATCACATCGTATCATTATAAAATAAACAGCTAAAGATATGACGGGGTCATACCGAGGAACTCGTGGCCGAAAAGGACAGAGGTAAAACGTGTTTCAGAGAAGAGCAAAAAAAAAAAACTATTTGGTTGTCTTCCTGCATCCACGTGTACACAGCTAATCTTGGAGATTATTTAATATATGCATTTACTCAAGGTATTAATTGTGTTTACGTGACCATCCTTGTCACATTACATATCCTTTCCAACAATGCAAGTCCTTGAAATACTCTTAACAACATGTGCCTAGAATTTTAAATAAAATGTAATTATAGTCAAGGTAAGTAGTGCTGTGACCAAACAGTAGATGGTACAAACGGACTTTGGTAAACAAAAAAAATAGTTGAAGAACCAAACTCACGTAGGATGAGCAGGAAGAGGCTGCAGTTCTGGAGCACCTCAGGAAATGTACATGAGTAATGCTGCTGCTAATCCTCCTGCCGAGAAAAGCAACACACGGAAATGTTATATTCGTATATTAGGCTAGAAATACAGTAACAATTAATTGTTTTTCTGCTGCTTTTCCTCAGACTGTGAATTTAATATGTGTTTACTTCACCAAAGAGTAAAGTAGTCAAAACCCTCTACAGAGCAATGGTGCTCCAAACATATTGTTTGTGTTTGGGATTTTCTTATTCATGCATCAATCACCCTGCCTGCAATATTTCTGAGATTTAAGATATGCCATCAAGGCAGGAGCCTGAGAATGGCAATTGCAGAAAGGCATCATCAGCACATATGAATGACCAAGAACACCCCCAGATGTGCATGCAGGTGTGGGCTCCTGTTAGGGGAAATTGTGCTGAAAGCAAAGGCCCATAATCTGGCAAAACATCAAACATTGCTACTTTCTGCTTGTTCAACCCACTTTAATTTTGCAATACCGACTATGCGAGTATAAGTCCAATACCAGTGCGTTCAAATGTTAGAGTTTCCTAATTTGCGTGGAGAACACTCTCATGAAAATGCAGAAGCACCCACATTTGATTCGTGGTTATTTAATCACATGTTCACACTCTGGATTTTTCGCTAGCCAATGCCTTTGCAGCTATTAGAGATAGTGCACGTTTTGTTTCTTCAAGGCATGCCTTACACAGAGAGCAAGAAAGGTCTAACTGGCACTTTAGGGCACCTAATTCAGGGAGGGTAGTTCTGGCTGTTGCTATATTCAGTCTGGGAAAGAGGCAATCAGTGCCTAAAAGCCATTGCTGGCTAGATATTCCATGGTGTTATTGCACCTGGCATTTGAGAGGTTCCAGGTGGATCAAAAAGATTATCTACAGTTATGGATCACCCTCAAAAGTCAGTGAGGCATCAGGGGCATATGTACAGAAAAAGGTGAATAATTGCATCCTGGATAATCTAAAATTTGCTCTTAAACATAGAAGTACAGGTGGTTGCTGGCATAATATACAGTAATATTTACCACCAGGGAAAAGACTCTGGCTCATATTTACTTAGCCCTTGCATTTTCCGTGCATCACAAAAGTCGAGGCAACACAATGCAGGGGCTTAAGTCATATTTACCAAGCGATGCAGTGGTTATTTTGCATAATTTTTGTAGGCCTGCATGTTGCGAGTACTGCTTTGCCTTTCCTTGTGTCATGCATTTTATGTATGGAGGGTAGATGTTACCAAGCAAATTTAAAAGACAGGCTAAGGTAGTGGCATTTACAGAGCAGAGGCTTCATCACGCAGTCCCACACAGTGTATTACAATGGTGATATTGCACCAGACGGCTGTGAATGGTCCTCACAGGTGTAGAAAGACACAGAATGGCATTATTATTAAAGAAAGAACGTTGCGCATAAGAATAATTTGAAAACACTTTCCAGCCATGGAGCTTCTTTTCTTGAGAGTGATTCATCATATGTGCCAATGCAACAGACAGTGAAGGAGGAAGGAGTGGCTTTTCTGCAGAAGGATCAGTCTCATTGATATGAAAGAGGAGGAGGTGATTCTGTTATATCATTTGAAAAAGGACATCATTTATTAGACAGATTTCTCCATGTCAAAACCAAGAATATGTAGGTTCCATACTGTAGTGTCTTGCCAGTTAACAATGATAGACCCTTTTTGGCTCCTAATTATTATTATTTTTTTTTTTGCTTGAATATCTTTTATTGCATTTCGTTCTCTTTTCACAGTGCATACCATAGAAGTAGAAGAAAAAATTAACATAACATCCTGTAGCTGTACATGAATATACTTTGTAATCAACAATTTGCCACAGTAGATTGCACTTGTTCCATGTTATACAAATCAAATATACACACAAGGGTACTTCGTTCGAGGAATCGTATATCCAATGAGCGTTAGGTCAATATAGAAAAGAAGGACTGAGCGGGAAACAACAAGCCACAACAAAGCCAAAGGTATATGATAACAAAAAGGGCTCTTAAGTCAAGTTAAACCTCAGAGAGTATATAGTATCATGATCATAATAACTAGCCGCCATAGTTGCTGGCGACTCAACACGGGGAATATGATCTTATCTGTGCATCTCTATTGGCCAGTATCATTTAACAGTCACAGGATGGATCATCCGGCACAATGTTATTGACAGATGCAAGTGAGTATAGGGCAATGTGTGAACGATCCGATATTCATAACATTATAACAACCATTAAAACTAAAACAATAATGAGACACAAGATAATGAAAGCAAGAAAAAATATAAATAACAAGTCAAATAAAGAAATCATTGGTGTGCTACCGCGATTGCGAGACATTAGTCGTGGGGTATGCCATGAACTAGGGCAAGGAAACATGTTACTACTGTATGCAGGGTCTGTCTGGGAGGGCAATGTCAGCGTCGTGTATTGCGCCAGCGCCAGATTCGCAGTAGTGTGGGAGTCGGTCTGCCAGCGACTGGGTCAGCGAAGTGTCAATGTAGTGTAGCAAAAGAAGTCTGTATGCAGGTGTGAGGCACAAACTGATCACCCAGGCCTATAGTCCCTGGTGCCACCCCCCCCCCTGTTAGGGCCTGGAAGGGCATGCCTATCTAACTCCTCTTCGGAGACATGCTTGATGAAAAGACTTCAGGGTGTCATCCCAGGACTGTGCTATGGGGTATTTCCTTAGCCCCGCCGTCTCCTCTCTGTGAAGGGTTATGCTTTCCGCTCTTGCCCAGTTATCGAAAGAGCTGCGCCAATGCGCAGCTTGCGGAGGTTCGCTGCATTTCCAGCACTTAGTGATTAACCTCTTCACTGTGATAAGCCCAAGGTCCCAGATTCTAGAGGGGACTTTAGTTTGCTTCGTCCTTTTAAACAGACCCAAGATGCACGTTTCCCAAGTGTCCTGCATTTCCCTGCCAACACCTTCCGTAAGGGAAGCAGTCACGGTGTGCCAATATAACTGTAGTGCGGGGCATGACCACTGCATATGTAAGAGGTCTGCACCTACAAGCGCACATCTCGGGCATGCGGATGTCGTGGTGTGGAAGTATCTGTTAAGTTTATCAGGCGATAGATAAGCGGGATGTATAATGTAAAGCTGTATAAGTTTGAAGCGAGAGTTGCGCGGGATGTTCGTAGCGCCGGCCAGCACTACCGCCCACTCATTGTCCGTCCATGCCCACCCCCTGTCTACTGCCCATTTGTCTCTTAGGCTCTGGAAAGGACACTGTGTATGGGTAAGGAGTGCCTGCGCAAGCCAATGGACCACATGTGAGCCATTCCCCATAACGTGCAGGTATTGCAACAGTAAATGCGTTGGTGGTTCCCTGGAGAGGTCGTCCCAAGCTCGTGTTAGAGTGTGTGTAATTGCTGCATATAGGAGAAACTGTTCTGCCGGCAGGCCCGTGTCCGCAACCAATGTCTCAAAGGGAAGTAAAACCTTCTCTGCATACAGGTCTCCCACTGTGTCTACCCCGGCTTGTACCCAGTGTTCCAGTGCCGTCTCCATGATGACGTCTCTGTCCCTGGGTGTTCCTAGTAATGGAAGAATCGGGGCATATGGTATCACGGCTCTAGTGAGTTTCAGGCTTCTCATGTAGCATTTGCGTGCAACTGCCAAGTGTAACTGCGACGGGTAGGAAGCCCTGGTCAAAGGGTGAAACAGTGTGTGTACTTGCGTCCGTGTCCAAATCGTGGCGTCCGTGGCGGTGTCCCCTAAGTTCCTCCCGCTTAACCAGCCAGTCACCCACTGCAGCTGCGCCGCTAGATAGTAGAGTTCCTGGTTAGGGACCGCCAGGCCTCCAGCATCTGGGTGTGCATAGAGTTTCTTTAACGAGACGCGAGGTCGACCTGTGTTCCATATGAGATTTCTGACTGAGGTTTCTAGCTCGCGGAATATACGTGTTGGGACATAGTAGTACAATAACCTGGGTAAGACTATAATTTTCGTCAGCGTGACACGGCTGGACACATTAAGAGGGAGGGTCTTCCAGAAGTTCATTTGCGCTTGCAGGGAGGATATAGCACGTACCAAATTGCCTTCCAACACATCTGCTGGGGCCCTATAAGTATATATTCCGAGATAGCGGAACGTAGCAAGGTACCAGGCGAGTTGTTCACCATTGATAATAATCTCACATTCCTGCATGTCCGCACTAAAGGAATACACCCCAGACTTGGTCCAATTAACTTTAAGCCCCGACATCGCTTCAAAGGTACGAAATATATCAGATAGGGCCAATAGCAAATGGGTCAGATCCCGGATATACAAAAGTAGGTCATCTGCATATAAAGATATCGTATGGAGGCCATCCACCAGGGGGATACCCCAGTCTATACCATGCGCTCTCAGCTGCTCCACTAGGGGCTCCATTACCAATGAAAAGAGTAATGGCGATAGGGGACACCCCTGTCTGGTGCCCCTTCAGACACGGATGGTATCTGACAACAGCTTACCGATGCGAACCCGGACCGTGGGTTTCTGATACAATAGGCCCACCATTTGAATGTAATCATCTCCAAGATCATATTTCTACAACACCGCTACATGGTAGGGCCACTCCTCAGAATCGAATGCTTTTTCGAGATCAAGCACCAGACACCCCGATCGGGGCCATTGTTTCATGGCAAAGCTTTGCAATCTGAACAAGCGTCGGATGTTAAGTGAAGTGCTACGAGTGGGCACAAAGCTGTTTTGGTCACTGTGTACGAGGGTAGGCACCAAGGGGGCCAGGCGTTGAGCCAGCGCGGAAGCTAGGATTTTATAGTCAGTATTGAGGAGGGCTAGTGGGCGAAAAGAACCTAAGAGCGTACAGTCTCTGCCAGGCTTCGGGAGGGAGATTAGGTTGGCTTCATTCAGCGAGGGTGGGAGGGAAGAGTCAGAGAAGGCCGCCGCATACACCCTTAAAAGTTCTGGAATTAAAATATCAGAGTAAGCTTTATAGAATTCAGCTGGCAGCCCATCTGGGCCTGGGGATTTGCCATTGGAGAGGGAAAAAATAACAGTACGTAGTTCGTCAGGCGTGAGTGGGGCCCCCAACTAATCTCGCTGCACATCCTCTAATTGGGGTAGTGTTATGTCGGAGAGGTAGTCAGCTATGCAGGCAGCAGAGACCTGTAATCTAGAGCGGTGTAATTCCACATAGTGGTCCACAAAGGCTGCATGTATGGCACTCTGTGTATACACCATGACGTCTCGACCGGTGTGGATTGCGATCACCGGCACCGTCATTGTATCCTGTTTAATCAGCTAGGCCAGTAACTTGCCCGGCTTGTCACCAAGATGGTGGGTGCGTGCCAAATGGGCTGTGTAATTTAAATGTCGCAACCGGTCAAGTAGCCGCGTATGCTCCTCGTAATCCTCCGTCAACAACCCATCATCCCCTTCCGCCGCTTCCTGCTCCCTCCGGAGTAAATCCGTTTCTATGCGCGTCAGCTCTTTGTCTTAGTGTTTCTGCATACCTGCTGGTGTGCCTAGACAGTGGCCTCTAGTTACAACCTTAAACGCATCCCACTCGATTTGGGGGGTGGATGCAGTGTGGTTGTTGTCCTCAAAATATTGTATAAGGTGTGTAGACATGGAATTGCGAAAGGGTGCATCAAGCAGCAAGTCGGGCTGGAGCCTCCAGGTGGGTATTGGCAGGTGTGGATGTTCCCATGCCAGTGCTAAGACATGAGGATTATGGTCAGAGTGGGTGCGACCCAAATAGTAAGTGTCAGTGACATGGGGAAGCAGCTCGCTCGATAACATGTACCTGTCTAACCTGACATGTAGCGTGTGTGAACCTGAATAATAAGAGTATACCTTGGTTCGTGGGTTACGAGTCCGCCAAGCATCATGTAAGTCCCATTGTGAGGCCCAGGTCATTAGTGCTTTCATAGTGCCGTGCACGGGCGCGCCAGAGAGGGGCGGAAAGGATCGTTCCAAGGCAACATCTAGAACGCAGTTGTAATCGCCCCCCAGCACCAATGGGACACCATGCCAAGGCGCCAGGACCGTAGACAGCTTTGCAAAGAAACCCCCCTGGTCCGTGTTCGCAGCATACAATGAGGCCAGGACAATAAACTGGCCATCTAGCTTACCCTGCACAGCTACATATCTGCCCTCAGAGTCTATCTGGGAATGTGTGACTGCAAATGGGGTCCCAGGCCGTACCCAGAGCAGCGACCCGCGGGCATAGGCTGAGTATCCCGTTGCATACAGTTGCCCTCACCATCTGCGATGCAATGTCTTAATTTCCGTAAACAGCCAAATGTGTCTCTTGTAGAAGAGCTATGTGTATGTGGTGCCGTTTGAGGTAAGAGTGTATTTGGTACCTACGTGACGGTGTGAGCATGTCACGCACATTCCACGTGTATATCTTAACCGTTGACATGGTTATCTCAGGTGACCGTTCCACTCCCACCCCACCACAGATTCACAGAAGGAAGCTGGTCTAGTGTCCCTACAGTCCCCACGTTCATGGCAACAAAGTATAGATCAGTCAACAATCGCAGAATTCGCACAATATAAAAAGACAACTCAATCATTACATGTAATAAAAGAAACAAATAATCAATACCAAAAGGTCGACAGTGGAACATGCAGTCGTCCAAACTCTCCAATGAGGCAACAAGTATCTAAGTTTAGGGGGGCTGCTGTGCACTTGGCACGACTGTACTACTGTGTCTGTAACGCAAGCAAAGGGAGCACCCCTCCCCTCAGGCAGCATGCGTCAGCCATAGTAGGTATAAAATGTTCCGGCTAGAAAGTCCACGGTTTGCAAACCATGTAATTCGTCTTAGGGGCACTACTGGAAGGCAGAGCACCCCCCACGCCTCCCTGTCCAATATGTGAGGAACCATCACTGTCAGGCCTGGCCACCCGCTGGAAAGCGCAGCGAGGAGATCACCCCTCCAAAGGTCATTCACCACAAAATTAGTACTCACTGCGCAGAGCACTGCACAAAGAGGGTTCAGTGCGCGCCCAGGCGCCAGTCACAACAATGTTCGAAGGCTCGGCCGACATCAGGTCCGGCGGTGCATCCAGATCGCCTAGTGATAAACAAACAGTACCGAACAGTGAAACTGAAGAGTTAGTGGATCAAGTCAGCCGTTTGCAGAGTAACGTCCGGTTGTTCCATGGACATCTGAGAGTCTGGCAATCCATAGATATGTTCATCATCACTAGGCAGTTCACGTGGACTGGCATCCGGAGCCGCATCTGTACTCGGGGAGCCACTGATTTCCGCCACCCTCCGGAGGGCATCCTGCTGATCACTGAGGATAAGTTCCGCATGTGGACCCATCTCCGTCACCGCGTGTGTTCTGTTCACCGGAGATGATCTGTTTCTGCGCCGGCGTCCCCTGAAGCGTGGCAAAGGCGCTGTCACCGACACCGCTCGGTATTCCGCGGCTATACCAGTGTTCAACCAGGCCTCCACCTCCTCCGGAGTTGCAAAGAAATGGGTTTTGTCCTATGCCACCACCCGCAAACGTGCTGGGAAGAGAATGGGAGTACTTCCTGTTGACGGAGCCGTTGCTTGACTGCCAGGAAGGAGTGTCTCTGGCGCTGAACATGGATCGTGTAATCTGGGAAGAACATTATTCGGGTGTTTTCGATGCGGACTTCCTGCAACTTCCTAGTTTCTCGCAGAATGGAGTCGCGATCACGATAGTTCAGAATTCTAAGAAGCATTGGCCGAGGGTTTGACTCTGTTGGAAGCGGTCTAGTCAATACGCGGTGTGCGCGTTCTACCACAAAGTGTGGCGACAGTGCTCCGGTCGGTAGCAGGTTGCGCAGCCAGTCCTTCATATGTGTCGCAGGGTCCCTCCCCTCCCATCGCTCCGGCACAGCTATGATATGCACGTTGTTTCTACATGCCCTCCCTTCTGCATCCTCAGCACGATCTTCCAGAAATTCCACTCTGTTGAGGAGGTCCTGCACATGTTTATATGTCTGGGCGACCCGTGGCATGAGGTCTGCGACAGTATCCTCTGAGGTGGTGGTGCGGTCTGCTAGTTTTTTGTGATCAGCGGGTAGATGCGTGAGATCAACAGCCACACCATCTATCTTGGACCCTAGTGAGGCGCGGGTTAGCTGGAGCGATTCTTCCAGCTGCTCCATGGCGGCTAGCAACCTGTCAAGTTTAGAAGTTGTCTGATTCATATCAGCTGGCTTCGCTGTTTTGTCCATTCTGACCTTCGTTTGTGTGCCTCCAGCGCCTGTTCTCGCCCTGGTACCCCCAGACATGAGCGGCGCGGCAAGTAGCCAGCTGGTGTCTCATATAATAATGTCCAACAATCCTCGGGTTTCTGGCCAGCACCAAGAGCAATGAGAAAAGGAGGCAGCACCGATTGCCAGCACCAAGAGCAATGAGAAAAGGAGGCAGCACCGATTACCGATGGGGGGGGAAGGAAGTCAGCTCTGCCGCAGCGCAGTCCCGCGCAGTTTGGCCAGGCGTGGGGTTAGCAATGCTCCACAACAGCAAGTGGTGCGTGCAAGATCCTACTGCGTCAAGGCAGCAATCAGTCAGTTGCGGTGTTAGGTGGGCGCTGGAAGGTGAGTACCTGCAGAACGGCGCTGTCGTTGGATGGGGCAAGCAGGCCGCTCCCTGGTAACTTGCAGCGAGAATATGGTGAAGTAGGAGGGGGGACAGCCAGCACATCTCCCCAAACTATCCAGGTTGTCGCACAGTGCCAAATGTGAGTCTCTGATGATGCAACCGCAGATGTCGTCAGCAATCAGAGGCCAGCGTCGGTGACTAGCTGCAGTATGTGGAGGCACAGGCAGCAAAATATAAGTATTGCCCCTTCTTCACAGGTAATATAAGACTGCGCGCTGACCCAGGCAGCACTGACCATATGTACGGTGCTGTAGCGGAGGCAAGTCCCAATGCGGTCCAGGCGCCGCTGCTGGAAACGCGGCAGCGCAGGCCGGAGGGCCACGCGCGACAGGCAGCAGCAATGAGGGTATTCCGCCACCAGCGCACCTCTCCACTGTGGAGCCAGAAATGGATTACGCAAGTCCGTCAGGCCATGCGCGTAGGGCCAGACCTTCAAATCTCAGGGGCATCTCCAGAAGGCGCTCGGGTCGCGGGCCGTCCCGCCCGGGACCAGTCCAGTTGTCGCGCCCCAGCTCTCGTGTGTGAGGCCGGCCCTCCAAGTTTCCAGAGCAGTGCCACCCAGCGCCCGGCTGCTCAGGCCGCACGACTCGCCTTGCACTGTCTGCAGGGCTCGGGGACTACCTCGATGTATACTTTCCCCAAGGCAGGCTGTCACATTCGCCGAGGACAACGCCGTCGATGTTTCACAGCCGCATCGTTATGCAGGCCGTAGTCGCAGGGCCTTGTGGGAGGAGCCAGCCCTCGGCCTCACGTGGATGCACCTGCCGGGCAAAAGACAGTGAAGGTGGCAGCACACCGCACGGAGCTCCCGGCGTGGTCATTAGTGTCTCACCGGTCCCAGACTCGGTGCAGTGGCAGGCGACAGTTCTCCGCGGCTCCGCTGCTATTTTGGGCTGAATTCAGAGAATTGTGGCGGATCTATGGCCTTAGGGAGGGGAGCTCGGATCTGAGCTCTACCCCAGTGCGTCCGGCGCCATTGCGTGCCTAGCCACGCACCCCCTTTTTGGCTCCTAATGAACTCCTTTGAGCTATGCATAATGAGTGGAGTGTATTGCAGTGAGGGTTGCTTTAAAATGTTGAGTTTGCAGTTACACGCAGAAGAATAAAGACATGTGATATCAAGCTCCACCTGTGGCATAGTCATTTACCATTACCCCGGTTGTGAAGAAGCTATAAATGGCACTTATATAGGCGATAGGTAACCCGATGATTGACAGTGCTGTCTCAGCGAGTTTGCTGTGATCCAGGCAAACTGCTTAAGCATGCCACATGTGCCATTGTAGAAGTACAGAATCAACCTTTTATGTTAGTGGAGTCAAAGCGCAGTTCCAGACACTGTGAAGCAGCTGATAACAAAAGCATTTACAAAGAATCCCCAGTTTGTTGTTCGAGAAGCAGTTGGTCAGGCCATACATAAAGGTACCGCGCTACTACGCAACATCAAATTATACATGGGGTGATAGCACTGCAAATATAAGTATTGGTCAGGAGAGATCAACCTGGTGTCAAAAAGTGCAAAGCAACAGCCAAGCACAAGATAATCCTACCGTTACAAGTGCTGCTATGTAGAGATCAACCAGGTGTCAAGAAAAGTATAAAGCGACAGACAAGTGTAAGAGAATGCTGTGATTGAAAGCAGACAATCACATTTTGCCAAGGTACTCACTGAAGCCTTGAACAAGTAAGAGCTCTACAACTTCAAAAGCGACTGAAGAGACCAAAGAAGAAGCAGAGGGATTATGCTTACTGAGCTGTCCAATACCTGTAGTGGCACACCAGCAGAGCTGCTGGGTGGTGGCTCAGAACAATGCCACAAGTCTTCATTAAATGGAAGGGCTCCCAGGGAGACCAAGAGAGAGAGGTCACACTCCACAGACAGTCTACGGTGACTCAGAGGCCAGCACATTACAGGGCCTCAGAGATGGAACAGATGACTCATGTCCTAACAGATGGCAGGCAGTGTCGGAGAGAATTCTACTCTTAGTGTCAGCCATTCCCACAAATGGTTACAACTTCGCCACTTTCTTGAAACCACCATCATCATTTGATAACGCCAAATAGCAAAATATTGGTAACCAAACGACTACTTGGATAGAGACATTTGAACATTTCATTGATGCTCTTCAAGTGACTGATAACAAAAGATTATCAAATACCTAAAAAATCTTGCTGATGATGACGTAAAGGTAGTCATAAAGAAAATGCCTCGAATTGATCAAGAAGCCACATTCTGGCAGATCAAAGAAACCTTGAATCTCAAGAAAAGTCCAATGCCAAATGTTGACTGTGAAAGATATATTTTCAGTCACGAACAACAGAAAGCTGGCGAAACCACTGATTAATTTATAGAGAGACTTAACACGCTTGTCAAATATTGTAAATGCAATTAATTTAATGATAAAAAAGCAATACATCTCAGTCCTTGGTAGTTACTTGTCCGAACCTTCAATAGGAGAATGCTGAGAGAAACTCTGAGTCTGGAAAAGTGTTAATGGCTGCTAGAGCTGAAGAGCATGCCAATTGACAAGATGCTGACATGGAGGCCGGAGGTGCCAAGTATAAATAAGTCATGAGTGTGAGAAGCAAGTCAAAGCAAAAGATTGACTGACACAAGGTGATGTCTGCACATAAAAAGAAGTTATGTTTTAGATGTGGATTTATATTTCTGCCATTGGACAGATATCTAATGGCTGAGGGAAGGAGAACCATTTTGTTACAGTGTGCAAAGCAAAGGGAAAAACAAGAGTGTCATGGTGAAAAGACAAAATAGGCACTTGAGCGTTCTGGAAGCAACATTCAACGTGCACCCACAGGGCCTAGCGAAGTTGTCAGGTGTGACAAATCGTCAGTGAACGAGATCGATAGTCATCTAAATCATCATTCAAACGTTCCTCTAAATCAGTATTATGTGAAAGTGAAGAAGATGGTTGTGCGATGGCACCAAAGTAATTTAAACATTGTCCAAAAATTACCCTGAAAATAAATGGTTATTCAACACTTTTCATCATCGACAGTGGTGCGATGATAAACATTATGGCTAGGGAAAAATATAACAAATTGCATCCCTTACCACCACTTATGGCACCGAAAACCAAAGTGTATAAATGGGCTGCTTCGACCCATAAAAAGTCATGGTTCATTTGTAGCGATGATGAAACACCAGAAAAAAAAGGTGTGAAAACCCATCCATGTGCTTGAGGGACAGCGTCTATTCCCTGTCTACTCACCTTCAGCACAGTTGCTAATATGGGACTGATTTCCGTGAACTGCAACATGAATGCTCACAGTGAAATAGTAAGTCAGCTCCCTTTGTTGTTTCAGAAAGCTTAAGACTATGACACATCGACAGGGGAAGGTGATACGGCGTAGTGATGCTGAGCTACAGGATAATTATCCTTGATGTGTCATAGCCCCGCTGGTACTGTTGAGGCATGAACAGAGGTTCTATAAGATTACCCTCAACTGTGTTTATGGTACTTTTAATAAAAAACAAACGTGGTAGGTAGATTGTGATAGTCACCAACCACAAGATGTAGATAGTTTGCACATTGGTCCTGATGATTTGCCTTCTGATCTCCTAGACACTGTGGCAAGAAACATGTTGACCATTGTAGAGTAGAGTACTATAATCTTGAACTAATACATTTAAGATAGAAGTTGCCACTTTATTTTAATCAGGTAGGAGCCATTCTATTAAAGTATAGTTTTGGATTACCTAATCTGTTTTAAAGCGCACCTTCACTACAATACATCTACACTAGCCTAGGCCCCTCACCCACACCTCACCAAACGGCAAGGAACAAAAGATCTCCGCCAAAGAGCCCCATCATTCGGTGCCCGTCGGGTATTGCACCACCGACCTGACGAGGCCTCAGTGTGTGAGGGCACTAGTTCCCGAAGGAGGAATTCCCCCTCCTCCTCCTCCAATTTTTTCCCCGTAGGACACCTTGTCCTAAAGGGAATTGAACACTTCATACTTAGGGTGACCCACCTAGGAACTGCATACCCTTCCTGTAATGTAATGTAATGTAATGTAACCGGATTTATAAAGCGCGTGGTTACTCAGGAGCGTCTCAGCGCTGAGAGAGAGCCGAAAATTCCTGCGGGAAGAAAAGCTTAGGGGCCCTGAGGGAAAAGGAAAGTTTTAAGAAGTTTCAGAAACCGCAGATGGCATTGTTCTGCTCGCAGCTTCAGCGGGAGTGAGTTCCACAGAAACGCTGCGTTCACGGAAAATCGACGGCCTCCAGTGCGCGCCCTCATAACTCTAGGGATTATGGCCAGATATTCATGATCAGAGCGAAGGGATCTATTAGCTTTATAGGGCGCGACTAGTCTCTTCAAGATCGGAGGTCCCTTGCCTTTCAGAGATTTGTGAGCGATACACAAATATTTAAACATTATTCTCTCACGAATAGGCAGCCAGTGAAGTTGTCTAAGGGCTGGTTTCACTGAGGCCCTCGCAGAAGTGCCAGTGAGCAGCCTGGCTGCGGAGTTCTGAATGCGCTGCAATTTAGAGATTGTTCCTTCCGGGGCACCCAAAAACAAGGCGTTACTATAATCTAATCTAGAAAGGATCAGCCCTTGAATTAGCAGCTTCCTTGAGAGAGGGGGGAGAAGAGGGAGAACTTTCCGAGCTGAGCGGAGTAAGCCGAAACAGGTGCCAGCTGTTTATTTGGCTTGGGTTTTGAACGAAAGATCCTGTTCCAGCCAGACCCCTAAACCTTTGATTTCTTGTTTTTGGGGGGGGGGAACTCCCATACAGGTAGGCCAGATAGCATCAGACAGTGAGGTCCCCTTATGCCCCAACAGCATAAGTTCCGTTTTGGAGCCATTTAGTTTGAGAGAGGACTCGCTCATCCAGGCATGTATTTTGGACGAGTTGGGTGTCGTCTGCATAGCTTACTATTTTAATCCCAAAAGGGGCAACTACATCCTCCAGACGGGACATGTACATGTTGAACAGTGTCGGGCTCAATGATGAGCCCTGCGGTACGCCACACTGGAGGGGGATTGAGTTGGACCGCGCAGTGCCTTCCCAGACTTGAAAAGTCGGATTATCTAAGTAAGATGTTAGCCAGTCCAGGGCCTTACCAGACACTCCCATATTGCATAGGCGCTCCTAGGGGACCTCAACTTCCACCTGGAGAACAACAAGGACAGCAACACCTCCACCCTGCTGGGCAACCTCGCCAACCTCGGACTCAAGCAACTGGTGAACACCCCCACCCACTACGCCGGACACACGCTTGACCCAGTCTTCTCCTCCAGCAAATACATCGCCTTCAGCCACTCCACCGGACTTCACTGGACTGACCACAGCTGCGTACACTTCAGCTTCAGCAAAACCACGACCCACCACCACCCGCAACAGGTTCCTCGCAGGAACTGGAACAAGATCACTGCCGACCAGCTCACCACCTCCCTCTGCCAGAACCCTCCCGCCAGAACAACGGACCCCAACGAAGCAGCCAACAACCTCACACAGTGGATCACCAACTGCGCAGATGACCTCGCACCACTGAAGGCCCCTCCCAGCGGACACGATAGCAAGAAAGCCTCTTGGTTCACCGACGAACTTAAGAACTCCAAGAAGAACTGCAGCACCCTCGAGAAAGCCTGGCGCAACGACCAGACCACAGTCAACATGACTGCCCTGAAGCATGCCACCCGCAAACACCACCAGCTGCTCCGCACCACCAAGAAGACAGCATTCAAAGAACGACTGGACAACAATGCCCACAAGAGCAAGGAACTCTTCAGCATCGTCAAAGAGCTCTCCAACCCCAGCGCCAGCAACAACGACATCACTCCCTCGCAAGACCTCTGCGACTCGCTCTCCTCGTTCTTCCACCGCAAGATCGCCGAAATACACAACAGCTTTGGCGCACCAACCACGCACTCAACCACCGAACCAACGCCACCCACCACCACCCTCTGCGCCTGGACCCAAGTCAGCACCGAAGACACCACCCACACGATGAACACCATCCACTCTGGATCCCCAAACGACCCCTGCCCCCACCACGTCTTCAACAGGACCGACTCCATCATCGCACCCCAACTCCGGGACATCATGAACACCTCCTTCAACACCGCCACCTTCCCGGAAAGCTGGAAGCACGCCGAGCTCAACGCCCTCCTGAAGAAACCAACAGCGGACCCCACCGACCTCAAGAACTTCCGCCCCATCTCGCTCCTCCCTTTTCCTGTCAAAGTCATCGAGAAGACCATCAACAGACAGCTTGCCGACTTCCTCGAGACGAACGGATTCCTCAACCACTCGCAGTCCGGCTTCCGAGCCAACCACAGCAGCGAGACCGCCCTCATCGCAGCCACTGACGACATCAGATCCCTGCTCGACAACAGGGAAACAGCGGCTCTCATCCTCCTGGACCTCTCCGCAGCGTTCGACACTGTCTGACACCGCACCCTAGTGCAGCGCCTCAGCAACATCGGAATCCAAGAGAAGGCTTAGGAGTGGATCATCTTGTTCCTCGCCGGAAGAACCCAGAGAGTCCGCCTCCCCCGTTCAGATCCGAGGCCACAGAAGTCAACTGCGGCGTACCACAGGGATCATCGCTCCGCCCCACCCTCTTCAACATCTACATGAGCCCCCTCGCAGCCATCGCACGCCAACACAACCTCAACTTCATCTCCTACGCCGACGACACCCAGCTGATCCTCTCCCTCACCAACGACCCAGCTACCGCCAGAACCAGCCTACACGAAGGAATGAAAGACGTCGCCAAGTGGATGAAGAACAGCCGCCTGAAACTGAACTCAGACAAGACGGAAGTCCTCATCCTGGGGTCAATGCCCTCCGCCTGGGACGACTCCTGGTGGCCCCTTGACCTGGGCACCACTCCCAAACCAACGGACCACGCACGTAACCTGGGCTTCATCCTGGACTCCTCCCTCTCGATGACCAGACAAGTCAACGCCATCTCATCATCGTGCTTCAACATCCTGCGCATGCTCCGAAAGATCGTCCGATGGATACCCACCAAAACCAGGAAGACGGTCACCCAGGCTCTCGTCACCAGCCGACTGGACTACGGAAACACCCTCTACGCCGGAACCACAGCCAAACTTCAGAAAAGACTCCAACGAATCTAGAACACCTCCGCACGACTCGTCCTGGACATTCCCCGACACAGCCACATCTCCGACCACCTGAAAGACCTGCACTGGCTCCCCGTCAGCAAGAGGATCACGTTCAGACTCCTCACCCATGCACACAAGGCTCTCCACGACCAATGCCTCAAGTACCTCAACAACCGCCTGACCTTCTACACGCCCACCCGCCAGTTACTGTCGACCAGCCTCGCCCTCGCCGCCGTCCCACGCATCTGCAGAGCCACCGCCGGAAGAAGATCCTTCTCATACCTGGCAGCCAAGACACGGAACTCCCTCCCCATCTACCTTTGGCGAACCCAGGACCATCTCTCCTTCAGGAAGCAACTCAAGACTTGGCTTTTCGAGCAGTAGCGGACCCCTCTCCCCCAGCGCCTTGAGACCCTCCCGGGTGAGTAGTGCGCTATACAAATGTCATGATTGATTGAGTCAGGACACGGTGGTTAACCGTGTCAAAGGCTGCACTTAGATCCAGGAGGATCACTACCACTGATCCTCCTGAATCCAAGATGCACCTCGCCTCTTCGATGACCGATATAAGGTCCGTGTCAGTACCCTGGCCCGGGTGAAAGCCTGTTTGAGAGCCGCGTAGTAGCTCATTAGATTCCAGAAAAGTGGACAGTTGTTGGTTGACCATTTTCTCTGCAATCTTGCTGAGTCCAGGTTGCAGTGAAATAGGCCTAAAATTAGCCAACTCCGTAAGGTCCAGCTGCGGCTTTTTCAATAGGGCCTTTACAACAGCCCCCTTCCAACTTGAAGGGACAATGCCTTGACAAAAAGAGGCATTAATTAGGTCGGTAGCCAGGGGGGAGATGGTGGAAGCAACCCGTTTGAGAATACATATCGGAACGGAGTCACTGTGACAGCTACTTTTCATGGCAGCCAGGACCTTTTGGAATTCTTCCACAGAAACTCGGTCGAAGGAGTCTAACTGAGGGCCGAGCACCATAGGCCTACTATAGGTATCTACTGTATAGTCGGGCTGTGGCAGAGTCTTAAGGATATTGTGAATTTTAGCGTCAAAATAATAGGCAAGCTCATTACATTTGCCTCCGGAGATATCCGGGGCTATGGGGGGGTCAGGAACCTTCAGAAGTTCTTTTACAATCTGAAAAATTTCTCTCGAGGAGTTGGAGGAGGATCTAATTCTTTCTTCAAAGAATGCAGCCTTAACGTTTTTAAGAGAGACTTTGTAGGCCCTAATTGCTGAGCGATAGGCTTCCTTGTTATGACTGGCCCAGTCCCTTCTCCATACGTGCTCGAGCTTCTTGCATCCTTTCCGTAAGGCTCTGAGCTCAGGGGTGTACCAAGGAGATCTACAGGCTCTGCCCTTTTTTTCAATTGATTTCTTCAGCAGAACTAAATCCAATGAACTGTCGAGCCAGTTCTTAAAGTTATTATCAGCTACCACGGGGTCGGGGTCAGGTAGGGGAATAGATTGTTCAAGCTTAAGGGTCCAGCTTTCAACTGAGAGCTTAGACCAGGCCCTTTCCAAAGAGTGCAAGGCCATGATACGCGGTAGGTCAATCTCGGCTTGCCAAGAGAAAGAGACCAGGAAGTGATCCGATCAAGGAAGAGGTAGAGGGGGGCTGGACTGGAGTGATAGGATGTTGGAAAAAATGGGGTCCAAAAGATGGCCTTTTATGTGAGTAGCATCCATATTAATAAGACCCCAAACCATATGATTTAGGATCCAGCTGAAGGTCAGCCGCTACTTTATCATGGGGGGTCGTTAAGATGCAAATTTAGGTCTCCCAGTACAATGAAATTGGACGCAGTAGAGGCCAAAACAGTTACTGTTTCCATAAGTGAGCTAACAAAGTGCCCCAAACAGCTCGGGGGGCGATACACCAGCAGGCCTGATATAGAAATGGTGGGAGAGATTTGCAAAACGAAATGAGAACTGTCACAGTCAGAAATACTACCATCCTCCATCCTGCAAATAAAATGGTCTCTGTACAGGATAGCTACCCCACCCCCTCTCCCAATGGGCCTGTTCTGTGATTGAATAAGATACCCTGGGGGTAGCGAACATACAATATCGGCTTCCGAATTCAGGGATAGCCAAGTTTCCGTCAGAAACAGAATATCTAATTTATGATCCTGAATCATGAGGTTGATTTCCAGAGAATGTTTAGGGAGAGACCTACAATTCAATAGGGCCATATGCACGTTAGTACTAATGGGTGTATCATGTTTCCTTCCCTGTGAAATCTGATTACAGAGACTACAATAGGTGTATATGTCATCTGGCCTATGTAGATAAGAACAATTGGGATTTTTCATAGGTCTAAGTTGAAGCAGATCCTTCCGCTAGTAGCAGATCGAGTGTTTCAATGAAAGGGGCATTCATTTGGGCAAGTATGGTGGACCTGACCAAAAGCCCTTTCTAATCCCTCTTGTTCATGAGCCTTGATGTGCCCCCATTGTGCACTCTTCATTGCATAGCAAGGACACTATGTGCCTACCTCAATTACCATTATGTGCATCTGTGAATATGTGTTTTGCATACCACAGTAGAAGCATGTATCTTAAACTAACCTATGAGGTAAATACAGTAATTATCTTGGCATTTTAAGTGGTACTCCACATACGATTGGTCATTTGATTCCCTTACCTAACAGATAAAAGTGAAGGAGATATTTCTCTTTCTCCCCATGCAGGATCAGCAGTCAAGTTCAACATTCAGCTCAGATTCTTTCTGACCGAGATCATCTGTTTCAATTCCGACCGCATAATTACAATTTAGGTGGTGGGAATTGAAACCGGCTGGTCATACTGGCTGGAGACCAACCCATAATCCATATGGACGGTGCTTTATGCCATTCAGATTATGATGCTCAGTTTTCGGCAGGTTTTCCTAGCAGGGCCCCTTTCTGTTTGCGGCTCCGGTTTGGGGCCTAGGGGGCACCTATGGTACCCCCTTGTTGATCCCTGCACCATGTGGCAGGCACCCTGAGGTGCCTGTCAGGCGTCGCAGGGATGAGCACAACTTCCCATTTCCCTATGGGAGCTTGTGCTACAGCCGGTTTACAACCATAGCACATGCTCCCACAGGGAAATGTGAGTATGCCATGTGTGGTCACATTGTAATTAGGTGGTCGGGACTGCCGACCGGAGGTCGGTCAGACCCGTATCCACGTCCGCCCAACATCGTAATAAGCACCTAAGTATCACCAGCCATGATATTGTCAGAGTAATAAATGACACAGAGTGCTATGGAGTCAGACAATAATACTGCTGGCACTTGGGTGGCTACATCCTACACATGTAGATGAGTAGAGTGACATGCATGTGGACGTCTCAGTGACACCAATTGTATGTTTACTGTTTGTTAGTCTCCCTCCTGGATTTGCAGAGCCTGAGCAGGTCACTGATAACACTGAACAATTTGTAGGGATTCAGTTTCTAGAGCTCAATGTACATTTTAAAATTTCTGATAGTAAAGCATATGGTTGAAGTAACAGAGAATGATGGTGCACAGGCATGTGAGATTGTTTGCACTATCTTCTGGTACACAAGATAGACTATGGCTACCTTTGGATATAGCAGATGCCTGAATATTGACCCTTTTGCAGCTGAGTGATGACTTTTAGGTATTGTTGTATACTTGGAAAAACTAGTTGAAGAACAGTCTGGTTCAATTAAATGTGTATGTTATTCAGTGTTCTCCGAGCAAGCTGAACATGGTAAAAGTTTGGACTTATGGTTCTTGTTTGTGGGGGCAGAGGGGATCTTTTAAGCCCTCTTACCCACTGGGATGCAAGCCTTCTGGAAGGCAATGCAGTGTTTTGGCAATTTTATTCCCTTGGTAGAGAGCAGGGCAGCCTCTGTTATGTGCCTTGCAGATAGAGGTAGGAATTTTAAGGCAGTGATATTTAGTAACTCTCCTCCGCTAAATTATAGACGTAGTAAATAGCCTAATTTGAGCATAGATGCTGAAGGTACAGTTCCATGAAGTCTGTAGTAACAAGGCAAAAGGGGAGACACACATTCCTAATTATTCATAATTGCTTCTTAAGTAATTTAAAGCAGGGAAGCAAGTGTTTAGATATATGTCATGCTGCCCTGCAGTATTATGCCCATCAATGCAGAGATTATAGAAATGTGTTTTACAATCCTACAAGGGATTCGACCTACAGAGAAGAGCCTATAAAATAAAGGAATAAGAACTGATGTGCAGGGTCATGTCCTCCCACAAGTTGTTTGAAAATAGTAAACTCAGCAACTCTCAAAATATGCTATAAGTATGTGGTATTACTTAAGTGAAAGAAGGAGTATCACCATTGAACCAAAGCGTTGGTCCTAATGGGGTGTAGGGAGATGGAGAGAACAGAAGAAAATTGTTCTTTTGTTAGTAGACCCCTCACTCACCAACCTGGTTGGTGACATGTTTCATCATTGGGGTCCCACCTGGACAGCCGAGTGCCATCCGGGTAAGCTACGACACCTGACTACAGTGGAGCGGGTTGTTTTTTGTGAATGTGGTGCAAAAAAGGGTGAGATTAAAAATTGGCCAAGTATAACTTCTAGGAAAAAGATTTATTCTGAAGCTACTGGACAATGTTAAAAACAGTTCTTCTATACTTCCGTTGGCTTGATTGACCGACAGTATCTATGTGAGTGTGGAAAAAGGTCTACATGTTTCAACCTGTGGTGGGATATACCAGGTTTTTGTCAGGACCAAGTGAAGGGAACCTGGGCGGTATACCCTCGCTAAGGTGTATCCAACCCTCGGTTCCACAAACCTAACTGTGTACTTACAGTTGGTGTCCTCACAACCTAATTAGGCGAGGAAAAAAGGAGAAACCTGTGGGAAAAAGAAAAAGTCACAAACAAACAAATTACGTGCCTGTAACGTAGTATTTCAGTGGGTGTAACGTAGTTTTTCAGTGTATAACGTGCTCCATGCTCTTCCCTTCATACTGGTCGAATCAAACCCATAAAGTGCATACTAGATAATGAGCCACTTTTGGGAATGAGTGAGGGTGCCCTTATGGGCGAGGAGGATTTTTGGGCTATTCCACCTTGTCAATCTCCACGCCCAAAATCTTGGTCCCCCTTGGCGGTGCAGATCATGGCCCTTACCTTAGACAACTCCCTAAGGGCCTGCAACGGGCGTACATCGTCCGACACTCCATCGACCTGTACTATCAATAAGAGGGGCCAAGAATCTCGTTTGGACTACATCATGGTTGAAATAAGGATGTGGTCCAAAGTTATTGATTTCAGGGTAATTCCCAGGGCAGACAGTGATCACAACGCTCTATCCTTGGAAATGGTTTTTCCGGGATCGATGGAAACTCCAATTCCTGATTTGAATGAAACAGGTGAAGGGTTGCTTTTATCAAATAATAGACGCAGGGTAAAATGGGTAAATTGTTGGGGTCCCCAGATGACTTAGCTAAATTATATAGTCGGGTTCTCCCTCAACTATTGGAGGTTGAGGCCTTAATCACTCAAACCTCAAATGTAGATTTCAACGGAACATTACGGTCTATCCATTCGGACTTGGTTTCAAGTCTGGCAGAGGTTCTTAATCCCCAGGTCCCGGTGAGGAGGAAAAGAACACCAGCTTCGTCCTGGTACAACTCAGCCTGTAGAAAGGCTAAGGCGGAGCTCATTCTGGCAGTAAATTCTGCTAGTAATACTTCTAAAATCCGTGCTCTGAGAATGCACTACAAGGAGACAACGGGTAATGCAAAAAAAGAATGGGATATGGATAGGTGGTCTAATTTGACCACTGCTCTGGAATCAAAGGATGTCCGCAGATTCTGGACATTAGTCAGCACAGGCTCAGGGGAACCAAAACCAGCAATAGAACCCAATATTGAACCATCGGTTTGGGAAGCACATTTTAAAGCTCTATACCTAGATGACCATGTAACAGATGGTCTCACGGCACCCACAGTTTTAAATAACCAACACGATGCATTAGAGTTTACCTTGGAGGAGGTTTTCCATGGGATAGGCAAACTTGCAGTGGGCAAGGCTCCGGGACTTGATAAACTCCCAGGGGACCTTTTTAGGCATCAACCAGAGATTTGGGGCCCATATCTGCTTATTATTTTTAATGCTGTCCTGAGAGGCATGGAGTTACCCTGTACTTGGCTGGGAGCGGAAATAGTCCCGATTTATAAGAAGGGCTCTCCTCTGCTCCCAGCCAATTACAGGCCCATCAGCCTCATAGATGTTCCGCAAAAAATCTTTGCGCGGCTCATTCTGGATCGCTTGCTAGAATGGATGGAGGAACATGATGTTCTAAGTCCTCTTCAGGCGGGGTTCAGAAGGAACACGTCCACCATGGACCAGATCTTTCGCCTGATACTATTGTATTGGAAAACGGCAAAGATCGAGGGTGGCAGCCTCTACATGGTGTTCGTGGAACTCCGGTCAGCGTTTGATCTAGTCCCACGGGGCAAACTTTGGGGGGTTCTTAATGAACTTGGGGTTCCACCACAAATCTTGCATGTGCTGATGAGGTTACATGAGGGGAATTTCGCACAGGTTAGATGTGGTAGGAATGGTGCGCTGTCACCAAGGTTCCCTGTTGGTAGAGGTGTGAGACAGGGCTGTGTCTTGGCACCGACCCTGTTCTGCCTCTACGTTAACGGTGTTATTTCGCACCTGGACAACATCCCCAATAATGACGCCCCAAGGTTGGCAGGAAAGAGGGTTCCGGGGATCATGTTCGCTGATGACACGCTCCTCCTTTCCAAGTCCCCCATGGGAATTCAACGCGTACTGAATGGCTTTGTGGACTTTTGTCATAGTCGTGGCCTTGCGATAAATGCCAATAAAACTAAATTTATGATATTTAACCCCCCGGCATCCACCCGTCCGAGTCCGACCCTGGGTAGTGTGAGGTTGGAAAGGGTTGCGACCTTTCAATATCTTGGGGTCACTCTACGTGAAAAACTTTCTTGGGGACCCCAAGAGGTCAAATCCGAATTGAAATTGTCACAGCTGGCGGGTGGTATTCTCAAGGTCTCAAACACATCCACATATAAGCCAGTGAGCCCAGCCTTGGAGATTTACAAGACCCAAGCAAGGGCTGCTGCTCTCTATGGCGGGGAGTTGTGGGGGCATTTATGTGGGTCTGCTATTGCCAAAACAGAAACTCAATTTTTAAGGCAGTTGCTGACAATCCCTCAGAGTACCCCGCTCCAACCACTAAGGTTAGATTTAGGACTTGGCCCAATAGAAGATGAGCTACCCCTAAAGCCCCTTAGGTTCTGGTGCAGGCTATGGACAACGACAGATTTGTTACTCTACAGGCAAGAGCTTAAGCAGATATTAAGTTATAATAGCTCTGCAAAAATTCCCTGGTTGGCATTTATAAAACATGAATTTTCAAGACTAGGCCTACTCGCCCTGTGGGATAATCTGGAAAGTGGCTGTCGTGAAGTTTCGCGCAAGTCACTAACTCTGATTTTTATGGAAAAAAAACTCAATTCTGTTATCTGTGCCTCTAATGTTAGTACTCTGACTAAATCTTTTTTAGCTTTCAAAAATTCTTACTCATTCGAGAATTGTATGGATGTTGTTTTTCCGATTTTAGCAAGGAAACTTTTTTTACAATGGAGATATGGCACCTTAACTCTAAAAGCATTTATTAGTAAATGGACAGCCTCTACTGATAAATCATACCCATGATGCAGCTGTGACACAGAGGATCAACTTCATGTTCTCTTCTTCTGCCCAGCTTACATCAAATCTAGGAAGTTTTGGCTGGTTCCACTCTGCAGAAATTTAGGTTTTTAACATTGTTTACCCGCTTTTATAATTTTTAAGACTGACACATCCAGGTGTATTGTATTTGCACTTTCTAAGTATTTGTTAGCTATGTGGTCCAACCGTCGCCAATTAATTGATATCGAACTCTAAGGATCATTTACTTTGAATCAAATTTCACATGCAAAGATGTAAATATGTTTCCATGGATTTTATCATGTTAATTTAAATGGATTTTATATATAATGCTTTTATCATGTTTTTCTCTGCACTCTTTTATGGCCAGAATGGCCGAAATAAAGAATCTTTGAATTGAATTGCATACTAGATAGTGGCCAAATGCTAGCACGGGCTAGCAATGTGATCTTAGTATGCATAAACTGGATGTGCTGCAAAGCTAGTAGAAATGCAGATGGATGATTCACGGAAAAAGGCCACATAGCCTGTGACCTAATTATGTCATTCAAACTCATACACTATCAATATTGGTGTGATGGTATTTAAATAGCACTTTCATCCTTTTTAGAAAGTTAACAACGTTCACGCTATTCTGTGCGAACGTATGTAATGCATACATGTCAACTGAATTTTAAATAAAGCATCATTAGCTCGTGGTGGTCAAGGGAGGGTGGAGGGGGGAAGAAATATAAAATCAAGGTGAGCACTCACTCGAAATACGAGTAGGTTATGCTTCATGGGAGTGAGGATCGAACATGTCCCTCCTGAAGCAATAGCTGTATAGGTAAAAACGGAAAGAAATCATTAATAAACACGATGGAGAACATCACCGGATATGGCGGAAGCAGCGGTCGGTAGACTGCCGTCCGCCCGACTTGCCGTTACTTACTGTGTCAGGAAAGGGAACATGCCCTTCTGCCTAGATGTCATCCTCTGCTCCCAGTAGCTGTAGAGGGGAGAGGGCTATGGCGTTAAGTGCCGGTGACTTCCGGGTGGGGACGTGGCGTGGCGTCATGTTGTAAACGTGACGTCGGGTTGCTAGGCAACCCCCAAGCTGATGCTACGGTGGAGCACGGAGTCGAACGACCAACCGCGTGAGCTCATGATTCAATAAAGTTAAATTGAGGCAAAAAACACAGAGGGAAGCGGGTCAATAATCACTTAAATCGGAACAGGATAATTTTACACGGATAAGGTCAAAAAGGGGCTCAGGATGTAAAGGTGATGGAAAATTATCACGTATGCAAAATGGGAAACACAGTGGTTTCTCGAGGTAAATGTCTCAAAGGGATGTCAATAGACAAAAAACACTTAGCAAACAAACAGTGATATTCACAATAATGGACAATGTGTCAAATCCACTGGTAAATGATATATTCAGAGATACCTGGTGGGGTATCAGGAACGAGATATGATAAACTGCACATTCATCTTTGGAGGACCGACCCCCAGGGAATGTTGTCATTTAATCCAGATATATGGGTTGTAAGCCTGTAAATCGAACGTTGCTCTTTTTCGAAGTGGCGTTGTTGCACCTTAGGCCCTGCCTCAATCTGTTCGATGATGGTCCATTCCATATCATTGGTGGTGTGATTCATCTCTAGAAAATCTTCAGTTAGTTTGGTAGCGCTCTTTCTGCATATGATTGTGCTGCGATGTTCGCATATCCTTTGTTTGATTTTCCTGCATGTCATGCCGACGTAGGATAGATTTCAGGGGCATTTGATAAGGTAGACAACGTTACTGCCATTGCAGTTGATGTGGGCAGGTTGATTCCAAATTTTCCCAGGTTCCAGAGACAGTGTTTTAGTGTTGCTAGTTAGGTGGCAAACACTGCAATTACCACATCGGAAATGACCTATCACATTTGGGAGCCCCCATGCTGTGGTAATTGATTGTATCTTATTCAGGTTGGTGTTCTTAGGGCGTGTGTTCACCAGGGAATCCGTAAGGCTGTGGGATTTTTGGAAGGAAAAAAGCATTTTTTCCCAGTGAAGGTTCCCTGTGTTAAGGATAGACCAATGTTTGTTAATTGACCTTGTCATCAGATTTGATGCTGTGTTAAAGGTGGTCACGCACGTGAGTGGTATATCATTGTCTTCAGGTATTTTGTCTTTTATAAGCACTTCCCTAGGTTGGTTGCGCGCTCTCTTCTGGTATTTCTGGAGTATCTTTTTGGGATATCCTCTGGTGGTTAGTTTCTCTGTGAGACTTCTTGCTTGTGTGTGATAGTCAGTAATTTTGCTACAATTACGGCGTAGTCTCAAATATTGCACATAAGGTAGATTTTCCCTGAGTGGTCTAGGGTGGAAGCTCTCAAACCTCAGTAAGTTATTTTTGGCAGTGGGGTTTTGGTAGGTATTAGTTTCAAGGCGGCCATTCTCCTTTGTGATGGTGCTGTCCAGAAAAAACATTTTGTCTTTGTCGATGGTGTTAGTGAATCTCAGATTCTGGTCACAAGTATTGATCCAATTGATGAATTCATGGAGTGTTTCGAGCGGTCCTTGCCAGATGGCAAGGACATCATCACTATATCTCTTCCAAAAAATTATGTGATTGTGGAAGTGATTCTGGTCATTGAGTATGAACTTCTTTTCGAAATCGTAGACGTAGAGTCCTGCCACGCTAGGGGCAAAAATACTTCCCATGGATATACCCCCTGTCTGGAGATACAAAGTACCCTCGAATTCAAAATAGTTCTTTTTCAGTGCAAGTCTTGCACATTCAAGGATACATGTCTTGGGAGTATTGTAAGTCCAAGGACTTTCATTGAGGGTTTTTGCTAGAACTGATAGGGTGTCGTCCTGGGGAATGCTGGTATACAGGCTTTCGATGTCGAAACTGACCAGAATGGTGTTATCAATCACAGTGATGTCTTGGAGTAGTCTGAGTAGACTCTTAGTGTCCTGTAAATAGGTGGTAGTTCCTTGTACAAGGGTCTTGAAAAAGAAATCGAAAAAGCAAGACAGAGGTTCCAGTAGGGAATCAATACCGGACACAATAGGTCTTTCAGGTGGAAAGATCTTGCCTTTGTGCATTTTTTGCAGTGTATAAAAATACGGGATCCTGCCCTCGTTGCTGCAGAGAAAATCAGCTTCTTGTTTGGAAATTTGACCCGCCAATTCGGCATGGTCAACCAAGTTCTTGATTTCTAGTCTGAGTTCATTAGTGGGATCTGATAGCAACCGGTTAGGTTTGTGGAACCGAGGGTTGGATACACCTTAGCGAGTGTATACCGCCCAGGTTCCCTTCACTTGGTCCTGACGAAAACCTGGTATATCCCACCACAGGTTGAAACATGTAGACCTTTTTCCACACTCACATAGATACTGTCGGTCAATCAAGCCAACGCAAGTATCGAAGAACTGTTTTTAAGACTGTCCAGTAGCTTCAGAATAAATCTTTTTCCTAGACGTTATACTTGGCGATTTTTAATCTCACCCTTTTTTTCACCACATTCACAAAAAACAACCCGCTCCACTGTAGTCAGGTGTCGTAGCACACCGGGATGGCACTCGGCTGTCCGGGTGGGACCCCGATGATGAAGCATGTCACCAACCAGGTTGGTGACTGAGGGTTTTTCTAACAAAAGAACAATTTTCTTTTGTTCTCTCCATCTCCCTACACCCCATTAGGACCAACGCTTTGGTTCAATGGTGATACTCCTTCCTTTGTTTATATAGATTAGGGTCCAGGGGACCAGGAGTACCTCCCTCCACTCCGTGGATAAACCCTTACTCTCCTTTTTGTTACTATGTATTACTTAAGTGAGCATTTGCAGGTCGCCAGAATTTCATTGTGTGCAGTTGCAAGAAGGAATTGGCCAATTGTGTGGAAGGCCTTGACCAATGTATCAGGAATTGGAAAAAGTCCAGATATATGGTGGCGGGCATGTCTTCTACCACCTTTCAAAGTTTAGTGGGGAGTAGCACAGCTATTTTAGTTTTTAGAACTGGGTGAGATAATGGTGGCCAAAATGATGGTGGTATGAATTAAATAGAACCAGTGACAATGACGAGCCATTAGGGGACTTCACATTGCATATTAAGGTGAGATGAGAGAAATTCATCGATTATCACTGCTTGTTCTCTGATAACAAGAGAGGAGAAACAGTGAAACCTTCAACTGCTGTGGAGGAGCTTGTGGAGGAGAAATTGGAGGTTCCCCACATTAAATGTCTATCTTAGGTTTAGGAGAATAACAGTACTACCCCCTTGATTCTATATAGAAGATGCCATTCCAAAATGACAGCACTGTGAATTTTAGGTCTCGCTGAGTCAGTGCATGCGCTGCTTGGTGAGACATTTAGTCTGTGGTCTTTCAAAAGTCCTACTAGATGCTATGCTTTTGCTGGCCACGGTGGGGGAAGGGGGGTACGCGCACAATGATGAGCAGAGGCACCATATGGTTTTCCTCTCTCGTCATTGTGGGCGCACATCGCACACCACTCGCCAGACGTGCAGCTGTTTTTTTCACTTTTTCCGCCACACGCCCACCACTTGCGTGTTTCTTTTTTCTATCAGCCGTGCTGTGTTTGAGCTCCCTCAAGAAGCTCCCATGGCACCCTGCAACTGAGCCCCCTCTTCGCTGAATAATGGATTTTATCCTGAAAGAAAGGGGTCTGAAATATTCTAACAGAGTAGGGTAGGGAAAATCTGATGTCCAGACCAGAACACGGACAGTCTGACAGCGCTGCAACGAAAGATCTGATCTATTGCCTCAGTGAACAGCGGGACTTTCATGCAAATCCTTGCTGGTGGTTTCACATGGTGATTATATCTCACCAGGGCAGCGCGTTGTGTTCATTCACAACCCCTTTAAATTTGCGGAGGCCACCTGTTGCTTAGGCAACACATGCAATACAAGGGTACCATTAACCTTGTGTTGTTTACAGTGTAACTGTCGTGCTTCAATGTTGGTTGTTGTTTTTAATATTAATATATTAGTGAAGTCTCTGAGGTTTAAATCATCCAGATTCGACACTTCATTCTACAGTTTTTCTAAAGATGACGTCAGAGCACTCTGTAGTGACCAGGGTTCACAGTATTCGTTTTTAGTGCACGTCATTGCATCAAAGTTGGTCCCAAGCTTGGCCCTTTCATATCACTTGGTACAAACTGGTATGATTATATATGATTGCACAAAGGTTCTTATAATGCAATTTTTAGTGTCTATGTTCAAGTATATTCAACGCCATGTTTTTTTTGCGAGTCCCGAGCATATTATGCTGTCCTGTTTATTTGAGCCGCCAGTGATTGGTTTTCTTTAAGTCGAATGGTAACAAAATCTGTGACTGCCGCAATTAATGGGAAGTGCTCATTCTCGTGGGCTGAGTGAGTATTCATCACCTACATAGATTCTTAATGAACGCCCACGTGTCGCAGTGCAGTGATGAGAACAGCTTCTAACCAGCAGCAGCAAGCGTATGCTTATGTCTGTGCCAAGCAAACTGATCAGTTGAGAGAACGCTGCAAAAATATCAACAACAGAATGTTTGGTGCATGCCAGTCATCTGGCAAAGAAGGCTTGAGGGGTTCAGGTGTTAAGCGCTCCTCTCTTTTCACGTTCATGTGATAGACAGTGCGCTTCTCCTGGTTAACTGCTGTACAGACAAAACCATAGAACTCTAAAAGCAGCCTATGCTGTAATTTTATACTGCAAAACTGAACAGACTTTTCTGCTTTTGCAAAATGCAAAAGGCTGATCCAGTGTGTCACCTTCTGCTACACTGGTTTTATCAGATTCCGGAGTCACATGCACATTTCATACATAACATGCTACCCCTAGTCGCATAGGGTTGCAATGTTTGTTTTGTTATGGAAAGTGTCTGTTGCCAGCGTAGGACTGGCACAAAAAATAGTCCTGGAAACCAAAATAAAAGTGGCGTCTGTTAGCGAATCAGAAGCACACTTTTCCAAATCAGGCCTCTTTTGAACTTGTAAAAACAAGTTGTATATGTGGTTTTTGCAAGGTATGGGAGACTGCATGCAATGTTTCTTTTAATGTAAGGGAAATCAACAGTAAAAACGGACCCAACTAACCCTAAAACCGGCCCAAAATCTGCCCCCTAAAAAACAAGCATTGACATAGCCAATAGGTCTCGCCTTTGGGGCCTTATAAGTATTTAGTTATGCAGCACAATATCCTTGGTGCAGCAACATCAACTGTTGCATGGCTAAACACTTATAAGGTCTCAAAGGTGAGACCTATTGGCTATGCCAATGCTTGTTATTCCCTGGCCAAAGTGGACACCAGGTTGATGTATTTGCGAAACAATTATTTTCACTATCACTTGCTCTATCAGATCCAGTAACATAGTGAGGCACTCATTTGGATAAAGAGTGTTTTTTCATAACATTTTTTGTAACAAGATCTGTTCACAACTAACAGAGATCGATTGATGAGGGCCAAAACATGCAGAGTAACAGTACTGTTTAACCCCTTTCATGCTCATGACGGAAATGTTCTGTCATGAGCACAAGTGCAAGTGTGCTCATGACAGAACCATTCCGTCATGAGCACACTTTCAAAAAAATCAAGGTAGTTCCCTTTTTTTTTTTTAGCTTTTGGGGTGGGGAAAACTTCCCCGGCATCCCAAAGCATGGTTAGGGTTTTCATTGTAATGACGATCGTGTGCATGGTGCGCTGTCGTCATTACAATGAAAACGAAACTGAACAGTTTCGGTGTTTGTGGGGCTATCTCAGCCCCCCAGGCACCAAAAACATGGGAGGGGTATCATTGGAAAGGGGAGAATCTCTCCTTTCCAATGGTACCCTTCCATTGTGGATCCTGGCTTTGGGATTGCCCCAGGAGGGCGATCCCCAAGCCGGGATCCACCCACTAGCCACCATGGAGGAGAGAGCGGCCCCTTGGGCAAGGGCCTTTGCTCCCCCTCATAAAATGTTGCCATACAGCCTTTCTGCCCCCTTTGGGGGGAAGATAAGGGCAGCAGCCCCCAATCTGCCCCCGGGGGAGCAGAGCGCACCCTAGATGCCAGGGATTTTTTTTATAGGCCAGGAATGGGGGCTGCCAAGAATGGGCATGCCAATTCCTCCACTCTATCCCCCCAAAGAAGGCATTAGACTTTCTGCCCCCCCCCAGGAGACAGAAGGGGCAATAGCCCCTGATCTGCCCTTCCTGGGGGGGAAGCAGAGAGCCCACTAGGCCCCAGGGATTTTTTTATATATACTTAGGGGTGGGGGCTGCCCAGAATTTACATGCCAATGCCCCCAACCAAAAAAAACCCACAGTCTTTCTGCCCCCTGACCTGCAATAGCCCCTATCTGCCCCCGGGGGGGAGGCAGAAAGCCCCCCAGGCACCAGAGATTTAATTCCCTCAAAGTTTGGAGTAGGGGCTGCCCAGAATGTGCATGCCAATGCCCCCAGCCCCCAAACAAATGCCACAGTCTTTCTGACTCCCCCAAGAGGCAGATGGGGGCAGTAGCCCTGATCTGTCCGGGGGACAGAAACACACGTGTCAATGCCTCCACCCCCCAAAAAAATGCGACAGTCGTTATGCCCCCCCAGGAGGCAGATGGGGGCAGTAGCCTCTGATCTGCCTCCCCGGGGGGAGAGAGCCCACTAGACACCAGCCATTATAAAGGCTGTTTTATACATAGGGGAGGGGGCTGCCCAGAATGGGCATCCCAATGTCCCCACCCACCCGAAGAAATTGCCACAGTCTTTCTGCCCCCCTTGGGGGCATATCGGGGCAATAGCTCCAGATTTTCCCCCTCCCTAGGGTGGCAGAAAGCCCACTAGGCACAGACTTCTGTTGGAATGTGCCTACCTGTGGATTTTGGGTCCTACTGCAGCTGGCACCCAAAAGAAACCTAGCATATGCATACATTTTTTAAAACTAGACACCCAGGGGAATTCAGAATGTGGGACTTATGTGGCTCTCACTTGGTTCTATTACCCAAAATCCCTTGCAAACCTCAAACTTTGTCCTATCACCTAGAGTTCCCCTTGATCTCGTAAGTAAATGTTTTTTTAAAAAAAATGTAGCTCTTAGAACTTGAGGTGCTATACCGTTAACCCCTATGTTTTTGGCTCTTCCCAGTCACAGGCGTTTGGCCCACCCACACAAGTGAGGTATCATTTAACTCGGGAGAACAAGTGGAACTCTGGGTGGTAGGACATTTGTACCGTTACGTTGATACCATGCAAAAAGTTATGGAAAAAGGGATTTTTTCAGCTAAATTCGAGGTTTGCAGGGGATTTTGGGAAAGGAAACATTGGGGAATCCATGCAATCCATACCTCATTGGACTCCCCAGGGTATCTAGTTCTCCGAAATGTATGGGTTTGGTAGGTTTCCTTAGATGGCTTTGAGCCTGGGGCCTCTTGCAAAACCACATTGTTTTGTGATAGGTAATTTTGATGTCCCCTCAATAAGTTTTGGGGCCTTGCCTGTCACGGGCACTTGACCCACCCATGCAAGTGAGGTACCATTTTATTGGGAGACCTGGAGGTTTGCTGGGCGTTAGGAAATTTGTGTCAGCCCGGTGGTCCCACAACTTTCCCACACAGAAATTTGAGAAAAATGTGATTTTTTCATCTAAATTTGAGGTTTGCAGGGGATTCTGGGTAGGAACATTTTGGGGGGCCCCACGCAAGCCATACCTTTATGGACTCCCCCGGATTTTTAGTTTTCAGAAATGTATAGGTTTGCTAAGATTTCCTAGGTGCCGGCAGAGCCAGGGTTCAAAATCTACAGGTAGGCACTTTGCAAAAAAAAGGTCAGTTTTCACAGTGAAAATGTGTGGCCATGTTGCGTTTTGGGCTATTTCCTGTCATGGTCACTAGGCATACCCACACAAGTGAGGTACAATTTTTCCCTGAAGACTTTGGGGAATGCGTGGTGGATGGAATTTTGTGGATTCACACAGATTCCAGAACTGTCCACACAGAATTGTGAGGAAAATGTGTTGTTTTTTTTACAAAGTTTGAGGTTTGCAAGGGATTCCGGGTAACAGAACCTGGTGAGAGCCAAACAAGTCACCACTTCCTGGATTCCCCTTGGTGTCTAGTTTTAAAAATATATAGTTGTGCTAGATTTCCCTACATGTTGGCAGACCTAGGGTTCAAGATCTACAGCTAGGCACCTTGCAAACAAAGGGTCAGTTTTCAGTGTGAAAATGTTGTGAATCCACGTTGCGTTTTGGGCCGTTTCCTGTCCTGGGCACCTACCCACACAAGTGAGGTACCATTTTTATCAGGAGACTAAGGGAAACACAGAATTGTAATGCAACTATTATTACATATTGATTGCAATGCATTTCTTCCTTCCAAATGTAAGACAATGTGTAAAAAAAGAAGTCATTCTGAAAAATGTCCTATAATTCACATGCTAGGATGGGTACCCACAATTCTTGAGATGTGAAAATAGCTACTGTTTCTAAACTCTATATTTTGTTCCCATTTCAGAAATACGTAGATGTCTTTCATACTGATTTTTCCTTCTTTATATTTTCCCAAATTAATTTCCATATACCCGGTACACAATAAAAAAACATTGCAAGAAGCTGCTCAGTTATTGGCTCTGTGTTCCTCGGGTTCTTGGTGAACCTACAAGTCCTAGATATCCCTAAAACCATAAAGGTCCAGCAGATGTAACCGTATATTGCTTTCAAATATCTGTCATACTTAGTAAAAGTCACAGGTGAAAACTTTGGCACAAATGGCAGTTTTTTTAACTCATTTTCAATTTTTCCTCTCTTCTACTGTTAGTTCCTATACAAAAACTTTCAAGGATCTACACAAATGACCCCGTAATGAATTCAAAATTGTGTTTATTTTCCAGAAATGTATAACTTTCTAGGATTCATCATTGCTTTCATACCCATTTTTACCATTAACTGGAAGGATGTTGAAAGCACAAAAAAGCAAAAAGAGGCTATGTCCCAGTAAAATGGCAAAACTGTGTAAAAAATTGTGGTTTTCTGATAAACGTTTGCTTGTCCCTGAAAGCTGGGAAGATTGTGATTTCAGCACCACACCCCTTTGTTTATACCATTTGCAGGGAAAAAACAGACGCTTTCATCTGTAGCCCTTTTTTCCCATTTTTCAAGAAATTTCTGGGTCCCCTCCAGGGAATCAACAAACCTTGGGTACTTTTAAAATCCTCATGATGTTGAAAGAAAGGGATGCAAATTTGGCATGGATACCTTATGTGGTCAAAATGTTACAGGGGCCTGAGCGCGAACTACTTCAAATAGCCAAAAAAACCCTAGCAGTGAAGGGGTAAAGGTTTGAGAAGCCACCTAAGGAGATAGTCAGTGGAAGTGGTTGTAGCTTTAAGCTATTCAGGAGGGTGCAGATTTTTAAAGAAATCTATTGAAAATGAAACAAATGGTTTATTTCTGCATTGGACAAACTTGAGGATGAAAAAGTGTTTTTGGGAGATATCCAGGTTTTGCAGCCACCTGAAAGGTTGTCATCGTGGTTTAAATCTGTGAGAAAAATGGTTAGACATGGTCTTGCATGTGTGGTGGGTAGGAGAGCAGCATGAGTGAGAGTAGTTTGGCAAACATTATTGTTTACAGAAGGAAAATGTTCTTTGGCAGTGATTCTGAACATTATCACTGATGTGGGCTAACAATCTGGCTTTGGTGATGTAGATATTCCTGTTGAAGGCTTTAAGGTGAAGTTTAGCTTCTATTGTATTGTTCTCTTGTGTGTTCTGCCATCTGGTTTTATGTTATCTTGGCTTAACATTTTGATGGTGTATAAAAGCATCTTGTGGTTGTCAAGACTATGATTTACAAAATTGCAGGTTTTGTGACTACAAAACTCAAAGTCCCAACAATTGCAAGATACAAATGTCTTTATAATTCACAATGTGCACTTTTCATGTCATTGCATATCATTATAAAAAAGATGTGTGAAATGGCATTTTATTCCTTCATATCGATTATCAATGAAATGTGTCTATCTTTTATTTGCCTCGGTTTTCTTTGCAAACCATTGATTGGATAGCAATACTCAAAAGGGATGGTAACCATTTGTCCATAAGGGACAGGGCCAGACTGGCCATGGCGAGGACCAGGCATTTCCCCAGTGGGCCGCCACAGTGGGAACCAGTTTTGGACCCTTGGGGGCCTTTTTTTGTTACCGGGGGCCAGTTTTGCAGCATAGCCCCTGTAACAAAAGCAGCTGCAGTGTTTTCGCACCATCCCCACCCCAGCGGCCAGTCGGACTAAATTACCAGAGCCGGTTTGTGTTCCCAGTCCGGCCCTGATGAGGGACAGATTTCTCTCTATGAATGGGAGCTGTGTACTAAGGAGAGGACGCAAGTCGGTTCAAATGTACTGCTCTAGTTTCATCCCAGTGCAATTCCAATCATGCCAGTGTTCATTGTTGATTTTAGCCTAGATAGCAATTAAACAAAGAGCTGGCATTCTGCAAAGGTGAATATAGTGATGGGAGTTGGCTCTTCTCCACAGGCCTCCAATCCTTCATTTGTGTTCCTTTCAACAGAATTCACAAACCATATACTGCCTCATTAGTATTAATGAGGCAGGATTCTGTGAATCCTTTTTGTATTGTAATGTATCTGTGCATCTGTTGCGCTATAAAACATTTTTGGGTCATAAACAATTTGCTGTACAACAACAGTGATGGTTTTGTGACCTGAAAGTGCTATGTGAGACCCTTAGTTGCAAAGTAAACGAATCTTCTTTTGTGGGACTAGGATCTACATAGTTTCATGATGGCTGCAGAACTCAAAGACTTGCAGAGGCCATGGTAAGTGGAGTAGGATGTCTTGACACAGCATTCAAAAAGGTTTGCAGACTTCAATGTACATAATAAACATAACAATTCTACCTATCTTTAGCTTTATCCGAGGGGCCACTGCCTGCTCCTGAAAAAAAATTCGATCAACATTCTCAAGGGGAAAGAGGTCCCTTGGGGACACCTTCTTGTTTGCAAATGGCTTACCACTTCATTTGAGAAGGTGATAAAATATTCATGTTTTGCGATCGAATATCGGTCGATCGGTCGCAGAACATTAATACATACCTCTTCCCAATACCCATTCAGTATGTATTCCCAAACCCAAATTATGTTTTGGCGACTTGTTTTCGAATAGGAATTTGGGTTTTGTGACAAAAAAAATGACATTTTGTGGTCACAAAGACTCCAATGTTACGAATAAGAGCCTTTTCCACAGTAAAATAGCTTTTAAAATGAGGGTCTGTGTCTTTCATATAGATAATTTTCTGAACGCCATGTACCGCGGGAAAATATTGCCTTGTTAGCGACGTATTCACAACACATCCCTACATGGCGATAGCTACAGGGATCAGCTGTGAAATCTGCCGCTAACATTAACGTTAAGGCAATAGGAATTCCAGCGTTAGCAGGCGAAAACTAACGTTAGGCCTGTTAGCAATAAAGAAATCACATTAGTCAGCCTAACATGAGCTTATTGTTGTATCTATTAGAAAAACTAGTCTATCAGTCTACCCCCAATTGAAAATATGCCCCCCAAAAAAAGGAAAAGCAGAATGAAGCAGCCAGGGCCAAGTGCAGCACACATCAACAATCCCCTCAAGCCACCCAACATCCAGGATGACCAGGATGAGAGCCTGGATGCCTCGCTGGACCTGCGCTTGGAGCCTGGATGCCTTGCTGGACCTGTGCCTGGAGCCTGGATGCCTCGCTGGTCCTGCGTCTGGAGCATGTATGCCTTGCTGGACCTGCATCTGGAGCCTGGATGCCGTGCTGGACCTGCGTCTGGAGCCTGGATGCCTCGCTGGACCTACGACTGGAGCATGGATGCCTCGCTGGAGCTGCGACTGGATCCTCGCTGCCTCGCTGGACCTGCGACTGGAGCCAAATGCAGAGAAGCTGTTGATTTGATGAGTCGTGGTGGTAGACATTGAGGTGCAAAGATCGCCCGTACCTGGTGGCGAAGTCTGGCAGGTGGTATGGCGACACATTGCTGACCTGTGTTAGAAGACCACCTTGTGACCCTTGGAGCTGTTAATGGTAGAGGCGCTCCTGCGCATTAACGTAGTAAGGTCCGCTTCGCATACTACGATCCACCACTATACTGGGGTGCGCGGAGGGGATTACCAATGGTGTGTGCCGTCTCCCTGCATCACAGACGGATGATTTTGGGCTGGCCATATGCTGTGGAGGGTGAGGCCCCTGTGCTATGCCGAACTTGTGCAGCATGAGTGCTGCAATGTCACGCCTAAGGGGGGCCTGCTGCTTCAACTGCATCTGCAGGTCCACCAGCGGATTAAGTGGCAACTGCTGAACCCACCCTACTGAAATCACACCTGGCTGATGCTCCTGCTGGCTGAGTCACAGATTTGGAAAGAGTGCAGTGGATTGTGCCACGGTGTCAAAGTCCAGGTAAGGAAAATGTGGGACATGTAGCACAAGAGGGCCGGTGGTCGATTCGCTCAGGCTTAACACACATAGATGAGGCACCGGCAGAAAAAGCATTGCTCCACTGACTAAATCAGTGCAGAAGAAGAACAAAAATCACATGATGATAGCTAACTGATGTCATCATTCCATGTATCCTCAGTGGGTGGGAGGGTGGGTAGCACTACTCCAAACACGGGCAGGGCATGGGCGACTTGGCAATCCCACTCAATTTCGTTATGACTGTTTGGTGGGCCCACTCAGGCCGCCCAAAGCAGTCATGCGAACTTCCCTGTTCACAATGCAGGCTGCATTACAGCATTCATGGAGAACATACCCACTCCTCCAGCCCTTGGCTGCATGACTTGTCCCGTTGCCAGTTACCAATCCCACTGCTGCATCGCACCATTGTGATTGACTCAGGGGAGGGAGCCTGGCTGCCAACTTCCTTTTCCTGAAAGCAGATGCAGGAGAGCAGGAGCTACGAAGGCACAGGACCCGGCTTCGAGGTAGGACTTCCCTCATAAAAATGTTTGCAACACCCGCTCACACACACATCCCCGCATCCACGCCCCATCCTGTGATCTTTCCGGCGTTTACCACCTCACAGCTGTCCAGCTACCCCCAGCACTTCTCAATGGCCGCTGCTATGCACCCATGCACAGCGGGCCTACCACTCATGTGCCAAAGGCACATACGTATTATAGACGCATGCCATAACATCACATTCTATTCCAATGCATACTAATACTAGGCACATTGCAACAGTAGAGTAGGTATTGCATAGTGGAGACATTAATACCACGATTCCCACTTCAGTGAGTGCAACCCAAAACTAACCTTTGCACCCCACACCTAACTGTGAACCCAGGAATTTCTTTTTGAGCCCCAAAACACATCCCAATTTTCATAATTTACCCCAAAACACCCCCCAATTACCATATTTTACCACATAATACACCCCAAATGTCATCTCCAACAACCAAAACCCATACACACCCTAAAACCAAACAATATCCTATTACCTACCTCACAATTCTTTGTAATGGAATGCGATGTAATGATACCTGCATTGTTGGGTTTTCGTTGTAACAGCATTATAATGTAATGCCTGCATTGTAGTGGACATCTCCCGTGCCAAAGGCAAGTCATAGGCAAGCCCGTCTGCATCCATCTGTCCCTGGAAAGTGCTCAGCACCAAGCACCCTTCCTCTCTGACACTCCACTGCTATAACGCCAGCTCCCTCCACGCCATCAACCCTGGATGCCACAAGGCCTGCCAGGAACAACCTCTGTTCCGGACCGGACATCGCCATCACCATCACTTACGGCTACTAAATCACCCGCAAGGATCACCCAGACTGTAAAGGAAAAGACATTGCCATCACCCATTAGCACACTCAAGCTGACCATGCACTCTAACGACCCAACGGTGACCTTGGAACACCTCAACTTCCAGATCCGGATCAACCCCAAAACCATCAACTGCGGCACACTCATTTGCAGACCCCACAGGCCATTGACTTCCATTCTCCGATACCATTGTAGACCTCATTGCACACCAGGCTCTCCCATCCACCGATGACATCCTACTTGACAGACTCAAGTTCCACATGCACAACCCCAGTGACCAGAACATCATCCCCTCCTGTGGAAGCTCAACAACATCAGTCAAGCAGCTAGTCACTGCAGCAAGCAACATAGCAGGACACATGGTCGTGCGTTGTCTCCTCTGCCAGCTGGACCTTCAACTACAGCCACACCACTGGACTCTCCTGGACCAACCATCATTGTATACATCACGTCTTCACCATGCCCACCGGACACCACCGCCATCATCGCACACTTCGCAGATGGATCAAGGCCACCGAAGTACGTCTTGTCAACTCCCTCAGCACCACCACTACGCCTAGGCTTTCAAATGATGACACCGCAGTGCCCAAATGCAAATGATGGATATCATACTGCGCCAACACCCGAGCACCCCTCATGGACGGCACTGCGCCAGTACCTTACGCCTACATGATGGCAGGCGTAAGGTTGACGCAGTGCCACAGGAATAGGCTGGCACCATGCATTGCTGGAGTTGCGGCTTGGTTGTGACACGACTGCAGCAATGCATGACTTTAGGGCAGACAGATACATCAGGATTCCAGACGTATCTGTCATTTCTTGCATCATGGAGCGCTGTCCAGTGAATACAGCGCATCCGCTGTGTTGCAAGAAGGGGGTAGTGAAAAGTGTTGCAACACTGTCTTGTGAATTTCACGTTCGTGAATTAGGTCCAGGAATGCGCACTATCTTATTGATGGTGCACAGTCCTGCCCTGTAATTCTGTACCAGGGCAGCGCAGCGCAGGAAAATTCCTTGAAGCACAGTTTAGCAAAAAAACTGCTGAAATGAGGCCCCAATGGTTATCTCAATTTTAAGACCTAATATTTTCTGGTCTTAAAAAACTGCCTCTAGTTGCAGTTAGAGTCATTTTTTTTGGTCCTCTGGACTTAAGGAATCCCCTTGTGAATATGGAGATGTTGAGTTAACAGCAGAATTTGCATGGGAACGCCTCCCTTGCATGTCATTAGCGATAATTATCGCTAACAACAGTAGCAATCTTTTAAATTGATATTTTCGCCCAAAAACTGTCGCTAATGGCTGTTAGCAACAGCTTGTGAATATGGCAATAAAAATATCGCTGCATTAGCGACAGAAAAGTGCTCCTAAGTCCTTGAGAATATGCCCCTATGGCTCCTCATCTACCTGTCTCGTTCTCCAATGTCCTCTATCAACCTTAATAAATCACATATCTCACCGTATTTCTGTAATCTTTCCCCCCTCTCTGTATCCTTGCAAGTTTCATCCCCAGTTTTTAAGTCTAAATAACGAAGTTAAACCTTTTGTAAAGCATGATGCACCTTTAAGAGTGGTACCTCTACTAAACTAAATAGTATTGCTAAAATCTACAGACCACATGTGCATACATCAAACCGCACTACGGCTTCTCAGAGATTTGGATAGGTGATTAATAGGACTGTTATTTCATAGAAATTTCCATCAGTAGGTCTCAAGTTCGATCAATTACATTCATACGTTTTTAACTAAATAAATACGTGCATAGCACGTCCATGCTTGTTGAAAGTAACGAGCAGCTGGCACAAAAAAAGCCAAGATAATCTGAAAAATAATACCAACTGTTACCATGTTCTGAAAACCATCCCACTCGGTTGTATGCATGAGTGTACAGGATTCAAGTATGTTTTAGCATTGCGTGACATCTGCCATGCGAGTTTGATGCAAGTGGAGTTGTATGAGCCAGGAGATGGTGTCTGCTCCACAATGTGTTATTGATTTGGTTGTGACTTTGAACTAATCTGCACTGATTTTTGTGTTGGTGGAAACATCCTCTTATAAAGCTAACCCTGTGGGAATTATGCTTGACCAAAATGGCATAAATAATAGAGAGGACCATGGCATTGCACAGTAACCGCAATGTACCTGCCCTTACACAACAATGACAATTATGCATTCCTCTCATAATTCTAAACGTAAAAACATGCATTGGTATTTGGAAGTAACTTAGGGCCAGATGTACTAGTCCAACCTGCAGTCACAGACCTTGCACTTTACAAGATTTGACAGCTTGCACCACAAAATGGCTTTTTATTATTCACCAAGACCATTTTGTGATTCAGTAAAATCATCAAATGGATTTAGAAATGGATACCGATTCACAATTTAGAAGGGAGAATTTAAGGCATTCTTTCCAAATTGCAATTATTCATAATCAGATGTATTGGGACTGGAATTACAGCCGCAAACCATTGAAAAGTTTCTGCTCAGAAACTTTTTGAATAAAGTAAACTTTTTCTTAACATAGTCTATTTCCTTTAAGAAAAATGGGCGGCATGAGGACACATTCATTTTTTTTGTTAGGCATGGGAGATTAAGTGATTTGCCCAGAATCACAGGATGTTCAGGGTCATTGCCGAGACTCGACCCACTTCCCCAGATTCAAGGTCAACCACCCTAGCCATTAGACAAACTCCTCTCCCAAAAGAATTGACTGAAGAAAATCACAGATATGGTGTTCTGCTAATCCTAGAAGTCCAACCATCCTGGTAATGGCCTCCAATGTAATGGATTTGCAATTTCATACCTACCTTAATTATATTCATGAGGTAGTTCAGATTACAACCCGCTCTGAATTGGGAATTTTTCAAACAAACTTATTATACATAGATCGGGTAATAAAATCAGAATTGATTCGTACAAAGTCAGCGAGCAAATAGCGTCCGCTTTTTACAAATTGATTCTTAGTATATCTGACACAAAGACTGCAATTTGCTGTCTTCTGTTGTGATTTATTAAATGTTCCTACCTGCCTTTAAACAATCTTAAGACGGTTGTACCTGGCGTCAGTCTGTCTCAGAGTTAATATGACTTACAGCTGTCTTAACCCGTTAACCGCGGCGTAAAATCCGCCATGGTGCAGGCGTTCTATTGTGTGGGCGGGGCTGCGTCGGCCAACGGACGTGCGCAGCACTACCGAGGTGGTGCTTGCGACGGCCGTTGCCCGACGCAAGCACTTAAGGGGTTACTATAGGGCAAACTTCTTCATAAATTGGGCCCTTTTACCCGACATGGACAGTAAATTTAGCTCATAAATGTAATTTGTTTCCTGACATGAGGAACTAGGTTTGCAATTGTACATTAAGTTGCAGGTAGGTGTCTCCGCTTTTAAACACAGACAAAGGTAGGAATTGACAATGTGAACAGCCAATATCTGCTATGTGTTTATGGGAAAGAAAAGAAGCTACAAACATTACTTATGCATAAAACACATAATACTATATTAGCAGTTGCTGACTTGGCCAAAACGGGCATAGAGGCCCCAAACACAGACGCACTAGAGACAGAAAGCTTCCATCTTTTGCTTCGCATATTCATTTGAGAAGATTGTTGCCTGCAATATTTTCCTATACCCTTTCCCAGTGGAAATCACCTTTACAGCCTTGGTTAATTCTTTATGGAACTTGTGGTTAAAAGCATGCACCATTTTAGTAAGACACATTGGAACTTATCCTGGCTGTCTTTAACCTTCAGGAGAATTCAAGCTGGATCACAAACATTTTGGTGAATTAGAATATTGTTTTTGGGTGGTGCTAGTGCAGTGCCTGGGGCAAAATCACTTTACCACCATAGTATGAAGGATGATGTGATAAGATAGTTTAAGCTATTTAAGCATTTGTACGAGAGGTAAGGTACAGCATCTACACAAAAACAACATCAAAACAAACTAATACCATATTATTAGTATACAACCCTACAATAACAGTGTTCAATACAACACTGTAACATTAACCCCTCCCACGCTCATGACGAGCTCAGCTTGTCATGATCCACGGTTCTCGTGTGCTTGACGAGCTGAGCTCGTCATAAACGTTAGAACGCTCAGATGTGGGGCTAATTCCCCTGCTGTGCTGGGCGTTCTAAGGAACGGGCGTGGTCATGACGAGCTCAGCTCGTCATGAGCACACAAGAAACGTGGCTCATGACGAGCTGAGCTCGTCATGAGCACTGGGGTGCTGTGCGTGCCCCCTTCCCCCCAGCACAGCGGGGGAATCGGCCCCGCAGCCAAGGGGTTAAACCACAATGCAATGAAACTCAGCAACACAATACGACACAGGAACAGCACACCTGCTCACCATATTAGAATAGCAACAAGATGACAACAATATGGCACAACACATTACACAAACACAAAGCACGGCAACACAACAGGCAAAAAGCAATGCACCACAACTGCAAAACACATCATAAAACACATAAACATTCCAACGCCACCTACAAGCAACATAGCACTCTGACAGCATAATAACATAACACAACAAAGCAACACCACACAATAATGAATTAACAAAAAAAACACATAAGCAAACAACAGCAAAAGTATGTTGTTGTCTTGTGCTTTTGTGTTGTTTAACCCCTTCCATGCTGGTGACGGAACCGTTCAGTCATCAGTCACGGCTGAGCTGTGCTGATGACGGAACGGTTCCGTCACGACCGCGCCCTGTTCTGGAATGTCCAGCACAGGGCGCGGCTTTGGCGCCGCGGTCAAGGTGTTAAGACTCTTATTTTGTGTTGTGTTATAAATTCGCTACTGTGGACTGCTTTATGTGTTGTTATGATCTGCTGTGTGGTGCTTCTTGGTGGTGTTGCTTGTTTTGTGTTGTCCTGCTAGTTTTAAAATAAAATAAAAGGTTGGCATTCACCTATTTGATAACAATTAAAAGCTCACTGACCATCTGTTAAAAAATACAAAGCTCACACCACAAGCAGAATTGGCTTTTGATAATTTTTTATAAACTAACTCAGTGGCATTTGTAACATACATAATGGAATACTATGATATCAGCCCAACAAAATTCTATGTCAGGACCGGAGGCTTCAGATTATGCTTTTGTACCTTCTCCACTGCTTTATTACAAAAGTCGCAGCAGCCAAAAAACCATCAAATAACAACAGCCCTACCTTAGAACCAAGGATATGGGCAAAACAGAAAGAAATGTCCATAAACCACAACTCCCATGAGTCCCATTAGGCAGTCCATAACATAGTCCTTCCTTAGTCTCCACCGCAGCTAGATAGGACGTCCTTCTCATGACCACTTCCTCTTTCTTCGCTGCTTCGCAGCCAGTTAAGTGGTTTCCTCCCTTTCTCCTCAAGTTGGTGTTTCTTGGGGACTGTTAAGGGGATTCTTCGTTGTGTAATTGCTTGTATTTTATTGTGGGGCTTGTTGATGCGCTCCGTTTTTCTTTCAGAGCCCTTCTCGGTCGCGGGAGCACTTTATTGCTCTTACGCGCCTTGCCCATGTTCGAGGCCGCCTCCGGCCGCTAGGGGGAGCCAAAGCGTCTCGTTCCCCTCAGCGCGGTGTCTCGCTAGAGAGCCGCGCTGAGGAGCTCGTTTCTGACTAACGCTCGCCCGGTTGCCTCACCTTGACGCTCTCTGAGCCGGTATTCTGCCCCACGATTTATTGCATATTCTTGACGCCCCGCTGGGGTCTGTATTGCGGTTCTGACCGCGCTGCCGCCTACGGGCGTTATTTTACACTCGTGCTTCCTCTCAGATGTGTTCCTAGCGCGCAGGGAGGCAACAGAGGCCCGGTCTTTTCTAGAGGGCCAGCGCGCTAGTGGGGTGAGTGTTCCCACATTCCCGGTTCCACTGGGCATTTAATGAGTGCAGCCTTGTTTCTGCCCCAAAAATCATATCTACAGGCTACAGCCTGCTACCCTGTCATTTCTTTAGACCTTCACCCTCCTAGGAAGGGGGCAGTGTGGTGTTGCTGAACGCTTGGTTGACATGGGGGACGAGTATTATGACGAAGAGGAGTCGCAGGGCTACCTCAATGATGATGAATTCTATCAGGCCGTAGATAGCTCTATATATAGGTGCGTCACGGAGATAGTGGGGCCTATGGAGGAGCGCCTCTCTGCGCGTATCATACAGGAGTGCGAGAGGGTGACTCAGGCACATCTAGGGGTCCCGGTTAATCCTACGGCCCCGGCGGGCAGTTCCCCTCCAGTTCCTAAGAAGCCCCGTAAGGAAGGGGTGTCGAGTGGGACGCAGGGCGTGGATAAGGACGCCTTCGAGAGGCTGCGTGATGCATTCTTGGCGAAGGCGATAGATCCCTCCTCGTCGCCCTCCCCAACCCCGGGCCCCTCGGGTGTTCCAGCCGGTTCGGCCCCTTTGTCACCGGCGCCAACCTCCCCGGCAGACACCGATGACGACGAAGGGTCTGAGCGTTCTTGGAGGCCTTCAGGCTCCGCCGCCGAGATACCGCAGGATAGTTCAGGTATGCTGGATCCGGACGAGATAATCCATCCGAGGTCGGCAGCTTGGGCCCCTGGGGAAAAGGTGGCGAAGTTTGTCGCTGGCCGCCTACGCAAGCCCTTAGAGAAAGAGGCAAGGAGCTGTTTGCGCGGGGAGTGCCCTAGGCCTACGCTTGAAGGGAAGGTTGCCCAGACCCCTGAGTTGGACCCCAAGATGGCTACCTTCTTGGCGAAGTTTGTTAGGGACCCTCGCAAAGGGATTGATCGCTCCTGGCGGGCTTGCCAGGACAAGCTGTTGGACGCCATAGGTCCCATAACGAAGATTCTGGACATGGCTGAAGAGGCCAAAGTGTCCGGGGCGGTCATTTCCCCCGAAGTCCTCTCTAACTGGGCGCAGAGAGTAGTGGTGTTCCTGGGGAATGCGAACTGTGCTTTGTCCACAGAACGTAGAAGGTCCCTCCTGATTAAGTTAGATCCTAAGCTGGGAGACCTGGCCTCTTCTGAGGCAGGCGCAGTAGCCCAAGGAGGTCTATTTGGAGAGCCTTTTATTAAGGAACTGGGGAAGTTCGTTAATACCTTTACGTCCCTGGATAGGGCCCAGTCAAACATCAAACGGGTCTTCCACCAGCGTTTCTCCAGGGGGGCCGGTCGCGGAGGGGGCCGCGCGACCGGCCGTGGTGGTCAGCAACCGACCAACAGAAATCAAGGCTCCGGGCGAGGGCAGTACAACTCCTCGCAAAACTACAATAACTTCTATCCTACCAGAGGACAACGCTTCCGTGGCCGTGGTGGATTCAAGAATGCTGCTGGGACTTCCTCCAACGGCGAGTGTAATCTCGGCGGACGAGGTCCGCGTGGGGGGTCGTTTGGCCTTGTTTCCAGACGCCTGGGCCGCAATCACAGCGGATGCCTGGGTTTTACAGACTATTCGAGGTTTCCACATAGAATTCTACGATCAGCCCCGACAAGTCAGGCCACCTCCTCCAATCGTTTTCTCGTCTGCGGACGCGAGCCTAGTCGACGAAGAGGTTTCGGACCTGCTTCGCAAAGGCGCCATCTGCCCTTCTTCTCAGCACCCGATGGGGTTTCTGAGCAACTTGTTCCTGGTGGACAAAGTGGATGGTGGGAAACGCCCGGTTATCAACCTCAAAGAATTCAACGGTTGGTTAGTCTACCGGCATTTCAAGATGGAGGGGATTCATCTTTTGAGAGATGTGCTCCTTCCGCACGATTGGATGGTGCGTCTGGACCTCAAGGATGCGTACCTTGTGGTTCCTATTCATCCCCCTCACCGTCGTTTTTTGCAGTTTCGGTGGGGGGGCCAGGTGTTCGAGTTTACCGCCCTTCCTTTCGGACTTTCTTCAGCCCCTTGGTGTTTCACCAAACTCCTTCGGCCGGCGATGGAGGCTCTGCGGAGCCAGGGCATCCGGATGATAGTCTATCTAGACGACATCCTGCTGATGGCTCAATGCCCCGAGCAGTTAGATCTCCAGCTGCGCCGGACCATTGCCTTACTCCAGGGTCTTGGGTTCGTGATCAACAGCGGGAAGTCCGTTCTGATCCCGTCCCAGTCTGTAGTATTCTTAGGATTCACCGTGGATTCCATTCACTGCACCCTCAGCCTTCCTTCTCGGAAGCTGGGAAAGATCCGTCACATCCTCCGCCAGACGATCTCACGATCACACACCTCTCTCCGTCAGATTGCCCGGGTGGTGGGACTACTGTCTTCCTCCATCCAGGCAATCTTTCCGGGGCCCTTGCACTACCGAGCCCTGCAACGCCTCAAGGCGCATCACCTCCGACGGGGCCTGACGTACGATCAGGTGGTTCCCCTGTCGGACGAAGTGAAGGAGGAAATGCGATGGTGGCTCACACATATGGAGGCCTGGAACGGCAGGGCGATTTTCGGTCCTGTACCAGACTTGGTGATAGAGTCCGACGCCAGCCGTGCCGGCTGGGGCGCTCGCTGTGGAGAGTTTTCCACAGGCGGCGCCTGGTCATCCGAGGAGCAGGAGCTCCATATCAACTGTCTGGAGTTGTTGGCCGGGTCCTTCGCGATCCAATGCTGGACCAAGGACACAGTTCGTTCTTGTGTCTTACTTCGCATGGACAATATCTCGGCGGTGAGATATGTCAACCATCTGGGAGGCCCTCGATCCAAAGCCCTTTCGGACTTAGCGAAAGTTTTCTGGGCCTGGTGCCTGGCACACCAGGTGTCGGTGACGGCGGAATACTTGCCGGGTCGCGACAACCGGGTGGCGGATTGGCATTCCCGATATCTGAGGGACTCCAGTCAATGGCAACTCGATCCACAGGTGTTCAAGTGGTTGGACGATACCTGGGGACCGTTCTCAGTGGACCTCTTTGCGTCCCGTCTGGACTTCCAGCTTCCACGTTTCTTCAGCTGGAGGCCGGACCCTCTAGCGGAGGCCACGGATGCCTTTCTCCAGGACTGGAGCAGGGAGATGTCGTACGCATTTCCCCCGTTCTCGATGATACTGAGAGCGGCGGCCCATCTCCGTCGCCAACGGGCGGAGGTGGTGATGGTGACCCCTTGGTGGAGGTCTCAAGTGTGGTTTCCAGTTCTTCTGGAACTTTCCTGGGATTCTCCAATCCTACTCCCCCGGTTTCCGCGGCTTCTTCTCAACGCGGACGGGGAACCCCATCATCTGCTCACGCAGAGCTCGCTTCACCTCATGGCGTGGAGGCTTTCGGGCGACGTTGGTCGCTCCCGGGCCTTTCGAGACCAGCTGAGGATTTCCTCTCGAAAGCCTGGGCAGGCAGCACGACAAAGCGTTATCGATCTGCCTGGAATAAGTGGTCACGCTGGTGTCTTCGACGACACTTGGATCCCTTGGTCGCAGGAGTTGTTCCTGCGTTGAATTATCTGGCGGAATCGGCCGCGGCAGGTCTGGCCTATCGTACCATCAATGCGATGCGATCAGCGATCTCGGCGGGCCATCAGCCAGTGGAAGGAGCGCCTCTAGGAGAGCATCCTTTTGTTTGTCGCCTACTGCGAGGCGTTCGCCTGTCTTTGCCGCCGGAACCGCGTTACTCGGTTCTTTGGGATGTTAACCTTGTACTGAATCTACTGTTGTCATGGCCGTCGAATGAGTACCTGTCCTTGAAGGAACTCTCGGCTAAGTTGGCTATGCTCTTATGTCTGATTTCGTGCAGACGAGTATCAGATGTTCGTGCCTTGGATGTCACGGCGAGGGTTTTTTCCCCTGATGGGGTGATTTTTACCTTGGGACGTCGCACGAAGTGCGCTTCACGGTCAATTTCTTATCCGAGCTTCGCGGACTCTCCCAAACTGTGTGTGGTCCGGTGTTTAAAGGTCTATGAGGACCTGACCTTGGAACTTCGTCCTCCGGGCGAACGACAGCTGCTAATCGCTCTGCGTAAGCCACACAAGGCTGTCTCTTCTCCCACCATCGCCAGATGGGTACGGTGGATCATGCAGGAAGCTGGCATCGACACGAAACAGTTCGGTGCACATTCGGCTAGAGGGGCCATGGCCTCGAAAGCCTTTGCTGTAGGAGCCAGATTAGAAGATCTGATGAGAGCTGCTGATTGGTCTTCGGACTCCACCTTTAAAAGGTTTTACTTCAAACCGGTGCTTGATATTGCCCATTTGGTGGTGAGTAAGCTTTAAACTAGCATAATCTGAAGCCTCCGGTCCTGACATAGAATCGAAATTTGCCTAGCAGTGTAACAGTAAGTTTCAATTCTATTAAGGACACGGAGGCGAGGATTATCCCTCCCGGTCTCCGGTGGATTTTACCCGCCCGTACTGCAGTAAGTAATCTGTTTTCCAGTCTCATGTGGTTGTACCTTGCTGATGTGCAATTTACGTGACCTGGATGTCCTTTCACGGCTGATGTGTGGCATTTTTCTTCATAGGAAATGAGAGTGCCAAGCAGGATCAGTGATGACATAGCGTGCCTCGCGCGAAGAAAGAGGAAGTGGTCATGAGAAGGACGTCCTATCTAGCTGCGGTGGAGACTAAGGAAGGACTATGTTATGGACTGCCTAATGGGACTCATGGGAGTTGTGGTTTATGGACATTTCTTTCTGTTTTGCCCATATCCTTGGTTCTAAGGTAGGGCTGTTGTTATTTGATGGTTTTTTGGCTGCTGCGACTTTTGTAATAAAGCAGTGGAGAAGGTACAAAAGCATAATCCTCGCCTCCGTGTCCTTAATAGAATTGAAACTTACCGTTACACTGCTAGGCAAATTTCGATTCATCTTCAAATTGTGCTGTGACCTACATTAAAATACGAAGTGACTTCTAAAGTAGTATGCACACTTGCACATACACTCAAGTGAAAGGAGACTCCATATGATATAACAATAATATGATTTCCATAAGTCACAGTATTTGTGAGCATTTCATCCATAGGCCTCATATCTTCTGATGTATGCACAGGCGACCATGGACATTCGAATATCATAGATATGTCCATTCTCAAAATTCATTTATCAAACATCAGTGCTTCTTAGTTATGCCATACTGGGCAATGCCCTTCCTTGTCAGTACTAAATGCATGTTGATAAAGGCACTCGTATATCTCTTCACATCAAAATTTCCCTATGATGGTCTGCAGCGTCATTTTTTGGAGTTCTCCCAAGGACATTAGAAAGAGCTCCGCTACCCTTGTACAGAAGGCTTTAGCAATTCACCAGCTCCAAACCATGAGGAAGAAATATCCTTCTAGTCAAGGCATCTTAAACACACCAGGGAGGAGTCTCATCTTGTCCACTGTGTCACAGTCTAGCTCTCATAAAGTATATTCTGTGTGAATATTTAAGTTGTAGCAAAAGATAGTGAGACACAATTGTCACTTCATTAGTGGACGTAAATGCCACCTGCCACTCTTCTTATCTTCAGGCCCTATGCCAGTTTCCCAAACTGTCTTTAACTGGTAAATGAATTTGTTGTGTAGATTATGAAGGATCTACATTTATTTTTATTTTGCTGTCCTAAAAAGCTACTAGTATGAGCTTGGTGTCCTGTGGGCTGAAGTCCAGTACTCTGTGAGACCTTTGATGTGTGAGAATGATCAAAGTGGAGGTACAGATACATTTATGAATGATGGAGCCAAAAGACTTCCAGCAATTCTGGGAATGAACACAAATTACTTCAACACTTCACTGAGCTTAACATGGAAACACCAAATGTATCCCATCACTTCAAGTTTTTAAGTCCAATCACCTGTACCAAATATGTACCAGACCACAATGAGGTCTCTTTTGGTAGTTTCCTAAACCATTTTAGACCATTTAACTAATTATTCCAATGTTTAAAGATCACCCTAGTTGCAGGAAAGACATCTGGTGGAAATCACCCACCTTAAAGAAAGTGAAGATGACATTGTCCATCAAATGCCAACAGTCTACTTTTATAGGCTGAGTCAGAGTCAGCACCAAACCAACACTCATTTATAAAGTTTGACCATAGTTGTGCTGGGTTCCATATTTATCCAAATGAAGGTTTGGGACAGAACCAAAGCTGCTGAAAGAAATGCATTGGAAGGTCAAGTCAAGTCAAGTCAATTGTCTTTATTCGATCTTCCAAAGAATGATTATAAAAGATACACACAATAAATAATCAAACATTATAACACACTTATTTAAAAGAAACATTCATGGTTAAGAAAAGAGGGATCTTTAGTCAAATCACATTTGATAGAATGACAGTGCATAAAAGTGAATTCCAAAAACATCAGACCAGATGAACGGCACAATGTAAAACAAGGAATACAAAAAACAGTATACATTTTGCAATACAGAGCTAACAATACCTAATTAAAACAAATAGAAAAACTTGTTTATTTAAAACAACATACTCCTTCGTTTAGCTAAAGTGCATTTCAGAAAACTAGCAACTGCGTAGAATACATTACAGTCATGAAGTTGCAGTGAAAAGAATAGAGCAGCTTTGCACTTGGAACATGTGTATCTACATAGCAAAGGTAATAAAAACCTCCTAGTGAACGGCAAGTTAATTTGGTAAAAAAAAGACAAAGTGTAAAATAGTTTGATTAGATTGCTCATCAAAGGGACGGATGCCAATAGAGGCAGGTGAATACTGGCCAAAGGGAAAATATATTAACCAGCAAAAATAACCTAGTCTAAATCTTGCCAAATGCTCTATTGTACACGTTGATCACATATAATAAATATGGAGTGATTGTTGGCCCTGTTTAAATAATACAATAATCTCTGACTAAAGATTTGGACGCTTCCATTAGTTCCCTCGTCTCCTCTTTAAGCTTACGGAAGCTGTCCTGTACCCATTTTTTGACCCATTTTTTGAAGGGCTCAGGGTGCTCGAACATCTGGACACTGCCAAGTGCCAAAAAACAATCTTTAATATATTTTAGCCATGGAATAGCCAGACCATGAGTACAAGCCGAGGAATCTCTAATGGCTGCCCGATTCAGAGCAGCTTCTTTATTATACCAATTTGAACACCAACGAGCTAAAGGGGCAGCATTAATGATATCTTCAACATGCTCAATGCCTAGCTCCAGATGCAGTGAGAATTGCGGGGTTGTGGTAGGAACGCCTAATAACCGGCGACAGAATCTAGTCTCATCGTCTGCATTGCATGAATATCCCTGCATCCCCAAATACCCATTCCATATGTTAAAATTGGGAGGCATTTCTGATTATATATCTCTAAAATCAAGACAATTGTTTTTTTGTCAATGGACATGGCAAGCACAGAGGTGATACCCACAGCTTGGGTATAATGAGTTATCCTATTTTTAATCCAAGTTGACCATGTACATCCATCATCAAAATCTAGACCCAGATACAAAAAGGTACTAAGCCTATCTAATATGTTACCATAAATATTACGGTACAGGTATTTGATTTTCTGGGACTACATACCGTGGTAAACGTTTTCTTAAGGTTGGTCTCCTGATCGAGATCTTTCATAAAAATAACATAACTAAAAATAAGCTTCTTAAGGCTGTTGGCCATCCTTGCCAAGAGGACAGCATCATCAGCATATAGAAGTGCTGGCACAGCCTTTTTTTCCAAATACAGAACGTCTGCATTAACAGATGTCAATGTTTTCTCGAGATCGTTCTTATATAGGAGAAAAAAGATTGGGGCTAGGACACATCCCTGGAGCACCACATGCTGAATGCTAAATGGCTCTGTGCATTCGCCAGAACTACCATACCTGACTGACGCTGTAAGATCATGTTGTAAATGTCTTAAAAATTAAACCAAACCTGCATCAATATCCATACTCTCTAAAATAGCCCACAGTTTTTATCTGGATACATATTTAAAAACGGTAGACAGATCTATAAATGCCAAATAGGTAGAGACTTATTTGCCATATTTGTATTTCGCACTGTTTAATAGTTCGATTCCCCATTCTAAATTCATACTGACTTTGGACAAGTATACTTTTTTTCTTGATCCGGTCAAGTAAAAGGTCCAGGACTACTCTCCCAATACTTGTAACTGTGGAATCTAAAAGTGAAATCAGACGATAACACTCAGCGTCATGCACATTACCTTTTCTTTTAAATAGGGACGATTATTGAAGTGTGCCACGACCTAGGCACACCCCGGTTACAGACTGCGTTGAATACTGATGTGAGAATCAGAGTCCAGAACCCTGGATCCTTCCTAAATAAATCAAGCTGGACTCCATCCGGCCCTGGAGCCTTCTTACATCTGCTGTCTAGGACCACTTTAAGGACCTCTTCCTCCCAGCAATTGGACCAGCGGCTGCTTACTATCGATATAATACATCCCAGAAAAATGCACCTTCCACGCCTCAGCCAAAATATGGACTGTTACTTTGTCTTAAAATATTAAAGTTGATAAAACAGACCGCACAGCTTTCCAAAAGGCATATGGGTCTTTTAATTGACAAGCTCTAGTTTAAGACTTCAATTTCTCCTCCTTCATTGCTGGTTTTTTAGTCTTTAGAGCTAACTAACTTTCTACAGGATGACATAACACTTTGATCCCTGGGAGATTGCTTTAAGGCCCTACCTAGTGATTTGTTTGCTGCTCTACATTCTTTGTCACACCATAATTCTATCATGGGGCATGGCTGGACAACAGGTTTAGAAAGCGTCACTTTTATCCACAATAAGAGAACTGCAAAATAAATCAAGGTAAGAGCTGGATTACAAGTAGCAGGGTTGCAACTGTTCAACAGTGCCGTGCTATTGCATTGTAAGGTCATTAAGGATGTATTTTTAAGCATACAAAATTTTACGGAGTGAAAGCATCTTAAAAAAAGCTATGGCAGCAGAATCTATTGCTTGAGATCACGAGTTGGGGCCCTATTCAGGAGAACAACATTTTCTAACTGCTATTTTCTTCCTAGACTTACGCTAATTAAGACTTTTGCTGGAGCTATTCCCTGGATTCATCTTCACGCCTCGCGGAACCCGCTTCGCGGGTCCCGCATCGACGGAGCTGCTGCACCGGACTTGTGACACTGCATCGGGCGTTTGCTAGGGCAACAGGGCTGCGAGCGCAGGGAACCGGGACTCGATCTCCCAGGAGTCCCCGTAATCCCGAGGCCTGACACACCTGGCCCGCTCTCCCTGACCGCCCCACCCTTACCTATCAAAAGACTCTGTTTGCTGCCCGGCGTGTGGGACGCTAATTAAGACTTTTGCTGGAGCCATTCCCTGGATTCATCTTCATGCCTCGCGGAACCCGCTTCGCGGGTCCCGCATCGACGGAGCTGCTGCACCGGACTTGTGACACTGCATCGGGCGTTTGCTAGGGCAACAGGGCTGCGAGCGCAGGGAACCGGGACTCGATCTCCCAGGAGTCCCGGTAATCCCGAGGCCTGACACACCTGGCCCGCTCTCCCTGACCGCCCCGCCCCACCCTTACCTCTCAAAAGACTCTGTTTGCTGCCCGGCGTGTGGGACGCTAATTAAGACTTTTGCTTGAGCCATTCCCTGGATTCATCTTCACGCCTCGTGGAACCCGCTTCGCGAGTCCCGCATCGACGGAGCTGCTGCACCGGACTTGTGACACTGCATCGGGCGTTTTCTAGGGCAACAGGGCTGCGAGCGCAGGGAACCAGGACTCGATCTCCCAGGAGTCCCGGTAATCCCGAGGCCTGACACACCTGGCCCGCTCTCCCTGACCGCCCCGCCCCACCCTTACTTCTATGTCCGTACGTATTTAGGTAATAGAGAACCACGCTGCGCGGGAGCGCCCGGGGCTAAGCCCGGGCAAAGGGCGGGCCGTTTGAGGCCGTTCGAGGGCCTGAGAGACTGGAATGGGCCACCCCCTTTTCATTCCATTTTTACCTTCACCCCCCTCTGCCTCTTCCCAGGTAAAATGGTGGTAACCAGAGGAAATAAAACAACGGCCCCGGGTAGTGTGGGTAAACTGCTTGGTCCTATGGACGATTTTATAACTAAGGCGAACACATTCATAGACCAAAGCATATCCTTGATAGAAGAAAGGGTATCCCTAGATCTAGCCTTCGCCAAAAGATCTTCTTTGGGTAACTTGGCTGACGCTAGAACACCAGTAGCAGGGAACACAAACGAAGGGGTGAGGGTGAGCCGTGAGAGACGTAGTTTGCCCAACACCGTGGATCTATCCGTGTCCCATCTTGCAGATTCACAGTTAAGTTCTGATCTAGAAAGAACTCCCGAATTAGTACCCCAATCCCCCTCACAAGTGACTTCCCTAGAAAGAATCCAGCAAGGGGAAGGAGGGAGGGTGCAATAAGTAAGAGACAGAACAAGCAAAAAAACTCTATCTCTACTACGTCAAACTATATTCCTTGTGCCCCACAGGATATAACCACCAGAGCAGAACACTTAGTAGTCCCTGCGCAAATCCATCATATTGAGAATGAATCCCCCACCCCCGTTAACTTGGATTCCCCGGTCCCTTTAGTGGCTAACAAGGGACCGTGTGAGGGTGATAATTTACAGCTGTTAAACAAGATTGCCGACTTATTCAAACTTTCCTTGCTACCATTAGAACAAAGGTTAGCACAGCTCAAGCTACAGATATCAAAGCTTGTCAAATCCCCACAACATAACCAAATAGTAGGGGCCCAAAAAACAGGGGGCAATAATAACAAAAAACAACTCCCTAAAAATCCCATAAATGCAGCCTTGAAACCACCAAATGTCCAAAAGAACGTACCCCAGGTAGTAACTCCTACCCTGCCAATGTCTAAAAATATACCAACTCCAACTATTAAGGTACCCATTCTTCAGCCACAGGGAAATTTACAGATACCAACTATACCTGCACCAAATTTAGTGGCAGCAAATAACAAGACCACAAACAAAGCACCATCTAAAACATTGGTGCCTCAACCATCGGCCCCTAATTTCTCGGCCCCAAAAGCTAATAGAAATACCCCCAGAAACTCCGGGGACGCTAGATTTCCAATTGATTTGCCACCCGAGGCTTCACCCTTCGTAGTGGTTATGACTGGCGTTCCAGAGTTAGTGGGCCACATTGCGGAACCTGGTTGGTCCCTGAAAAACAAGGCACAACATTGGCTACAGACCAATCGTCCCATGCCTTCGACTTGGCATGGAAGGATTCGGTCAGTACGTAGAACACCATGGGTGGGCAAAACTAGAAAAACGATCCCAGGGGATTGCATCGTGATTACCCTCGAAGATCCCCGTATAGCAGATTATATCTGCTCGTGGGAAGACACGAATGCAAACGGAGGAATCAGTGTTAAATCACTTTCCTTCTTCTATCCTTTCAGACAGTTAAACCGTTTCTCCCAGGACTATGATCCTCCTTGGGTCGCACCAGTTCCTCGACAGGTCGATTTTCCAAATAACAGATATTACGGGGGCCCTAGATATTATGAGCAAGATAATTCTTGGCAGTCAGTGGGACCACGCCACCAGGGTGGAGGTTGGGAAGAACGGAGGCCACACATACCAAGGATGGCACATAGAGAGCCACCCCGGTGGGAATCATGGTACAACATCCCGCTGTCTAATAGATTCAGTGGACTTGAAATGGTTGATTGACCATTAACGGGAACTGAACCTATCAACCACAATTTATCCTACCTCATCCCAAATACAAGCCCCCCTTCGCCACCTAAAGAAGGAGTAGCATTAAAAGATGACACACACCCTATACCCATCCTCTTCTGGAACGTAGCGGGCCTGCGCTCAAAGATTGAGGATGGGACGGCCCAAAACTTTTTAGAACCGTATAAAATAATCTGTCTTCAGGAGTCATGGCTAAAAACAGAGCTTCACTTATTAGGTTACAAAACATACTTCATACCAGCGCTGAGTAGCAAAACAGGTAGGCCTAAAGGTGGGCTAATAACGTATATAGCGAACACCTTGAATCATCTAAAAGTATCGATCATCCATTCTGATCCTAATTACCAAATTCTTTCACTTTCCTTCGCAAATAAAAACAAGGAGACTATTCTTCTGACTAACCTTTATAACAATCTACAGGAAGATCAATTTATGATTCTTCTTAGAAATGTAAAGGAGAGATTAAGTCAACACTATCAATGGAAAGGTAGAAATGGGGCAATTCATCTATTATGGGGAGGAGACTTCAATCTTCATCCATGCCCACTGGCGAACTCACACTGCTGTGGGATTGTGGACGAACATGAGGCGCCATTAGTGCATTTTACGCATAGCAAAGCGGGGAATGCCTTAAATAACGTGCTCTCTGACCTGGATCTGCAAATCGCTAATCAACCAAGTGCGGATCTAAATTCTCTTAATCCGACTTATGTGGGTAGAGGCCATCAAACAACAGTCGATTTCATTTTTTTGTCTCCCGGCTTAATAGATATAGCCAAAGATTTCCAGGTCATTGAAAACTCATTGAGCGACCACTCTGCGTTGAGGATGCACCTTTACTTACCTGACTATAAGCCCCAAAATACAGTCATAGCAAACACTCTTGCCCAGAATAACTTAGAGGTAGGAAAACAGAATGGTTATTCCATTAAATGGGAAAAAATAAACCCTAGCGAAATTACAAAAAAATTGGTCGAGCTTGCTTACCCAAATATAATAAAATGCTTAGACCTCTCGGCAAGTCACGAAGAAGTTTTAAATAATTTTAAACAAATCCTAGAGAAAATTAAGGAACTATTATCGTCTAAAGTAACGTCCAAAAATACAACTAAAAAAGGGTGGTTCAATCATAATTGTACTATAGCCCTTACCAAACTAAAACTTGCCCTGCAAAATAAAACTAGGGACATGGGACAGATTCAATTTCTTAGACGCCAATACTCCGGGGAACGTAAGCTAAGAGTTAAAGAACTGAAACAGAAACTCTGGGAAGATCTGCATAAGAGTGCTGTTTCAAAAAATAGCGAGGCTTTCTGGCGAACGGTCAGGGCTCCTTATCTTACCGATAATAACATCCCCAAGATTGAAGGAGCCATTGATGAAAGCACATGGGTGGCTCATTTCTCGAAGATTTTTAAAAATAACTCAAATGCTGATGAACTCGAAAATATGCTTCCAAAAGTACAATACCCAATTTCGCTCCTTTTTGATATACCCGACCTGTTAGTGGCCTTAGAATCAAGCAAAATACGGAAAGCCCCAGGGACTGATGGGGTCCCAGTGGACTTCTTCAAATATAACTTAGATCTTTGGGCACCCATTATCACAAGAGTATGCACAGCTGTTGCAAATGAGGGAGTCTTGAATTCCTGGACCAAGTCCATAATGGTCCCCATCTTTAAAAAAGGGGACCGCCAAGACGTGAAATGCTATCGCCCCATATCATTGCTGGACTCGATCGGTAAAGTTGTGGGGAGAGTAATCCTAGATCGACTCCAGCAGTGGGGTGAGGAGAGAGGCATTATTTCCGGCCTCCAATTCGTTTTCCGAGAGGGGTTCGGAACGGTAGAACAGGCCCTTAATCTCAGTTTGATAGTGGGTAAATACACGCAGGCTAAAGAGAACACGATATATATGGTTTATGTAGACCTGTCCGCAGGTTTTGACTGCGTTTCGCACTCAAAGCTGTGGACAGTTCTACGCCATATGGGAGTGGAACCCCCCTCCTAGATTTCTTGAGAGAACTCTATTCAGGAGCCTCGGCCAGAGTACGCTTTGGCCTGAATGGCGAGTTGACAGCACCGTTTGGAGTAGAGCGTGGAGTCAGGCAAGGATGTGTCCTGGCCCCCTTCCTTTTCTCACTTTACACCAATGGTTTGGAGAAAGGGTTGTTGAGGGGGGCCCAGGACTTCCCACGTATAAAACAGCGCCTGATTCCCGCTCTGCTTTATGCGGATGACGCTGTCCTCCTCGCGCGTACCCCGCGAGAGCTTCAGAACTCCCTGAACAGATATACTACCTTTATGGGTGGTCTCGACCTACAGGTAAACGTCAAGAAGACGTTTGTCATGATATCAGGTAACAGGAAAAAAGGAGTAAAAGAAATCTACCTCGATAATCAAAAACTCGAGGTTACTGCCCAGTATCCGTACCTTGGTATCATGATAGACGATCGATTGACATGGAAACCAGCTGTAGAGACAAGATGCCATCTATTTAAAAGATCAATAGCGGCCTTAATGAGTTTCTCTCAGAGACTGGGGAGAAGGGCCCCAGTGGAGTTATTGAAAATTTACAGCGCCAAATGTCAGGCCATTGCGTTGAATGGAGCAGGAGTCTGGGGACACACGGATACCAGCCTCATCCAGGTAGCAGAAAATGCCTTTCTAAGATTTCTTTTAGCTACCCCAAAAGGCACTTCTACCTCAGCCTCCCACCTGGAACTAGGAATCCCTTACATGGAGGACTTGCTTAGGATTCAACCATTGATGCTGTGGCGGCGCATTTGGACATCTGACAAAAACGCGCTGACCCAGTCCATTGTACTGGATACAATGACTCTTGACAAGTCTTCTAAAGTAAGATGGCTTTCCTATATTAGAAATTTTCTCAAAGACCTTGGGCTTGAGAAATACTATCTTCATCCAGAGTCCATAATCGACTTCCCGAAGAATGAACTAAAACAACAAGCCCTCCGCCATTTAGAGACCCTGAGATTGGCATCCGAGTCCTCAAAAACCTCGGTCATTCATGCAAACATGGTCCAAACAACATATGGCATTCACCTGTATCTAACTTTGCAGATAACAACCTACGAGAGAATGCTGATGACAAGATTTAGGCTGAACACATTTTTTAGATTGGTCGCGTTCCCCCTGAAAAATGCATGGGATTCAAGCCTTCCCCCATGCCCCTGCGACGAAAAATCAAACCAGTCTAATTTACATGTGACCATGTTCTGCAAATTTCACCACTCACATAGAAAAATTTGGCTACTTCCAACAATGAGGAGTTGGGGTTTTAGACAATGTAGACCGGCATTTCTTAGACTTCAAATGCTTGAATCCGAAACTGTTTGCTACATTGTTCTTAACTTCCTAAAATGTACTATGAAGCATAGACAAAATTTATAAATAACAATCTCGTAACCTTACTTCTGATGAAACGAAATGGTCATTGCTTTTGTATGAAATCTCAGAATTGATGTTCTAAATTTGTATACTTGTGTAAAAATGTATGTTGTACTTTTTAAATGGTTCTTTTATGGTTTTTCTTTCTGAAAAAGCCGAATAAAGAAGTTTATATATATATACCAGTTGTGGTAAATCTGGGAATTGGTAAAAAACCATGGGAGTTACATGGGAACACCAACTCAACACCTATGGAGTCCCTTCCTGTCACAGAGTAAGGCAACGCAGAGACTTGGTTATGTTGCTTTACTTGAGATTTTTGAAGTCACTCAGGGCAATGCAAGATGGCCTTGGTGGATTCATAAATCTAATTTTTGAGTTGTGCTGCTCTTGCACAATGCTGCATAGTGCAGGAGCAATGCAACAGCACTCGTAAATATGCCCCTTAGTTAACATAATGTTCTGCAGTTCTCAGGAGTGCCTCACTGTAATCCTTCCTGTTGTTTTTAATGTTTTAATGTTTTAGTCTTCAATTTACACATCACCTTTCAAAAAAGAGATTATGTACTCAAGGAGTGTATAAAATCATATTTCCATCAACGCAGTTTTACAAAGGGTGCAACATTCACAATTTTAGAAAATTGCAAAGTCCTAGCTATCACAAAATATGACCTTTGGGCAAAATTCCCCAAATAAGACCAGCACAAAACCATAGGTTTTTTGGGAGATTGTTCCCACAAAAACGTTTTTGATGAGAAAATAATTAAAAGGGCAAAAAAATAGGTTTTGCAAATCTTTTTGTCTTGCTGATGCTACAGTAATTACTACAAATGTACTGTACTCCCTGGCAAATTTTGACAGCTCAAACCTGTTGAAATTTATATGTAGAAATATAAGGTAAATCCTGGTCCCCGCAGAATTTGGCATAAAAGCAACATATAACTGCCCATATGAGGTACTGAGTTCATCCAGTATATCTTGATTTCAGGTATAGCAATATTTGTTGGTGCACTGAATACCTCTCCTCATATCCTTTCGCATAATCATTGCTAGAGTTAGAATGCAGGCCTCTTTTTTGTGAGCTACAAAGTGTTTATCTAGTTGATTTATATTCCTAGCTTGAATAGTGACTCTCTAAAGGTACTTGTGTATCCAGGCACCCAATAGTTCGGAGGCTATTTGCTAATGAAAAGCACATTAACTTTCCTATAAGCCATCCCGCCTATTACGCTTATATCTTACTAAATACATACTCGGATTTGTAAAGCACAGCTACTCACCCTCAAGATTACCTAGGCGCTGGCTTCCCATGGGCAATTAAGTGATTTGCCTAGAATCCCAGGATGTTGAGGCTACGCCGAGACTTGAACCTTGATCCCCAGATCCAATGTGGGCAGTTCTGGCTGTTTTCCAGCTTACTCTGTATGCAATTAATCCATACACATTGCTTCAATTCAATTCACCATACATTAAGTTAGCCTTGAGTTCCTGTAGCTTATCCTACATTTGCTTTACATCCTTAAAAAAAAAATCTATGTATTTTTGAGAGAAGACTCAAACACATCACTCTGAAATGGGCTTATTGCTAAAATACATTTAACTAGTATGCAAGAGGGGAAATGCGCCAAGTAATTTGAGGTACTGTAGAAAATAAGAGCGTGGCAATAGAGATATGTATGGTTTGTAAAAGCTTTATTTCGATAAGTAAATATCTTAAAAGCGATGCATTACAAAATACAATTCCAAGGCTTATAATGATAGTCAGTTATAATTCATAGAACATTCAGATAAAAAATACAATAAATAGTTAAAATAGGATTAAATTGTAAAGGAAAGCCTTTTTGCTCGGATCATCCAAGCCCATTTTAAAAATTTGGAGACAGCACAGACAATGGGAGGGGATGTATCGGTCAATAAAATGTGGAGGGCCACCAGATGCTGTCTTGTGCCAAGGAGCCTGCATAGAGGTAGTAACCAGCGTTTCCTTGGGGCACGGTAGTCAGGACATTCAAAAAAGAAGTGTGCCATCGTCTCAACCCGTGTCAGACACACCGCGCAGAATGCTGAGGGCTGGGAGGTTGAAGATCTCCACCTGGACACCAAATCGGCCAAAGGTAAGGTGCCCACTCTGAGTTTGAAATAAAGAGCCCTGTCCAGGGGAATGGAGATTAAGTCCAAGTAGGGCTCGTAGGCAACTACGTCTTTAATTCTCAGAAATGCTGCGGTCGAGTTGCAGTGACGAGGATTACGAATGAGTTTGGTGGCTACCCAGTCCCAATATATCTTCTTCAGGGTGGCTTTCGGAGGGGCGGATCGAGTAGCCCAGAAATCTTCCAAACCCAGCTCCACCAGAAGGCTCTTAATGTCCCTTAGCCATTTGATTCGGTGCCATCCCTCCATTGCAATTACCTCAGACAGACCAGCTGCGTAGGAGGCTAGCTCCGGGACCCTCCACAGACGGGCCCACAAAAGCAGAGGCCGCAGTCGCGCCTGGTCCATGATTGATTTGCAACCCAAGTCAAGAAGCACTGGGACTGAGGGTGTGCTTGAAGGGAGTGCCAAGAGCTCTTTCAGAAATTTATTTTCTGCCTTGCCTAATACCTCCACGTTTGTGGAACCCCACAGCTCTGCCCCATACAAAGCCGCTGCAACCCCTCTGGCTTTGTAAATATCTATAGCTGGGGAGATACAATGTTTGGGGGAAGAACGATGTTCCCTGAGAATGGCACCAGTCACCCTTTTGTGATTAAGCAACATCTTGTGGATGTGTGGGGTCAAACTCATGGAGTTGCTGAGGCGAATCCCCAAGTAGTCAAACTCAAGGACCCTCTCCAGCGGAACGGTGTTTAAAATCGGAGGTGGCCCTAGCTTTTTGGGCGGGTTCATAGTCAGGAATTTGGTCTTATCCACATTAATTATAAGGCCCCTTAGGGAACAGAACTCCTGGAAGCGGGTGAGGAGCTTTTGGAGGCCTTGCGGTGCTTTAGCAATGAGCAAGGTGTCGTCAGCAAAGAGCAGGGTGGGGATCCGGGTGCCCGACAGGGACGGAGCATCTGCAGGTTCCTTGAGCAGATGCTCAACCACACCATTCACATATAATGAAAATAGTGTGGGAGCAAGCACACAACCCTGGCGGACACCCCTTTGCACTGGGATTCTGTTGGTTTTCTCCCCATTCTTACCCCACCGCACCTGTGCATAGTTATCTGAGTGGAGTTTAATAAGAAGCGACAGGATGTAGGCGGGTAATCCCAGCCCCTGCAAAACCCTCCATAGTTCCTCCCTTGGTACTAGGTCAAAGGCAGTCTTCAGGTCAATGAAGGCCAAATAAAGACTGCCCTTGCCCAGCACCACCACCTTCCAGTACAGGAGGGTCAGCCTGAATGCTTGTTCTATCGTCCCCGTGCCTGAGCGAAAGCCCGCCTGAAAGTCTGACAATATCTTGTGCTCCTCAGCCCACTGAAGGACCCTCCCCAAAATCTCCTTCCCTGCCACCTTTTGGGAAGAGTCAATTAGGCTGATTGGCCTGTAGTTGGCAGGGTTGTCCCGACACACCTTTTTGAAAATCAGGACAACCTCCGCCCCCTTCCAGGAATCAAGTACCAGTGCGCCCCTCATGATTGCGTTTAATAACGTGGCGACCAATTTACCCCATGCCTTTGGATTGGCACTAAGCAAATCACCGGGTATCCCGTCCGGCCCCGCAGCCTTTAGGGGGACCAGGGACTTAATTACAGCCTCCACCTCCCTCTCAGTGAAGTCATCGATGTCGCTGACCATTGAGTCGTTCTCCAAGGAAAAGGAATCGCTAGGAGTCCCTTCAGGATGAGAATACAGGGCCTCAAAGTGAGTGTACCAGAGCTGGGCGGGGATGTTACAAGTGACCAGCGACCCGTCTGGCCTATTCTTGTTCCTAATCAAACTCCAGAAGCCCCTTGCATCCTTCCCCTTACTTGCAGCCAAAAGATCTTCCCAGAACTTCTCCTCCCACTCCTTTTTCGCGGCCTTTATGGTCAGAGAGTAGTCCTTCCTGGCTGTTCTAACAGCTATTGGGGACTTAGATTTAACAGCCTCTATCAGGGCCTTTTTCTGGGACCTGCATTTAGTTGTATACCAACCCTGTTTTGTCCAGGGATCTTTCCTGTTGGACATACCCCGGGCGCCACTGGGCGAAACAAAGAATTTGCTCAGTGCCCCAATTAGGGCACCAAAAACCTGCGTGACCTCCTTAGGTACGCTAGGCAATAGACTCAAATTGCTCTGAGCCTCAGCCAGCAGGGCCCCTATGGTAGAAAGTTTCTCGCTGGACAGGGCGATCCTGGGCCATTTTAACCGCCTCCCACAGTTAGATACATTAAACCTCTGGGTATTAGGTGCCAACAAGGGTTGTTGAGACCTGACCTTGTCCCTTAACCACCCTGGAGACAGACCGAGAGACAGGAGATTATGATCGCTATCAATACTCTCAATGATCTTCATGTCGCTCAGGGTGCTCCATAGACATACATCGAGAAGAATATAATCTATTCTCGATGTATGATTGGGCCTATTGTATGTATGTGCACCCTGCAGGTCAGATTTGGACCTCCCATTTACCGCCCTCAGATCAAATTCCAGATTTAGTGCATTAATCTGTAGCGCCACTTGCTTCCACTTCTTGATGGGGGGCAGAGACAGGGCCGGAATTCCCCTTCTCGCATCCTCCTCCTCCATGCCTAATGTATCGTCGAGGCCCAGGGGCTCGAACGTACAGTTTAAGTCACCCGCCACCATAGTGCTCGAGTTCCTTGGCCGTTGTCTTAGCAGATCTTCCAGAAGTGCAATGGTGGCCGATTGTACTCCCCCCCTAGTACCTTTAGCATAGACATTGAAGATGTCTAAGAGAAGGCGACCCGAGAATCCTTCAACATAATGTTGAGGATGTCAGGAGAATTTGTGGGATGTTCCTCCACCCTGCAATCCAGGGAGACTGCAACCCAAATGAGGAGGCCCCCCGAGGGGCGCCCCCTCCCTGCCTGAGACATAACAGCGGGAACAAAGTGCGACAAATAGCCCACCTTGTGACAGGGCTCCATGGCCCATGTCTCCTGGAATATACAAATGGAGTATCCCTCCACAAGGGCATTCCACTCGGGCAACTCCAGCTTCCTATCAATTCCCGTGATGTTCCAGCTGAAAATCCTAAGAACTGGATCCGTCACAGCTGTAACAACGCCGGAGATGAGGTCATTCTCTCCCGCCACAGATTCCTGGAGCACTTGTGTACTAACCCATTCTTGATCATCTCGAGCCTGGCTTCTCTCATGCATGGGAGTGGGGATTTCGCTGCACGTGGGGGGTGTAACTGAGGCAACAGGCAACCCACTCAAGTCAGAGTCGCCAGCAAGATTGCCAACTCCGGGGGCCTCCCCAGGATTAGGTTCGATTCAGTATCCCGGAGGTCTCCACCCAGTTGGTGGCCAGACTGCCTGAGGATAGAATAGTGGTTTGGGAGGGAGATCAAAAAAGTTGGTGCCGTTACTCTGCCCTGAGCCGAAATCACAGCCAACCGAAGTTAGGGCTAATCTTGGATAGAAAAAAGTTAGGTCCACTAAACCAATTCCCTGTCCCCCAAAATTAGGTTTGGAGTCACAAATAGATTGTGCTACTCTGCTGTCCCTAAAGTTGACCACCATGCAGTCTCCTTCCACTAGCTTGTGTCCATATCCCACCCAATTCACCCTTCTGGCTCCTATAATGTGGCCATCAAGGCCCCTCCCAAGGGGTCTATTGGACTCGAGCCAGTGCATAGTTTTATTTAATAATGCCTGCCTGGGGGGATTCATTGTGGCCAGCCTTCAGTGTAGGTACGTTTATAAGAACAGCAACGTACGGGTGGCAGTCAGGGGGCAAGTTTACTGGGGGAGATTTAGAGGCAGTTTTAGAGAATGTGGCTTTGTGGACAACGTTTGGTGATGGTATTTGCGGTTGCGTAGGGGGATTGTTAGCATGTAGGGTTGTAGCGGTGCGGGCCTGCGGAGTAGTTTTGCCTTTGCCCGACCCTTTAGGGGTTCCCTTTGTTATTGCTTGACCGCTCCCCCCTGGCAGCTCAGCCCGACCTGGCGCTTTAGGGTGCTTCGGGATATTTGTAACAGCTTGCGCTCTTTGACCAGTACTACCCGAAGAAGAAGCCCTCAGCGACGCTGCAGGTGCAGTGTCAGCCGGCTGAGGTGCTGTTACATTGGCCACTGGAGATGTATCTGGCAAGGCGAGCTGAGATACCATGGTAGAACTATTAGGGGAAGTCCTCCCTGCCCCTCCTCCCTTGTCTTAAAATGTAGTTTAATGAGTGCTTTCAGCGAGAAGAAGCTGTCCAGGGTTGATTGTTCAAGCCTGTCTAGCCTTTCTCCCAACCCAGCTACTCTATCAGCAATCGGGGACAACAGGGATTTCAACAACCCCTCCATCTGAGCAAAGGTAGCCGGGGCACAGGAAGACAGAGTCTGGTGGGTTGAGAAGGTAGTGGCACTGACATTTTCAGCAGTGGAACCCGTCCCCATAAATACAAAAGGGGAATTAGATTGATGCTTAGAGCTTAAGCCCTTAGGTCCCTGTTTCCGCAATTTCTTGTACAGTTTCTGGGAGCTCTTTTTGAACGGGCTAACAATCCTTTTCCTTTTCGTTTTTCCTAAAGCCGAAGTCCTGGGGACCGGCAGTGGTTTGCCCAGAGACCCAGGATTTCTTGCTGAAGGAACGGTGGACACAGGGCTAGTTAGTGTAGCAGGGGAAACCATGGGAAGGGGGGCCTCAGTGCCAACAACCTCAGGATAGTGGGTGGATAATGCAGCCAAGTTTTCCAATCTATCAATGCTAGCCCTCAGTGAGACAAGCCGGGGTTCATCGTGTATGCGGGGAGGGGTTTGTGGTGGGGCAGGAATACTTATGGGTGAATCTACTCGAGCTATAGAGCCCAGGGATGATCTCCTAGACGGGTTTAGCTCCATCGAGAGCCGCCGCTCCGTCATAACTATCTCCTTCTCTATGACTGCTGCTACCCGAGTGATAAATTTGTCCATGGTGCCTATGGCGCCACTTGGGCACCCTCCGCTTCCTCCCCTTAAGTTCTTCCCCGAGCGGGTGGTCATTAGTTCAGGGAGCAGAGGAAGAGCAAGTACTCACGCTGGAGTTAGAAGGTCCGGCAGCGCTATAAGGGACGCTGATGCCAGAGGGGTGGCCCTGCCCAGCCTCTGACAGCCCCGGACTGCCACAGACTGCCCGCCCTTTGCCCGGGCTTCGCTCGGCGTCCCGCTCGCGTCCCGCTACGCACCCAGCGTGATGTTATATAGGAAGCGTAGAGGGCGGGGGACGTGTCTTCCAGGAGGCGCGGCCAAGGTTACAGTGTCTGTGCAGGGACTCCTGGTCTAGCGAGTCCCTGCCTGTCACCAGCCCGACCAGCACGCCAGAAGCTCCACCAAATGTCCCTCCTCCTGGCAAGCGGCAGCGCCCACAACACGACCAGCCCCTCGCCTTACACCGCGCTGCGGTACCCGCGAAGCGAGTGCGGCGAGTGGTAGCGGTTTCCAAGGCGGTACCCCTCTAGCGTGAGGGATAAAGGGCAGCAGGTCGACAGGCAACAGGTCAGCTCTCCCACCTAATGCTTTGCTTCACACGTTTAAATGTTCTGCTGGGCGGGGGGCGTGTCTTCCAGGGGGCGCGGCCGAGGTTGCAGTGTCTGTGCAGGGACTCCTGGTCTAGCGAGTCCCTGCCTGTCACCAGCCCGACCAGCACGCCAGAAGCTCCACCAAATGTCCCTTCTCCTGGCAAGCGGCAGCGCCCACAACACGATCAGCCCCTCGCCTTACACCGCGCTGCGGCACCCGCAAAGCGGGTGCGGCGAGTGGTAGCGGTTTCCAAGGCGGTACCCCTCTAGCGTGAGGGATAAAGGGCAGCAGGTCGACAGGCAACAGGTCAGCTCTCCCACCTAATGCTTTGCTTCACATGTTTAAATGTTCTGCTGGGCGGGGGGGCGTGTCTTCCAGGGGGCACGGCCAAGGTTGCAGTGTCTGTGCAGGGACTCCTGGTCTAGCGAGTCCCTGCCTGTCACCAGCCCGACCAGCACGCCAGAAGCTCCACCAAATGTCCCTCCTCCTGGCAAGCGGCAGCGCCCACAACACGATCAGCCCCTCGCCTTACACCGCGCTGCGGCACCCGCGAAGCGAGTGCGGCGAGTGGTAGCGGTTTCCAAGGCGGTACCCCTCTAGCGTGAGGGATAAAGGGCAGCAGGTCGACAGGTAACAGGTCAGCTCTCCCACCTAATGCTTTGCTTCACACGTTTAAATGTTCTGCTGGGCGGGGGGCGTGTCTTCCAGGGGGCGCGGCCAAGGTTGCAGTGTCTGTGCAGGGACTCCTGGTCTAGCGAGTCCCTGCCTGTCACCAGCCCGACCAGCACGCCAGAAGCTCCACCAAATGTCCCTCCTCCTGGCAAGCGGCAGCGCCCACAACACGATCAGCCCCTCGCCTTACACCGCGCTGCGGCACCCGCGAAGCGGGTGCGGCGAGTGGTAGCGGTTTCCAAGGCGGTACCCCTCTAGCGTGAGGGATAAAGGGCAGTAGGTCGACAGGCAACAGGTCAGCTCTCCCACCTAATACTTTGCTTCACACGTTTTGTATGGATATCACGTGCATCATTTCAGGGTTTACAAATATGACAACTGACAACTGATATTTCAAGTATAATAGCAACTATGAGAATACAGATTTAGTGCTTAAAACTAACATGACACTGTTGACATGGGATGTGCCTGTCATCCCATATTTGGTGTAGCAGAATAAATCACCCCTCAAATGGATATGCGGCTGTTGTAACTCAACTTTGTGACCTCATAAACACATTGAGCCTGCAGTCCCATGTCGTTATATGTTCATGGAATTTCCAAAAGATTTGAAATATCATGATTGCATACAGTTGTAGGGTTTCCCCCTTATTAAGAAATAACTGTTATTGAGGAAGTCTGAAGGGATGGTTCCTTTTGCTAAGGTTAGCATGAAAGTATTAAAGACTTGTCTGGAGCTGCGGGGCTGCAGGTACCTGCTACACCCGGCCCATTCCTTCCCTTCTGCTGAAAGATAGAGGGAGCAGACAATTCTCCTCCTGGCCTTTACATTAGCCTCACCCTGTCTTGACTCTCTGCCTTCCACCCATCATCCCCCGCCAGCCCTCCCACTAAACTTTTCTGCCTGATCTGAGCATATGGAAAATGTCTGGATTTGTGTTTCAACAATCAGGGAAAATCCAAGTGAGATAGCACTCAGTTTTCCCTAGTCTTGTGGACTGGTGCTTATTCCCAATTCTGGGGATACAACTACCCGAATCCAAAGTACGCACTTGGACAAGAAACAGTCTCCTTCTCTCAGTAAAGGAATGTGTAGCAGACACGTGGCTTTTCACTCCTTTCAGCACACCAACTCTGCTTGCCTTAATTTCTGGCAATAAGTGCATATTTTTAACAGTGTACTTAAATTGTTGAATGCAAGACATATTCTTGCTTAACATTATTTCTAGATTTACTCCATTTTTTGATCTAAGTAAATATTGAAATTGTTCTTAAGCTTAGTGGCACTCACCTGCATCTTCAGTAAATGCCCTCTGTAAGCCTTACATTTTGTTCACTTTTTCGAAGCATCAAACATTGAATGGAAAGGTCACATATGCACAATTATATTAATTGCACGACTCAATCAATCAATCAATTAATCTTTTTATTTGAATGTCAGAACAATCCTAAAAGATAAACATACAGAATTTAAAATCATACCTAACAATTTCTAATGACAATACTGAGATATTATAACTGAAAAAATAAGGTTTTTCCGATAAAGCACAGCTGCCTTGAGAAAACTGCCCACTCTAAAACATACATCAGTACTTGGTAACAACTGTCAAAGTCTGAGGGCAACCCTGCACTGTTTAAACTCATGATTTTTAAACAGAGGTAATAAATAATGAACCCGAAAAGATGTATATACTGTGTAAAATATCAAAAAATGCATTAAGGATTGGGAGCAAAATTATCACAACATATAGAACTGGCTCTGAATTTTAACAATTAGGATCTTTCCAGTTATTAGACACATACAATAAATAGAATTCTGGGCCAGGACTAGTTTTCAAAATGTATTAATTACGAACAAGTGATTTGGTTAATTCTAGACAATCCCTTTCAGCACCTCGCTTTTCCATAAGCAAACTTTTTATAATGATATATCAGCCTTGAACATGGGTCAAGGATCATCTAATAAAATGGGTTTACCCAAAATAGTAAAATTTCGTTTAACAAAGGAAAGCCAAGGGATATCCAGGCCCGAGCACAGCGCACACAGAAGTTAATAATTTTATGAGCAAAAGCAGTGCTTGAGTTGTAAAGGAAAGTGCTGGGGCTCTCGTTAGGAGACCACTGCAGCTTGCACCACACATTGCCCCTGCCATGCTGCCAATGATAATAACACCACAACTGCTAACCATCACTCTCCTACAAGTGTGACAGATCGGACTATTTCAGGCCCCCAAAGCTATAAGAATGGATTGGGCGGCAGTTAATAGCTATTTTTCATGTACATTGCATTACTAATTAACTGTTGTTGTGGTCTTCTCTAAATTAGTTAGACACCACCACCTTGTGGCAAACTGTCACAAGCTCTGGAGTTGACAATTAAGTGCCAGTGCCAAACACCTGAAACCACTAGCTCAAATTAAGCACTGAGTAAAAGAAGCCCTTGGTTATTCCAAAGTGATCGTTACAACAGGAGGGGACACAACTTAATGGAATTCTCAAGGTAGGGTAGGGCCAACTCTTCATGACAGATATAAAGGGGAGCTGAAAGAGGAAGAGAGAGAAGACGTCTGCAGAATATTTCTCTTCGACCTGCAATACACGACAATCACTGTAACCGTAAATTTCACACCCATAGCTTGAAACAGGTTTGCATTACTTAGAACTGCATGGCTCGTTATTTTTGTGAAGCAAGTCTATTGGATAGAACTGAGGCCAAAAAATGTTGCCTACTTGCATGGAGAAAACTCCCTGTACATCAATCAGGGACTTGCCTTGATTCCAGAAACAACCCTTGCTGACGCTAAAAATGCATTTCTGCTGATTCGGTAAAAATGCCCCAAAACAGCAGTGAAGAACAGAATATGATTTGCAGTTCGCAATTGGGCAGGTGGATGTCAGATGGTCTGTCATATTGTACAAGAGGACAAGAAAAGCCCTAAGTCTCTCCAGAACGAATTGTAGTGGGAGAGATTCACTTATGTGCAGAGGTAAGTCCTCTGGGGAGAGTTTACCATTCTTAAGAACCAAGACAGACAGACATAAAGCTCCTCTTGAGCTATTCAGAGGGGTAGAATCATCAATGGCTGCTATATGGTCCTGTGGTGTGTTCTAGCAAACAGTTTGCATTTTCTGAAATTGTTACCTCACAACATAAACATATTTAGATATGTTCTGTGTGGTGGTAGGCTTGGCTGCCAGAAGTATTTTTTTATTACTCTTAGAGTTTTACATGTTATTCTTCTTTCCCTGTACGCATTGTAAATTCTTTGAGAGGAGTGTGATGTGGTTTTGACATTTTAGGTTGAAAAGAAGTTGTACAGTTTGGTTTAAGGTGTCAGTGATGTGGAAACACTCCTTTCAACATCGCTCTTTAGCTTGAGTTGCAATAAACGTGAATACGAGATGAAGAAAGGGAAGGCACATTTTGTTAAATCTACTTAGCTTATAATTCAGTTGGAATGCCGTGGCTTTGACCATGAGTATTATAGATGGAGAAGGTAGACATGATTGTGATGTCATGTGCAGTGCTTAATTTGTAAAATATTAAGTGCCAGAACTCTGACCAGGAGGCCACTGCAGCTTGCACCACCCATTGCCCTTGTCATTGCTGCCAAAACAACTACTAACCATCTCTCTTGCATGCAAATGCAACAGTTCAGATTATTCCAGGTCCCAAAAGTTAAAGGAATGGCTGGGGAGGCAGGTATTAGCAATTTAAATGCATATTGTACTCCTAAACAGCCGTTGTTCTGCTCATCTCTAAATTAGATGAGCAGCACCACCATGTGGTAGACTGTTCTAAGTATGTTGTTGACAATTAGGTGCCGGTGTCGAGCATCGGAAACCAATTAAGTGCTGGTGCTGAGCACTGGAAAGCACCAGCTCAAATTAAGCACTGATTTGGAGGCTCCTGACAGCTTCACTATGGTATGCCAGCAGAACTTAATAATTCCTTAGGCAAATTCCTTTTGCTTTGGGGGGCAGATGACAATGAGATTGTGTGTCTGCCTCCATGTACGCATTGCCTACCTTTGACAATGAAACTTTGGAGTCTGTCTACGTTCTTTGATAGCAAGTTTCTCCTTAATTTTTCAGGCTCTTCCTTTAGGATCCTAATGTTATTCAGAAGCTCCGGATATGAGTGAATAGGTTCACTTCATAATTGGTGTTCCTGGGATAGTTTGCTGGTATGCTGGATTCCTAATGCAGGCCTATGGATGGTGGCATTTTTTGGAGTGCACTGTCCAGGGTGATTCCTTACGGAGGCGAATAGGCCAGCTGGAAGCTACCTTATGATACACTGCAGGCCTCTGTTGTTGCTATGTATTTGGCCTCTGCTTGCTGTAGTTCATAGGTGAGCTCGAAGAAAGACCTAGCCTACATAATATTGGGTCTACCCCACCTCCCCATTTCAGAGATCTTTCTCTGATCTTTGGGATTTGTTGACTCACTGTTGTACCTTTCCATGGTTCCAGGGCTTCATTTAGTGGGGGAGCGAGTGGAGTTCTCATGGTGGAATTCTCATGGATGAACATTGCAGCACTCAATTAAAAAGTCAACCACCTCTGGCCTGCTCACAGTCAGTGTATTTTTTACCCTTAATTCCTCATTTCTATACAACTACGGGCAGATACAAATCCACAGACATTGCCATGGCCTCAAACCCTTAGGTGTTTTGATGATAGATGTCTGAGCACGTCATGGAGACAAAAAGCAGCAGTTAGCAAATAAAAGCAGGAAAAAGAACTAATCAAATTATTATAAAACATGGCTTATATTGATCTCCACAAACTTGACCAGTTTATAGAGGCAGACAGCAGTCACCCTTCATACAATAAACAATAGTTTGAACATATTTTCGAGGCTTTGTATAAAATGTTAATGTTGTTGTAAATATATCACTTTAGGGGACACTAAAGGGAGGGATGGTCAGTGCTCTTGCAGCAACGTAATTACAACTACTATTTTATAAAATTATAAGGATATCTAATATGATAAATTGAGGAATTAAGTTTGTAATATTCACAGACTCGAAAGAATTGTCACCAAATTTTCAGAAAACTTCCTAAAATGTGGGCAGATTTGGTAGTGACTAAATTACATCTTATCATAGATCAGAAGACAAAGGGTAGTTCCGAAACCTGCATGAAGGGGCAATGGTAGTTTGAAGTTAGTTTCTGAAGTGCCTTCTCTTAGATTAAGACTGTAAACTCTCCTTCTAATTTGTTGGCAACACAGGACAGGGCTATCCATTCTCTCTGTTCCCCAAATTTCTTTTCTTCTGTCCCTCCCTTATGCTTATGTTTATTTTGTTCTCCCAGGAAAATGACTTGTTACTACGTGAGTTATTTAATCGCGTGGCATAACAAGGCGGTTGTTACAATGACCACGTTGTTACCATGCAATGCCATTACTACGAAAGTCATTACATCGACCTGCAGTATATGATGCGCTGACGTTAGAAATATATGATTTCCTATTCCAACTCCAGCCTACTCAACAGTAGGGAAGGCGTTGGAATAGTAAACTATACTATTCCTAATGTTAGTGCGCCATGTACTGCAAGTCGATGTAATGACTTGCGTAGTAATGGCATTGCGTGCTAACAACATGGTCGTTGTAACAACCGTGTTGTAATGGCATTGTGGTGTAATCACCGCGATGTAAAGGTTGTTTCCCATGTAAGAGTATTGAATGCTGCAAAGGAAATTTGTATAAACTATAAAATGCTAAATATGTTTCCACCTGAGCATCTGTAATACCTAGAGGCTCTGAGAAATCTGAGCTATCTTGATAAGTCTTTGTTAGAGCCAGCGATTTCTTTAACACTGACAGTAAGATATACAATGCCCACATATATGCCTGTATGACTAAATTGGCACAAGCATACATATTATGCCACCAACTTATCAATTGCATCTCAGCCTGAGGCCTCTTTTGGTGTTATAGCAGAAAAGAATGAATTTACTTCCATAGTTTCTAATATTTTTGTGAGTATACATCTATGCAATATAACATAGGATTGAGCCTTTGTATAAATTATCACCCTTGTTTATGTCATGTCAATGAAACTACATGTGGCTCAACAACACATATTGGTTAGGGCAACTGTTTTAATAACAAACCATGGAAGGGTCAATTTTCATGTTATCACAATGCAGCGAAAAGATATGATAAACATACGTTTTACTTCCTCATGAATGGGATGTTACAATGACTTTATATAGGGAAATAGCCACTTAATTGTAACAAACCTTCTTCAATGTGATGTTATCTTACTACATAGATGGCTTTGGTTAAGTACCTTTTTAAAACAAATACATCTGAAAAAATGCAAAAGTGTAAACCACAGTGTTAGACCTTACAGCCTAAGGGTGGTCTTCCCCCATAAAATGTTGCCTTCTCCCCTCCTGGATTGCTGAAGTTTTTTTTGTTTTTGCTTTAGGAATCTGTGCCCTTTACCATTGATAAATAGGATCCCCCCAGGAACTGCGCATTTTGGATGACCAAAACTGAGGGCTTGGTGTGCAGACAGACTCAGGACACACCCACAGGATGAGTCAGCGGTTAGACCAGCTAGCTCTACGGTAGCACTACCACCCCCCCCTGTTTTCCACAGTGGTTTAGGTAGTTTCTGGCAACCACTGATCATGACAACCCTAACAGTTTCATTAATTATTTACTGGTCAATTCCTTTTCATATATATTTCTAAAAAGTAAACGGTGTACATCAATAAGGGGACATTCGTGCCATCGTTTTAATTTTTTTCACACGCTGAAGGTCATTCAAAGAAAGATAGAAACTCTATATGTTTCTACACAATCTGATCCACAACCTTTTTGACCTGATTTAGAGTAAACTGATTTTATTATATTTTTGAAAAAATGTATATGCGCATTTGGTGTGTTTAATATTGCTGTACAGATTCTACTTTCATACTTTTTGTCTGTAATGAACATGAATGAACAAGACTTCAAGGCCAAGATAAACAAATATTTTGTGCCAGGTTTGTGTCACAAAAGTGAAGCAAGCCTGACCAAAATGTTGTTTTTACTTTCTAGCGCAAAACTTGAGTTCCCTCAAAGTAATGCAGAGCAGCCCTTAACATTGTTTTATATTACACTGCAAAGGGGGCATTGCATGGATCGTACATGGGCGTTCCCATGCAGCCACCCATTTTTGGATGCAAAGCCCTATCTACTAACAATAGCAGACAGGGTGTTGTGCCCAAAAATAATGCAACTTTAAAAAGGCATTAAAAAGGAAAAAATGTGTTTATTTCTCTTAACCTTTTCCACTTCACATGTATGCTGAAATGCAAAGAGGGCATTGCATGGGTTATAATGGGCATTTCCATGCAACCAGCCATGTTTTTTTTACACAAAACCTATATGCTAACAATACTAGATAGGGGTTTGTAGCAAGACATAATGCTACTTTGAAGCAGGCATTAAAAAGTAGAAATGCTTTTATTTCGCTAACTTTTCCCACTACGCAGGTGTGCAGCACTGCACAGCACACATCCTAAGTGGGAACAGGTTTATAGTTATACTAAGCATAGTAGTTTGTACTAAAATGGGGCTCTTCCAGCACACAAACTATGCAAGGCTCATGAAGACACCCTTGCCCAATGGTGCAAAGTTGTGTGTGTGTGGCACTCGGCTCCAAGGGAAATAGGAGATTCCCATATTTCTGTAGATATGGTGCTTTCCTGCTCTATCCTTGTCACGGAACACAGCACAGCAACATTGGTTGCTGCGCTGTGATGTGTTACACTTTTGATAATCTGGGCCCAAGGTTTTAAGCGGTTTGTGTGGAAGGGTCATGTTATCCCCATGTATTACACAGACTTCCATGACCTTATAAAGGAACTTGTCCTTCAGACTTGTTCCTCTCTATGGTCTGGGAAATCCCTGGTGATTTGCAATATCCTCATAATGTACGAGAGAGGAAACTTTAATGCACATATAATACTACTTTGTGATTTAACAATGCCTCCAAATACGTATGGTCGCCTAATGGTAGTTGGTGAGTGCAGTATACCATAATGGACTCTTCTGATGCACATCAACAGTGGATTCGATTTATAGTACATGAAGGTGGGGCTGAGTCTTTCTCGCACCTTATTCAACACCCATGCTTATGCACAGCTACACTCCATGCGACATGTGTCCACTAAGTCAACATATATTTTTTAATGTTTTATAATTTTTTATTCTGCAGTTTTATATAGTGCAAACTCAACCTGAAGGTATGGGAGCACTTTATATAGGTAACAGTTGCATTAAACAAAGTTTATGCACAGTGAGATTAAGTGATTTACCCAGAATCACAGGATGTTGAGCCAGCGCCAAAACTACAAGCTGGTTCCCCAGTTCCAAAGTTGGCAGCACATCCTCCCCTATCATACCTAGTACTCTTCACCTTACAGGTACAATAAAGGTCAAACCATACAACTACCCTTTCAACCATGCACACTGAAAGTCGCACAAGCAGTTGATATAAATTGGAGCGCTTCAACATACTTGTCACTGGTATGAAGTGGTATATAAATATTGAAGCTAGACCACCCGAAATGTGCTTTAGGCCTTGTGAGTGACAGGCTCAGTGTTACATAAAAACAAGTACTATTCAATACAATTGTTTTAGAAAGTCCAATCTACATTTGATAAATTCTCACATGGTGTCCCAAACCCTGACTGATATTTTGCTTTATTATATCTTGTCCATAGGACAATTATATTTAGTGCATATTTAATGTGTATTGTGTTTTAATACCTATCTGCAGTTCATGCATTCCTGAAAGGGATTCTCATGTCCAGCCTACATTTTATGCATTCCTGCATTTTAATTTTGAGCTAGTACTCTACTTTAAATTCCATGTATTAAACTCGTGAATAGTACAGTTCTCTGCAAAAGTTCTGTTGCACAAATCATCACGTCTGAAAACTTAGTGTTTAACTGAACAGGAATACATATATGTTTATCATCATAAAAAGAATGGTTAGCTTTTTGCATAAGAAATTTTTGTTCTAAACTAGAGTACCCTATAGCTTTCCTACTGTATTTTTCTCGAGGAGAAAAATGTCTGGATGGGACTGAGCATTGCCTTAAAGATCTCCTTGTCGTCTCCCTGTTCTAGGAACATATGGTGAAGCCAAGCATCAACATGGTGGTGCCAGGTCCCACTGGGTCCACCCCATGACTAGGACCCGTCACAACACCTTCTTTGCCTCCTACACCTACTGTGAACACCTAAACTGGCCTGCTGTTGCCCGTTTATGGCCTCAGCTATAAAGAACGGGCCACCCACAATGGGGAAGGCATACATTTGTGCTGATTAGAGAAGGTATTTAAGTGCCCTGGCAGTGGCAGCACCTCAGCTGACAACTGCAGTAAGAGTCCAAAACTCTGAGTAATGAATCAGGCCTCGGCAAGACGTTTAGCTGGGCTAGTAGTGGCAATTTCCCTTCACTTTCAGCTGCCAGCTAGTCAGGCTGACTGAGCTCAGGGAAAAAGGTGCTCCCAGGAATGTTCACTGTGCCCTTGGGCAAGTAAGGATGCATAGCCTAAAACTGGCAAAGCACAACACACTCAACTCATGGACTGCACACAGATGGTGCATGCACTGAGTAAGCCGCTAGAGTCATCCTTCAGACCTCTAACAGCCACTGTTTTGCTTCAACAAAACTAGAAGACTCTGGGCACAGCACCACCATGTGATGGTTTGAATAAGTACATCACAACATGGCTCAGGTGAAATAAGCTCTGGTGCTCATTAATGAGTGCCTTGGTTGGTGCTGGAAAACACCAGCACAGGTCTGGTTGGGGGACGGAGAAAGTGATGACAGACGAAAACCAGACCCCAGGCTAGATGCACTGAGGATTGCCTGATGTCCACAGTCCTTAATTTGAACCAGTGGGGCCCACAGGCACTCTTTATTTGGGATAAAACTGTCACAAAGGGAAAAATCAGGACCATGGAAGATAGTGATAAAGGGGCAAGGAAAGTCTGGTAGTGGATTAAAGAGGAATAACATGGATACAAGACTGCGCAGCCTTTATAATTTGATAACTTTACATCTTATAGCATTGCCCCCAGGCTTCCAAGCAGAGGTTTAGGCACAGCAGATATTGTGTTTGTCTTTTTTAAATTTTCTTTTTTACAAATTAAGCGTTGGATGCCCCGTATGGCCAGTTCAGCTTCAGCTTTTGCAAGCCCAATGTCAGAAGTGGCCCAGACATTCTAATGGTACACTCTTTAATGAGTAGACAAATGCAGTCGTTACTCTTTCCCTTTGTACCAGCTCCATTTAAAAATACAGGCACACACAACAATTAAATGTCACCTTTTTTCTGGTTTAATTCAGCCTGTATGCAGCTAGATAATCCATCAGTTTCCCGATGGAAAGATGTTTTTCTCAATCATGAGCCCCTCAGTATTTCCTTATACGATATTTCTTACTTTATCATCAAAGTGCTTTTCAGACAGAGTAGTCAGGGAGAACAGAACAGAAAAGCAGTTTAGCGATTTATCAATCTACCTTTTCAACATTCTGAGCCAGGAATTATAGAAAATGGCTAGTTAAGGTGATGTGAATAATAGACAGCTCTGAACTCTGAGACAGATATTAAATATGCTATTCTTAATTTCTTCTCTGATGAAAGAGCTGCAAAGCCCGCTCACTCTGAGAGCTAGATTGCAAATGATTTAAAATATTAGGCTATTTCGGCAGTCACGAGTGGGCTAAACATTTAATGCTCTTTAATATTGAATCGACTCTGCATCAGCTTTTATTATTCACTATACCCAGGACCATAGCTGGGTGGGGGGTTGGGTAACCCAGTGTGGCCTGGCACCCCCATGTTGATGCTTGGTCCCCTTAAACATTCCTAAAAGTGGGCAGAGGACAAGGAGATTTTTAAAGAAATGCTAAGTCCAATCCAGGCATTTTTCACCTCAGAAGAAATACAGTATTCAAGCTACAGTGTGCTCTAGTTTAGAATAAATATTTCCTAAGCAAAAGGCTAAGCATTATTTTTATGAGGATGAACAAATATGTTTTCCTCTTTCAGTTAAACACTCAGATTTTAGACCATGATGATTTGTGTTACAGAAAATGGCAGAGAACTGTACAATTCACAAGCATAATACATGGATTTTGGACTAGGGTACAAGCGCAAAATTAAAATGCAGGAGTGCATAAAAAGTAGGCTGGACATAAAAATCCCTTTCAGGAGTGCATGAACACAGATTGGTATTTAAAATGCAATGCACATTAAATATACATTAAATATAATTGTTCAAGGGACCAGATACATTAAAGCAAATAAGCAGTCAGGGTTTAGGAAACAATGTGAGAATTCATAAAATGTTGATTGGACTTTGGAAAACAATTGTATTGAATAGTGCTGTTTTGTATGTAGCACTGAGCCTGTCCCTCGCAAGGCCTAAAGCACGTTTCTAAGTGGTCTACCTTCACTATTTATATACTGCTTCACACCAGTGACAAGGATATTGAAGCACTCTAATTTGTATCAACTTATTGTGTGACTTTCAGGGTACATGGTTGAAAGGGTGGTTGTATGATTCGACCTTTATTGTCCATGTTAGTTGATGAGGGTTAAATATGATAGGATGATATGCTGCTGACTTTGGAACTAGGGAAGAAGATTGGAGTCTAGGCATTGGCTCAACAGTCTGTAATTCTGGGAAAATCACTTGGGGCCAGATGTATGAACACTTTTTCCCATAGACACAAAATGGGTAAAACCATTTGATACATCTGGCTCGTAATCTCACAGTGCCTAAGGTAAAACAATAAATGGGACTTTGTTAAATGCAACTGGTGCTCATGTAAAGTGCTTTAATACCTTCGGGTTGAGTTTGCACTATAAAAACAGCAAGAATTAAAAATGATAAAATAAAATATAAAACTATGATGACTTGAGCCTGCTCCTGAACCGCCAAAGCCATGTGCTCACTGCCTGCCAGATTATGACTTTTTTTTTCACTTGCGGGAGGTACATTGGCGTTCCCACGGCGGTGCCTATAAAAAAGACACCACAATGGGAACATCAAATACAGTACCAGCATGGCATGGACTGGTACAGTCCATGCTGTGCAGGTACTGGGGTGCATGCACACAGGTGGGCACAACATGTGAACTCCATGGCCCAGAGGCAACAGGGGGCCCTTAGCTCTTATCAGTTTTCATGCCGGAGGAACTGCCATAAAAACCATGACAGAGAGGAAACTCACAACATGCTTGGCATCAAGACTGCTGCAGCACCACCAGGGATCGCTGATCCCTGGGGGCTGCGGTGGTGCAATGGCGGTCCGACCACCCAACCTCTATTGGGGCAGGTGCACCACCGGTGTGGCACTGACTGGACCAACACCACGTGCCCCCACAAGTCTGTCAGTCCTCGGGCCATCAGACTCATAATCAGGCCCTCAGTAGGCACATGCTGCATGGAGTGTAGCTGTGCATAAGCATAAGTGTTGAAGAGGATGTGAGAAAGACTCAGCCGCACCTGTATGTGCTATACATGGAATCCACCATTGATGTGCATCAGAAGAGTCCATTATGGAATACAACACTCACCAAATGCCAGCAGGCGACCATACATATTTGGAGGCATTTGTGAACCACAAGGTAGTAATGTACATTGGATAAAGATTCCCCTGTCATACATTATAAGGATATTGCAAGTCACCAAGGAGTTCCCAGGCCATACAGAAGAACAAGGTCAAAGGACAAGTTCCTTTACAAGGCCATGGAAGTCTGTGTAATACATGGGGATAACATGACTCTTCCCACAAACCGCTTAAAACCTTAGGCCCAGATTATCAAATGTATTACACAACCCACTGCAGCAACCAAAGTGACTGTGTTTTTTTGCGTTGCAAGGAGAGAGCAGTAAAACTGCATATCTATTGAGACATGGGGTTCTCCTCTCTCCCATGCACACACCTTTGCACAATTGTGCAAGGGTGTCTGAGTGAGTCTTGCATAGGTTTTGTACTGGAAGGGCACGCTTCCTGTACCAAATACTATGCTTAGAGTACCTTTAAAACTTTTCCCACTTTGGATGTGTGCTGTGCAGCACACAGGCAAAAGTGGGAAATGTTAGAGAAATAAAAGAATTTCTACTTTTCAACGCCTTCTTCAAAGTAGCATTATTTTTTGGCACAAACTCTGTCTACTATTGTTAGTAGATAGGATTTTGTGTAAAAGGCCATGGGTGGTTGCATGGGATCGCCCATATACAACCCATGTAATGCCTCCATTGCAGTGAAGCAAAATATTACCTCAAATAGTGTATAATTAATCAAAGTGGCGTAATGGCATCATTTGGGGAATTTCATCTAACGAGTTTAACAGAAAATTCATGAGCTTACACAAATTGCACTGGTGTCATTTAAATTTTACCCAGGCCTAAAAAGAATTCACTTTTTTTCTTACATACCATCGGAATGCTCTAGGCCCAAGGAAAGCAGAAAAACAGGACTTTAGTGCTAGGTAATAGGCCCATTGTCTGGGGTTGGGTGTCCCCATCCAATATTTTTTCAAATTATCTCTGGTGTCTTGTGGTCTTTCTGCCTGGTATACACCCCCAATCTGCCCAATGAGTCAATAACACTGGCCTGATGGTTAGGTGGGCCGTCCCATCCGGTCTTTTATAGCCCTTTTCCTTGGTCTCTAATGGCTGCCACAAGAGACTGTTCATGCTGTGGTCAGCCAATCAAGAAGAGTCCCTCTAGGATCCCGCCACATGCCCCTTGGAATCAGGGTGTGCCCTTCTGGTGAATGGACTAAGAGACATATAATTGGCTGTTGAAAATGGCCATCTTGGAAGTGGAATTGGCTGGCTCCCATACGGATCTTGGTTATGTCCAAGGTATTTGGGCTCATATCAACAGTAGCCCCTTTCATTTGGAAATTCATCTGTAGCCACGTGGGCCTGGGAGCTTGTTTCACCATTTACACTCAGTGATTGCATTTCACACTCATGCACTTCTGGTGGGTGGCCTGGAAGGCTTTACTGTCCTTTCTCAAGGGCTCACAGTCTCTGTTGCTATTGCACTATTTATTTTCCTGCATCGTCAACTCTGTTTTGATCAGACAAAATCGGGATAATGCTCTTTATGATCCTTTCAGAAGTAAGGGCTCATGGTGTTATGACCTGTGCCGAAGACATTGGTCTATTTTACTACACAAGTGAGGAAACCAGTCCAGAAATGTTTCCCATTTAGGATCCACACTAGTCATTATATCTTTTAGTAAATTATTTCTATTTTTAGTTAACCTGTTAGGCTATGCATCTTAAGTGTCTGCTTCTCAATATCTGATGATCTCCTTTTACTTCTGTTTTTCATTCTCTAACATTGAAATGCCGAGCCCTTACTTTCCCATGCTTTGAGTAACATTCTGACCATCACTTCAAAAACCTCTATTGTTTAATTTTATTTTATTTTAGTGCCATCTGCATTTCTTGTGTGTACAACACTTAAAAACCCAAAGGTTATACTAAATAAAAGCATTAATTGAATTCCACTAATTGCAATGGCCTCTTCCCCTCTTAATCCCCTAGCAACAGCCATGTTCCCACTCTAATCACACTTATCATAGGGCAGATTCGAGTGACATAAAGAGCCACTGGGAGTGAGAGATTTTCCACATGAGATCAACAGACTTAAATCTCGTCCAACAAATAAAGGCATCTATGTGCCATAAACTGTAACAAACACAAAACCATCTTGTGCGTCACACAGCAAAAAAGTATTTGTCTTTGGTAGGAAATTGAAGAGCAGGAATGAATGACCCATTGGTACACTTTATATAGAAAGGAAAATCTCCTAAACTAACAGGTAATTTGGTGCTAGGAGAGGGGCAATTAGAAATATCATGTCGTGAATTAAACAACAAGGTAGCAGCATTGACTTACACTTGCACACACCTATTTCACACTTCCCCAGCACCTGCAGTAGATCCCATCTTGATTGGAACTGGAACCAAACTGATGCTAGGACTAACTCATTGGGAGCAAGCATCATCTTTCGAACTGGATATACAACACCCAATGTAGAGCATTTTCTCTGATATTTCAATTACTGAAAGCAGTGACACAAGCCCAAATTCGGATGCATTTAGGCCACCTGAGGCAATCACTTGAGCTAATGTAACATTACCTGAAATTGTTCCATATACTTTGGTCTGTAAATCAGGGATACCTGAAGTCAGCAATTTGGAGGGGAATAAATAAGATTTAACAGGATCTGGACTATGTCTATTCTAGATATGGACAAAAATTCCTAAGTGTCCTACAGCTGGATCCAACACATGGATCTATTGTGTGCATAGACTGTTTAAAGTATCTTATAGGGTGCAAGTCCCCCCCCCTATTATGACAAGAAGATGTTAGAATTACAAAATAAGAAAGCCTAACGATACATTTCGTATAATGCTACAATAAGAGATCCAAACCCATATCACCTGTCAGCTTTTAACTAAAGTATGCAGACTAGGAATGATCATGGTAAGGCTCCAGTTAATTTCAATCAAAGAGCTCAGAAGGGCCTGGAGGAACTTTGATGGATAAAATGAATGAAGCTGATTCTGTGCACAGCTTAAAGATTTTGCCCAGCACGCTTTGAACATCGCAAAGTCTGGGTCAGACCAATTCTGTGTGAATGAGCGGTAGGAGGGCAGTTGATTCATGTCTAAAAGCGAGCACATGTAGCTGTTGGCTCGCTTGCCAAGATTTTTTCTTTAGGCGACAAATATTTTAAAAAAACAATCCCAAAAAGATAGGGTGCTTGTTTGTTGAGGGAGGCTCTTAGCCTGTTCACATCTCTCTGCTAAGCAGTTTTATCTATCCTCTTATTTAATATGATTTTTATCATTCAGTAGTACATTTTTAAATCTGCCTGTCACCTCGAAAACCTTTAATTGCAATGAGAACTTGCTCTTTACGCTGTTGTGCCCTTTACTACCCCAATCACTGCTGTTGCTACCCCTGGCCTCAAGGGTCACGTGAGATGTGTCAGGGACAGAAAGTAAGAAGAATCCTAGGATTCCATCTTATCTCCTGTGTGGACTGTGTAGGGTTGAGAAGTCCGACAAATGACATCTTTGCAATTTCTTTCCAACGTTACCAGTTTCACAAAATGGCAAACGTATTTGCGAATGTCAGGTCCAGCATTCACTGCACCACGAAACAATTCCTGTTGCCGTAAAGTATGCACAGGGTATTAGCTGGACTGCTATGGCTGTGTGGCAGTCCTCAGCCCTCTATTCTTATACCCAGTCCTTGGACAAATTCCAAAGCGAATGTCCCACTCCTTTCTATCTAGAGCAGTCCTCTCATCCAAGCTGCTCTCTTCCACATCAGTACATCGCGACTCCTGGTCCTCCCGACTGCCTATTCCAGGCGGTACCCACATCTACTCCCTGAATGGCAAGAGTTACTGAGGAGCACCTCAAGATTTCCTAAAGAAGGATTCACCACCCTTAGAAGTCCTGCACGAAGAAACCTAGGGGCTTATTTACAAGACCCTTATGCCACCCGTACGTCACTTTTCCCTTGTTAAAAATTACACAAAAGTGGCGCAGGAGGCTTGTAAATAAGCCTCATAGCGGGCAGGAGGGCCTGCTCAGTTTATCTTCACCACCTGTCAAGTAAGGCAAAGTCGGGATTCACTCTCCACTTTTGCTGAGATTAAGGGCCTCATTTACCAGGTCATTGCGCCACCAATTTGTCACTTTTTATGAAGCACCAGCGACGCAGTGTGCCTGCCATATTTACAAGGCAATAAGTAACCCTGCGTGGCTTTTCATGGCCTTGTAAATATGGGCTCCTTTCAAGCATTACTCTGCGTGAAAGTGGCGTTCCATGGGTGTTGCTGTGGGTGTTCCTACGCAACATCCATGGAACTTGACGCATTCCCAGATTTGCAAAGTTTTATAAAGCTGGGAATGCTTGGCACAACAAAGAGAAATACTCCTATTTCTCCTAATTTGTTCATCTTTCCATGCGTGCAAAGAGCAAAAATGCTATCATTGTTTTTGTACAGCAAGGTGTCCCTTCTGGCACAAAAACAACCATCCCCTCAACGTAGACTCCCTTGCAACGTAATCGCACTGGTGCCTGTACATGGCAGCCAATTGTGCACCAGCACAGGGTAAAGCACACGGATGTGCTGCATTATTGTTAATACGACGCATCCCTGTGCTTTTAATATGATGCCGCTCGGTGCAGCAAAATAGTTTGCAGCGTTGCATGTCATTTTTTGTAAATGAGGCCTTAAGTTTCCCAGCTTCCCAAAGTCCCAACACTAAGCAGAAAAAGTACCGACTTTGATGAGCCCTAGACCATAAACAGCAAAACACTCTTGTGGCTGCAAAGGGAGCATTAATCCAATGCAATGCAGCTTCCTCTCTTCTTGGAGATACTAAAACATATTTTCGAGCCTCTTTGTATCTGCAGTTACGATTTTCCACCCCTATCATGCCAGAAGACATATATATATATATATATATATATATATATATATATATATATATATATATATATATAGAAAAGACAAGGAAGCCAATAACACGCATCAGTGCCTTTCTTTACTATCTCAGGGTCCAATTCACAAAACATTTTGATCAACAAAATAATATTCGTGAGACAAAGTGTTATCTGTAGATGTATATGGGTATGGAGTGCAATTTCCATAGTTTCCATGCGAATGCATTTTCCACAGTCATAAATATACGGGTTTGGCGCGAGCATGGCTGTTCTGGTGGAAACAATTACCAAGTCACAACTTCTTGAGTATTCACCAGTATTTGCAATTATTTTCCATCCGAATTCACCCGCATGCACATACAAAGGTAGGCACTGAGAAATGGCAAGGGACACCCCTATCTTTTTGTGCAAGTGCAGAGGGAACAAGTTCGCCTCAAGGAGACATGTTTTTCAAGTGGAGAAAAAAAACGGGGGAAAACGTGCATCCTCTATTGTCACTAACTGTAGGGCTGTTCACCAAACAAATCTAATGCGTAGGTCGCAAAAGTACTATTTTTGTGAATAGGACCCTCGGTCGCTAGTATTATACGCGGTAACATAGCAGGGCCCATCATGTGGGAGAGCACCTTTACCACCTTTATTTATTTTATTTTTTGAAAATATTTTTATTGTCTTTTTCATTTACATGGAACATACAAATCAAAAAAAAAACATGCGTAAATTAATAACCAGAATAGCTTGTAATGCTATTAGAACATTCCACCCCGTTACGTAGAATATTCTAAATAAAAAAGGGAGAGATAAAAAGCAAACATTAGGAAACTTGAACCGAAGTTCTATACCAGCCACTATTGACCGTCTCCCACTTACTATCTTCAATCTAGATTGCAGTGTTCTGACAATCTAATGTATTTGTATATTAAGCTTCATAATTATTGGGATATTTGAGGCATATAACGTTTGGGAACTGCTGCAAGTGCTGGATGACTAGCTCCCAAATGTACCACGGAGTAAACCCACAAAATACAGAGACTTCCTAACGCATCCTTGCTTCCACCTCTGGGTAGAACAGGAAAGTGATAGTCTAGAAAAACTCAGGGCCTCGTTTATGGCTTGGCATCGGGCAGCACAGTAAGGCACCTTGCTGTGCTGCCCTATGCAAAAGTGAAGGAGCAGGAATGCATCATATTTAAGCAATGTCCTTGGGGCCTGTGCTGGTGCCATTTTGGAAACCGAGCATCAACGTAGGCACCCTTGCACCATGGTGCCAGGGTGCTTCCATTGCATGGAGTATTGTTTTTGTGCAGAAAGGTGCACCTTGCTGCACAACAACAATCCTACAAGGCATTTTCATTTTTCTAAGTGTGCTGCGAATGCAGCACACATGGAAAGAGGATACAACGAGAAGAAACAAACATATTTCTTTCATCTTGTTACACCTCATGTCGGGAGGAGTACGGATTTGACGCGTCCCCAGGTTTACATCACTTTGTAAATCTGGAGGTGCATCCAATTCCATGGGTGTTGCATGGGAAAACCCACCACAACGCCTATGGAATGCCTCCCCGGCACAGAGTAAAGCAGCGCAGGAACTTGACCTGCATCTCATTACTCATGATTTATGAGGTCACTCAAAGCCGCACAGGGTGGCTGTGCATGTCTTCCTTAATCTTGATGAGAGACTGTGTCACACATGTACCACTGTGCGTGGTACAAACGTTAAGCAGGGCTCTCCTAAATAAAGCCCTTAGTGTAGCATTGTGGAATGGTTATTCACGTGAAACTAACTGTTGACTGTTTTGCTCTACGTATTTCTTCAATTTGGCAGCTTGTATTGACTGACAATTGCCGTTGATTCCACCACAGAAATCTATTCATTTGCCACCCCTTGCCAATAAATGGAAAATATTGAATATTATTAATGTTGCTCATGAAGTGGAGGAAGAGTCAAGAAATTGGCAATCGATTCTGATGATTTTACCTTTCATTGAAATTTTTGGGCCATCCCTAAACCCGAGTAAGGTTCTGTAGTGGCGTGTTTTATTCATGCTGGTGGGTTTTGATTGTGCATTGGCAATTCAGATAAGTACTTTATGCTTTCGGCTCCCAGGGTTTATGGTGGAGGTGAAGGTGAATTTTGATTTTGGGTGACAGCCTTTCCCTTTTCACGACATGTGGAAACTTTTACTGTTGAAGCCTCTCTTGAATTTCTGTAAATGAGATGTATAGCCCTGCCACTTATTAACCAGACTACCTGTAAGGAGATAGATGTTTTCAAAAGATGCTCAACTTAACCCTATGCAACAGAAGAGTATTATGTGTCTCCCCTAGCACCAGCAATACCAGGACAGAGACGTTCCTAGATGGTCATTGACACAGAATACATTAGTATTTGTTTTTTTTTACATTGGTAGTAGGATGTAGCCGTGTTTAGGAAACGGGCGACATGTTAATTCAGCGTTGAATGAAGGCGAAGAAACTGCACTGCTGGCAGGCTGCCTGGTGGGTATTGGGAACATGTCTATGAATAATGTCTGAACAATATCCCAAGAATGACATTCTTCCCGTATGATATTTGAACTGGCAGGCAAGAGGAAATAATTTCACAAACCCACCCAACCAACCACTTAACTACAATTCCTGTGTGTGCGGCTCTGTCCCTTGATGTAATAACATCAATGTTGTCATCATGTTCTTCCATAGGTCATAGTCCAAAAAGTGGGGGTTTTGACAGGAAGTGAAATTACAGGTGGAATGAAAAACATTTTGGTGTCCTAAATATACTTTCTCTGTTGTAATTAGGGTAGTGATGTTGATGCTGTATCTGGTTAAAACCACCAACTAAGGATCCACCATTTCTAGGTGGCCTCGGATGCCTTTTGTAGGTGGAGGACCTCATGATATAATTTTGCCAGAAAATTACAATAAGTGTTCCAGAGAGGGAAAGGGTTACAGGTCAGGAAAGGATGTGGACTAATGGACAGAGCTTCCGACTTTGGATCCGGGGAACCAGGTTCGAGTCTCAGCGTAGGCTCAACATCCTGTGATTCTGGGCAAACCACTTTATCTCCCTGTGCCTACCAAATACTGAATATGTTCTTGTGTAATTTAACTGGTGCTCATGTAAAGTGCTTCAATAGCTTTGAGTTGAGTATGCGCTTTATAAAACTGCAAAAACAAATCCTACTTCTGCCACTGGCTTTCATGGGTTTTTATGGTTTGCTATTGCGTGGTTTGTCTGCCCATTAAAGCTGCAACACATTTGTGTTCATATTAGGTTTTGGTGATTGGGGCACCAAGTCATTGTGTGAGATTGCAACGTGACAGATAGTTGTAATTGGGACCCAGAGTGTGTCCTATGATGCATTTATTTTGCTGATATGATAAGACTTTAATTGTTGATGTGTGGCTTTTTTAGTAGGATGCATGTGTGGTTTGAGGTATTGAGACAGAAGGTCCAAAACAAAAATATCATGGAAGAAAATATTGCGACAAGAATATTAAGGACAAAAATATAGTGAAAGTTAATTTCTATTGGTAAGCAAAGTTTTAATATATAAACTCCACATATTGTACCTTGACAATATATATATCTTCACAATACATAGATGTGGATTTAAGAATAGTAACTCCATTCTTACCTATTTATACTTACCTTGCCAATATTTTGGTCCTGGACATTTTGTACACAATATTCTGTGCACACAATATTTTTGTTTCCGATATTCTGTCAGCAATCCATGTTTTGAATGTGTTACCCTGTTGAAAAGGCACAGTGCTTTTCACCAGTCACCCTTGCACATTCTTTTATTTCTATCTGCCATAATAACTGTGAAAAATTGGTTTGTTGGTTGAGGGAGGTGCAAGCCCTTCTCAAGCATCAGCCACAATCCTATGCTTAAGCCTCTGGTAGGTTGAAACAAAAGCAGTCAGGCTTAACTTAGAGGCAATGTGTGAAGTGTTTATGCAGCACACAAAATGCAAATAAAATAAAAACACAAAACAAGAGAAAACCTATACTAATTTAGACAAATAAAGTACAATGTAATAAATTATTTGAAACCAAAATGTCAAAAATACAACTGCTAGAACCGGAGATATGCAATTTCAAAGATTTAATGTAAGTATAGTATCTAAAAGCACAAAGCCGCACTCACGAATATCTGGTCGTACAAGACCTGTAAAAATCAGATGTTCAGGCTGATCACAATAAAGCAAGGGCTGGAAATAGGGACAGTGATAGTCCCTCTGAAAGAGCTACCTTCTAAATTCCAGTGGGAGGAGTTCTGTTTGTGGTGGAGGAGGCAGCAAAGAGCAGGAAGTGCATCGCTAATGGTCGTCACTGTAGCGGGATGAGCAGAACAGATGTGGACGGCCAACACTATAACATGAAGATCTTGTCAAGCGTCATGGACTGGTGCTGCTAGAGATTCACATTGGCAGTCACTGCTGGCTGTTGATGCTGTAGCGTGAAGTGCAGATGTCATGGTGCATTTGGTGTTTGTAGTTGCTGGCAGTCACAGTAGTGTGAAAAAATGGGCCCACTGAAGCTATGCATTGCCGGTTGACACAAATGACAAGATCGTGGCACATATCGGCCCGTTCATGTAGAGCCCAAAACTTTAGGATTTCTCCTTTTTGAGTCAGATGAGTGCCCTCTGATGTTAAACAAGGGTCCAGGACCTGGGAAGGCACCTCTGGGAGATCAGAGACTGATTCTTGCGGATGCAGCAGGGATCAGGCAGTTCCAGTTGCAGGTCTAGTTGCAGGTCCAGGAAGCAGGTCAGGTGGACAGATGCAGGGAGGCCACTGGAGCTTGCTCTGTCCCTGTAGCTCAGAACAGAAGGCCAGTCAGATGATCCTTGAAAGGGAACAGGTCCAGTCATCCTTCTCAAAAAGCAGGGCAGGCCTAAAGCAGCAGGGCAGCAGAACATCCTTCTTCTGGAGTATATATAGGTCTAGGAGTTCACCGAAGAGTGGATCGGAGGGTCCTCTTTCTATACCTGGTGCCCACTTTGAAGTGAGAGAAGCTTCTGGAGTTTTCCCCTAGAGAGGTGTCTTTAATTTCCTGCCTCTCTGCCCTGGTCCCAGTGAGTCTGGTGGCACAACAGGCTTGTGTGTAGTCAATTGTGTGTGTGTGATGAAACAGCTCAATTGATGTACAAGTGTGATAGGTGACAGCTCTGCCCCTTATCCTGCCAGAGATAGCCCATCCTGCCAACATTTAGTCCCCCTTTTGTGATACTGTCTTAGAGGAATACACAAAGGCCAACTGCCACGTACACCTAGACATGTGCCCTAGGAGGATACTGCTGGCACCAAATTGTTATGACCAGAATATCCCAACTTTCCTAAAATTGCATTTTCAGAATTATGACTTAAAATCCGACTTTATCAATTAAGCAGGTTTCTCAATTACAATTCGTCAGACAACAAGTTTGGCATTCCTGCTTGCTCACACACAAAATTAATCACTTATTAAATGTATGTAATAAGGTAACCTGATGTTATCCTACGGGAGTGGTAGGCCTTACATTAGTGAAGAGAAGAACGAATTTAGGAGTTTTTAACTACCAGGACATGTAAAACTTAAAAGTAAAAGTCCAACAAATTAAATACAATGCACCCTGTCTTAAGGGATGTTTAGGGCCTACCCTAGGGGTGATTTATATGTTTGAACAAGTATGGTTTAAGCCTGGTAAATGGAATATTTTGCTAGGCCAAAGTGGCAGTATGAAACTGCATACACAGGCTTTAATGGCAGGCCTGGGACATGTTGTAAAAGGCTACTTAAGTGGGGTACACAATCAGGGCTGCAGGCTCACTAGCAGCATTATTATACAATCCCTGGGTGAAGCGCACAGAGTCCTAAGGCCAACAAGAATTAAATGAACAAGCAAACCAGGAAGAGTAACTTGCTTTGGATTTTTATTGTTCACAAAGCACAGATGTATGTGCATACAGGCTTTCTAAAAGATGCTATGAAAATACCGAACCTTTTTTAAAACTATTGACTGTCAAGTTCACCACTAACAATTCAAACTTTATGTCATGTCTCCTATTCATTGCAGTAAGGGTGCAACTCACTATGCTGAATCACCCTTTTCTGCTAATGGCTCCTGCGCTCAGCTTTTATATAGTTGTTGCCAAAGATATTGCTTCATTGAGGACTTTTTCTAAAGCAACTGACGTCAACACACATAAAGTCTCCTGTCAATTTCTAAACACTTTTTGTAACATACATGCTGTCATTCCCAATGATTTTTTCAGTCCTTACTGAATGGAACAGACAATTTAAATCCCAAGAAAAGAACGTGCAAACTGCATGATCTTGTACCTGAAGTGGGTGGGTGAACAGCATAACTTAGTGACAACGTGGCGTGGGTCCTCCACCTCTTCAGGTGGTACAAGCGTTATGGCTGATAGCCCTTGCCATTACCTACAAAGCGCATTTGAGGAGGAAAGTGAGCATTACTTTCAAGAGCTTCCCTTACGTTTTCCCGTAAGGAAATATATAACTTGTTTAAATGCACAGTTCATGCTCCGGTAGACCTCTATACCCTTAAATGGTTAACAAGCCATATTTCTTAAAGAAAGCTCCCACACAGTTACTGTTAACATAAGCAGTCTCTCCTGCTTTGTGCAAAGCATTCAAATATTATACAGAAATGCTCAAAGCACTTATCTTTGGAAACAAATAACTCTTCAAAATATGGAGTGAGGCCGTAATTCAGTGGCTCAAGCCGTAAACTATATGAGCATAAAACATTAAAAGCAATTGCATTGAATTAAAGAACAGTTTGCCAGAACATTCAGAAAGCCATGTACTGGGAGGGGAAATGCAGCTTTCTGACATTTAGCTTTCATTGGAGTTTTTGAAAATTAGACCCAGACATAAGTATTTGACTTCATCCATGTCTGGTGACCTTTCTTGAGGCAGTGCATTTAAAAAAAATAGAAATAGCCTGTGCAACTGGAACAGCATTTTCCTGTAAATGACTATAAGGGAAAAGTAGAACCCAGCAGCACATAATCAAGCTTACCAGAAACTGGGTGCTGGCTTTACCAACCTTTCAGGCAACGCAATGCTGTGAAGGTGCTGTGTGGCATTGCGTGAGAATGAGAGAGAAATACAGGCACCCTTGCACTAAGGGTGCCTACATTTTGGTCAGGTTAGTTCTTGTGCTTGAATGGGTACCTTCTGCACAGAAACTATGCTTAGAGCCTTTTTCGCCTTTGTATGTGTACTAGTGTTATTTCTCCTTATTATACCAGCCTCAGGCAAGAGTCCCATTTTGGCACCAACCCATGTCTACAACGTTTTGAAAATATTGTTTTTCATTCATAATACATGGGTGGATGCAGGCGAAAGCCCATGCAACACCTATAGAATGCCTCCCTAAAGCAAAGTAACACAAGGTAGCATAATGTGTTACATTTGCATTGCTTTTTTGTTTTTGCAAAGCAACTCAACTCGAAATTAATGTTGGTTTCTAAACACCACAATACATTTGAGGTCAGGTCTGCCTTAAGAAAAGTGGCACACATCTGATGCAAAATCTCTGCGAATCTGGGCCTGGAAACTTTGGAAAGCTCCTTCCTACCTACAAGTGCTCCAAATATATGAATCACTTCTTCGACGATAGATGTCACTGTCCAATTTATGGAGAAATCAAACATGCTAGAGAGTAGAAACAACAAAATGTAATCTTAAAACAAGGGCCATTCTCTGTTCTTTGTAGCACTTTGTTGAACTGGCCATGTCACTCTCTCATATGACCACTCCATAGTAACTGCTCACACCTGATCTTGAAAAATTATACACAGACAGCAGTATTACATATATGTGAAGCATCAATAATTGATTTCATACAGAGGATATTTTGTAGTGTGGTGCAACAAGAGTGGGCATTTCACTTTTCTCATCAAGGGCATTGTTTCTAATCTAACAAACACACACACCCACGCACACACTCTCTCTCTTCATTAAACCGATTGCACTAAATTTGGCAGAAAGTTAGAAATGTATCTGAAAAGATTTGCTGTTTTTTATTTTGTGTAAATACATTTAGTGGTTTTTGAAGAAATTAGCATTTAAAAAGGTTCTCAGGTTCGGCATGAAGAGGTTAACCACCAGAAAAATTTAGGGATATCTAGACCATTGGTGTCCAGATATGCTCTTATTGGCAAATATAAAGGGGGCTGTTAAACTTTGATTGGCTGTTGAACTCTGATTGGTTGGCCACACATTGAACTATATGTTGCTGCAGCTATGTTGTGGCAGCCAGGACAGGGCTCAGGGACATGGTCTGACTAAAGCCTCTGGAGGCTCATTTGCATTAGCCTCCAACTGCAGACATCCAAGTGCGTAAATCCTGAATGAGGTGTGGAAACTGCAACCTGAGCAGATGCAAAGGCTTTGGTGTGGTGAAGTGTTTCTTTTCCTCTGGTGGATGACCATTTGCGCAGTGCACAGGAACGTATTTAAAATCAAATGTGCCTCCGATGTCAAAGGCAGATATCAGATGACACCTAGACAGGCCCCTTCCGTTTTTCTCCCAGTCCAGCAGGCTCAAACCCCATTGGGTAGGGAGCTGTCCCCAGAACTGATTTTAAGGGCCACAGAGGGGAGTTTGCTAATTTCCATGGCCATGGCTCTTTGGTGGGGACATAGACCCTGTAAAAGGGAAGGACAGTTTCACCATCTAGATACAGGCAGAGTGGCGCACCGTGGGACTGCTTGCAGTAGGGAAGCCAGGAAATGCTTCCAATTCTTTGGGCACTTTTGCAACATTGGTTATAGAGGAGTCAGTAGTCTCACCCACCCATATGCTGTTTCCAGGCATACATGTGATATCCCGAGTACCCTCCTCAGAACACTACTGGACCTGAGGAAGATCAGAACATGACTGAAGCTGTTGTCTGTGACCTGAGAAGAATATTGAATGACGCATCTGCTCTCTCTTGCACCCAGTACAAAGAAGTTGATCCCACAGTTCATACGCCTATTACAGTTCAAGCGACAGGAACACAACAAGCTTTGTGAGGCTTTTTCTGAAACTGCCCAGCTGACCAGTTCCGACTGGACCTGCTCTGTATCCTGCTGTTTGCCACTGCCACTGTACGTCTTGACCCAGGTGCTGTTCCTGAAGCCCTGAAATCTATGGCTGCTTCTGTCTGTACTTTTCCTACCATCCCTCAACACCTGGGACTTAGAACCTTTTTGACTCCAAAAAAGGACCAGGACAATCCTACCAAACTGATCAAAATGGGGAGTGTTACTGCTGGGCTAGAGACTCACATTTCTCCCTCTTGGAGCTTCTCCATAGCAGCAAATTTGATTCAGCAGGTCCTTGTGGAGAAAGTATACAGCCTTGTGAAATCCTCTTCAGCTACAGCCTGCTACAAAACACCGCTGGTGGCATCCGAGCTCAAGGAAAGTGACTAAGTGCGAAAAAAGAAATCTTGATCAGCTGAAAATGCCAAACGTTTCCAGTGGTGAGGAACCTTCCTTGGGCGTGAAATTAAAAATGTTCTTGCCCTGAGCTTTCCTGTCCGAAACCAATAGCTTCAGTGGGACCTCGTACGACAGCTGTCTGACCTCGTGGATCCCTCCTTGGCTACAGCCTCCCCCCCTGTCCAGCTGAAGATTTTGAACTTACATTTGTAAGACTAAGTCCCAAGTAAAAACTTCCAACTGATCATACCAGGTTTCTATATTTTACCCAACCCGCTCTACTGTAAGCAGTTGACGGTGGTTGACACTGAATGATTTCTGGCACTATTTTTATTTCAAACTCTAAACCTTTGATTCCCTGTATTTGATTGTGTCCTTTTGGTGTTGTTTAATGAATTTAAATGTACTCTATTTTTCTAAATTGGTTTGGGATTTTATTTTGTTGTGTGTTGACTTTATTACTGTTTGGTACTGCATAAATACTTTGCACATTGCCTCACAGTTAAGACTGTCTGCTCTGTGCTATATCTATCAGGGAGTTAAACTCAGGTTGATTTAGTGACTCTAGTGGTTCACCCTGACAAGGATTGTAATAAAATTTTCGGTCGGGTCATCATCTCCCTCAAATATTAACCCAGTTTCATTCAGGCAGCTTGTCAATTGATTCCCCAGTTCTCTAGAGCAGCTTCACCAGAATGTTCTAATGAACAACTACAGGGCTAACATTCTGTATTTCTGGAAAAAGTGTGGCACACCTGAAGGTCATCTTCATGTAATCAAAGTGGTAAAACTGAAAGCATTTCTTACAGAGGATACTGCTGTAAATGAAAAAATTAGGGTTATATTTTTGTCTTAGAAACATGGTTAGTGCTTTAGAAAGATACAATAAGAACACATTTTCTATTAGTTCTCAAATATCTTGCTCACCCATAACGGTAAAATATTCTAACACACATAGCAAGTCATATACTCCCAATATCAGGAAGCCGTCTATAAAGTTACTCACCGGCTCTTTTATAAGAACTTTAAGCAACCTCTGGCTCCCCACCTGCTTGCCATTTACTCGGTATCCCTTGAGCTGACACTGTGGGAAGGGTTGATTACAATACTACTGAAACCTGTCAAGGACCTGCAGTACTGTGGGTTCTATCAGCCCTTGCCACTGCTCAATTTTGATAATAAGATACTAGCTACGGTTCTTGCTAATTGCCTCTCCCTCCTGATGGACCAGGTTATCTCCCCCATCCAATTGGGTTTTGCCCCCCACTGCCCCACATCCATGAAGTTCCGCACCATCTCCTTGATGCTGAATAGAAATTTCCCTGACATCCCTGCCACCGTAGACCTGTTGGACGTGCAGAAGCCATTTGCTTCTTTGGAGTGGCCCTTCCTGCAAGCTACATTGCTCAAACTGGGTATGCCACATGGTTTCATCTCACTGATCATGCTCTTAATTTCCCAACCAGTGGCCCGGATTCAGGCAACGGCTCACTTATGGCCCCTTTCGCTGTCATTTGGGGACCTAGAAGGGTTGCCCCCAGTCTCCATTGCTCTTCATCATTTCCATGGAACCCTGGTATGGCACCTCCAGGAGAAACATCTGCATCATGGTTTGCAGTTCAAGCCTGCCTCCTGCTTGTTTCGCTGTACGCAGATAACATTTTGTTATTTGTATGTCACCCTGCAGAAAACAATCCTGATCCTCCCTGAGATTGTTAAATTTGGAAGCTTTTCCGGCCTTCACATCAATTGGACCAATTTCGATTTACTATTCCTTACAGATGCCACCATACCTTTGCAATATGAGTTCCCCCTAGCTTGGTGTGATGGTCCAGTTAAGTATTTGGGTACTGTCTTGCATTGCAATAAGGATGAGGTAATAAGATTAAACTATGGCCTGCCCATAGATAAGCGGACCACCCAGGCGGAATGGTGTCTCCATCTTCCCTCTCAATGGCAGACTGCTTCATGATATTAAAATGGTGGCCCTCCCCCTTTTAAAACATACCCTTTCCACTTACCAATTGCTTAATTACTGCAATGAAGAGTTTACTATTGAGACTCATTTGGGCTGGCCGGCTTATTCAAATTGGCTGGGATACCCTCATACTCTCATATGAGTGTGGTGTGTTTGGTGTTCCACACTTCCACTTACATTATCTAGCCGCACAGTGTCAAGTCAACCACTATTTGTTTCATTCAGATGCATGTCTCCCTTATTCAAAGCCTGAAATAGACCAAGCTGCTCCAATGCCCCTATGCTCAATACTCCCCGCAGGGCTCCCCCTGGACCCCAAGGATATTCAAACTCTATCCACCACCAGCTGGGCTTGGATATAACATATTTAATTATTGGGGGGAGATCTTTTTTATTACCTGCATGGCGTTTGAAAGATAACCGCAGGCCACCCATAGAACAAGAGAAATTGTTCCAGCGCACTTTGACACAACATGCCTTGCACACTTTTGGTGACCTTTTTTTGGATGGTCACGTTCGTTCAAAGGCTGATGATGCTCGTTTTGCTACTGCCACCTATATGGACCACTTTGTTTTGTAATACATCCACAGAACCCTGCGGGCCCTGATCCCATCAGATACTTTGGCCACAAAGGAGCTCCTCCCCTTGACACTAACACTAATTGACAGTGATGGGGGAGGTCGGTCTCCAACCACTATCATGCTTATGTAGCTCTCCTGTGTTTCATGGGAAACATGGGGATTCTTGGGAAACTGACTTCGAGCAACCCCTGACTGACAACATTTGGTTCACTTGGTGAGCCCAAACACACCTTGTCTCACCCAAACCCCGCCACAAGCTCATACATTACAAATTCTTACGTAGAGTTTATGTTACACCCAGCACTCTGGGACAACTCACGCCCTCGAGATTCTCTAGTTGTCCTAAGTGCCATGCCACAAAGGCTGATTTTTATGGGAAACATGGGGATTCTTGGGAAACTGACTTCGAGCAACCCCTGACTGACAAAATTTGGTTCACTTGGTGAACCAAAACACACCTTATCTCACCCAAACCCCGCCACAAGCTCATACATTACAAATTCTTACGTAGAGTTTATGTTACACCCAGCACTCTGGGACAACTCACGCCCTCGAGATTCTCTAGTTGTCCTAAGTGCCATGTCACAGAGGCTGATTTTTTAGATATGATGTGGACGTGCAGTCATATTGATTCCTTTTGGCATGCCATGTTCACCCATCTAGCATTGATGATTGACATTGATCTTGCACCAGACCTGCTGCCAGCATTACTGGGCTATGTTCAGGATGGATGTATGACGTTACAACGCATACTTTTACAACGCATACCTTTACAACGCATTTTTTACAACACAACATCCATTATAACGCATTCCATTACAACGCATGCCATTACAACAATTTTTTAAAAACTACCTTTACAACGCATTCCATTACAACGCATACTACCTTTACAACGCATACCATTACAACGCATAACATTACATTGCATGTTTGGTAAGTATTGGATAGTGTAGGGGTAAAAATTACTATTCTAACTCCAGGGTGTGCAACAGTAGGGTAAGTGTTGGATAGTGTAGGGATAAAAATGACTATTCTAACTCCAGGGGGTGCAACAGTAGGATAAGTGTTGGATGGTAATGTTATGCGTTGTAATGGTATGCGTTGTAATGACTGCGTTGTAATGACACGTGTTGTAGTGGTATGCGGTGTAGTGTCATGCGTTGTAATGGTTGCGCTGTAATGGGATGCATTGTAATGGATGTTGCGTTGTAAACGTTTCGTTGTAATGGTAGTGCGTTGTAAAAGTTGCGTTGTAAAGGTTGTTTCCCGTTCAGGATATACCAAAGAGTGTCTGGGGATTATCTACTCATTCACTTGATTCCCTAGGGTGAGGTGTTTACTGCATGGAATCAATAATTTTGATTCTGAATTTATGAAGAAAAAATGAGAAGTAACAGGTGGAAATTGTGCTTACTGTACCTATTTTGTCATGTTTTTGTGTTTTCCACACATTATCACCTGATAGATTTCAGTAGGTTAGGCATGCTGAAATGAACTAAAATGTGCACCCCTATCATGCACTGATTATGACCTCACATATTACCTTTAAGAACTGTGCTACACATTACTAGTTTTAACTATATTGTTAATTATATCTAATGAGTCCTGTCATCAATGATGCCACGTTAGTGATGTAATATGTGAGTTTATAAGCAATTAGTGATAGAAGCATGAGTAATAGTTAAAAAAAAAAACTTTATTTATCATTTTGTCATGGCATAAAACAAGACAGATAACAGTCCAAGTATGGGGAACATTCAATCAAGTAATGAATCAGTGGTTTATAAAGCACACTACTAACCCATGGGGGTCTCATAGTGCTGGGGGTGGGGGGGAGCTCCGCATCAGCCGAAGAGCCAGGTCTTGAGGCCCTTCCTGAAGGTGTGCAGGGTTGGGGAGCGTCTGATGTTAACGGGGAGCTTGTTCCAGGTCTTGGCTGTGATGTGGGTAAAAATTTAAAAAAAAAAAAGGTAAAAAAAGCTCTCTTGCCTGTACTGTTCTTGCGGATCTGGGGGACCTCCGCCAGGGCGAGGTCAGCGGAGCAGAGGTTTCTCTTGGGTATGTGGAAGGATAGTCTCTTGTTGAGGTATTTTGGTCCGATGTTGTTGAGGGATTTGTAGTCATGGGTTAGGATCTTGAAGGTGACCCTCTTCTCGTCAGGCAGCCAGTGAAGATCTCGTAGGTGTTGAGTCATGTGTTTGTAGCATGGAGTCCCAAGTACGAGGCTGGTGGCGTCATTCTTGATGGTCGGGAGTCTGTGAAGGAGAGATCTGTTGATTCCAGCGTATAGGGCGTTGCCGTAGTCCAGTCTGTTGGTTATGAGCGCGTGGGTGATGGTCTTTCTGCAGTCGGGGGGATCCATTTGAAGGTCTTGCAAAGGATGGGCAGGCAGTTGAAGCTAGTGGAAGCAAAGGCATTGACCTGGCGGTTCATGGAGAGGGAAGAGTCGAGGATGATGCCGAGGTTGCGTGTGTGGTCTGTAGGAGTGGGCGGATTCCCGAGGGAAGGTGTACAATATAGCAGTGCATCGTATAGGCAACTGGTAACACTGAGTGGTACAATAATAACAGCGAAGCTTGGTTTCAAGGAAGGGAAGTGCAAGTGGCAAGTAGCCCAATGTAGTTGGAGACCAGGCCACATCAAGCGTTCACAGTCGCGGGTCTACTAGGCCCGCACAAAACACATAAAAATAGCAACCATGCTCAAGAATTCAACTCTGTGGTCTCTGATGCCTGTAGGTAGTCTTGCAGGGCTTACCAAATGTCCTTTGGCCTGGAGGTCGGAGGCTGCAGCATGGTGTTCAGTTTCTTGGTAGTGTCGCTGCACATTAGTATTTTTGACCAGGCTTTGGCAGTGGGCAAATGGCTGCTCCCCCAATGTTTAGCCAACAGTAATGCATAGAATGCTTGGTCTGAGTTTTGAGGCATTTAGGTGTCCCCAGAGGTTCACCACACAATTTATTTTTTAATGTAATTAGATCAGGGGTTAACAACCTTTACTATAGTGAAAGCTACTTCTGATCACTGAAAATCATTGTGAGTTACTGAAGGCTAACCAAGTCACGGATTGGACTAGACACCCCCACGCCCGCTTCATTTACCTTAAGTCTAATGTTCATAAAGCCAGATACACAAAGAGTGTAGAAGAAGGAACAGCCATAGGATGTTTATTCAAATTTCCACACTGTATATTTACATTTCTGCTCGTGATAATTGTGCTGGGTTTAGCCCATTGTTTTTCTCACAGTGCCACTACAGACCCATTATGTATATTGAACAGGTTACAGAAGGATGTCTATCATTTATGACTGGAATATCTCCAATAATGAGTGGGACAGCACTGACAGAGCTCCTTTGCATATAGAATTGCAGAAGGTTCGGGACAGTCCCTTATGAGATATAAATGTAAAGCGGTTAAAAAAGTCGTTCAAATGGGTTCTGAAGTGGTTTATGCGCTACATGGACCATACATAATGGTTTCGCCTTTCTTGAGTACAGCTAGAGGGTCATTTAGAGTTTGACAGAAAAGGAGAACTGTCTAAAATTGGCAGTTCTCCCGCAATGCTAAACTCATGGTGTCCTATTTACAAGGCCCTTGCGCTGCGTCACTTTTAATATGGGAAAAAGTGGTGAAGCGGCGGCACAAGGAGCTTATAAATGACCCCAATGTTTTTTCTTTCATCTGCAGCAAGCGAACCACCTGAGCCGACATTCAATTGAAGGCTATGTTCCACAAGGACAATGCCTTGTCCGCATTATAAGGCCTGCTCTATTTTCGGGACAAGCCCCCAGTGCATATTTTCCCTGCTCATTTCCGGGCTGAGGAAAAATGTAAGGGCTCCATTGCGCTGGTAGAAACTCCCTCTACCTCAGGGACATAGTTTTTTAACCATTATGGTGGCCCACTTAGCTATTTAACCCCTCCCATGCTCGTGATGGAACCGTTCCGTCAAGAGCCTCGGGTGGGCTGTGCTGGTGACGGAACGGTTCCGTCATGGCCCGCTCGCCGCAAATTCCGCACCTGCGCTGACGTTCTAATGGGCGGGCGGGTCCGTGACGGAACCGTTCCGTCACAAGCACAGCTCACCCGAGGGCCATGACGGAGCGGTTCCGTCACAAGCACAGGACCGCCGCGCGGCCCCGCCTCCCCCTTAGCGCTGCGGCGGAATAGCCGCCGCAGCGAAGGGGTTAACTGTAATGAAAATGGATATGTTGCATCAGTATATGCAGTTTTATGACAGAGATTGTCCCCAGAGAGCTGGGGCTTCTAGATATGGCAGGCAGGCTTCTAATGGAGAGACGGAAGCAGATGTCTTTGTTGACCTGGTGGGCCACCAACAAACATTGATTGATTCAGATAGTTGCAGTAAGTATTGGGCGTGGCACATTTTTTTCTTCAGATCAGAGGAACTTATGAGCTAAGTTGTCTTGAATCTGCTTATCTCTTCTTTTCAGTCTTGGTTTCATGAACGCATGGACGCCATTCTGATATTTGCAAGAGATATTTATGAACTGGGCCGCAATTTTGACGGACTTTTTAAGACTGTAAAAGTTAGACTCAAACAGATTTTTTAAGATAGCAAACTCCTTCAGCGATGCATAATGGCGTCTTTGTTGTGATGGGTGATTGTACTAGGTGTACAATTAAATAGTTGTTGTTTCATCTTTGACACCCAAGCCATCCACGATGGCATTGGTTACTTTATGAAGCAAATACATGCTAGGAGTAAAATAATACTAATATACCTCGTTCATGAGCTAACTACATAATAATATACCTTTGTGTTGGTTCCAGAGTGTGACCGCATCCATACGCCTTATGCTTAAAATGACGCCTTCTGCCTTTAATTCTGTAGTTGGAGCATGACAGAATTACCCTTTGCTCTTTTTACGTGGATGAGAATGATTTGTTTGATTCAGGGATTGGTTTCTGACAAAGCTAGAATTCTAGGACCTTTGCATCCCATTGCTGACCGGAGGCAATGAGGCTGAAACCACGCCCTATAGTTTGGTTGTGTGTTATATTTTGAATACAGTAACTTTAGTCATTTGTTTATTACAATACTGCTGCATAGCTCAGCTACGGATCTACTCCTGAGGTCAGCTCGGAGCAGGGGGGTTGTGAATTAATGATTCAATTCCAAGTCTCCAGCTGTGAAGGGACATCGCACATCTGCATCCAGTTTCGGAGGGAGGGGTGACAGGGTTTAATAGGAGGGACCGTCAATCGGCAAGGCCAAGCTGAGGTTTGCAAAGACCTGAAAAATGTAAGTGAAACACCTCTGTCTACGCTCCAAAAAGTAATTTCTTTTTAGATAACTGTGTCAGTATCCAGGGGTGAAATCAGTTGTACTTCTTTGTCTACGAACAGATTAAATACATCTTACTCCTAGCTGCATTACACCGACAGATGCGTTACTGTGCTGGACTCAGTGGGGAGATATCACGTACATGTCACAGAGAAGAGAAAAACACACTGATTGGATTGCGGAAATCCAATCAGATTTAGTTAAATCGGTATTTCAATGCATCAAAGATTAATGACAACCCGGGGCTCAATTTTCTGGCATTACCCTCGGCGGATTATGAGACTATGAAAAAAAAGAGTCGAAAAGCTTTTTTTTTGTATTCGGTGCATGTGGCAGAGAAGCAGGATTTTGTCACTGTATGACTCTCCGCAGTGAGGGCAGAGGCATTGCTGAGAGAGCAGATTAACACAGTTAGGCAGCAATGCGTCTCTGATGAACACTCGCTGTAAAATTGAAGTGTAGAATGAATTAAGACGCGGGTTACTGGACCTACAAATCATAAACGGGCACCACATGAGTATTTACAGGGAGAACTAACAAACTACTGCATGAAAGTGCAGCACTACAAGTAGGGCTCCCGGTTTTCCGTTTTTACTGATTTTTACAGATAAATACAGAGTGAAAAAAGTGTTTCCTGCCTGTATTTCTTTTTTAAAGCAGAAAAATACCGACAATTGTGCTTCTAATACTTTCCATGCTGTCTGCTGTGAATTCCAGGACTACAGATAAGTAGATAGATAGCATGGGGAGTTAAAAACAGATTAAGATATCTTTGAATACATGCATATGTTAAAATATATTTACAGTAAATTGCTAATATTTACCTGTGGGTATAGTGTTTTGCTATATTTGGCTTCTGAATTTGCTAAAACGCACCAGGCATCAAAGTATGAGTGAATGAATGAAACTAGGTTTTATAGAGCGCAGCGTTCACTCCAAGGAGCATCTTGGCGCTAGATGACAGAAGACTGAGGGGAAGACAGGAGGGGAAGGGTGCAAAAAAAAAATGATTGCCGAGGGATCAGATAAGTGCTAAGATTTCCTGGTCTGAAGTGCTGAAGATCCAAGTTTTTAATAGCTTTCTAAACATGGGCTCATTGTTGGTGTGTCTTAGTTGGGTGGGCAGGTGATTCCAAGCTTTTGCTCCCAGTGTGGCCAGAGTTTTCCCCCCTCGGGTTTTCATTTTGAAGTGGGGATTGGTGAGCAAGTTCTCGTTGGAAGACCGCAGGGTTCGTTTAGTTTTGTAGGGTCTAAGGTGATTTCTCAGATATTGTGGCCCACTTCCAATGGTGTCTTTATAGGTGATGGTTAGGATCTTAAATAAGATCCTTTTATGAATTGGTAGCCAGTGGAGGGTTTTTAGGGCATCGGTCGAGGATGACCGTTTGGGGAGTCCCACTACCAGCCTGGCGGCGGCATTTTGGATCACTTGTGATGTATTCCTATAGGTTCTGAATCGATCCCCCTATTCCTGACCCTATTCTGGTTAGCAAAGTAACAAGTTAACTAAGTAATCAGCCCATGAGGCAGAAAACCCCCATGATGCAGATACCGTTATCTGACGCAGTCACACTACGGCACAGGAACGTGTTATCTGATTAGGTCATAACGCTTGCGATCTAATTAGACAAGCGATATTCCTCCAGCCCCTGATAAGGCATACGGAGTTCTCATAACAAATCAAACCTATGACAACCTGGGCAAAACCCTGCGGCCATTGTTTTGATTTCACCGAGAACTTCAGTAAAAGAATGTGCTAACGAGCAAGTCGTATGACCTCCTTATTGACGTATCTATGTCCATCCTTACGTCAATCTCGGCACCTTAAAGGTATAAATATTACCGATATTGCCCTATGCAAACACACGCGTGGTGACGAGACGGAGCAGCCATACTTGCCGAAGCGAAGAGCAGAGCAGACCCCGCTGGCGCAGCCCCGCCTTCCTGACGCGCTGAGAGAAGCTGCTTTCTCCTGCCGAGAAATCCAGCACCGGCGTTTCTAGGTAGCCCTCGCAGGCAGCCTGGAATATCGAGACCAGAGACGAGAGATACCATCCCTCATTCAACCTAGATTCCAGGTACAGAACTGAATAACCCCTCACAGAGAATTCTTTAGTTATTCACTTGGCAAAAACAAACTTAACTTAAACTGTAACTATCTATTCCCGCCCACGCATTAGACTTAGGTCAGGTACACGGGGTAGGCGTATCTAGAAACACCAGTTGAGTACGTTTAGTCAAATGTATATGTGTATGTAATATATTTTATTCATTTTAAACATCTTATGGCTTAGAAACCATATCAATGTTTTTACAGTATTATTTTATACTGCTGCTTTTAATGTATGCACTTTACTTAACTATAAGTATTGCAATAATATCGATCCATTTCTCTTGTATGAGAAAAGAGACTGATCAATAAATAACACCTTTTTATTGAACACGCCCGTCTCTTCCTTTTCTCTACAATCTGATGAGACTAAGAATGCACGTACTGACTGAGTAAAATAAATTGCCTTTTGTTCACACGACTCTCGAGATATACTCTTGATTAGGGGAGAGCAAAGTTGTCATGTTCTATGGTTGTCAGAAACTAAATCCCTTCTTGTCTAATCAGGGAAGTTAAGTCCTCCTTGAACATTCGAGAAAGTTTCTAGTGAACTCTGAGCTAAGCTGGCAAACCCAAAACTTTAAGTCTAGTATCGACAGTAGTAGACCTAGTTAACGTCTGGTCTAGGCCTTTAATGCTGTAGGTATTATTCCAATGCGCAGAGCCTATTGGGATGATAGGAACTACACTACATGGCGCCCAACGCGTTTGGAAAGGGCGATAAAACTAACGTAAGACATTTAGAGTAACTCAGTCGTGCTTTCTCATTCAGACCCCTTTTCCCAAATACTCCAAAGACGTCTGGAGTGGGTGAAAGGTTATATCCGCCAGACCTCGCAGGAGGGAACTCCTATGTATGGTTCTTGGTACAAGTCAACGTTGAAGGATACACTGTTCCAAAATATTGTGCATCTAATCTTTCGTTTCCATAAGAAACCTGATCTGCAAACAAAAGAAATAACCATCCTGTCGGTAAAATGGACAGTGATGAAGAAAGAGAGGCAGTTAGATTAGCAACTGAACTCGCAGCAGCTGATGCTACCATGCAAGATGCAGATCCGGAGATAATACTCATCCCGGTCATCAAAAGGAAATCTATAACTTTAAAACTTATAGAAAATGGACTGACACCTAGGGGTGGTACAGTCATATTCGTAATTGAGGCACACGAATATCGGCAGACAGAGGTATACTATTCATGGATACATTTTCCGGCAGCAAATGCTGTAACAAAGTACTTCCACTATTACAAAATAGAGGAACCTCCTGAAACGTACACTCCTTTCGAGGAGGTGGAAGTACCACTCAAATTTCAAGAGCATTTGCTCTTATTTGATGGCGCCCTAAAACATAATAATCACATCACCAGGCTCGGTCCTTTAGGTAGACCAGGAGCAACGTGGCCGGTCCTAGCCGGATACACACCACATCCAGACATCGATGGGATGTCTGCACCAAACCTTTTAACACAGCTAAAACAACTAATAAAAATACACAGACAATTAGTCCAATATGTGATGCGGACTTCAACAATTCAGCCAGCGATTAAACTCCCACAGCTGACCCCTCACCAGGGGAACACAAATAAAATTACACCACAGAACATCCAGTCCTGCCTAGGTAAAGTACCGGCTAAACGGGAACAAATACCATTTTGGCTAGCGCAGAAAATCACCCAAATAGAGGCGGTGTTTCCAGACACCACCCCGCTAGAAAAGCACAGGATTCTGACTATCTGTCTTCCAATGGGAATCGCACCACACATTGAGGACTGTGACACTTGGGGTACAGTCTTTGCTTCCATCTACACAAAAACGCATGGTGTTCCATCCATTTCGGTAATACCAGATGTGCTAAAACAAATTCAAGATGAATATGGTCCTGAACCCGCTTTAACTCTTGGTATGAAATTACTAAAAGACTTCAAGCAGGTCTCGGCTATACTATTAACCAACATAAAAGGAGAAGCAGCAAACGTGGCGATCCACCAGAGGTTAAAAGAGACAGATATAGCAGACCAACCAGCTGAAATTGCCAGAATCATAGAAAAATCCTATGAGGAACTAGGTAGAGATAGTTTAGGTGGAATACCAGTAAAACCGCAACTAATTGAAAGTCCTGAAAAAATATTTTTTAATAATAATTCTACATCACCAAAAAAGAACTGGGATGGAAACAAACAATCCAATCCTAAAGAAAAGAAATTCCAGTCCCGAGGAAGGTCTCCTAGGCGAAGAGAAAAATCTCCGAACCAAAGACACAGGTCACCTCAGAGTGACCCCTCTGGGAAAAGATATAACCTTAGAAATAGGGATAATATTAAAAAGCCTGATAGATATCAAGACACTTGCCAGAAAGTGGGCAGTAGCTCTAGCTCCTGCTTTATATAAAAATCACGTGGGATGGGATGAGGACTCTCCTCCTCACAAAATCCAGTTAAAATCACAACCTACTGCACAAAGGCAGTACCCAATTAAGCAAGAAGCTAAAAAACAGGTAAATGAAATACTAGATCAGCTAGAATACCAGGGGGTGATTGAAACTTGCACCTCACAAATGAACAACCCTTTGTTTCCGGTCTCCAAACCAGACAATTCATATCGTCTAGTTTTGGATTACCGACACCTTAACACATGTTGCAAAACTTTTGCAGTGCAAAACTCACATAGTGCTGCACTAATGAATAACATAGTGCGCAAAAAATACAAAACAACATTGGACATCTCTAATGGATTCTTTTGTCAAAACATAGCACCAGAGAGCAGATATTTAACTGCATTCTCAATAAATGGCACTCAAAAACAATTCTGTCGGTTAGCCCAGGGGTACAAGAACAGCCCGGGAGTATTCTCAGCGAGAGTAACAGAATTACTACAACTATATGACGATGAAGCATTATCTTATGTCGATGACATTTATTTAACAGATGATGACTTGGAGACTCACTTGAAAAGAGTGAACACCATAATACTTGGGTTCGCTGCAGAGGGTTACAAATTCAACTTTAAAAAATCCAGAATTGCCCATCTGACAGTCCTGTTCTTAGGATATGAATTATCAAGTGAAGGTAAAAGCCTGGCTGACAATTTCCTAGAGAAATGTGCCGTAATCCAAGCACCTAGAACACTAAAAAACCTACAGTCGATTCTAGGCTTCCTAAACTTCGGAAGAACATACATAGCAAATTACGCAGAAAGGGTCAAACCCCTTTATGATCTGATAAAACCAGATTTTAAAAGATCTAATTGGACTCAAATACACACAGAAATTTTGAGATCTCTACAAACAGACATGCTAATTAAAACAAAATTAGAAACACGTGATAACACACGCAATCTTGTGATTCGAGTCATCCCAGGGAGATGCGGATTCACATACCTGACCTCTAATGAGGGAGAAAAGGTACCAATTGCATTCAAATCACACTTGTACACTAAGGCTGAAATGAAATTCAGCCCGACGGAAAAAATTCTTACAGCAACACAGACAGCTATAGCAAAAGAACGAGCCCTGGCACAAGGTAAACAAATAATAATCGTGACCCCAATACCAGCCCTAGAGGCGGTAACAAAGGCAAGCATTCCAAATGCTAAAGCACTCCATCCGAGATGGATACAATGGGCTAATTCTCTTGCTGCAACAGACGTGGCGTACGAATTTGATCCTTACTTAAAAACACAAGAATTTCTCCAATATGAATTTGAATGTCCTCCGCCGACCGAAATTCTGCCTCTAGACCACTACGGCTGTATAATATATACAGAGGGATCAGCACAACCCGCAGTGGGGGGTAAGCAAGCTTACAGTGCTGCGTGCGCGATCGTTAAAGGTCGCTGGCACGAAGGAAAATTTAAACCAGCAATCACTAAAACACAATCTTTAGGAGATTGTACAGCTCAGCGAGCTGAACTACTGGCGTTCAAGATGGCGCTTGAAAATACCGATCGAGAATTCCCCACACTCATAGTGTGCGATTCGTATTATTGCGTTCAGTCTTACAATGAATACTTGCAGATCTGGCTTCAAAATGGTTTCAAGGATGCGAAAGGTGGCACAATCAAGCGTAAAATGCTCTGGGAACAAGTAGTTCTTTTACAAAAAGAACTACCAAAGACTCACGTGATACATACGCTGAGTCATCAACGTGATGGCGTTCACGTTGCAGGGAATTCATTGGCTGATGAGGCCGCGAAGGCAGCTGTACAAACGGCTTCCGTAGCTGCCATCACCCGGTCAAAAACAAAATAGACAGCGAAATATTACAAGCTGTCAGCGCTTCAGAAAAGGATCCGATAGAAACACTCCCGAAAGGCTTTCCAGTAAAATACTCATACATAACTGATGCAAACAATGTTCCTTTTGCTCGAATCCCTGGAGTGGGGGATAGGGCAATTCCAAACATGGAACATAGGTTAGAACTAATAATAGCGGCACATGAAGGGCTTGCTTCTATTCATGCTGGCGTCTCAGCCACAGTATCATTATTAAAACAGAGATACTGGTGGCCACAAATGAGAAGACAAACAAGGAACTATGTTCTAGAATGTGAAATATGTCAAAAAATGAAAGTATCAACGGTGAGACGTCCAGCGCAGACGCCCCTTCTAATCTCGGATAAACCATTAGCCTGTGTTTATCTAGATCACTGCGGTCCCTTACAAAGGGACGGTAACTATAAATATATCTTGGTCGCAGTGGATTCATGCACGAGATTCATATGGATGTGGCCCCAGCGAACGGCTGACGCCAGAACTGTTATAAAAGATTTGCGAGTCTTTATCGGCACATACGCAATTGGCATGCTACATTCGGACCATGGTCCTGCTTTTAGCTCTAGAGCTTATAAGGAGGCCATGGTCAGCATGGGCGTGGCATTGCGGTACTCTTGTCCATTTCACCCTGAGGGGAACGGAATTGTTGAAAGAAAAAACCGTGACATAAAGCAATCTATAACGGCAAAGGTATTAGGTTCGGGAGCTAGGTGGGTCAAACATCTAATAAGTGTCCAACGTAGTCTAAATAACTTGCCAAGAAATTCTCTGAAGGGATTCAGTGCGTACGAATTATTATTTGGAACTAGGATGTTGATCTCTGACATTGATAGTCAGACTTCAGTGGTAGAAGAAAAAAGCTTTGATATCAAAGACCGTTTGGCTATTTTGCAGGACTTAAACAAAACAAGAAAAGACCTGAGCAACATAAAGTTGAAACAACAGCCAACAACCACTGAAGAACCACCACCTGTCCCAGCAAGACCTGTCTGGATTCCAAAAGTCGGGGATCTAGTCAGGGAGAAGATCGTGGTAAAGAAGGAATTTGGGCCTTCTTACAGAAAAGCAGTTCCTGTCTTGTCTGTCAACGGGACAAGATCAGTTGTACTACCGCCACTTGCTGGAAAAAAGGAGAACCGAGTTGTATCCATCGACCTGGTAAAACCACAACATGTGGCCGATAACAAACAGTAGGCCAAGTGGACTCCCAATAAGTAGCAGAACACCAAGGTTTGCTACCAGTACAGAGGTCCTCACGAAGAGGCTCATCACATTCGAAATGCCTACAGAAGAACAACAAGGACTATGCAACAATGCAATAGAACTCAGACCTCTGAAAACCCAAATAAAAACATTTAGCAGAGACACACCAATCTATAATGAAGTACCAAGTGAAAATGCAAGAAACAGTAATCCTGAACCAATTGGAACAATTGACAGAACTGCATCCGGCTACTTCATAAACTTCGATGATTCCTCTGAAGGCTTCAGTGAATCAAAGACACAGCCATCATCAAAAACCTTTAAAGATAAAGCTAAAGAACTTTTGAAACAACTGAAAGAAACATATCTGATTTCCCCATGGATTGAATTTTGGGTGGGTTTTGGTGCATTTATCCTCATACTTTGGCTCATCATGATACTAACTTTGGGACGCTTCATTGAGGGAAAATATGCAAAAATGGACACAGCAAGTAAGAAAATCAACTTGATCCTCAAACCACACACATCTTCACACATCGAGAAAAGAGAACTTTCTTCAGTCAACTTCACAGCCAATCCGATACCGGGTGGGGTAGCCTGGGACAACACTGACTATGAAATTTATGGTCCGGTCGAAATCCTGAAATATCCACACCAAATTAAGATCTCCTTGAGTGACTTTGTAAAACCAAGCTCATTTGCTGATGGTTGGGACTTCGAAAGCATTAATAATATGATGTCTGACTTAGTAATGTCTGCTAAATTTACCAAACATGATTATTTGCAGGGTTCTACAAATTATGATAGTATGTACTGTTATAACCACTATGGTAACCATTTTTTACATAGATCTGCACAACCTAGAAATGTTTTAAATTATAATCAATGGGAACATTGTGCAACCCCTCCAAAAGGAAGCTCAAGGACCTTCTATGACAAATATTCATACTTTTCAGGTTTTAACACAAGTAATGCTGAAGCATTCTATTTTAAATTGTCAAACAAGACAGGGACAAAGACCATGATAACCAACACAAAATTGATATATTCAGACTCATTTTTTGAACAAATGAATACTTTTGGTTTTGATTATTGGGACAAAAATGTTGAATTGAAAAGTGTTTGGGGTACAAAAGAATGGCAAGTGCAGGGTATAGAATCTTTGTTTAGAGCCTGCATGATCCCAGAACAAATGATATTTTTAAATGACACTGTTCAACAAACTACCTGTCTTGGCCTAGCCAAAATCAAAGATTTAAATAAACCGTCTATTCCAAAGCCAACAATGTTTAGCAACACTTCTACAGATGATGAAACAGACGTAAACAATATATTAAACCAAAACAGAACACATCTTGATTGGAAACAATGGTTGATCTGGCCCACAGATACTAATAACTGTCAAGACAGATTCCTGAACAAAACACAGGGGTTCAAAATGACCAGGCCAGACCCTAGATATCCCCAAAGACATCACCCAGGGATAATAACCACCTACAGTGTGGGCAAATTATGCCTCCAATGGCTACAAACTTCCACACTGGCAGAAATTAAGCAACACCTAACTTTACTTACTGATGGTGCTGACTTGCATGATTTCATAATGGGACCACGCAAACAGCGTCAAAAACGTTTCATAGCAGCCTCTGTATATGCAGCATACAATGAGGCCTGGAAGGTTACTCAAATTGAAACAGCAGAGAGAATACGGGAAATTGACCGTATTAATTTGGAAAAATCACTTTCTGTAGTGGACAATGGGTTAATGACTCTGTCCTCCAGAATTTTCTCTTTGGACAGCATTGTGTCTTCAGCAATCAACATATTGTCGCAAGACTTATTGTTATTACAACACGGTCAGTCACAATTGCGCTCTATTGTACAGCTTGGCTGGACGTTACAAAACCTGCGTTCAGGCTATGTGCCTTGGCGTTTAATCAACACAACGTCACTATTCCAAATCTTTAACCTTACTGATAGACAAATCAGTATGGCACAAAAGGGTGCTGATTACACAATCTTGAGCATTGAAAAACTAGAAAGATTACCAGTGACAATGTCAGAACGACCTGTCAGTGAATGGATAATACATGGGATAATAAATATTCCAATCTCAACCTTCAGGTTTCAATACTGCCAAAAATATATACAGGCTGGCATGTACGAGAAATTGGGAAAGGGGTACCTTAAAACAACATGGAACCTGCCCTATTCACATGCATGTGTCAGTAATAAAGGACAGAAAGTGTTTCTTAGTGGTAACAATTGTGCGATGTCACTAAGTGGCACACTTCTGTGTAACGGTATTAGTTTGCATGGAGCCTGTGAAGGGAATTCATACAACCTTTCATGTCACCAGCAAGGCGCACCTGCAACAGAAATAGAACCATTCTTTCAAAGACTCTATAATGGGAGTTACATTCTAATTGTAGACCGCAGATGTTGTAGTCTTATGCCCGGGACTCCTTATCTAGTAACTACGACTGCGAAGGTCAAGTGCTGTGGACGCTCGTTGTTCCCCAGCTCCTTTCCAGACAGGGAGGCAAGGGCATGGCCCAATTTGAAAATTACTTCTATTCGAATAGATACTTTAAGCAGAATGAAAACAGTGCTTCTTCAGACGCCTACAAGGCTCACGTCATCAAAAGAAACGTATGATCTACAAGTCGCAAGGACGACTGCAGAGATACATTCATTGTTATCAACTAATTCCCCCATACATTTCGCGGAAATTCTAAACGGAATCTTAAATATTTCTGATACCAATGGGGTCTCAAAGGTATTTAAGACTGTATTTTCGATGGCATTAACACCATTCAAAGCCATACTGGGTATTTTTCCAGATTTCGTCCATTCGATTTTTGGCGGACTTCCCCTGATCTTGGGACTAATTGCAGGAATCCTATTCTTAGTCCTTATTTTTCGTTATGGCAACCCATGTCACAGACAAAACTCTTGCGACAAGGGAAGAAACAATCCTAGCCATTGGATACCGGGACCGGATATCAAAAATCCTGGGACTCTCCCGGCTTAGAGACCTGAACATGACTTGGTTTCTATCATTTCGACCAATGTGGCAAAGATGTGTTTTACCTGTATTAAGATGTCTGATATGCGGAGAAGAATGCGTGTTAGACACCTGTCTGACGCTACAATCGGATGCGCCAATAGATGCAGAAACATTGTTGAGCCCGATCAAGGTTCACGCTTTGTGCTGCCCTCAAAGGCTACCAATCCTGATGACGGCATTCGTGGAAGCTTCACCACTACGATTGATGGGTAGTGAAGTTCAAGATGAAAGCAGCATCAATCAGGTACGACCTTCTGTCAGCAATGCAAATCAGAATGTCAATGGAGAAAATCATGCGCACGAATGCATGGTTACACCTATTTCCGAGTTAGTGGAACTTTCCCAGGAAGCTGTTGACAGCTTTTTCGAAAGCCTAAATGATATGATGTTCTCACCAGAGCAGAAATAGAGACTTTTGAGCAAGCTCGCACACGGCGTTCCCTGAATTCGGCCTTCAACTTTAAAAATAAAGTCACATGAACAATTTTCCCTCCAGTTCACGGACAGCAAGTTTTTCAGCAGCCCCAAAATATTTTTGCATATTTTCCGGGACACTATCTTCTGCTTAAAGTAAGAACTATTCTTAGAGAACTAAGGTTTCTAAATTTTAGATAGTTTATAGACATTAGCTGCCCGCTGGTATGATCACATATATATATTTTATTCTGTGATGGAATGGTCTCGAACCTTTTTTCTGTATTAAGAGCCATTTCATGTGTAAATTCTCATATACCGAATAGCAATAATGTATACAAATGCGATTACTTTGGCGTTATTCTACAGCTTGAGTGCATACAATACATATGACTGCAATATTTTTCCGTATATTTGAAAATTTCCAAATACGTTTATGTATTTTGGGGTGGTAAGGTATACACTATACTCTATAGTATGTTGTACTATGTTATACTATGCATAGATTAGTAAATAGGACCATAGTTAGCGTGGAGTGGGTGTGATGTATTCCTATAGGTTCTGAATCGATCCCCCTATTCCTGACCCTATTCTGGTTAGCAAACTAACAAGTTAACAAAGTAATCAGCCCATGAGGCAGAAAACCCCCATGATGCAGATACCGTTATCTGACGCAGTCACACTACGGCACAGGAACGTGTTATCTGATTAGGTCATAACGCTTGCGATCTAATTAGACAAGCGATATTCCTCCAGCCCCTGATAAGGCATACGGAGTTCTCATAACAAATCAAACCTATGACAACCTGGGCAAAACCCTGCGGCCATTGTTTTGATTTCACCGAGAACTTCAGTAAAAGAATGTGCTAACGAGCAAGTCGTATGACATCCTTATTGACGTATCTATGTCCATCCTTACGTCAATCTGGCACCTTAAAGGTATAAATATTACCGATATTGCCCTATGCAAACACACGCGTGGTGACGAGACGGAGCAGCCATACTTGCCGAAGCGAAGAGCAGAGCAGACCCCGCTGGCGCAGCCCCGCCTTCCTGACGCGCTGAGAGAAGCTGCTTTCTCCTGCCGAGAAATCCAGCACCGGCGTTTCTAGGTAGCACTCGCAGGCAGCCTGGAATATCGAGACCAGAGACGAGAGATACCATCCCTCATTCAACCTAGATTCCAGGTACAGAACTGAATAACCCCTCACAGAGAATTCTTTAGTTATTCACTTGGCAAAAACAAACTTAACTTAAACTGTAACTATCTATTCCCGCCCACGCATTAGACTTAGGTCAGGTACACGGGGTAGGCGTATCTAGAAACACCAGTTGAGTACGTTTAGTCAAATGTATATGTGTATGTAATATATTTTATTCATTTTAAACATCTTATGGCTTAGAAACCATATCAATGTTTTTACAGTATTATTTTATACTGCTGCTTTTAATGTATGCACTTTACTTAACTATAAGTATTGCAATAATATCGATCCATTTCTCTTGTATGAGAAAAGAGACTGATCAATAAATAACACCTTTTTATTGAACACGCCCGTCTCTTCCTTTTCTCTACAATCTGATGAGACTAAGAATGCACGTACTGACTGAGTAAAATAAATTGCCTTTTGTTCACACGACTCTCGCGATATACTCTTGATTATGGGAGAGCAAAGTTGTCATGTTCTATGGTTGTCAGAAACTAAATCCCTTCTTGTCTAATCAGGGAAGTTAAGTCCTCCTTGAACATTCGAGAAAGTTTCTAGTGAACTCTGAGCTAAGCTGGCAAACCCAAAACTTTAAGTCTAGTATCGACAGTAGTAGACCTAGTTAACGTCTGGTCTAGGCCTTTACTGCTGTAGGTATTATTCCAATGCGCAGAGCCTATTGGGATGATAGGAACTACACTACACACTTGTAGTCGTTTTATCACCATTTTTTTTGTTCCAGCATATAGACCATTGCCATAGTCAAGGCGAGATAAAATCAGGGCCACTGCAACAGTTTTTCTAGCGTGCAGGGGGAGCAGATCAAAGAATTTCCTCAACATTCTTATAATTTGAAAACAAGTACCTGTAACTGTGAGTGCCTGTTTGTGAAAGGACAGCGAGGGATCGAATTTAAAACCTACGTTTTTGGCTGTCTCGGTGGGTCTGTATTAATGGGCCACCATAGGGTTGGGTTAAAGAAGTTAGCTTTCCCAAACAACATAATCTCTGTCTTGGAGCTGTTACACCTGAGATGGTTTGACTCCATCCATTTCATGACTGAGGTGAGGCAGTGGTGAAATGTTTCTTCTGCCGCGATGGAGTTTTTATCCAGGGTCAGAATCAATTGGGTGTCGTCTGCGTAGCTGATTGCTTCAATGTCGAAGGAGTCAATCAGTGTGAGCAGAGGGGACATGTATAAGTTAAAAAGGGTCAGACTCAGGGAGTATCCCTGTGGGACCCCTGAGGACAGTTGTTTCCCTGTGGACTTGTACCGACCCAGAGTGACGACCTGGTTCCTGTTTCTAAGAAATGCGGTTAACCATTCGTGGGCTTTGTCGTTTAAACCAATTCGCTTCAGTCTGTTTATCAGAATGTTGTGGGAGACCGTATCAAAGGCCGCGGAGAGATCCAACAGAATCAGCACCGCCTCTTTGCCTTGATCTAGTGCCCATTTCAGGGTGTCTGTTGTGTGGAGCAGTGCTGACTCTGTTGAATGCCCCGCTCTGAAACCTGATTGCTTGGGGTGAAGGCAATTGGAGTTTTCCAAGAACTCGTTCAACTGAGTGTTCACCAATTTTTCCGCTATTTTACTCAGACATGGGAGAAGGGAGATGGGTCTAAGGTTGGAAAGTATGGTGGGGTCTGATAGTTTCTTTTTTTGGAGAGGTTTGACCGCGGCTATTTTCCAAAGATCAGGGATTTTTGCTGTTTCAAAAGTAGAATTGATAATTTGATTTATGATCGGGTTCATAGTCTCAATTAATGCGTGGAGAATCTTTGGCGGGCAGGGATCGAAAGGAGACCCTGATTTACATGAAAGAATAGCCTTCTTAGATTCGTCTAAGCTAATTTTTTTGAAGTATTTGAGTTCTATTCTTGGACCTGGGTTTTGGGCTGGGGGGTCTTGGGCTATACAATCAGAGAAATTGTTTTTTAGCTCACTGATTTTGTTTTCAAAGTACTCTTCGATATCGTTACAAAGTTCTTGTGAGGGGGTATTTCAGAGTCTAAGCTAGCTGGCTGAGTGAAAGATTTGACTATTGTAAAAATAGACTTTTGGTTGTCATCTGCCCTTTCAATAAGGTGCGTATAGTGCTTCTTTTTTTCCACCCTTATTTGTAGATGGTAGGAATTTAATCCTAGTCTAAAGGATTTCAAGTCTTCTGTTTTGTAGTGCTTTCTCCATATTTTCTCTTTCATGGTTTTTAGTTGGGGTGTGAACCAGGGAGCTGACTTACGTTTTGCGTTCTTGCCCTTCTTCCATGGTGCTAGCGTGTTAGCTATTGATAGCATCCATTTATTAAACAGATTGTTGTCTGTATCTGGATCATTTGTGAGGGTGGGTTTAGTGGATTCCGCTAAATGTAGCAGATTGGGGCTAGCTAGCAGATTTTTCCAGTCGTGGACAGGGGGGGTGGTGATATCATGCCCTTTTATGTGTCCATTTTCATAGCATATATTAAAAGGCACCAGTTTGTGGTCAGTCCAGACAAGGGTGGACGGGGGGGGGTGTTACTATATTAGTCGCATTGGAGCATATCCCGTCTAGGGTATGCCCAGCTTGGTGGGTAGGACCTTTATTATAAATTTTTAGACCAAGGGAGTTAGTAATTTCCCTGAAATTTCTTGTATTTGGGCAGTTCTCCATTTCTAGGTGTAGGTTAATGTCACCTAGAACTGTAAAATTGGCATAATGTATGACCTTGGGACTTAGAAAGTCACCAAGAGTGTCTAAAAAATGGCCATAGGGCCTGGGGGTCTATACACCAATACTCCCGCAAAGGTATTTTGATTGTTTATTTTAATATTGAAGCAGAGGCTTTCTGCGTCCTTCAGTTCAGGAGCGTGTAATATGGTACATTTTAGATGTTCTTTGTAGATGATCGCAATCCCCCCCCTATTTTTCCTATTCTGTCTAGTCTGGATATAGTGTATCCTAGGGGGAGTGCTTGTGCTAAATCCGGGTTGGAACACTCAGACAACCATGTTTCCGTAATAAACAAACAATCAAAGAGGTTATCGACGAGCAGGTCATATACCTGTGTCGCGTGTTTGGCAAGGGACCTGACATTTATAAGAGCACATACTATGTGATTTTGACAGGTCTTGGATTTAAGTTGTTATGTGGGGTTACTCCCATGGTCAGAGTCCGTGACCTCAGTCGTTTTGCTCTTGTTACCTATTTGGGATGGTTTTTTTGGTTCTCTGAAAGTAAAGAGAGGGAGGTTTTTTGGCTGAGGGTTAAAACTAAGTAACTCTTCCCTGGTATAGATTGTTTTTGGTAGTCCACCGGCAGCATGTCTGGCCCCGGTCGCCGGTCTGGCGCAGACGGGCGCAGACGGGCTTGACTTAGGCGCGCCTTTGGCACGCAGACGGCGCGCCCGCTGCGCTCGTCCGCTTCGCGTCCTGGACATGCACATGGTTTATGGGGGCGGGCGTGGGGGGGCGTGGCCTGATGTAGTGGGCGTGGCTTGAGGGTTCTCTGTGAATGGCGGCAAGAAGTTTGTTTGTATCCCGCGACAGCGCTAAGATCCGCTGTGCGGAAATGCCCAGATCGTGAGAGAAAATAAATATGTGCCCAGGGAGACGGTTTGGGTGAGTAAAATCACAGTATCACAGTAAATGTTTAAAAGAATAAAACGAACGGTCTCCCGGCTTCCGCCTCAGGAGATGAGTGTCTTCTAACTCGCGCTTGTTCTCAGCGCTTTATTAAATACCTTCGGCGGGGGCATGGCCTGAGGTAGTGGGCATGGCTTGAGGGTTCTCTGTGAATGGCGGCAAGAAGTTTGTTTGTATCCCGCGACAGCGCTAAGATCCGCTGTGCGGAAATGCCCAGATCGTGATAGCAAAGAAATAAGTGCCCAGGGAGACAGTTTGGGTGAGTAAAATCACAGTATCACAGTAAATTTTTAAAAGAATAAAACGAACGGTCTCTCAGCTTCCGCCTCAGGAGATGAGTGTCTTCTAACTCGCGCTTGTTCTCAGCGCTATATTAAATACCTTCGGCGTGGGGCGTGGCCTGAGGTAGTGGGCGTGGCTTGAGGGTTCTCTGTGAATGGCGGCAAGAAGTTTTTTGTATCCCGCGACAGCGCTAAGATCCGCTGTGCGGAAATGCCCAGATCGTGAGAGAAAATAAATAAGTGCCCAGGGAGACGGTTTGGGTGAGTAAAATCACAGTATCACAGTAAATTTTTTAAAGAATAAAACGAACGGTCTCCCGGCTTCCGCCTCAGGAGATGAGTGTCTTCTAACTCGCGCTTGTTCTCAGCGCTTTATTAAATACCTTCGGCGGGGGCGTGGCCTGAGGTAGTGGGCATGGCTTGAGGGTTCTCTGTGAATGGCGGCAAGAAGTTTGTTTGTATCCCGCGACAGTGCTAAGATCCGCTGTGCGGAAATGCCCAGATCGTGATAGCAAAGAAATAAGTGCCCAGGGAGTCGGTTTGGGTGAGTAAAATCACAGTAATTTTTTAAAAGAATAAAACGAACGGTCTCCCGGCTTCCGCCTCAGGAGATGAGTGTCTTCTAACTCGCGCTTGTTCTCAGCGCTTTATTCAATACCTTCGGCGGGGGCGGGGCCTGAGGTAGTGGGCGTGGCTTGAGGGTTCTCTGTGAATGGCGGCAAGAAGTTTGTTTGTATCCCGCGACAGCGCTAAGATCCGCTGTGCGGAAATGCCCAGATCGTGATAGAAAAGAAATAAGTGCCCAGGGAGAAGGTTTGGGTGAGTAAAATCAGAGTATCACAGTAAATTTTTAAAAGAATAAAACGAACGGTCTCCCGGCTTCCGCCTCAGGAGATGAGTGTCTTCTAACTCGCGCTTGTTCTCAGCGCTTTATTAAATACCATCGGCGGGGGGCGTGGCCTGAGGTAGTGGGCGTGGCTTGAGGGTTCTCTGTGAATGGCGGCAATAAGTTTGTTTGTTTCCCGCGACAGCGCTAAGATCCGCTGTGCGGAAATGCCCAGATCGTGATAGCAAAGAAATAAGTGCCCAGGGAGACGGTTTGGGTGAATAAAATCACAGTATCACAGTACATTTTTAAAAGAATAAAACGAACGGTCTCCCGGCTTCCGCCTCAGGAGATGAGTGTCTTCTAACTCGCGCTTGTTCTCAGCGCTTTATTAAGAGTGCGTTTTTATCAGTAAAATAAATATGGAATTGTACTAATTTTGTCTTCATTTATTTGACAAACACTAAATAAATATGGATAAATACTAATAAAATGGATAAAAAATAAAATAAAGACGGAAACGTAAAAAAAATGAATACCATAAAACCGGGCACTCCAACTACAATTAATCAGATTTTATTTTCCATCGACAGCAAGCTTGTATGACAAAATATGAATGTTCTTGACCCCGAAGGAATTTCTGTTCTGAAGCTAAACTGATCTAAGTCATATTTATGCACAGTACTCTTTTCAGTAACCGTGTTGGCTTATTTCTTTATGGCGCCTGTCAATAGCAGAGGTTCTATGTGGGGGCTTATTTCAGTAGCTGCACTGTAGCTAAACTCTGAGTGGCGGGGGCGTGGCTTGGCACCCAAGGTGCATGGCGGCACACGGGTGAGGCTCTCAGGCGCACCTGGAAGATTCCACGCTTTCAAGTAGCTTTGCACTGCGATGGAGAGGAGCAAGGATGTCGGAAAGCTCAGGGCACATATTGAGACCTTTGGCATTCCTCTAAGCAGGATGTGAGCAGTTTTTTTTTACCACAGTAGGTTCACACATGGCACAGTTTCACCGCGGCTGCCATTTTAAATTCCTTGCGCGACCGAGCGTCTCTTTAAAACATTGCCAGAATGAAGCCCTAATTTCTGTAAACCATCTGACTTCGCTCCAAACATGTCAAACTTAGTAATTTGCTGTTTTCTGTGTTAAGGAAGTGGCATTTGCCGCTGAGTCACACTATTTCAATCTCACTCAGGCATCTACAATGTAAAGTGCAGAGCCGCCATTTTCTGACCAATAGTGCACCTCTAGAGCGTCACCTCAAAATCTGCCACAATATCAACCCTTCTCATCATAACTGCATGCACTTGCTCCTATCACTCTCAGGAATTAAATATTGCAGTTTTTTATGTTAGAACCTCGCTATTCAGTGTTGCACTTCACTAACTGGTTCCTGCTTCTGTACCTGCATTGCACTGAGCGGAGCAGCCATTTTGCGATTATTAAAAGACCTTCACAGCAAATAGTCTCTCATTTTCATCTACACCACTGTTTGGAAAGGTCACGCAGTGCTTCTAAACGATTATTTGTTCAAATAAGCAGCGGCCTTTTTGATCTAACTTTGTATGTACATTTTTACGATGTAGCATTGACTTTTTTCATCACGAGCTCTATTTCCTCTGTGTGATTCTGTCTCACTTTGCATTGTTTTTAGTACATATACATCAGCATGGGTTGTTTTGGACGCAATTTATGGGTAGAACAAAAACATCTCACCCCTCACCTTCTAAACCAAGGTACATTTTTGTAAAGAATTCTAAGATTTTCTCTGCGTTTTCCAAATTAGAGGACTCTTTAGCCTCTTACTCTCAGAATTTAGACACAACAATGGAGCCTCCCTCTGCAGTTCTTGGGAAATCTAAAACTAAGCGTTTAAAAAAGTATCCTCCTTCGCCGCCCAAATCAACATCACCAGTGTCCATGGAACTACTATTAGAGGAAATGTTATGTTATGTTAGTGATATTTGTAAAGCGCACTGTTGCCCAAGGGCGTCTTGGCGCTATAAGTGATGGTCCCCTAAAGGTGAAGATGGAAATGCCTAGAGCTTATGCATTGAACAACCAGGTTTTTAGGGATTTTCTGAAGACGAGCAGCTCCGTTGTGCCTCTAAGAGAGAGTGGAAGGTCATTCCATGCCTTGGCCGTGCCCAGAAAGAAGCTTCTGCCACCCCAATTGGCTTTCTTTGCCAATGGAATGCTGATCAGTTTTGCCTCTGAGGAGCGCAAAGACCTGGACGGGGCATACCACTTGATATTTTGGATTAGGTGTTCTGGACCCGTGGAATGTAGTGCTTTGTGAGTTATACACAGAGCCTTAAACAAGACTTGTTTCTTAACCGGCAGCCAGTGCAGTTTTTTAATTTCTACCGAGATGTATTTGGGTTTTGGAATGCCTGACAGCAGTCTGGCTGCTGCGTTTTGTAGGAGTTGCAGTTTCCTTAGGAGACCTTCCTATGCGTTGACGTATAGGCCATTGCAATAGTCCAGCCAGGACATTGCTAAAGCAGTGACAACCATTTTTTGACTTGCTACGGGGAGATAGTCCAGTATTTTTTTGCATGATTTTAAGATGTAGGAGGCTTTAGAGACAACTGAGTTGACTTGGTCTTTGTGGGTTAGTTTGTTGCCAATAATGAACCCTAAGTTTCTCACTTTCCTAACTGGTGTTGGGAGAGGGCCAAGAGAATCTGGCCACCAGGCTGGTGTCCAAAATTGAGGATTATTTCCGAAAAGGATCACCTACGTTTTGGCCGAGTTAAGTTTTAGGCAGTTTCGGGCCATCCAGCCACCTACAGCTGTCATACAGTCATGAAAGCGCCTTCCTGGCTCCCGAATATCCTTCGGGAGCATGGAGACCACTATCTGAGTATCGTCAGCATATGAGGTCAGCTTGAGTCCAAAGGAGCCAATAAGGGGAGCGAGCTGGGAAACATAGACGTTAAAAAGAGTGGGGCTCATCGATGACCCCTGCGGAACTCCACAGTGGAGAGAGAATGGCTTAGCAATAAAGTTGCGGAGCGAAACTGTCTGCTCTCTCTCTGTTAAGAAAGATTTGATCAGCTTCCAAGCCATGCTTGTAACACCAATCTGCTGGAGCCGGTCCATCAATATGGTTATGATGGACCGTGTCAAACGCCGCAGAGAGGTCCAACATGATCAGGGCTCCATTGCCTCCCTGTTCGAGAGTGGCTCTTATTTCCTCCGTAGATTTAATGAGAGCCGATTCAGTACTGTGACTCCCTCTAAAGCCGTATTGCATGGGGTCCAGTTTATGACCCTCCTCCAGAAATTGACTAAGTTGGGTATTAATACATTTTTCAATAATTTTAGCGGGAAGTGGTAGTCTGGAGATTGGCATAAAATTATTGACATCCGTTGGGTCGAGTTTTGGTTTCTTGAGCAGAGGCAAAATTGATGCAGTTTTCCAGGCTTTAGGAAAGTAGGCCTCTGAGAGAATCCTATTAATGATCTTTGTCAGGGTAGATATAACTGGTTCTGATACCAATTTCAGTACGGTGGGGGGACAGGGGTCAGTTGGAGATCCTGATTTGATTTTAGTCAGAATGGAATGCACGTCCACCGCTGTAATAGGTGTGAACTGGTATAACTGAGATATAATATTCCCCAACTCTTCCTCCTTTATTTGAGGAATGTGATTAGTGTCTACTGTAAAGGTGCTGTAGATAACATCCACTTTCTTGAGAAAGAAGTTGGCTATCTTGTCGCACATTTCTTGACTAGCAACCACAGTATTTGATGGTGGATGAGCTAGGGCTGTGACTGTTTTAAATAATTCTTTAGTGGAGTTTTTTGCCGACTGTATTTTCTTTACAAAGAAATCTTGTTTTGTTTTATGCAGTAATTTCTTATAATTTGATAGACAGAATTTATATTTATTTTTTTCCTCGGTCTTGTTTTCCCTCCTCCACACCCTTTCTTGATGTTTACAGAGGAGTTTACTTTTCCTTAGGTCCTGAGAGTACCACGGGGCACTTGGTTGTTCCCTGTTACTGCAAAAGATTTTCATAGGGGCTAGCTTGTTCGTTGCTCCTTCTAGCCAGGTAGTATATGCCATAGTGGACTTATCTAGATCATCTGGAATCAGAGGAGCAGTAGAAACCAGTTGCTTCTGCAGTTCAGTGGGATTTATTCTGCTCCAAGCTCTGATAGTTGATTGTTTCAACTCTGACCTCTGGAAACCCTGGTCTGGTGAGGTTACCTCAAAGAACACTACCCTGTGGTCTGACCATATTACCGGGAGCGTGTGTGTAAACCTCAGATGGCAGTTGTTGGAGAAGTGGCCTCTGTGACCAGTTGAGCCAGGTCTAGCAAGTTCATTAGCTCTATCAAATTAAAAGTGTCTGGATCATCATCCCTTTCTAAGTGAAAATTAAAATCCCCTAAGATGGTATGTGAATTGGCACAAATCCCTCTTTCTAACCATGTGTCTGCTTGAGTTGTAAATTGACTCCTGGGGCCAGGCGGTCTGTATAGCAACGTGCCTTTGAATGTGGAATGGTGATCTAGCTTAACACTAAAATCCAGTGCCTCGCAGTCTATGTTGGGCGATGGGCTAAAGTTTGCTTTCAGCGTTTGTAGGTAGATTACTGCTAGTCCCCCTCCCCTTTTACCCTGTCTATTTAATGTATGGCAGGCATACCCCAAGGGTGTGGCTTTTATTAGGTCTGGCCCTGACCCATCATCTATCCTTGACTCAGTGATAAATGCAATCAATATATTTTTCTCCTGGATTAGCTCAGCTATCTCAATTGTTATTGTTATTGTTATTTTTTTTATATAGCGCATAAATCACCCGAAGGTCTCAGAGCGCTTGCATTCACACCACTCCAGACAGATATAGAAGGCAGAAACGATTAAAAAAGGAAAGGAGAGTTTACTGAAACAGCCATGTCTTCAGATTTTTTCGGAATCTAAGGTGATTGGATTGAACCCTAACTGATACGGGCAGGGAGTTCCAGAGAACAGGTGCGGATTTACTGAAAGATTTGTCGCCATTTCTAACAGTGCGCACTTTAGGAACCTTTAGGAGCTGCTTGCCAGCGGACCTGAGGGCTCTAGCAGGTAGGTGGGGTTTGAACTTACTTTCCAGGTAGGCTTGTCCTTGTCCATGAATGGTCTTATGGACTAGGCAGCACATTTTAAATTGGATCAGTTTCCTAATGGGGAGCCAGTGCAGGGCCCTAAGAGAGGGAGCCGATGGGGTGCGGGAAGGAAGGTCCAATACCACTCCGGCTGCAGTGTTCTGCAGCACCTGCAACTTAGTCAGGAGGTTTTCATTAATTGAGGAGAGAAGGGCATTCCCATAATCAATGCGACTAATGATCAGGCCTTGGACTAGGAGCATGCGGGACAGGAGGGGAAGCCACTTGAAGATTTTTTTTAGACTGCGCAACAGGCCAAATCATGTCTGCGAGATTTTATTGACATGTTCCGTCATGGATAGTCTGTCGTCAATTGTCACTCCGAGGTTCCTAACCGAGGACCTGGGGGGTGGACAGGGTCCAAGAGTGGTGGGCCACCAGTCCTTGGTCCAGAGTTTGTCTGCTGCTCCAAAAATTACAATCTCTGTTTTGCTGGCGTTCAGTTTAAAAAAATTGTTTGTCATCCAATTATCTATCTCAACCACACAGTTTTGGAATCTAGATTTGGTTTTAGCGGGGTCAGGGCCAATGGTGACCAGCAGCTGGGTATCATCCGCATACGATACCGTGTCAAAGCCGTGGGATTTGATGACTTTCGCTATGTTTAATTAGAGATCTAGCATTCAGAAGGGCACATATAGATTGATTTACTGCAGTATGCCTTATTTTGCCCCTGGTCGATTGGTTTAATGGATCGTCCTGTTGGTTCTTCGGGGCTGGAACGTTTTTTTTGCAAACTGGGCAGCTGTCTAGTCCTAGTTGGGAGAATTGTTGGGGCCTCATAGTGGTGCATGCTTGGTTATGTTTCCTAGGGTTCAGGCTATGTAGGAGTTTACTGGAGTAAACATAGGTGCAGGGGGCTTCGTTGGTTGTTAGGGCAGCAAGGCTGGCGCTGTGCGCTGGTCGTGCACAGGCGGGCGCAGACGGGCTTGTCTTTGGCGCATCTTTGGCGTGCCTGCGGAGCGCTCGCTGCGCGCATCCGCTGCGCGCTTGCGCCAGCTTCCTGCTTTGTAGTCAGGGAGCGGTGAAAGACTAGCCTGGTGACCCAATTCCCTCCCAAGATGGCGGTCGCGAGTGGCTGTTGCCTATACTTGGTTCGGGGAGAGGTAACCCTGGTAAGTGCACAAATACAATTTTAAAAAATGAGGCTAGATCCCTCCAAGTATATTTTAAAAACAGTTAAAGATAATCAATGCAACAGCGAAACGTTCGTCCACCTGGCTCACGCCTCAGGGGACATCAAGTGCTCACCTACACCGGCTTCCTGCTTTGTAGTCAGGGAGCGATGAAAGACTAGTCCGGTGACCCAATTCCCTCCCAAGATGGCGGTCGCGAGTGGCTGTTGCCGATACTTGGTTCGGGGAGAGGTAACCCTGGTAAGTGCAAAAATAAAATTTTTAAAAGTGAGGCTAGATCCCTCCAAGTATATTTTAAAAACAGCTAAAGATAATCAATGCAGCAGCGAAACGTTCGTCCACCCCGCTCACGCCTCAGGGGACATCAAGTGCTCACCTACACCGGCTTCCTGCTTTGTAGTGAGGGAGCGGTGAAAGACTAGCCCGGTGACCCAATTCCCTCCCAAGATGGCGGTCGCGAGTGGCTGTTGCTGATACTTGGTTCGGGGAGAGGTAACCCTGGTAAGTGCAAAAATATTTTTTTTAAAAATAAGGCTAGCTCCCTCCAAGTATATTTTAAAAACAGTTAAAGATAATCAATGCAGCAGCAAAACATTTGTCCACCCGGCTCACGCCTCAGGGGACATCAAGTGCTCACCTACACCGGCTTCCTGCTTTGTAGTCAGGGAGCGGTGAAAGACTAGCCCGGTGACCCAATTAGAATTAGAGCACTTAGACCATTTATGGAAGAGACTAACACCAAATTGCAAATTCTAACAGACAATTGGTCTCAACTTGAAACAAGAGTTTCTTCAGTTGAATAAAGTGTTACCTCCTTAAAGGAAACCTGTGTTAATGTTTCTCATCTTCATTCTCAAGTTTCCACGCTACAACGATAGGTTGAGGATTTGAAAAATCGCCATAGACGAAACAATTTACGTATTTATGGCCTGGCAGAAGGTCTTGAAGGTTCTGATTCTTTTACCTTCTTCAAGTCATTTCTCCCTAAGTTACTTCTCATGACAGAAGGTACAGTACTCAAAATTCAAAGAGCAGACTGGCTGAGACGTATTCTAACCCATGCTTCACCCTCACAAAGACCAAGAGGAGTCATACTATATTTCGTACAATATACAGACTTATTAAAAGTTCTGTCTGCGGTTAGATCTTCTCCAAAAATAACCTGGTCAGGCTCATCATTGTTCTTGGCACAGGATCACGCTAAAGCTACTGCCAACCGACATAAGGCTTTTTAAACATGAGAGCAGATCTTTACTCTATGGGAGCCCGATATGGCCTTTTCCACTCCTGTCTCTTCAAAGTTACATACAGTAACAAAACAACAATGTACGAAGATCTGCAGCAATTACAAAGCTTCATAAACTCATGTAAAACAACTACTATGGTCTCCTCTGGTCCATCATCCTCATTTAATGCTTGATATTGTATTTTTCCTAATAGGTTGCTCAGGATACGTTCTCACCCGCATAATGTTTAGTGGTTCAAGATTTGTACTTTCTTGCATTCCTTATATTTATTGTTGTCCTTATTAAGGTTCACATTCTGTAATTTTGTTGTTTATTGTCCCTGAATGTTAGTGTTATCGTCCATCATAGCATATTTCTCTAACTTTTTTTTCTCTGTCTCCACAGATATTCTACCCCTGTTTAATGGTGTCTTCCTGGTTTTCCGTTTAGCTGACCCGGGATGTGTTGTCTGTTCCATGTGGTTCCACCCCCCGTATCTATTTGATCTTTCCTCCTGTAGGTATGTTATCTTCTTACATTTCTATCCTATTTATGCTCTTGTCCTTTCTCCTTTTTCCCTCTCCAAATATACTTCTCATTTGTTGTATAGGTGTCCTTAACTTCTTTACTTTATCCGATACTTTTGACTCTGTACTTTCTCTCTATTTGATCCAATTCAATATTGTCGCTGTTTCTCTCCAGCTATCATTGTTGCTCACTTTTGTTTTCTTACAATCATTTACCTACTTTTTTAACTCTACCCACAACTTTGGCCATATACCTCCTTCTTTTACTGTTCTTCTTATCAAGCATGTTTTCTTTCCTCATTGTCTCTCTATGCATCTTTACCTCTTTTTTCTAGTCATGGTTCTTATATTAAAGTATCTCCCTTTTCCTCTATCCTCTCTATTTGCTTCAATGAGTTAGGGCATTATTATCATTTTCCTCCTCCATTATTTTTCTTAATCTTCTTTGTCGTTGAAGTTAGTATCAACAGAGTGTCCTAACTCATTTAGCCAAGTTAAATGCAGGTATAGTATTTTTGCAAGAGACCCATCTTACGGAGAATGAATAATCGAAACTAAGGAAAGGTTGGGTGGGGGAAATATTCTTTTCCAATGGTGATGGCAAACGTAATGGAGTCATGATGCTTTGTCGTAAATCACTCCAATTCAAGTATATTTCACAGGAATCTGATGCAGATGGTCGCTGGCTTAATGTTATATTGATGTTGAAGGATGTTCCAGTCTCTTTTTTCAATATCTATGCCCCTACTGGCGGTGATTCTTCTTTTTGGACTTCATTGGCCGGGCAAATTACTCTTGCCATGGAAGAAAACTCTTTACTAACAGGGGACTGTAATCAGATTGTTGATCCTTTTATAGATCGGAACTCTGAAGTTTTATTTATCCCTAATAAACCGCATAAATCCTTTATTCACACTGTTACAAACATAAACTTCTAGATGCATAGAGATTGAGTAATCCAACCACAAGAGAATTTACCTTTTATTCTCCGGTGCATCAATCTCAATCACAAATCGATTACTTTTTTGTATCTCATAACATCTCACAAGCACTTACAGGTGCGGGAATAGGACCTATACTAATATCGGATCATGCTCCTGTTTCAATTTGTTTAGACATTTTACCTAAAGCCAATGCTCCCAGAAGATGGCGATTTAGCAATTCTCTCCTTCTGGACACAGCATTTTCCCCCTCATTTAGTGCATTTTTCGATGAGCATTTCTCCATTAATCAAACTGATTCTTTACCTTTTTAAACTATTTTGGATGCCTTTACGGCTTTGGCAAGCGATTTTATTATAAATGATGTCACCAGAAAACGCAAAATTACTCGTACTCGGACAGACACCCTATTTAACAATATTAAGAGACTGGAGCATTCTTTTTGTACATCCAACTCAAAAGATGTTCTCAATGCACTTGTAATAGAAAAAACTGCATTTCAACAAGGAATCAACAGATAATGCCTCCTTATATCTATAAAAAGCTAGTGCCAAATATTATGGTGGTAAAAACAAAGCAGGTTTAATTTTGGCTAACTACTTGAAAATCAAATATAACAAGTTGAATATTGACTCTCTCTACGATGAAAATTCTATTTTAAAACTTAAAGATGAGGTTAATTTGAATTAATTTGCACTATTTTATATATCGCTATACTCATCCGAAACAAACGCCAAAGACTTTATGTTGTCACACTTCTTCTCAACCATACAAAAAACTCATCAAACGTCTTCTGAACTATCATCCTTATTTATTTATTTATTTAAATTACACTTTTTGGTTAACTCCTTTTACTCTCAAGGGAAATTTGAAGGCTCCTTCTCGGAAGCATACACATGTCTCATACCTAAAGCAGGCAAAGATTCAAAATATTGTAAAAATTATAGACCCATATCACTTGTCAATATAGACTACAAAATGTTACCGAAGGCAACATTAGCTCTATGATTTAATTCCCATTTACCAACCATATAAGGAAAGGAACAATCTGGCTTTGTGAAAGGACGAGTAATTACAGACAATACAAGGCTCTTTTTTAACATTTTACCTAAAGCTCCACATTTAAAACACTCCCTGGCAGCCATAGCGTTAGACGCAGAAAAAGCATTTGATATAGTTGAATGGCAATACTTATTTTGTACTCTCAAGTGGTTTGGTTTTGGCCCAAAATTAATTTCCCTAATCTCACTCTTATACTCCAATCCTCGTGCCGCCGTGTGTGCTAACAGCCTAATCTGTTCATTTTTTTTTATCTGGGCAGAGGTGTGCATCAGTGTTGCCCTTCATCCCCTTTTCTTTTTAATTTGGCTATCAAACCTTTTCTTTCTAAATTTTGTCAAAATGCACAAATATAGGGCTTTCAAACACCCATGACGAATATAAAACTTGAAGCGTATGCTGACGATATTTTGCTTTCTATTTCAAACCCCAGTGAATCGATCCCTGACTTCTTAACGGAGGTACAAGCATTTTCACAGATCTCAGGATACAAACTAAATAGTGACAAATGTGAGATCTTACCCCTGACTAAGTATACTGGTAAAGTAGACTTTACTGCAGCTAATTTCATCTGGAAATCCTCTCATATTAAATACTTGGGACTAAATTTCACACCTACAATTAAAGGTACAGTAACTCTATGCTTGAATAAATACATTAAAAAAATCTCAGAACTTACGGCTAAATGGCATCCAATTTATTTATCTTGGTGGGGCCGCCTGGATACCATGAAGATGATGCTCTCCCCTATAGTTTTATACACTATCTCCAGTATTCCTGTTCCCATTTCCGCTAAATTCCGCTAAATTTATTCAAATCTATTAATTCACTACTTGTATCCTTTTTATAGAACAAAAAGAAAACGTGTATGTCTATTTCTAAGCTACATGTCCTAAAGCTGAAGGAGCATTTTTTTTCCCAATCTCTCTGCTTACCAAAAAGCATTCCTATTACGACAGACCTCATATTGGTTGCTTGATTCTACAACAGAATACCCCTTATGGACTTCAGTTGAAAATTTGTTTTTGTTCCCTTTCTCTTTTCAAGAATATCTCTCCTTTTGTCGCAAACGCCAAGCGCTCTTCACTCCTTTATTTAAATTCACTTCCACACTTCTTAACCCTCTATACCCCTTAACTCAGGATACTCTAGATTATTTTCTCACCTCAACCATATGGCACACTTCCAATTTATTAATATGTAAAAAACCCTTTTATTGGAAGTCTTGGAGACAACATGGATTAATATGGGTCCACCAATTATTCTCTAATTCAGACTTTATCCCTTTTTTCACGCTTCGACAACTATATAACGTACCCACTTCTTTCATTTCCAAATACTATACTCTTCGGAAAGCAGTGCTTGATACTTACACTCAGCTGACGAGCAACTCATCCTTGCTTCACACTGATCCTTCGATTAGAGATATGTCTACTCTTTTACGTACTCAACCTAAAGCGTCCACTATATATACTTTTTTACAATCTACAAGTGGGACGAGGCAAAACTCCACCACTGAACTCGCCTGGGAGAGGGATTTCAACACTGTATGGTCTTTACCATCCTGGGATAATATCTGGATTAAAATGAGCAAATCCTCTAGAGCAGATAGCTTGACGCAAACATTGGTCTACATATATAACAGGTTCCTATTATCTCCGCAAACTTTACATAAAATATTTTCCAATGTACCAAACACTTGCTGATCCTGCACAACTCCAAACGCTGATTTGTTTCATTTGCAATTTTTATGCCTGTTAGTACATAATTTTTGGAAACGTTCTGGTCTCAAATTAATTTACTTTTTGGTACCAATACCTCGTTCTTAGGTAGCCTTTCACCAATTTGGAGTAATAGCACAATTAATAACAAAATTATCGACTTACTACTAGTGGTTGCTTTTCAGCAAATAACAAGAAATTGGAAAGACTTCACAAAAATTTCCTATGAAGCCTGGTGGTATGACATCTGCCATAATCATAGATTAGATACATTTCTCACTTTCCCTACACATATGGCTGCGAAGTGAACTCAGTTATGGTTACCGGTTACAACGTTCTTTGATACTTGTCCTAAGAAACACTCCTTACCGCACCCTTCCAAACAAAAAGTGCCTTAACCCCCATGATCTTTTAAGATGCTCTTATTATTTACTCTTGAACAGGTACTTTTATTATTATTTATCACTTCAGTGTTTTGGCTTTCATCTTTATCTTTTCATCCCATTCATGTATTCATGCTGGAGTATATATGTGATGTATTGATTCATTACTAATTATATGTATTGTTTATTGACACCTTTTACCTTTAATAAAATGTTTCTTGAAACTTAAACTCTGAGTGGCATTCGCAGGGAGTCATAACCAGTTAAGATATTTTATATTTAATGTTCATGCACTTAGCAAATGAAATGTAAGCTCCAAGTAGGCAGATCACATCTTGGTATTCAAATGTGCCGAAGAGTGTGCTACCTGCAAATGTCGCTTCAGCTTTGCATTGCACCGGCGGAATATATGTGCTGGCACCACAGCAGTAGTGATGGCGTGATGGCTCAGATGATGCCAAGGTCGAATGTGAGTGTCTTGCTCAGGCTACACCTGATTCACAAATAAATGTACGTGTAAGTTCAACTTATGACTTGACGTTTAGGGGTGGGTGAAATGGCAGCATTTTTCATGGTGAAATGTGGTAATTATCATGAAAGTTACACAAATGATGTAGCTGGGTGGTCAGAGTAAAAAGTGTACGCAAGGTTATACAAAAAGTACAAAAGTCATTCTACATAACAGCAGAAGATTTATTCAAGCAGACAATGTCTCTCAACCGCGGTACACATCAGTATTCAAGTTCCTGAAAAGATTTTCTGCTAAAAAAAGGCTCACACAGCCAAATATTACAAAACAAAATAAATAAATAACCATCGGAGACACTAATTATGCAAAATCGGACAAATGGGAATTAAGTAACATTATGCTCAATTAAAAAGAAATATTCATTTGGCCTACTAGATATACAAGTGAAAAGTATTCACAAAATGTGACTTTACCAATCAGCCCGACCGCTCTTACCTGCATGGGCCGCAGCTGATTACATTTGCCACATTGCAAAACATTTTCCACTGAAGGTGATTAAACATCTAGCCGTAAAAATTCGGGATTAAAATGTTTGGAATTTTCACATTGAGTTCCCTCATGAAATAACTTCATTTGAGACCAGTGTCTGCTATAACATCGTGTTACATAAACAATAAAAAAAAACAATTCAGGATAAAAAATGATTATTTCTATATTTTATGAACTGCATTTAAACATGCAAAGATGTTTTTGTGCTGCAGTCAAATCTCATTCCTCAGTTCACCAACTGGCAGCATGAATACACTGTGATCAACATTTTTACCTTGCTAGCACCTGTTTAATACCTTAATAAAGGTATCAACCACTAAAAGATGTTTGAGCTTGAAACAGTATTTTGTGCATTGAAATTTGCAAATTAGGCAGTAGCTGTTGAATTATGTTTGCAAGTGCAGCAAAACCATGATTATGTGAAAAAGGTCATGGCTGCAGTATTGCATAATTCCAGTGGCCCTACCAGTGGTGTAACATAGGCAACTTCAGCGCCTGTGGTGGGGGTGACCCTGAGCGCCATGGGGCCCCCTCAGCACAGTATCAGTTACCTGGCCCGAGAGCTCCTGGTTGACATCAGAGAGGGAGGGATACCTTGTAGAGAGCCTCCCTCAAGTTTAATTACGTCTCTGGGCCCCACATAGGGCTCACAGTCATTATAACATTTGTGGAGAAGCCCCCCATCTTATTGGTCTTCTACTGTGCTGCTGCCATCATGTGCAGTAGACAATATTATCAGTTGCGCGATCCCTGCAGTTGCTGTGCACAAGCTGATTAATGCTTTTCGGCACCTTTAGTATGCTATTCAATTAGCTACCCAGGCTGCCTTAATCATCAGTCACAACATGTTTCAAACAGACACTTTAATGGCCTACATGCCTTGAATATGCATTGCACTTAGCTGCACCCTGAAATATGCCACCCTGTTAACAAATGTAATGATATTGGCTATATTGAATGGGCTTCGTAAAACAGTGCATTAGATTCATGCATTAGATGCTGGAGTGAATTACCATGGTAGTGTCTTGATGTTGAATGGTAACAACCGTGCTTAATTTGTGCCAGTGGTTGCAAATGGTGAAGAGAAAATAGGAAAACAGTGACAAGCGAAAGTGCAGGTGTTAAAAGAATGCACCCAATCAGAGTGGCATAGATAGACAGTAAGTGAAGGGAGGTGCAAGAAAGAGACATGAGATCGAAACAGGACTAGTTGTCCGCCTTCATAAACAGCAACCACAGCATTTGTCAGCACCAGCGGTGGGTTCCTTTGAAAAAGTGTGCTCCAATGTACTTGTCTGTTTATTTATTTGATTTATTGAACAAATGAAGCACTGGGAAAACATCAAACTTCATATTATTTGAAGGCTGTGCTGTCTCTAGTGCAACTAATAACAAGCTACAGCTATTCTGTTCAGCGGCTTCTTAAGGATTTTGGGGACCCCAGCCCAAACATATTTTGGAGGCCCTTGTTTGGATTTATGATCCAGTTTCAACTCTTTCTGCCCTCTTTGAACAGGCACACTGGTACACATTCTAAATTGGTTTACATCTAATATTCAGGAATAGTGATGTGTGTTTTCAATATTGTAACACAGCAGAAGCTCACTAATATTGTTGTAAATAATCTCTGTGTCCCCCACCTCCCATTTCTCATATGGAAGGTACTGTTTGATCTAAAATAAACTTTTTTTATGGATGTTGCATGAAACATAAACACATTTGTCTGAAAAATGTCTGTACTAGACTCTCACACATTACCCACATTAAAATAAATTAAAGGAAAAGGCTATTGACAAGAATCTGTTGTTTCAAGGTCACCAGGGCAAGACTCTCTTAGGGGGCCCACTGAAAGGCTGAGGCCCTGGGCCAGAGCCCACTTTGCCCATGCCTTAAACGTCTCTGTCTGCTCTACAATTTTTACTTGTCTCTTTTGGGTTAAGAGTAATTGCAATTTATTCAAGAATAAATGGATAATGAGCATGAGCATGAGCATGTGCATGTTTCCCCGAAATTCCTCAAAATTAAAAGCAGGGGTGTGCAAAATAGATTTTTCGCATCCGTCGTAAAACTTGCTGAAGCATTTTAATCTTCACAAAGGTTCCTAACTTTTATACTTTTTTACTTTGCCAAATTTCATGAAAATCATGTATTTTACAATAATGTATGCTGTGTATGGATTTATTGAAAGGTAAAAATGGTTTTGGATAAGATATTTTGGACTTTTGAAAAATAATGATTGGTGTGCACAATTCATTCAAACTCCTTTTCTATAATTACATGACCTGCCGAAAAAAATTTGTAATATGACAACATAACATTTAGTGCTATATTTTATGCATTCTCGCCTCTATTTTGGACGCAAGGATGCATTTCATGCTAACAAAAATGGTGCAGAAAGCACAAGAACCGGCAAACAGCAGTCACTCCTGTTCTATTCCTTTGTTCCGTTCCATTTCCAAAGCATTTGAAAATAAGCAGTGTGGTGGAATGGTTTAGATTTCCCAACTTTTGCTTAGCAAGTGTCACACGAAATGCTAAAACGTATGCAAGGTGATCCTGATGTAATGAAAAGGTTGACCAGGCCGAGAAATTACACTGTGCATAGAAATATACTGCAAAGGATAAATTTGTAGAGAAAAATCCAGCTGGCGTTTTCCATTGTACATAGAAAAAAATCTGCAAAAAGAAGCTTGCAAGGAAATGAATGTATACACAATCCAGGTTGATTAAAGCTGGGAAGGTTGCTACAATATGTTTACAAAAGAGCATAGGTCAGGAAATTGAACATTTTCACCAGTGATGGGAAAAACAAACATTCCACACCCTAGTTAACAGTATCCAGCTTGCACAGGATTTGATTTGCCACTGCCCAGTGTAGAGAACCACATGGGTGTTAAAGCACATCCTTAAAACTTCTATTCTGTTCAGATAAAAAAAAGTATCAGGCAACACCCATTACACCTCCAGGATGACCTCTGCAGGTACCTGCACATTTCTTCTTTTTGATAGCAGGTGTTTGCTTCTTTTTTTTTTTTTGCTAAGGAACATTCCCTCAGTAGGTCTTGAAAACATGATTATCCCCTTGTCAAATCGTTTTGAAGCCCTGATGTGCCTGCTCTCAACTTTTTGTGTACATTAACAATATCACTGGGAACATCTTGAAGGCGTAGCTGACTAATGGAAATACTGATACTATCTGTCCGATCTGCATATTTCCGGTTTTTCCATTAAGTTTCCAGTGTGGCTATTAGAGTCTTTTAACACTACTGGGATTTGCTTGTGGCTATTTGGACATTTGTGTTTTCTTAATCATTAGTTTATTATATCAGCCTGTATTTTGAAACCAAGTAACTTAATAGCACGTTCTGGCTTCAAACAGCTATTGATCATAACACAGGTGCCTTTAGGTAGAATGTCTTTAATGGTCTGGCCTACAGGAGTTCTCTCAACCGGATCTAAAGACAGGATCTATAACTCAATGTTCCACTGGCTTTTGAATGCATGTGTGTGTTTGCATAAAACATTTCAAAGAATTGTTTGTTGCTCTTTTATGTGTGAGTTGGTTTTGATGTTTGTTAGTGCGTTTCAGGATAGCCTTACAGCTACTTCAGAGCACTAAGCTTTATGTTTTGCCACATTTAATTAAAATCATGGGCCATATTTATGTAGGGGTTGCATCACTTTTTCTACCACACAACGTGGTGAATGCGCGATGCAACCCCAAGTGGGACTTGCAAAGATGTATTCTATTTATGTCCTTATTTAAAGCTGAAACATTATTTTGCATAATATATTTTGTAGTTTTGAAAAATTACCAAGGGTGTACAAAATTCACGCAGATTATATTTCTGTAATTACATGAACTCTCGGAAATAATATGCAAAATGACAATCCAGCATTTATTGCTATATTTTAGCATTCAATGCATCCTCTCGTGTCAATGCGATAGATGATGAAACTGGTGGAAGTTCTGGAGGCTAGCAGACTTTGATATCTATTTACATATTTTTAAACTTACTTTGTGCACCTACAGTATATCATGGGAAAGTATTGACCCAGATACAATTGGAAACATCAATTGGTGAGAAGGCCTATTCCTAAGCAGATGGTTCGATACAATGCCCATATGTATGGCCATAATATTGATTGTCCATTTTCGTACCTCTGGTCCTTTTCTTCCTATTCCATTATGTTGCCAGTACAAGCAGTAGTAGTTTTCAGCACTAATTTGTGGGAGAATTAGATCTTCTTTACTTATAATATGGCTAATACTTGACTCATTTTTCCAATTCTCTGAGACAATGGTTTTTATTTGGCCTTTCATTAAATGAAGGCATCTTCTTATGCCATCGGCGATAGTGGTAAACTGACGCCGGCTGAGCTGTGATTGTCATATTTTGAGATAGACACTTACACTAGATTTCACAATGCCTACTCACAATAGTATTTTTATCTCTATATAGGTTGCATCTGTGTCCTTGGTCCTAATGAAGGCCAGGGTTCCTTCAATTTGTTATCTAAGGGTTAAAACATCAACATATGATTGGAATTACAAATATAGAGATGTTTCGAGACATGGGTAAAGTGGGCTCTGGCCCAGGACCTCAGCCTTTCAGGGGGTCTCCTAAGTGAGTCTTGCCCTTGTGACCTTGAAACATTGTTAAACAGATTGCTATCAATAGCGTTTTCCTTTCTTTTATTCTTAATGTGGGTAATATGTGAGAGTCCATTACAGACATTCTTTAGACAATTGTTGTGTTTATGTTTCTTGCCACATCCATAAAAAAGATTTTTTTAGATCAAAACAGTACCTAACATATGAAAAATAGGAGGGGGGGGTCACAGAGATTATTTGTAATAATATTAGTGAGCTGCTATGTTACAATATTGAAAACACATCGCTATCCCTGAATCTTAGATGTAAACACATTTGAATTTTGTACAAATGTGCCTGTGCAAAGAGGGCACGAAAGAGTTAAAACTGGATTCTAAATTCAAAGCTGTTCCGAACAAGGGCCCCCAAAATATGTTCGTCCCAGGGCCCCCAAAATCCTTAATACGAATAAGTAAAACTAACAATTGACATGTTAGTAAAGTATCATCATTATAGTAGTTATTATACCAGGCTATACCATTTTTTGTTGTATATATTCCTTAACAATCTCTTACACCTCTCACAAGCACGGCACTGCAACACTTTTTGTAGTAGCACCTAGAAGTATATAATCACTTATGTGTTAAGTTACACTAACAATCATAGGTTTCATCAGTGATCGGTAACAAAAGAATTCAAGTGCAAATGGGTTTCATTTGTTGATACTGGGAGGGCTGGTTCAGCCCCTCTTGAAAGGTTTTTAGATTATTATTCTAAGTTATTCCAACATACCCACTGTCACACATATATAACATTCTTGATTAAGGGTAGTAAACCACTCTTCTCTCCACCCCCACCTGAGTTCGCAATGTGAAATCAGGCTCTTGAGAAGGGCCTGAAATGCTGAGGTTCTGCACCTGGGGCAAAATATAGTGCACCAACAAGTTTGAATGGTAGAGTTATTCCAATTGGGTAGTGCAAATCCTGGTAGACCTGCCACCTGGTGTAGAGGAGGCTCCAAAAACAACAGGTGTAAGTTGTGGTGGGGAGGGGGCTAACTAACCTGTATCTATTGAGGGCACCAGGCCTTTCAGTGTATGGATTGAAGGCCTCACACAAGGAGGTGGAACCTTGAGAACTTCTTGCCAGGTGGCAGCCTCCTCCTACCAACTTATTCTCACCTGTTAATGCATGTCCAATCTTGGAATAAGGTACTGTTTTGTATGTGGAGCTATACACCTGGACATAAGCAAGTGATTAAAGGTCCCTCTGTCATAAACATTTTTATGAGTACTTGTGTTATCATCTGTCTCTATCAACACCTGGAAGGTCTTCTCTCATCCCATATTTGACCGAAGAGAGGGATTTTCACAGACTCTACTCACCATTCATTCTGTATATTCACTGAGACAGTGACCATAATACTTTCAGGAGACAAATACTTACATCTATGCTCTAATTTTTGTGTGTGTTGGTTCCACATAGTATTTGGATCACCGAGCTCAGTAGTCAAGGGATCTTTTAGTATGGGCACAGAGCTGTTTTGGATTTTTTGCTGCACCCGGATGCATTTGTGGTTTACAATATTCAGAATGATAAAAAGCCTTTACCACTCACTACGTGGAGAGATACAAAGGTACCCATCCCTAAATGAAAAACAAGCTGCTTAAATAAGTAGTCTTGAAGAATCCAACTGATCCATAACTTAAACTCAGCTTCACATTTGAATATATTAAGGCAGGAAGAAACAGACTCCACATTGAGGAAACTGTTGACAGTGGTAAGAGAGTCACAGCCTCCCATTGAACACAAAATTCAGACAGTGACAATGTATATGAACTTGCTTACAGCAGACATGAGAAAGATGGCAGAGAGATAGAGCATAGTGGAAATAAAGTTATGCAAACAGTGGATGAGGTCAAGGTCCTTCTGGGTGGTGTTGTTGAACTGCAGGCTGACTGGAGTGGTGGAAAAGTTGTAAAATCTTCATTGTAACCCAAGTGCCTATCAACATTATTCAGTGGAGAAAGTACAAAGGGTTTGATTCCCACTACCTATCTATGGTCCTCACAAAGAGCAATTACTGCATTCCTGCTCAGTTATAGAGAGATTGATGCCATTGATGGCCACTGGGAAAGTTATTTTATGTATGAAAAGAATCCTTATATTTCATGACTTTTCACATGGTGGCTATAAACGAATGAATAACATTGAGTCACTAAAAAACATTATTTACAATTAAGCAATAAAGAACATGATGCTGTCTCCAGCAAAGTCTATGGACTGTCTTACCAAAGTGTGTTTATAGCAGGCTCAAAGATGGCACATGAAACCCAAAGAGAAGTGCAGCACTGAGACACAACCAGAGCCATGCACTACTCTCAGATATAGAAATTAACTTCCTGAGCTCACTAAGCCCTTAGGACCCCAAGGGTTAAGGTTCTACGTATGGGATAATAAGCCATTTTCTCATTTACACATTCACTATTTTAGAGAGGTACAGCTACAAATTTCTTTTAGATGGACTGTGTTTAGAATTCTCCACAGGATATATTACACTAAAACTAATTTTAAGCAATTGGGAGGGGTAGTGTGCCTTGGGGTTGTGGTTTGGATTGGATGGCACTTTCATCCATACTTTACAGTAATACTCAATGATTCAGGTCTTTTGGGATGCAATAAGACAAGTCCTATTTACAGTATTAAATTCTCCCCATTCCATTTTCAGCTACCTTGATGCTGTTAGGCAGGGTATGCTCAGACGTGAGTCCCTTGCTCACTTGGCCACTGGATTCAAGATAGCCTGGCTGATGAGGATTATGAATCCAAAACCAGTCCCAGGATGCTTGTTTCCGGTCCATGGAAGACATGGCTTGGCAGTTCGGGCTGGACTGTTCCCATGAGGCACAGGGTCAGACTGATTTGCATATAGCCATGTCTGAAATGGGGTGGCTGAGCGGGCTAAAGAATGGTGATGGATTAAACCCAGATCAGTTGACTGGGGGTGAGTGTTTGATTTGCTCAAACGCTCTGTCCATCATCCCCTTTTGTATCGCTTTGTTCGCCCTAAGTGTGGCAGGGTATGCTCAGACGTGAGTCCCTTGCTCACTTGGCCACTGGATTCAAGATAGCCTGGCTGATGAGGATTATGAATCCGAAACCGGTCCCAGGATGCTTGTTTCCGGTCCATGGAAGACATGGCTTGGCAGTTCGGCCTGGACTGTTCCCATGAGGCACAGGGTCAGACTGATTTGCATATAGCCATGTCTGAAATGGGGTGGCAGAGTGGGCTAAAGAATGGTGATGGATTAAACCCAGATCAGTTGACTGGGGGTGAGTGTTTGATTTGCTCAAACGCTCCGTCCATCATCCCCTTTTGTATCAATTTGTTCACCCTAAGTGTGGCAGGGTATGCTCAGACGTGAGTCCCTTGCTCACTTGGCCACTGGATTCAAGATAGCCTGGCTGATGAGGATTATGAATCCGAAACCGGTCCCAGGATGCTTGTTTCCGGTCCATGGAAGACATGGCTTGGCAGTTCGGGCTGGACTGTTCCCATGAGGCACAGGGTCAGACTGATTTGCATATAGCCATGTCTGAAATGGGGTGGCTGAGTGGGCTAAAGAATGGTGATGGATTAAACCCAGATCAGTTGACTGGGGGTGAGTGTTTGATTTGCTCAAACGCTCCGGCCATCATCCCCTTAGGTATTTGAAATGAGCAAACCCCATGTACATATATCAAACACTCCTTGTAGATTTTAGGCTGATACTGCTAAGACAGGACATAGCTCAGAAATGGAGATGGACTTAGATGTCCCTGGGAAGGGATAGGTGGTTTAGAAATATGGCTGGATATTTGGCTGCAGAATAAAGTTTACACTAGAGTTGTGGTTGTCAAGAGTTTTGGAGAGTGGATCTGTTTTTGTGGCCTTGCTTAGACTAAGGAACATAGCTCTTATTTCGAAATCCACATGCAGAGATTGTATACTTACAGTATTTTGTTATACGTGGTGGCTCAATATACACTGTAAATGGAGCTACATTTCATGTACTTGTTGTGTCCAAAATGGGATGCTGTGATATTTGGTCACACTGTGTTTTAGTTTATTTGTTGGATTATTTTGTTATGATAATAAATTTGGTAAAGAAATTACAGTTTGAAAAAACAGCAGTACCTGAAGTTCCTAGCATTATGATGGTAGTGTAAATTTACAATTAAATTGAATTTCATTTAAAAAAAAGCTCTCCTATATGTAGCGGAACTGAGTTATAAGTGTGATTAAACATATTCCACCCAATTCACAAAGGTAAATTTACATGTGAGTAAATCTCCATGTGATTGTTTACGCTTACACTTTTGAGTAACTTTACTACTTTTGGTTGTTCACTATTTATGAGTGTAAAATTACTCAAAAATGTAGGCTTACAAGTCTCCACGACTGCATTCAACTGGTGGAGCCTATCTCACAAGTGCAACATTATGAAGTATAACTTTTCACATGGAGGTGGCGGGCTCCGTCACTGGGGCTGAGAGCTCTCAATGAAATGTATAGGGGAAAGTTTACAAATGTATTAAACTTAAAGATAAACATGTAATCATGTTTTAATATTAGATAATAATGTAAATTAATTTAAAATATTTATTTTAAATCGAACAAAATTGCTACAGAATCATTAACTTATTATTTTAATCAAAGATGTAAATAATTCGAAATTATTTTTAAGATTTAAACAAAATAAATTCCCACATAAGTATAACATTTATATTTATTTATTTTGAAGTAAGAATGATTTAGTTATGTGCAGAATGATTTTAAAATAGTTTAATTATTTTTTAATAAACTGAATGTCACATCAATATTACATTTACCAAAGGCCACGTTTTATATATATAAATATGTACATGTTACCTTTCTACATTAAATTAAATGTATATATATATATATATATATATATATATATAAATATATATATATATATTATATATATATATATATATATATTTTAAAAAAAGTAAAATAAGTTAATATAATGTAACTTTAGTTTCTATGGGTTTTTATTTTAAGTCCCTGTCTCTGTTATTTTCTATGTGAGGGTGGTGCAGTACCAGTCATGTGTGGTGCTGGGCTTACTCCAGCTTTGAGCTGGAGCACATTTACTTGGCCTGGGAGGTGAACTTCGCGCGGTTCGTGGAGTTTGCAGATTTTTTTCCTCTTTCCCCTTTTTGCTTCCTGACAAACTCTGCTCCGCATAGCAGAGAGAAGTTTTTTCCTCGCTCGTGTAAGTTGGCGAACACGAGCAAAGAAAATGGAAGGCGAGACTGCTTCCTAGTGATATTTCTCGACAGCGCGGTCACTAATTGTCCTTACTGTTCATGTTGTTCCATTCGTGCTGAGGTAGCACTTCTACTCAAGCAGCAGAGAGCAGCAGAAAGAAGCAGCGCCCTCTTGCACTGCTTGTGATGCCATTTGCGCTCATTTTACAGAGTGGGACAAACACTCGGCGCTCAGAATCAGCGTTAATGGCATGAGGTAACACACCTCACAGCTTGAGGAACTCTGCGTAGCTTGGCAGACTTTTTTTGCCCCTTTGCGGGGTTCCATGAAGCGAAACTCCATGAACGCTACCCAGGCTTCACATTGAAAGTATTCGTTTATTTTATGGCTGTAGTAACTTTTAAAGTACTGGTTCAGATTTACATTAAATCAAGCAATGCAGTTCAAGCTGCTGCACTGTGTTATGTTCCCAAGAGAGAGCAAAACTGTGCCATATCTTCTAAGATATGGCATTTGTCTGCTCTCTCTTATGTGCCACAGTGCAAGGGTGTCTCTGCTGTGGTAAGCACTGTATTAACTTGTGGTAACTTATGGCCTCACCGGCCATGGTTTTAACTGTAATAAGGTTCATGTGCACCATCAATCAGATTGGAGAATGTGACCACATGCTGGGATGAATGATATCTTGGACATGGATCAGGTGAATTACACTCCTAGAAAGCTTTGTCAAGAAGCTTGTTTTTGGGAAACAAAAGAAAAAGAATGAAACCACTGCCCCAGCAGATAGTGTTGTTTCATCTTTAAATGCACATAAACTACACATAAATCTATCTAGGAATCAGTGAATCATAGTAGCAAATCAGTGATATGGGAATTCAAATTCATGGCTATAGCTTTTACATGAAGGTGAGCTTTCCATTTAGGTGCATAAGTGTACAATGATATTTTCACTAATGTCTAAGCATGCCCAAGCAAATACATTTTTAATAATGTGTCTATTATTTTCTGTTTCATTTTTTCAAGCAAAAAAGTGCAATATGCCACTTTTGCTGATTTCTCCTATTAACTATAGCCTTCTGGATGCTTCAGTTCTTTTAAAGTGACATCATCTCAATGCACATTGCATTTTGGGGCATATTTGTGTTTCTATCAACAAGGTGGATGCACATTTCATTGTATTTGGCTCATTGCTCAATAGTAAAACCATGTATGTGTGGATGTTTTATTTACAAATGCTTGCACTCATTGTGAAGTTCAAAATTTTTCAATCTATTTCAAGAGGAACTTACCTCAAGGGGTACACTGGGAGCATGGCAGATTGCCTAGTATTCATTTCACATTTGGGGTGCTCTTACTACATTGGCTCGCCTTGCAAGTGGCCTGGTAAAGATGGTTTAGTAAAACGTTCTGCAGAATTACAGATACTGCACTGTATTAGCTCATCTGCACTTGGCTACTAAGAAGTAAAGAACGTGAATTGATTCCCGTGATTTATTCTCACTCTTTGGCAAGAGTTTAGGTAGACAGTTTGCCTACATTTATCTGGTGAAGTGTCCTTGTAAAACACTCACAGCCCATAGTGTTTCTACTGGAATCGAAATCCCACTGGGGCCAGTTACGCGTATTACTGGTGATTATTGAGAATAACAGGCCTCTCTAATGAGGATCTTTATAGCAAAACTTAAAGTGCTTGAGACACATATACCAAAGGAAATATTAACTCTGAAAACAAGCCTTTTAGTGGATTCAATAATATGAATTCCTGTTAGAAAACAAGAGCCAGTTACCCGCCAACACACCTGACTCAACGGCGTAAAAGCAGTCTGTGTCGAACATTGATATTTGCAACATGGATTTAATGTTGCCCATTTCAGTTTTTTCAACTATTGCCTGTGGTGACGGTCTAGTTTCCGACGGCCAGAACCGGAAGGGCTACAGCGGAAGCGGAAGGCGGCCATGATTGTTGGCGCCGACCGCAACGAGAGATAGCGGTGTTGTCCCGGTGCTCCGGGCAAATAAAGAAATAATTAACCTCCCAAATCTCGAGTGGGCTACTTCTTTCAGACCCCACAATGGCGACGAGTGGTGCTCTCCACGGCGACTCCTAACTGCACGGAGTTCGCCGCAGCGGCGAGAATCACGCAACGGACGTTCCCGCCCAGCGAGGGAAGTCCATTCTGACCCAGAGCGCGGCAGAGGACGGCGTGAGAGGCTGGTTACGCCCGCGCCCGCCCCAAAACGTGCCTACAGCCCGCTAGGGGGCCACCGGCACAGCATACCACGGAGAGAAGCGTCGAACCCGGACATAAGAGTCCAGAAGGGGTTGCTGCCCAGCACGCGTGCTCCCTACACCCCGGTGCCGGGGAATAGCCACAAGGGAGCAGCTGGAAGAGCCTGGGCTAGCACGCGGCCGGCGTGACTATTACCAAGGGGCCGCGATATCTACTCCAGGTGAAGACTCGCTAAGAGGGGACGGAGTGTTGAGGCTCCTCGCAGTCTGTGAGGAGGGGCACACCACCTCGTGGAATTGCACTCCATGCAAAGCTGGCGGAGCATCTAGTCCAGGGAGGACGGTCGGAGAGTGAGGGTGGTACAGGGCCACGTCCCCAACAGGCCACTGCTGCAGGGTCAGAGAGTGCGACGGCCGGCGGGAGCAGTGAGGTAGACACGGATCAACGCCAAGCTCCGGGCAGCCCCCCCAACCGCGATGTCCCAAGTCCGACTAACCCCAACTTGGCCAGGAAAATGGCGACGCAATCCACTTCTCTCACGCAGATGGTTCCGTTTCTTCCTTCCAGAGGGGAGCCGGCGATGCCCTGGGAAGACTGGAAGAGATACTTCCAGAACTATTTGGAGGCGCTTGAAGAGGAAAGCGGAGCGGCTTATTCAAGTAAGCGAAGGTTGAAAATACTATTGCACAACTTGGGGCCGGAGGGCATCAGAGTGTTTGACACCATAGTCAAAGGGCAAAGAGACGACAACGATGATGATGTGTTCAGCCACGCTGTTTCAGACCTGGACGCGCACTACAGACCCGTGGTGTGCGTAGCAATTGACAGACACAGTTTCTTCCACAGGAAACAGGGAGTAGGTGAGACAGTGGATGAATACGTGGCAGCGCTCCAAAAACTGGCCCTCACATGCAAATTTGACCCTCTCCACGATGAACTCGTCCGAGATCAAATCATCATGCACACGACGAGCACGCACGTTCAAGAGAAGCTGTGGGTGAATGGAGATGCACCTTTGAAGGAGGTATGGGCCATGGTGAAGAAAGCGGAGATGTCAAAGAGGTGTGCGCAAGCAGCCAGAAAAGACGTAGGAGGAGCTCAGACGGTTTGCAGAATCATGGCGAACCAAAGAGGAGAGAAGACCAGGCAAAAAGACACGACAAGGAATCAGGACAGCAAGAAAGGTCCGCAGCAGTCTGGACGACCAGCGCCGAGGACAGGCAGAGGCGGCAGGCCAAGTTGTTACCGGTGTGGGAGCACAGCGCATTTGGGGAACGACAAGGTGTGCCCTGCATTTAGAGCAAAATGCGCATACTGCAGTACCTTCGGTCACTACGAGAAGGTATGCGGTCGCAAGCCAAGAGGAGCCACAATCAGGTATGTGGACCAGGAGCAACAGGAAGAAGAGGCAAGCCGAACGGATGAAGATGAACAGCAAGTGTTTCTATAGATTGATGCCCAAATACTAGACGTAGGAGGCACGGAATCGGACAAACCCAGATTGAACATGCAGATAGGCGGAGTGCCCGTAGAGATGATCGCGGACAGCGGGGCACCAATCACCATAATACAAAGACAGGTGTGGGACAGAGAATTCGTAGCGAAGGTGCAGGAAGAACTACGTCCAATGGACTTACGACCAGTCACGGATACGAGGATACCAATGCTAGGGTATTGCCCTTTGCTGTTCGAGTTCAGGGGCCGACAAGCCATGTGTAAGCTGTACGTGGCGGAGAAAGGACCGTCTGTACTCAGTTGGAAGGACCAGGGAGCGTTAGGGATACAACTCAACCCTGGTGGAGTGGAAAAGATTCTATTGATGGACATGGAACAGAACAGCGACACTGAAGCATGGCGCAGAGAGTACCCCAAGGTGTTCGGAGGACAAATAGGAGAACTGGCCAAATACCAACACCTCATCAAGTTGAAGGAGGGAGCTACGCCAGTGGTGCATAAAGTGAGGAACATCCCGCTCAGAAGTCGGGAAGCGGTCCAGGCAGAACTGGACAGACTGGAGAAAAGCGGTGTCATCCAAGCCATAGAGAGCTCGGAGTGGCTCTCGCCCCTAGTGGTGGCCCAGAAACCCAATGGGAAGGTTCGGCTATGCATCGACCTGAGGGAATTGAACAAAAACATCTTGGTCGACAAATTCCCTCTTCCCCGCATCAACGAGATGTTGGCAAAAATTAAAGGCATCAAGTGGTTCTCCACGTTAGACTTATCTTCAGCGTACCACCAGGTGAAACTCCATCCATCGTGCAGCCACCTCACATCTTTCATCACCCCTTTCGGCTGCTACAAATTCGTTAGAATGCCATTTGGGCTGGCGTCAGCAGCGGCTGTGTTCCAAAACTTAATGCATAAACTTTTCAGGAAAATTGGTGGCGTCCAGTTCTTCCAAGATGACATCCTGATCATGGGAACATCCAAACAGGATCACAACGAAAAATTGCATCAGGTGCTACGCACGCTGCAGGCTAACGGATTAACGGCAAAGTGGTCCAAGTGCAAGCTGGGGGTGCCATCTGTCCCGTACCTCGGACATGAGGTGAGTGAGAGAGGTATAGAGCCAAAGAGGGCCAACATGCAAGCAATCGTGGAAGTGCCTGCCCCAGAGAAAAAGGAGGACGTCAGATCGTTCCTGGGAATGGCGGAGTACTATAGTAAATTTATTCCCAACTTTGCCACTAAAACTCATTGCATGAGACAACTACTGAAGGAGAAGAACGGCTTCCAATGGCGGGAGGCAGAACAGGAAGAATTCGCCAAGCTCAAGCATGAACTCAGTACGACGATTCCGCTGACAGGGTTTGATCCTGATGCTTACTCGGTCCTCACCACAGATGCCAGTGAAAAAGGCCTGGGGGCAGTGCTGATGCAGATATCGGAGAAGGGAGAGATGTCCACCATCAGTTTTGCTTCGAGGTCCTTGGCGCCGAATGAAGAAAAGTTCAGCGTCATTGAGAAAGAGATGTTGGCGGTGGTGTGGGGAATGGAGAGATTCAGGCAGTATTTGTGGGGAGCCAAATTCCTTGTGAGAACTGATCACAAGCCGTTGGTAAGAGTATTGACATCAAGTGGCCACACCCACGCCACTCCCCGTATAGCCAAAATGACATTGAGACTTTTGGATTTCGTGTATGATGTGGAGCACATACCAGGGCCACAAAATAAGGTGGCTGATTTCCTGAGCCGGGCAGCAGCAAAGGAAGGAACAGACATGCAAGAGACCCCGAACTGGGATGGATATGTGGTGGCCACCGTTCAGGACATGGAAGGAGTAATAAGTGCCCAAGAATGGGAAGAGGCGTACAAATTGGACGATGATCTGGAAGCAATAAAAGGGTATGTCGTACATGGATGGCCAGAGAAGAGACATCTCAGAGAAACGTTAAGGAGGTATTGGGAAGTGCGGGACGAGATGTCACTGGGAGAGAATCCCGTGTTCCTGTTAAGGGGCGACAAGGTTGTGCCCCCTCAAGGAGTGATAGACCACTTAATGGCATTGCTGCACGAAGGACATCAGGGAATTACGAAAACCAAAGCCCTGGCTAGACAGATGTACTGGTGGCCAGCCATCGACTCCCAGGTAGAAAGATATGTAAGGCAATGTGAGTCGTGCGCAAGGGCCGACAAATCCCAAAGCGTGATGAGACCTCCTTTGGGACGATTCCCTATACCAGAAGGACCTTGGCAGATGGTGTCCGTTGACATCATGGGACCCATTCTAGACAGGGAAGGACTACAAAAATATGTGGTAGTGTTGATTGACAAGTACTCCAAGTGGCCGGAGATAGAGGTGCAGGAAGTCATGGACATTGATGCCGTCATATCCTTCCTCAGAAATGCGTTCCTCAAGGAAGGAATACCGAAAGTGATCATCTGTGACAATGGACCACAATTTACGTCTGTGAAATGGGACGCGTTCGTATCAAGGAATGGGATAGAGGTCAAACACACGCTTATTTATCATCCCTCAGGAAATGGACAAGTGGAACGTTTCAACAGGGTGATCATGGGCACTATTCAGGCGGCCATTAATGATGGATTGGACTGGGAGAAGGAGTTGCCAAAAATTATATGGGCATACAGGATCACTCCGGGTAGCACTGGTTACAGTCCGTTCAAGGTGCTACGGGGAAGAGACCCCTTCACAAAGGACAACGCAGCGTGGAGGAAGATGGTTGTGCAGAGCAAGTGGTCTCCAGCGGTGGTCAAGAGAAACCTGGAAAGAGCGCAGGAGACATACACTGAACACTTCAACAAACGACATGGTGTCCAAGGAGTGACATTGGATAAAGGCGATTGGGTGAGAGTGAAAATACCTACACTCAAAAGAAAGGGGGAAAGCAAGTTCACCCCACCTCTACAAGTACTAGAACCCTATGCAAGATCGGCACTGCTAAAGTGTGGTCGCAGGACAGGATGGCTAAATGTAGCAAGATCTTGAATTGGGGTACAGATGGAGGCGAGGAGATAGAGAGAATGGAGACGAACGAGGAAGGATGTAGTGGACAGATCAATGAGCAAGTGGAAGAAGGCATGCAGCAAGTGGAAGATGGAACGGGAAAAGAGAGCGAGGAGGTCCGAGGACCTCAGGAAGAGAAAGGCGAAGACAGAGGAGATAAAGGTACTGGTGAGATCAGCGTGAAGGCGAGAACCGTGGAACGGAAGGCAGAAGGACAAAGCAGAGCACAAAGCGAGGGAGCGAAGGTGACGAGAGCCGGAAGAAGAGTGAGAATCCCGGAGAGGTTCAAGGACTTTGAGATGGAATAACAGTAAGACATAGTGATTGTTCAATGTTATGTAAAGGGGGGAGATATGTGGTGACGGTCTAGTTTCCGACGGCCGGAACCGGAAGGGCTACAGCGGAAGCGGAAGGCGGCCATGATTGTTGGCGCCGACCGCAACGAGAGATAGCGGTGTAGTCCCGGCGATCCTGGCAAATAAAGAAATAATTAACCTCCCAAATCTCGAGTGGGCTACTTCTTTCAGACCCCACATTGCCCATCCAAACTATGCTGTATGATTTTCCAGCTGCTTGATTTTGTGTGTATTGAGGGTCAAGCTTTATTCTCTTTGGCTACATGGTAGTTTTTTTAAAGCTTTATAATTACAATTATAATGTTACATACTACATTTATTTTATTTTAATTTCTCCAAATCCAAAGATGAAAAAAACCTTTATTTTTATGTATTGAGAAAACTGGAGATATAATGAATAAAAGGTAATTCAACAAAGCAATCAGTTCAATGTTCATATCTCGGAGGGAATAGAATCACAGCTCACACAGAGCTGTAGAGCCTACGCGGTCGGATCTCAGCAGACGGAGTGACCGTCCAACACCTCCAACAGGCTCAAGGAGCCCATCAAAGAGTCGTCCGGCCTGCGGAGGCTCCACCGTAGGGAATATGATGGCCCTCTCCTCTGCCTTTACATGGTGGTCCAATGGAATCAGACTTTAAGGGGCCCCTGCAGGGCTTCCGCTATGGGCCCAGGGGGGCACATGTGGTGCACCCCTAAATATCTTCGCACTGTGCATGGATGTTTGAAAACTGCACAAGCCACAATGCAAAAGAGCAGGTTTCCGACCGCCTGCATGGCAGTCACATTTTAATTGAGCAGCTGTAACCACCGACATGTAGATGGTCTTACACCTTCCCGATACGATGATGGGCGGATCCTCGTCCGACCACCATCGTAATGAGCCCCTAAGTGTCAATAGGAAGAGCAATGCCTATTTGTGAAACAAAGTGTTAATTTTGGACACCTTACCTTTGAGAACTGGGGTGCCTGCTTCAGGGGGAGTAGGCAATGGTCAAGGGTACCACTCCCAACTCATACTGAAACTTCTGAAAAATGAAAAAAGTTTTTTTTTTAAAGCTTTTTTTTTTTTTATTCCTTTAGAAAAACATTTTTCAAATCACTTACAGGGATGGTGGTCTGCTGATCCTAGCAAGCCACAACCCAGTGAATGTGGCCAATTAGATTGAGTCACAATTTGCAAATTGACTGTGACACACCATGATTCAGAACTTTGCGAACTGACTTATTGGGATATAGGTTATATACAGTATGCATATACACATGAAGGCAAGATGTTTATATGATTATGTGATCTCATGCTGTAGAGCTTCTATGATAATATGACATATTATCTTGCCATTAACAATACGAATTAATCAACTAAGAATACATTATGACCTCTTCGTGTATGTGTAATTTACAGATGTGTTGTGACACCCTTATATTTTTCGTTATAAGTATTGTGAGACCATATGCTTTGTACTTGTGTCCTAGCTAAGTTGTGCATGAAAGATGTGACAGTTATGGTTTGTGGAGCTAACCATCATTGGAAAATGTAATTTCTTTCAGGTTTATTTTGAATCCACAATTATATTTTAACTGTGTTTTATTTTAAAATATATATTAAGGAGTGATTATGAAAGCTAATCATAACTTTACTATACCTGTGCTTTTTCAGTACATTTCTCTTTGTCAAAGATATGGTAAATCCAGCTTCTTTAACCCCTTCCATGCTGGTGACGAACCCCAGCTGTCACGATCCACGGTGCTCGTGTGCTGATGACGGCTGGGGTTCGTCACGGCCCCGCCCTGTTCGTGCGGCTGCCGCACACGGGGGGAATCGCGGCCGCACGGAAGGGGTTAAAAGCAACTCCTTCCACCCATGCTAACCAATGCTATGCATTGCCTTTTGCCAAGCGCCGCAGGGGTTTGCATTTGGTTGCGTGCCATCGTAGATTGCTACAGTCATCCAACCTCATGTACTGCCACCCACTAGCTACCTATGTGGTCTGGAAGTTACACCCAATTCAGGCATATCAACTTTCATGCAAATCCATAAAATGGTGCTAAAGATATTAGCAAATCAAAGTATTTTTTCAGTGACATCTTTGAAATTGAACTAAAGTCTTTGGCAAATCAAAAAATTATTTAATATACCTTTTATCTCTGCCCCCATCAAATGTCATTGAAACCTGAAGTGCTTGCACTGTGTTGAATTTGGAAATGCGCATGCTTCTTCTAAGAACAGCACCAAAGTTATTAGGACATGAACATGATTGCTCCCATTTTAACTTTGTCCCTCCTTATTGCATATCTACAAAATGTGCTACACCCACTAAACATGCTAAATGTCTGAAAATGTCCAGTGGGGTCAACAAAGGATTCAAATTAACACATTTTTTATCACCCCCTTTTCAATATCTCTCATATTGATGGACCTGTGCTTTTGCCATGTTTTGTGAAAATAACATTAACGTTATAGTCAAATCAAAAATCACCTTTCTAACAGTCAGAATAACTTGTCACCTTCAGCCAAAACTTGTGCCTTACTGCACATGCCCTTCTTTCAGGCTCTGCACCCAGCCGCTCACAAGCCACGAACCTTTCAGTCCTGCACAGTGCATGATCTGTTTTTCATCTTTTTTTTGTATTTGTGGATCATTTCAAAGGCATAGCAAATCCCCACGAGCCATGACATATGTTGGACATTTTGTGAGCCCGGCAGACCTGTCTTCGTATTCACAAATCTGTGGGGCCGGACTGGCTACCGGGCAGTTTGGAATGCTGCTGCGCTGGGGGCTGATTTTGTTAATGAGGACCTGCGTGAGCTAAAAGAAATTTGTTTTGCTTTCAGTATTTCTAAGCACATGCAGGTCTCCATAAACGAAATCAGCCCCCACTGCAGTAAAATCAGCCAGCAGCTCGGGAGCATTCCAAACAGCCCGGTAGCCAGTCTGGCCCTGCAAATCGGCTAAAGGACAGAAATGGGTCTATGAAGCTTGCTGTGGGTTTGTAGTCCCTGCTGGAAATCACAGGCTGAGTTTGCGGCTCTCAGTCAGAAATTGCAGATTTTGGAGGGCCATGAACCTCACGTTCGAAGCTGCAAACACTGTGGCAAAATCTGCATTTTTTACATTTATATTTTGCAAAAGGATCCCTTTTGAGAAACTCACATGAGCATGGGTGCAGGGTATTTTTATCTCTCTCTCCTTATTAGCCCCTTCATTATTTTCCTTTTCAGGACATAAAGATTGAGTCCCTGCATTCTGTAATGGCTGCTGTGCAATTTTGTTCATGTTGTGGCTAATCAATTTGAGAGCTTTGGTTCTATGGATCTGACATTTGGTTCAGAGAGAAAAAGGTAGAAAAGAGAAAAAGCTCTCTTATACAATCTTATTTGTATATATGTTGTTTTTATTTTGTGTTTGTGAAATACCTCAAAACTGGGTATGAGAAACCCGCCAGTTAACTATCTCGATATCTCGATATCTCTATACATTAACTCGATCAAAAACAATTTTTTAAATGCTAATTCATCAAATACCACTTAATGGATTTACACCAAACTAAGCAAGGGCACTTCCTCATGCCTAGTTTGGTGTAACTTCCCTCAACTGTTATTTCTGTACCAGAGAGCAAATATTCATATAGCAGTTAAAATAGGAAAAAGCACTTTTTGAACCCCATGTTTACTTTAGACCTCACTTCACAGATCGGTGTGAAAATTGCTGCTCAGAACCCCCAGAGCATGCATGTTGTTTTTGGAAAGTTTTGTGCAACCAAGTTTATGAGGAAAACAAATTATCTATTTTCAATGACAACTCTGATTTAGTCATTACTTTAATTATTGTTATAAAGCTTGAAGGCCATTAAAGACATTTAATATATTGTAAATGCGATTATAGCTGTCCAATATATGACAACTTATTTAATTAAAATGACTTTTTAGTACAAAATAAGCTCCTTGACAGAAAGCCTGTGAAAAAACAACTGTAACTCAACCCAGTTAAATGCTACACATTTTATCAACTTTTGGAAAATGAAACCCGGCGTCCACAGCGGCAGAATTCGACACACTAAACTCATTTTACAGACAAAGCTCCATAACAAATGTTGAACCCACTGATCTATGTGGCCAACTGATCAGCACATCATTTCCTTAATGGTGCCTGATCTGAGAAGAGTATTGAGTTTTTATGGAAGATGCACTGGCAACTGCATCCGTTTTATGCTGCCTTTGAGTGTGCTGTGATTCGTGCTTGACAATTTCACCCGGAAAGTCGCGACAACACAGCAATTAATACCATATTTCCAATTCTTCCATTTTAGAGCCCATTCTACTTTAGCTAAAGTTATTATGACAGTTTGTCAGCTGTTAGTTTAAGGAAAGACTACAAAGTTTACTCTTCGCTGTTTTAAAGTCTAAAAGCGATTCATCTTTTAGAATAATGCAGAAGAAATGAAAATTTCATTCCCTGTACTGGGTTTATTAGGAGTTATAGCAAGATGTGCGGCTACAAAGCTTTCAGCATAATCACTCTTTTAAAGGCAATGGAAATTATTTGAGGATGCCATTTGTATAAATCCAAACAACACATTTTAGGCATTTGATCAAGGGAGTTACATTCATTTTCGGATAAACAATTGGCTCTCCTCACTAATGGCAACAGTAGTAACATATACTCAATATCACTTTTATAAATTCATGATGCCAATTCCTGGTCAATGTTAGTATTGCATTAAACTGTAGAGGTCTCCAAACTTGTTTGCTCTGAGCCTCCACTCCCTAAGCAAAATGTTTTGAGGTCAGGCCCCCCTCCAAAACTTTATGGCAAGGATTGGGAGAGCAGGAGGGACATGGCTGCGTGCAGGAGGCGGGGCTTATGAGATGATTTCTGGAGTACTTTTTGTATAGTTCATAAACCACACTAAATAAGGGACTTATAAAACAGCAAATGCATCAAACAAAAACATTGTTCCAAAAATACAGCTCCCCAGAATTGGGGTGTTTGTGAGCCTCTCACACCCTTGAACCCCAATGCAACTACGCCTGTTGTACTAATGATAACTGCAGTCCTGAGTAACACGCTATCTCTTCTGCATCTTCCACCTCTTCCCCATCATGTCTGACCATCACTCCAATCTGGAAACAGGCTCTCTGTCCCATTTGTAAAGAAGACCTCCCATGTTGTCTCCCTTTTTTCTGCAAGGGTGCCCCCGGTCGTAATGCTGGAAAAGAAAATAATCTCCCATTCCCCTTTTTTAAAGGTAGACGGTCATAATTGTGAAGCAGTAGGCCCCTCAAATCCCTGGGCCCGAGCCCTGCTGCATCTGGTTCATTAATGATAACCAACAGTACCCACTTACACACCATCATCAGTACCTGCTGCACTGATGAATATCCCTTTAAAAAAAAATAAAAAAAGGTCACTTATATTGTGCTCTTCTTTGGGGTATCGCTCTGAAGAAGCTGCCTCCAGCCACTTGTAAAATAAACATTAGTCCCCCTACAGTGCTCTCTATTCTGGGCCTTCTATTTGACTACATCCACGAATCTTGCTCCTTTCCTCTTACTCCTGGACCATTACTCTGAGGCCCCAGGGGTCGAGAGGATTAGGGCTCTGCATCTGAATGCAAACCAGCTGGCCTTCTAGCTGGCTCCCTATAGATTTAGCTATAACAATAAAAACTGTCCCTGAACAGCTAATGCTGACTTGAGGTGCCTCTGCCTGGAAGTGAAGGGTGTGGTGGTAGTGCAGAAAGTTAAAGAAGAAAACAGCCTTTGTTTCAGCCTTAATTGACTGAGTCACTTAAAGCCAGGGTCAACAGAATTAGGAGTTTCTGCAGCAGCAGAGTTTTCACATAATTATGAGCTTACCACATTTGCTACATGATCCTTCATCTGCTGCATAATCTGCAGAATTTAGCCCAATTTTCTTTTTTATTCCAGCTCAAATGGAACACAAGTTACTTACAACATGACAAACTGTTCAGGAGCAGCATAAGGCCTTTTGCAAAGATTGACTGGTAAATCTTGTAGCTGCTTATAGCTGCATTTGGGTGCTAAACCGGTACTAATGAGGTGAAATATTGCCCCTAACAGCATAACCATGAGTTAAAAATGTCAACATACTAAAGTAAAGCTAACCACAAAATGTGCTGCATTGTGTTCCATAATTTACCTTTTCTTGTTGCATAATTTATTCAACCCTGCCGCATAATGTGGTCCTCTCTTGCTAAATAATTCCAGTACCTCTGACTAAAGCTTCATGGTGATACCAAAGGGGATGATGGACTGAGCGTTTGAGCAAATCAAACACTCACCCCCAGTCAACTGATCTGGGTTTAATCCATCATTATTTTTTAGCTCACTCCACCACCCAAGTTCAGACATGGCCATATGCAAATCAGTCTGATCCTGTGCCTCATGGGAACAGTCCAGCACCGAACTGCCAAGCCATGTCTTCCCTGGACCAGAAACAAGCATCCTGGGACCAGTTTTGGGTTCATAACCCTCATCAGCCAGGCTATCTTGAATCCAGTGGCAAAGTAAGCAATGGGCCCACGTCTGGGCCTACCCTGCCAACTTAGGGCAAACAAAGCGATACCAAAGGGCATGATGGACAGACCGTTTGAGCAAATCAAATACTCACCCCCAGTCAACTGCTCTGGGTTTAATCCATCACCATTCTTTAGCTCACTCCACCACCCAGTTCAGACATGGCCATATGCAAATCAGTCTGACCCTTTGCCTCATAAGAACAGTCCAACACTGAACTGCCAAGCCATTTCTTCCCTGGACCGGAAACAAGAATCCTGAGACCGGTTTCGGGTTCATAACCCTCATCAGCCAGGCTACCTTGAATCCAGTGGCAAAGTGAGCAAGAGACCCACATCTGGGCATACCCTGCCAACTTAGGGCAAACAAAGCGATACCAAAGGGGATGTTGGACGGAGCGTTTGAGCAAATCAGACACACCCCCAGTCAACTGATCTGGGGTTAATCCATCATCATTCTTTAGCTCACTCCACCACCCAAGTTCAGACATGGCATATGCAAATCAGTCTGACCCTGTGACTCATGGGAACAGTCCAGCACCGAACTGCCAAGCCATGTCTTCCCTGGACCGGAAACAAGCATCCTGAGACCGGTTTCAGGTTCATAACCATCATCAGCCAGGCTATCTTGAATCCAGTGGCAAAGTGAGCAAGGGACCCACGTCTGGGCATACCCTGCCAACTTAGGGCGCACAAAGCAATACCAAAGGGGATGATGGATGGAGCGTTTGAGCAAATCAAACACTCACCCCCAGTCAACTGATCTGGGTTTAATCCATCATCCATGGTGGTAACCATGTTTCGGTATGAATTAGTCTAAGTGCAACCTCACATTTTCGATTGCCTAAGGCTCGGCAGATAGGGGCTAACCATGTGCGTCGCTGAAATGTATAGGCAGGACACACAAATAACAAATGGGCCAGAGACTCCAAATTTGCATGTCAAATTGGGCAGGAAGTGTCATCTGCTGTCCCCCAACTTGCAGCAAAATACTTAACAGGCAATGTGCTCACTCTCAGTTGGAACAAGAGCTTTCTGTCATGAGGCTTCGTGATGGTGTCCCAGTAAGATTCAAGCTTTTGTGTTGGTTTGGACATAAGGAATTGGCCCGTCAATGTCGAGGGATCACTATTCCTGAAAGTTCTGGCATCCACCCATCCCCAGTATCTTTTCTTCAGTTGTACTTTCAAGGGGAACAGGGAGTTCTCAGGATTCTCCCAAAGGGCAACCATATCAATGTTTACTAGTATAGATCTAACATTCAGTAACCATTTAATTTTCTTATAACGGTCAGCTCTTATTAGATCTTTTAGGCCCTCAACATAGGGTGACAATTCAGGAGTTGACCACATTCTCTGCCAGTACAGCAAGGGGCGTAGTCTGGCACTGTCAGCCAATGCCTTCCTACCTAGGTCACAGAGTAATGGCTGTGCTGGAGTACTTTGTGGGAGGTTAGTGATTTTCCGTAGTAAGCTATTTTCCGCTACAGTCAGTTGAGAGAGATTTTTAAAACCCCAGAGCTCTGCCCCATATAGTACTGCACTAACAACTTTCATATTATAAATGGTCAGGACTGGACTGACTGGTTTTGTAAATGATACATTAAACTCAGCCAGTAGAGTACCAGCCAACTGGGGATGTTTCAGTGTGGCCATGTCCAGATGCTTGCCCCATCTCATGTCGCCCTGCATAATGACCCCTAGGTATGTGAAATCTTTTACCTGCTCCAATGGACGCTTATTCAGCATCATCGCATCTTTAAAGGATCTCTGGGGGTTGAATGTTATATATTTTGTTTTGGAAACATTTATCTCAAAATCCCGCAGATGGCAAAATTCCTCAAAGAGCGTTAAGGCTCACTGTAGGCCACGCGGTGTTTTGACGATTAACAGCGTATCGTTGGTGAACATGAGGATTGGAATTTTTACACCCGCCAGTATAGGAGCGTCTGTTGGAATATCTTCCAAGAATTTTACGATCCCATTAATAAAAATGGAAAACAAAGTTTGGGGCCATCACACAGCCTTGTCTTACCCCCCTTTCCACTCTGAATGGGGGGGTGATCTGGCCATGGCTTCCCCACCTGATTTTTGCATAGGTGTCCTCAGGGAGTCTAGCTGTGAGAGATAATAATTCCTGGGGCATCTTGCAATACTCTCCACAATCTATTACGGGAAACGAGGTCAAAAGCTGACTTTAAATCTACAAAGGCAGCATACAAGCTGCCTTTTTCCAAAGCCACCGTTTTCCAGTAAAGTAGAGTGAAATTGAAGGTTTGGTCAATGGTGCTTGTGCATGACCAAAAACCTGCTTGGAAGGATGATAAGATATCCTGCTCACTAATCCAAACCTGGATTTTGTTTAGCACAAGACGTCCGATGATCTTTTGTGATGAATCAATTAAACTTATGGGTCTGTAATTCCCAGGCAAAGACTTATCCCCCTTTTTAGGTCGAGCTGGCGTGGACTGCGCACATGTGCAGTCTCACTCACGAGATTTAATGATTTAGAGGGGGTTTCAGTTATGAGCTTTAAGACCCGCCCCTCTTTCCCATTGGCCAGTGTCACCGTTTATGCTAAACAGTGGCCAGCCATTGGGAAAGAGGTGTTCATGAAGTACACTTTTCTCTTTTACAGATGGCCCACTTGAATAGACTCGTCTGACTTCCTTCTGCCGCAAAAGGTTTCTTATCTTTATGGGGCCAGCCCCATAAAGATAAGAAACATTTTACTTCGAAGGAAATACTTTTACATCAGAAGAGAAAAGTCTACATCACAACCGTCTGCTATTGCGCTTGATTTAGCTTTCTTGTACGCTCGCCTTCCCGTGCCTGTCCCTCTGCCACGCATTATTTCCATTTGGCCTGGGAAACTAGGCAGCTATGCTAAAGCACTGCACCATCAATAAACTCTCCTCCGAGTCCGAGAAAGCCTGCCAGGGTAACCAGAGCCTCTGCTTACTGTTCGGGTGCATGGCAGTAGACACCCTCCGACTCTCCGCCTTGCTCTGTTACATAACGTTCGCTTTCGGGGTCTGTTAAGACACACCTTCCGCGCAGTCTTGAAAGAGTAGGCGCAGACCCTTCCCATCCATCAGTGCTAGGTCTTGATAGGACAATTATTCACACACTCTCATTGCTATTCAATTTGCTGCTTTTTCTGGGCAGGAATCCGGTGCTCTCCACAGCCCCATCGATTGGGATCATTTTTCACTCAGGTTGCTGGCTGAGAGGCCTAATCTCTTGGTGGTGTGCTGATCCGCGGCCAGCCTAACCCTGCAGAAGGTGTGGATTTATGAATACCAAAGCAGCCTGGCACCAGGGGAGCAGCTCCTGCCGCTGGAGAGCGATGAAGCACATCTTGCCGCTCCCGAAAGCTGAACTGCACACTTCAAGAGCTTTAATTGTATGCACACTTTTCATTATAAGTGTTGGCCAGAAGCGGCTGCCAGACAAGCCAGGCACACCGATAATCTCGCCTCATTTGCTGAAATCAAAATTTGCCCTTTGTCAGCACAGTTAATTTGATGTTTTTGAGCCTAAGTAGGCAAGCGGCATCTTCTGGGCAACCTAATATAAGGCAAAATGCTTTCTCGACCTCAGCAAACGTATTAAGATGTACAATATTTTAAAAAACAAATTAGGAAACTACTTTTTCTCAATAAAGCTCAGAGTTTACTTTATTTGCCATGAAAATGAAAGTCTAAGCTTGGGCAGAAATCTTAAGAGAATGAAACGTTTACAGAAAACGTCTGCAGTAAATAACCTTCCCTGCAGTTAGATTAATTTTAAAGACAGCGAAGACAAAGTGCAATCCAATTGAGATGGGGCAAGATAATGCAGCAAACATCTGAGCTTAATCCAACAAAAGAAACAGCTTACTGATTTCGATTACTGGCACTTTTATGTACTGTGTTACTCAGTACAGCCTTCAGAAGCAGTCCACAGAGCATTGTGCTTTGTAATCCACTACTTTATATAAAAAAAAGGTGTCATAAGTTCATACATTTTTGTGAACTGAGCATATGTCCCGTAACAACTTGGACAAACTCCTAACTCTATAAAGTGCTTCAAAAGGGGCTAACTTTGAGCATTGTCCATCTGGGTTTGAAGAAGAAACAAAAAAGACCAAAGAAAATAGGGTGAAAACCCTAAAGAAGCACTTAAAAACCCTATACTGGTGTACACTAATTGACAAATTAAAAACACACACTGGGGGGCCGGTCCTAACTGGGACCACAAGCAGACACACCCCAAGGGCCCGGGAAAGCTTCTACTCCTACCACAGGAAGGAAGATAGTGCACGCCCACCCCTACAGGTAAATAAGCCTTTGCAACAGAGTAGAAAGTGGCATATAAAAGGACCAGTCTGGTTGAGTGCCGATCATGGTCTGCAGAGATACGCATTCCCATTTCTTAAGCCGGCAAGACAACAAACTAGGGAAGCAGGAACGTAATGTGAATCCGCAGCAGAGGTGGAAGGTGAAAGAGGAATCCATTGCTGGTTATTGTTAGCAGTTCAAGCAGTGATGCACCTTTTGGGTAACACAAGTAATAATAACTTCTTTAGAGTTTTGTGATTTAAAAGTGCTGGAAATAATAGGAGGTACTATTACCTAATGTAATGGTATTTAATGTAGGGATGAAAGAATGAATTAACATTGTGAGGATTCAAACGTGTAACCTGCAGGGTTCACAATCTGACACCTACTGGTGGGATCAAGTAAGAGGTGTGCACATGTCCCCTCTTCTGTGTGTACTAACTCCATCCTGTGTGTGACCCCCCCTCCCACGCACCCTCCACAGAATTCACAATGTGGCACCTATTGCTGGGATGAAGTAGGAGATGGGGACATGTCCCCCTCCTGTGCGCATGAGCTCCTCCTGCAACGACACCTCATGCGCGTATGAGCACCTCCTGTGCAGATTAGAGCATTTTTGTGCGTGTGATGCCCCTCCTGTGCGTGTGACGCCCATCCTGAGTATGGCTCTGTCCTGTACTTGTGAGCCACCTGTGTGTATCTCTACTACACTCTTGTCACTCTACTACAACTCTCTAATACTCTCTACTCACTCTACTACTCACTCTGTACTACTCACTCTCTGCTACTCACTCTCTACTACTTTCTACTACTCACTACTACTCTACTCACGCTCTAATCACTCTCTACTACTCTACTCTGTACTACTCTCTATTACTCTCAACTACTCTCTACTACTCTCTCTCTCTACTACTCAGTCTACTACTTACTCTCTACTACTCACTATCTACAACTCACTCTCTACTACTCTCTACTACTCAATCTACTACTCTCTACTACTCACTCTTTACTACTCTACTCATTCTCTACTACTCACTGCTACTCACTCTCTACTACTCTCTACTACTCACTCTCTACTACTCTCTACTACTCACTGTCTACTCACTCTCTACTACTCTCTACTACTCACTCTACTACTCTCTACTACTCTACTCTCTACTCATTCTCTACTACTCACTCTACTACTCTCTACTACTCACTCTCTACTACTCTCTACTACTGTACTCGCTATTCACTCTCCACTACTCTTTACTACTCACTCTATACTTCTCACTTTCTACTACACTCTACCCACTCTACTACTCTGTACTACCCACTCTCTACTACTCTCTACTACTCACTCTACTACTCACTCTCTACTACTCACTCTACTACTCCCCACTACTCACTCTGTACTACTCTACTACTCTACTCTCTACTACTTACTCTGTACTACTCACTCTCTACTTCTCATTCTCCACTACTCTCTACTACTCACGCTCTACTACACTCTAATACTCACTTTCTACTACTCACTCTCTGCTACTCACTCTACTACTCAACTGTATACTGCTCACTCTCTACTACTCACTCTCTACTACTCTCTACTACTGTAGGAGAGTAGGGTCTGCAATCCTATGATCACCCAGATTTTTGCTTTTTGCTGCACTGGTTTACGACTTTCCCTGGCTGTGGGCCTGCTAATCAGACCCACAGCCTAGCTGTTCTCTCTATCCAAATTGTACTTAGGTACTGAATTGGCACTGGGCCCTCTCCAAGTCCCTGTACCCAGGGCTGAGGTGCACCCAGAAGTCTCCCAGGGGCTGAAGCATGTATTATGCCACCCCTGGATTGACTAACTAAAACTGACACAACTGGCTGCACGACAGCTGGGGCAAGGTGGTGTACTCACCCTTTGCTTTAGATATAGTATACCTATATCTAACCCTAAAATGGACACACAGATCTCCTATCAGTCACTCCTATGGCAGGCCTTAACAATCCTGAAGGCAGAGTGCTTGGAATCGTGTGAGATGGTGCTCTAGCATGAGCTGAGCCTGTCTGCGGCTTTCGGGATCCATCCCTTAGCCGTTTCCATGATATCGCATACCATATACTCTTAAGTGCATTATAATCCTCGCGGTTATGTGCCAACTCTGGTATCGCTTTATCAAAACATGTCGAGTAAGGTGTCATACGAATTGGAATACTAACCCCTCGCCAATTCTGGCGACGGGGTTAGCATTCCACCCTTCTAGAGGGACACGACATGCCTGTAACCTATAACCCGGTTAAAAGTCAGACAGAGCCTTAGCATCCACAAAATGGATGCTGCCACCGAGACACAAGTCTGCCCTCCTGCTGCTGGGAGTCCTCCCAGAGCAGGAGATAAGGACAAAGGGTTTCCTGCCAGGGGCGGTGCCAGCACCGTCCCAGACAGGGTTTTGTGTATTGTAGGTAGGCAGGGCTTTAGAGGAAGGTGACTGCAAGTAGCACCCCGGTGCTCACTATGCATAGGCCGGCTTGAACCAGTTCCAGGGTCACTCCAGACCCTGTGCTGGGGAAAAGCCCGCCAAGGAAGTGGGTGTAACCACCCCCCTCCTAGTCCCACCCATAGGGCAGGACTTAGTCGCGTGCCAGCCCCTTTTTACAGGATAAAGGTAGAGACTGGCCCCCTTCCAAATCAGATCATCTTTGAATCCTGAAACTACTTTCTGCGAAAGGAACTCAAGACTTCTTCCTAAGATTTCTCCCTTGTGACTAAGGAGTAGTCACCCTGCATCCGCAGGCACCATCTAAGAACACTGCGGTCTGCTGCAAGTCCTTCCTCCGGAATCCGACTGCCCAGCTCGACGAGAACCGGCTTCCCTGGCACCTCTGACCTCTACCCACCTCTACAGCCCAGCTGAGAACCGTGGGTGCGACGAGACCTCAAGGGACCGGCCATCTGCAAGACTGCACGACTTCTTTCCAGCAAGCCCGCCGAGTAATCTACTGGTGAGTGCTTTGGGGTCCGAGAAGCCCCGACTCTGAGCAGCTCCAGCTCCGAAGTGCAGCCCCCCAGCATCTCCACGATCTGCGTGGGGCCCTTCTGCTTTCCGCTGCTCACCGCGTTGTTTGGCTACTAGCCCGTTGGCTTGTGGCCTTCCTGACGACGCCCGACGACATTTCTGCTGCTGGTCTGGTTGCTCCAGACTGGCCCTTGCTCCCTTCCCGAAGAGGAGCACCCCGGACCCTCCTGGTCTACTCAAGACGCCATTTTGAGTCCACCGCGTGGGCTTGAATTAGCCAAGGCTTGTTGCCCAATCCTGGGTAACTTCGACGCCAAAGACTTCATCCTTCGTGGGACAGCTCGCACCTCCATCCTGGTCGCCGACAACGCCTCCTGGTCCGAGAGACTGCAGAGCCCAGCAGCGCCCACTCACCTGACTGCGGTGACTTCGCCCGGTGCCATCCTGGTGCCCACTTAATCACTGGCTAGTGATTCAAGAACTTGGTCCCCTCTGCTTTCAGGTTTTCTTCTTCCTTGATCCAGGCTTGGATCCATCGAACTTTCCTTCACTGGTCGCCTGCCAGCAACTTCTTCCTTCCAGGCTCCTGGTCCGGCAACGAGATCCCCGACGTCTTTTCAGACCTATGCAGCTGCAGCCCCTGGGCTAGGTAACTTCGGCACTTCGGTGTCCCAGCATAGCCTCACTATCCTAGGGTCAGGATCCACTGTCGTTTTCTTCCCACCAGGTCGGGTTCGCCCGTGAACACTAACTTTGTGAATTCTAGCTTCCATAGACTTTGTCCCGCATCCCGCGTGAGAGTGCACACTCTGCACCCGAGTTCCCTAGGCCTCCTGCTAGTAATCTAAAGGTTCAGTAGTCCAGTCCTAGCGATCCCAAAGCCTCTGAGAATCGTTACTTACCTGCTAGTAATTCGCATTCCACTTTTAGCGTATATGGTTTTTCGTGCCCCTCGGGCATTTGTGTAACGTGCTAACTTAAAAGTATTTTCGTAAGAGTTTTGTTGTGTGCCTAGCACCCTGTCCTCATAAAGAGTACAGGGTTGTTGTGATTCTAATAAATACATTGTTTATTTTCATAACACTTGTGTGGTGTCCTTTCACTGGGTGTTCAAGGGGTAATGTGATGGTAAAACAGCTGGCTTAACACGCCCTCTAGAGTCTTAGCCTTAGACTGCTCGTATCCATGCTACTAGGATAGCTGGTCTATAAGGTTGACTTACAACCAATCATCAATAAGGGTTGTTTGGACTGATATATAGTGATCACTAGAATAGTGAGCACTGCACATCAGGCCAACTTCTCACATTGGTGAGCAGCGGTTGGGATTTGAGCTTGCTGTTGTTTTACCACACATGCCCTAAGAATATCTTGTGAAAGATCACATAAGTACTAAAGGTACATATAACTTAGCTTAGAATACTCTGAGTTCTACTGAACCAGCTGTTGTAGCTCCTAGGGCCTAGCACACCCTAAACTACAACTCTAGCAAGGGATCAGTAGGCAAACATATAGTGTAGGTAAGTGCACCACTTACACCTCACTAGAAAAGCATGTCGACTCAGGGGGACTCTACTGAGACTCCCCTGGTCAGTGTTGACCCTCCACAGGTCACTTCAAGATATGCAGCTCTCAATTTTCAGGAGATGAGGCAACTCTGTGTCTCCAGGAAACTGAAGCAGGGGTCTAACCCCACCATTCCCTTTCTGATAGGTCTCTTAGAGACATATGATGCCAGAAAGCTCTCTCAGTTACATGAGAGCATGCCAGCCTTAGAGGGAACCTCTGGGGATCCAGACCTCCCCAACACTGATTCAGCAGTTGAGGAGGAGGATCAGGAGGTACTCTCTGGGGATGAGGTAGACAAAGGTCTTGAGGTAGTCAGAAGGCTAACTAGGACCAACTTAGACTTACTTGGGCTAGGATCTGGGGGCCCCCCAGTACTAACCCGAAGTGGGCCTAACCTTGGAGTTAGGAGAGATAGATCTCTTTCTAGGGACTCCAATAGATCTCTGCACTCTAATGCCTCTTCTCAGGGGAGAAGGAATCCTCCACAGAGGAGATTTACTTCCCCTCAGAGAAGGGAGCATGAGGCTAGGATGAGACAAGCTGAACTAAGGATTGAAAGGGAAGAAATTGCCCTGGCCAAAGAGAAGCTTGCCCTGGCAAGAGAGCAGCAGATGAGTGGGCTAGCTCCCACTGGTGGCAGCAATCTCCCAAGAGATAGAGAGAAGGGTTTAGATACTAAACACCTGACTAAAATAGTGCCCCCCTTTAAGCAAGGGGATGACATCCAGAAATGGATGGCTGCTCTGGAGAGGGCCTGCACTGTGCAGAACATTCCCCAGAGTCAGTGGGCAGCTATACTGTGGCTCTCCTTTGATGGTAAAGGTAGAGATAAGCTCCTCACTACAAGAGTGGAGGATGCTAACAATTACCAGGTCCTGAAGAATACACTGGTTGATGGGTTTGGTTTAACCACTGAGCAGTACAGGTTGCTGTTCAGAGACACCCAGAAAACTCAGTCTCAGGACTGGTCTGATTTTGTGGATTGTGCCACTAAGGCTTTGGAGGGCTGGTTGCTGGGTAGCAAGGTTACAGATTACACAGGATTGTATAATCTAATGATGAGAGAACAAATTTTGAACAATTGTCAGAACCAGTTGCTGCACCAGCACCTTGTTGATTCAGATCTGACCTCTCCCCAAGAATTGGGAAAGAAGGCAGACAAATGGGTCAGGACAAGGATCAAGCAGAACCAGAACCAGAACCAGGGTGGTCAGAAGAAAGCAGACCAGAAGGGTAATGTTAAGAATGAGCAAAATGACCAGAAGTCTTCACCAGGTCCCCAACAAACCAAAGAGGGTGGGGGTCAGGCTTCCCAGAAGAAGAAGACTCAAGAAGGCCAGTCAAAAAGGTGGTGCCAGTACTGCAAAAGTAAGTCTCACTGGTTTAGTGAGTGCACCAAAAGAGGAGGAGGACAAACTCCTGCCACTACAGCTCCTAAAGCAACTGCACCCCCTAGTACAGTCAGTAGTGGTAGTGTCACTCCCAAGGCATTAGTTGGGTTAACCTTGGGTACTGAGGGGTCTGACAACTTAGTTGGCACACTCACTCAGGCTGTCCTTGTCTGTACAGGGGATATGGATATATCCCCTGAAATAAGTCCCAATACTTTGGGCAAATACAGGCAGACACCTTTGATTAATGGCAAGATGGCTCAGGCCTATAGGGACACTTGTGCCAGTGTCACCATGGTGACACCTAACTTTGTGGACCCTGGACAGATCATGCCAGGTACTGATTTCCTGGTGACCAATGCCAGCAATGTCACTACTAGTCATAGTGTGGCAATTGTAGCTTTCTCCTGGGGTGGAGTGAAGGGACAAAAGAAAGTTGTAGTCAGTTCAGACCTCCCAGTTGATTGTTTGTTGGGCAATGATTTGGAGTCATCACAATGGTCAGAAGTGGAGCAGAGGACTCACATGGAGATGTTAGGCTTGCCAGCACATGTGCTTGCTGTGACTAGGTCACAGGCCAGAAAATGCCCCACTGAACAGGTGCTGGATCCTGAAATTATGGACCAGACACCTCCCAAGAAGAAGAGCAGTAAGGGTAAGGCTTTGCCTTCCCCCTTGCCACAGGTTGAGGATCAAGTCTCTGAGGAGGCTGATCTAGAAGAGCTGAGGGAAACTGAGCCTAAAGAGCTTGAACTTGATCAAGTTGAGTTTCTGGGCTCAGGGGGACCCTCCAGAGCAGACCTGGGGAAGGAACAGTTGAGCTGCCCTTCCCTTGAACCCCTCAGACAGCAGGCTGCTGCTGAGGCTGCAGGGAATGCCACAGGTGCCCACAGGGTATACTGGGAAGATGGACTCCTGTACTCTGAGTCAAGAGACCCCAAGCCTGGTGCAACCAGGAGGCTGGTCATCCCCTTGTCTCTGAGAGGTTTCCTTCTCACCTTGGCCCATGAGATTCCCCTTGCAGGTCATTTAGGTCAGACAAAGACTTGGGACAGGCTTGTCTCACACTTTCACTGGCCCCATATGAATGAGAATACCAAGGAGTTTTGTCGCTCATGTGTCACTTGCCAAGCCAGTGGTAAGTCAGGTGGCACAACAAAGGCCCCCCTCATACCACTGCCTGTGGTGGGGGTTCCCTTTGAAAGAGTGGGGATTGACATTGTTGGTCCAATGGAACCCCAGACAGCATCAGGACACAAGTTTATACTGGTGGTGGTGGACCATGCCACCAGGTATCCTGAGGCTATTCCCCTTAGGACCACTACAGCCCCTGTAGTGGCAAGAGCCCTAGTTGGAGTGTTCTCCAGAGTGGGTTTCCCTAAGGAGGTCGTTTCTGACAGAGGTACAAACTTCATGTCAGGATATCTGACTGCCATGTGGAAAGAGTGTGGTGTGAACTACAAGTTCACCACACCCTATCATCCACAATGCAATGGGCTTGTTGAGAGATTCAACAGGACCCTGAAAGGGATGATTCATGGACTACCTGAACCTCTTAGGAGAAGATGGGATGTCCTGATCCCCTGCCTCTTGTTTGCTTACAGAGAGGTCCCACAGAAGGGGGTTGGCTACAGCCCTTTTGAGCTTCTGTATGGGCATCCTGTAAGAGGACCCCTGTGTTTGGTGAAGGAAGGATGGGAGAGACCTCTCAAACAGCCTGCAACCAACATAGTGGACTATGTACTTGGTCTCCGCTCCAGGATGGCTGAGTATATGGAGAAGGCATCTAAAAACCTTGAGGCCAGCCAGGAACTTCAAAAAGCTTGGCATGACCAAAAGGCTGTACTGACTGTGTACCAGCCAGGACAGAAGGTGTGGGTGCTGGAGCCAGTGGCCCCAGCAGCTCTGAAAGACAAATGGTCTGGGCCCCACACCATCATTGAGCAAAAGGGAGAGGTTACCTACTTGGTGGACCTTGGAACTCCCAGGAGCCCTCTCAGAGTGCTCCATGTTAACAGGCTCAAGGCATATGTTGACAGGAAGGACATGAGCTTGCTCATGGCCACAGATGAGGGACAGGAGGAAGAGAGTGACCCTCTCCCAGACCTGCTCACTCAGAATCCTGATGATGGGTCAGTTGATGGTGTTGTCTTTTGTGGCAGCCTCACTGAACATCAGCAACAGGATTGCAGGCAAGTTCTGCAATCCTTTCGACATATGTTCTCTCTGACACCCAGCCAAACTGATTGGTGTACCCATGATGTTGACACTGGAGACAGTCTGCCTGTCAAGAGTAAAATCTACAGGCAGCCTGATCATGTTAGAGACTGCATCAAAACTGAAGTGCAGAAAATGTTGGAACTGGGAGTCATTGAGCCCTCAGATAGCCCTTGGGCTAGCCCAGTAGTTCTAGTGCCAAAGCCTCACACCCAGGGTGGTAAGAGAGAGATGAGGTTTTGCGTAGACTACAGAGGCCTCAATGCAGTCACTAAGACTGATGCCCACCCAATACCAAGAGCAGATGAGCTTATAGATAGATTGGCTTCTGCCAACTTCTTAAGCACATTTGATTTGACAGCTGGGTATTGGCAAATCAGGTTAGCTGAGGAAGCCAAACCTAAGACAGCATTTTCTACCCCTGGAGGGCATTATCAATTTGTGGTAATGCCCTTTGGACTGAAAAATGCACCTGCCACCTTCCAAAGGTTGGTGAATCAAGTCCTCACTGGGCTGGATGACTTCTGTGCAGCTTATCTTGACGATATTGCTGTCTTTAGCTCCACCTGGGAGGATCACCTGGTCCACCTGAGGAAAGTGTTAGAGGCCCTGCAAAAGGCAGGCCTCACTATCAAGGCCACCAAGTGCCAGATAGGGCAGACACAGGTTGTATACCTGGGCCACCTTGTAGGTGGAGGCCAGGTTCAGCCACTGGAGAGTAAGATACAGGCCATCAAGGACTGGACTCCTCCAATCACCCAGACTCAGGTTCGAGCTTTCTTGGGCCTGACTGGGTACTATAGGAAGTTTGTCAGAAATTATGGGTCCATAGTGACCCCCCTTAATGACCTGACAAGCAAGAAGATGCCAAAGAAAGTTCAGTGGACAGCAAGCTGTCAGAAAGCATTCAATGACCTAAAGCAGGCCATGTGCACAGCACCTATCCTCAAGAGTCCAGATTACTCCAAGCCATTCATTGTCCAAACAGATGCTTCTGAGTTGGGTGTGGGAGCTGTTCTGTCTCAACTGAATTTTGATGGTAATGATCAGCCTATTGCTTTCATTAGTAGGAGGCTGACACCCAGAGAGAAAAATTGGTCAGCTATTGAGAGGGAGGCCTTTGCTGTGGTCTGGGCCCTGAAGAAGCTGAGGGCCTACTTGTTTGGCACTCACTTCACCATTCAGACAGACCATAAGCCCCTCTTGTGGCTAAATCAGATGAAGGGTGAAAACCCCAAACTGCTTAGGTGGTCCATTTCCCTACAGGGGATGGATTTTACAGTGGAGCATAGACCTGGGACTAATCACAGCAATGCTGATGGGCTCTCCAGGTATTTCCACTTAGAGCAAGAAGACTCACCTGGTCAAGGTTAGTTTATTGTCCCAAAGTTTGGGGGGGGGTCATGTAGGAGAGTAGGGTCTGCAATCCTATGATCACCCAGATTTTTGCTTTTTGCTGCACTGGTTTACGACTTTCCCTGGCTGTGGGCCTGCTAATCAGACCCACAGCCTAGCTGTTCTCTCTATCCAAATTGTACTTAGGTACTGAATTGGCACTGGGCCCTCTCCAAGTCCCTGTACCCAGGGCTGAGGTGCACCCAGAAGTCTCCCAGGGGCTGAAGCATGTATTATGCCACCCCTGGATTGACTAACTAAAACTGACACAACTGGCTGCACGACAGCTGGGGCAAGGTGGTGTACTCACCCTTTGCTTTAGATATAGTATACCTATATCTAACCCTAAAATGGACACACAGATCTCCTATCAGTCACTCCTATGGCAGGCCTTAACAATCCTGAAGGCAGAGTGCTTGGAATCGTGTGAGATGGTGCTCTAGCATGAGCTGAGCCTGTCTGCGGCTTTCGGGATCCATCCCTTAGCCGTTTCCATGATATCGCATACCATATACTCTTAAGTGCATTATAATCCTCGCGGTTATGTGCCAACTCTGGTATCGCTTTATCAAAACATGTCGAGTAAGGTGTCATACGAATTGGAATACTAACCCCTCGCCAATTCTGGCGACGGGGTTAGCATTCCACCCTTCTAGAGGGACACGACATGCCTGTAACCTATAACCCGGTTAAAAGTCAGACAGAGCCTTAGCATCCACAAAATGGATGCTGCCACCGAGACACAAGTCTGCCCTCCTGCTGCTGGGAGTCCTCCCAGAGCAGGAGATAAGGACAAAGGGTTTCCTGCCAGGGGCGGTGCCAGCACCGTCCCAGACAGGGTTTTGTGTATTGTAGGTAGGCAGGGCTTTAGAGGAAGGTGACTGCAAGTAGCACCCCGGTGCTCACTATGCATAGGCCGGCTTGAACCAGTTCCAGGGTCACTCCAGACCCTGTGCTGGGGAAAAGCCCGCCAAGGAAGTGGGTGTAACCACCCCCCTCCTAGTCCCACCCATAGGGCAGGACTTAGTCGCGTGCCAGCCCCTTTTTACAGGATAAAGGTAGAGACTGGCCCCCTTCCAAATCAGATCATCTTTGAATCCTGAAACTACTTTCTGCGAAAGGAACTCAAGACTTCTTCCTAAGATTTCTCCCTTGTGACTAAGGAGTAGTCACCCTGCATCCGCAGGCACCATCTAAGAACACTGCGGTCTGCTGCAAGTCCTTCCTCCGGAATCCGACTGCCCAGCTCGACGAGAACCGGCTTCCCTGGCACCTCTGACCTCTACCCACCTCTACAGCCCAGCTGAGAACCGTGGGTGCGACGAGACCTCAAGGGACCGGCCATCTGCAAGACTGCACGACTTCTTTCCAGCAAGCCCGCCGAGTAATCTACTGGTGAGTGCTTTGGGGTCCGAGAAGCCCCGACTCTGAGCAGCTCCAGCTCCGAAGTGCAGCCCCCCAGCATCTCCACGATCTGCGTGGGGCCCTTCTGCTTTCCGCTGCTCACCGCGTTGTTTGGCTACTAGCCCGTTGGCTTGTGGCCTTCCTGACGACGCCCGACGACATTTCTGCTGCTGGTCTGGTTGCTCCAGACTGGCCCTTGCTCCCTTCCCGAAGAGGAGCACCCCGGACCCTCCTGGTCCACTCAAGACGCCATTTTGAGTCCACCGCGTGGGCTTGAATTAGCCAAGGCTTGTTGCCCAATCCTGGGTAACTTCGACGCCAAAGACTTCATCCTTCGTGGGACAGCTCGCACCTCCATCCTGGTCGCCGACAACGCCTCCTGGTCCGAGAGACTGCAGAGCCCAGCAGCGCCCACTCACCTGACTGCGGTGACTTCGCCCGGTGCCATCCTGGTGCCCACTTAATCACTGGCTAGTGATTCAAGAACTTGGTCCCCTCTGCTTTCAGGTTTTCTTCTTCCTTGATCCAGGCTTGGATCCATCGAACTTTCCTTCACTGGTCGCCTGCCAGCAACTTCTTCCTTCCAGGCTCCTGGTCCGGCAACGAGATCCCCGACGTCTTTTCAGACCTATGCAGCTGCAGCCCCTGGGCTAGGTAACTTCGGCACTTCGGTGTCCCAGCATAGCCTCACTATCCTAGGGTCAGGATCCACTGTCGTTTTCTTCCCACCAGGTCGGGTTCGCCCGTGAACACTAACTTTGTGAATTCTAGCTTCCATAGACTTTGTCCCGCATCCCGCGTGAGAGTGCACACTCTGCACCCGAGTTCCCTAGGCCTCCTGCTAGTAATCTAAAGGTTCAGTAGTCCAGTCCTAGCGATCCCAAAGCCTCTGAGAATCGTTACTTACCTGCTAGTAATTCGCATTCCACTTTTAGCGTATATGGTTTTTCGTGCCCCTCGGGCATTTGTGTAACGTGCTAACTTAAAAGTATTTTCGTAAGAGTTTTGTTGTGTGCCTAGCACCCTGTCCTCATAAAGAGTACAGGGTTGTTGTGATTCTAATAAATACATTGTTTATTTTCATAACACTTGTGTGGTGTCCTTTCACTGGGTGTTCAAGGGGTAATGTGATGGTAAAACAGCTGGCTTAACACGCCCTCTAGAGTCTTAGCCTTAGACTGCTCGTATCCATGCTACTAGGATAGCTGGTCTATAAGGTTGACTTACAACCAATCATCAATAAGGGTTGTTTGGACTGATATATAGTGATCACTAGAATAGTGAGCACTGCACATCAGGCCAACTTCTCACAACTACTCACTTTCTACTACTCTCTTCTACTCAGTCTCTACTACTCTCTACTACTCACTCTCTACTACTCTCTACTCATTCTCTACTACTCACTACTACTCACTCTCTACAACTCACTCTCTACTACTCACTCTCCACCACTCTCTACTACTCTCTACTTCTCACTCTACTACACTCTCTACTACTCACTCTCCACCACTCTCTACTACTCTCTACTTCTCACTCTACTACTCTCTACTACTCTCTACTACTCACTCTACTACTCTCTACTCACTCTCTATTACTCACTCTCTACTACTCACTCTCTACTACTCTACTACTCACTCTCTACTACTCATTCTCTACTACTCACTCTCTACTACTCTACTACTCTACTACTCACCACTACTCACTCTCTACTACTCTCCACTACTCACTCCCTACTACTCACTCCCTACGTCTCACTCCCTACTACTCACTCTCTACTACTCACTCTCTACCTCTTACCTCTTTACCTCTCGCGCTACCTCTCACTCTAACTCTTGCTCTACCTCTCTCTCTGCCTCTCTCTCTACTACTCTCTACTCTCTCTACCTCTACCTCTACCTCTCTACCTGCACACATAGGCACATATATATATATATATATATATATATATATATATATATATATATATATATATATCCCCGTTTCATGTTTTGGTCCACAATCAGGGTTTCCGGGTGCTCTTAGGCGGTGCACACCAAGCGCGGTAGGACCCAGCCGCGTATTTCCATAAGTCCGTTTTTCCCGAGGGAAGTTAGTTTCTCAGAGCACTCCCGGGTATTTTCAAATTACGATCCACAAAAAAGGTTTGCAAAATTACTCGGTTTATTCCAGATTGTTAACAGCCAGCCAGCAACACCTGTTCCCTCGGGAAAAGCTGACATATATATATATATTCACTGAAAAAACCATAGGTTATAGACCATATATAGTTAGGAATTAGCATTTAAAAACCTTATTTTACTCACACAAAACCATTGAAATTCCATATATAGTTAGTTGCACTAACTATATATCGCGCACCCGCAATCCACTGCTGATCATGTCACATATTACATCATTCATGACATGGTGAGTGACATCACTGATGACATCACTGATGACATCACTGATGACAACATCCAGTGACTGTATGTTTCTGTAAAGTTAAAATATGTCTTACATATTGAAGAATGAGTGGATGTATAAGTGTCTGGATGAAGGATTTAGTAGGTGCGTGACTGACTGTATGAGTGAGTGATTAAATGTGTCTCACTGAATGCATGGGTTAGTGACTAAACTGTCTTAATTTGTGCATCATTATGTCTGTTGTGATGTAAACTGCTGCATGTGTTGATCATTAGCTATACGAGAGGCTATATGTGTTATTAATTGGTTGCCCAAGTATTTCTATGGGAGATTGAGTTTGTGTGGGGGTGGCTGGAAGGTGTGTGACTCTATGCATAGATGTGTGAGCAGTTTATTCACTAGGTGTATGAGTTCAAGACTGCATGTGGAAACAGCTACATGGGCAGTTGACTGTGTGCATGAGTGTATTGATGAGTGAATGGATATCTCAATGCTACATGTCATAGTAAGTACATATGTTAAACACAGTACATGTGAGAGTTGGCATATATAAATAACTGTGCATGAGAGCCACTGAATGAGTGAGTGGTTGTATCGATCATTGTGAACTTGTATCAGGGATTGTATAAGAGAGTAAATATGTGTTAGTATATGTTTCGATAAGTAAGGTGTGTTTAACTGTATAGTTGAAGAAATGGAGGTGAGATTGTTTCTTTGCATGACTGACTGGGTGTGTGAGTAACTCCATGGATGAGTGGCAGTGTGTGAGTGTCTGTATACACTGAGTGTATCTAAGGTTATATTAGAGTCTGAAGAGGTTTATCGTATTAGCACAAGAATGATGTCAAATGAGATGTCATCAGTGATGTCATCAGTGATGTCATTTGAGATGTCATCAGTGATGTCATCAGTGATGTCACTGACCATGTCATGAATGATGTAATATGTGACATGATCAGCAGTGGATTGCGGGTGCGCGATATATAGTTAGTGCAACTAACTATATATGGAATTTCAATGGTTTTGTGTGAGTAAAATAAGGTTTTTTAAATGCTAATTCCTAACTATATATGGTCTATAACCTATGGTTTTTTCAGTGAATTTCAATGTTTTTTTAATAGCAAATATCATAAGCTGTCGAATGTCAAGTACGTGGTAAGTAAAAACATTTTCGTGTTTATGCACACTGATCTGCTTTGAATGCTGCCCCCCACCCCTCATTTCTATTAGGAGTACTCTCTCTTTGCAGATAGTGAAGGGTAGTTAACGCAGGCCTTTGCCCCCGTTGCCCCCGTTGTAATCCGTCGTGCCTGCTTCTCTCTCCATTTGATTGATTGTTCTCTTTGGTTCATTCTCTATTTACAAACAAGCACAGAGTCGCAATACTCTGTTTAGTCTTTGCAGATAGCGAAAAATCGTGTAAAAAAACAAAAGGAATCGAGCAAAATCAGTAGGCCACTAATGGGATCTCTTTTTGACCTCCCTAAAATAGAAACATTAGGAACAACCTGTTGATAATACCAATGTGTATGTACATAAGCGGCGTTCATTTGTGTTCACAGTACCCCTTGTTGATTGTTTGAATCGAGCATTGAATTGTTCGAAGTTGATTCTCTTAAGAATCTTCTCTGCCTGCAAACGAGGAAGAATAGGAATATTCTCTCTCCCTTTGCAGATAGTGAAGGGTAGGTAACGCAAACCTTTAACACGTCGTGCCTATTTCGTTCCTCATTGATTGATTGTTTCCCCAAACATTGACTGTTTGGGAATTGGTTCTTTTTGGAGGTATTCCCTGTTTGCAAATATACGTAGGAAAATCTTTGCAAATAGTGAAAGGGTACGTAATGCGGACCTTTCTCCCCCGTTGTAATCTGTCATGCCTATCTACTCCCCACTGATTGATGCACCTGTTTCACCCGGACCATTTACTAGAGATACGTCATCTGGCCCGACCAGAGAGCACCCCTAGTGAAAAGGACATATGCAATAATAACGAAGTGATCACTGTATCCTGTTAACAGAAACTTTAGCATGAAACAACCTGGAAAGAAAAGAATAGGAAAACGAAAATCAGTAGGCCACTGATGAACATGAACTTTTATTAAACAACGAACAAAGAAACGATAACATAACGTAATGATAAAACCTATTAATGTCCTAGAAACAAGAAAACGTTAAAATATGCCAGTGGTGAGAGACCAGAAAAACAGTAAGAGAAACCAAATCACCCCTCGCTGTCCCACCGCCTGCCACGCCAAAAAAATCGATAGACTAGGGAAAATGCAAGTCAGTAGAACATCCGCCCCCACTCTGGAAACTTCCAAGGTGGGGCAGGGTTGCGGCTACGCCCAGCCGGGAGCAGCCCATATAAGGCGGGTCCTGCTGCCACGCCTCGGCCAGGAGATCCTAACGTAGGGTGTAGCCGGAGGAGAGGCCGAGGCCAGCGGGACCCGGCCAGGGGATTGCCTTTACAACGCTGAACAGTTGCAGGGGGGGGGAATGTCTCCTCGACCCTCCCCTCTCTCTCCCAGTCCGGCCGCGGTGGCCCTTGAGAGTTGCAGGTAGTCCCGCCACATGCTCTTCCGGTCCGGCCACCAACGGTCCGGGGGCCGAGGCCGACGGGATCCGGCTGCAGCCGATAAACCAAGAAACCCGTTCATGGGGCCAGAGCCAGGGGCGTCCGGCCGACATCTACCGGAAGCCCGGCCCGAAGACGGACGGGACACTTCTTCTTTCTTGAATAATGGCTGCGACAACACTGGGGGGGGATGTCTTGCAAATGCCTCCGCCCCCCCCCCCCCTCGTCCTCATCGCCTGGTCCGGCCATAACAAATCTCAAGCGAGACGCCGTGGGGTGCACTGGGAGGGAGAGACGGTGCGAACAGGCCTCTCCCGCCTCCCCAGGTGGAGGCTTCCCAGCTGCACCCTCAGCGCTCCAGGCGCCCGGAAAAGGGTTCTTCCACTGTGGCCATGCTGCAACGTCTCGCCCGGCAGGGTGGAGCCCGTCCGCTCATTTGACCCCGCGATCGCCAGTAGCTACCGAACTCTCAAAATGGCGGTCGACCTGGCAAGAGCGGGCCCAGCATAAAGAAATGGCCCGGTCACTGGTTGACTCCACCACCGTAGTCCTCCACGACCTTGAAGATTCTAGAGGAGCCGCGGGAGTCTCCGACCTCCGATGGGGAATGACTGCCATGATCGCCCGTGGAGTGACGAAACTGTATCCGCGGGACGTCGGCGCTCCCATGCTGGCGCCAGCCTCACTTTGAATTACTAGAATCCTGCAGACCTCAGTTCCGGTGAAAGCACAGTGTGACCCGGTAGGAAAAATTGTTGCACCCCCTCCCCTTTTTGACTGATAGTTCAAACCACCGATCCTTTCCTTTGCCCTTTTAACGGAACTTTGGACTGCCTCCCCCTCTTTTACATTTTCTAGAGAAAACAAAACATTAACCACTACATTAGCATAGCAGTTGACACCAGAACTGTTTTCAAATTGAAAACCAACAACATCTTCAACAGAATCCTTTTTGTTTCTGCTGTGACCCTGCTACAGCACAGGCATTGTCCCCAGCAGTAATTCTGCAATGCCGGTAAGAATAGCTGTGGTGCCTACTGGACTCACTCACCCCCGCGGCGCCCCACGCCGTTATTTGCTGGGCGGCAACTTACTAGACATCACTTTCGTGCCATCTAGATTTCAGCGCGTTCTGCTGCCTTGGAACTATTCGCACAACAGACTGCTACTGACGACCCACCCCCAGGCAACATCTTCTGAATTTTCATAATTTGAAAGAACTAGTAACATGTCCTCATCAGGAATTCAAAAGAAATTGCCACGGTCTCTTCGTTGTTTAAATGTTTTTACTGTTTTTGTTTTGTTGTATATATTTATATGTTATTAAAGTTTTATATTCCTACTACTTTGTTGGAGTGCTATATATTTTTAATGTGACACATAATTGTAAAAACTTTGATGTACAAAGAGTCATTCCTGGAATCTTCCGCTTCAGGCTCGGTCCCCTCCCCAATCACAATACAGGATGGTTTTCAGATAGTAGGAACACGTGTGGTGTGACGGATCTCATCGGGTGTGGGCCTTGATCTACTATAACTCCTTTGAAGAGGGGTGATTCTTTACAGCTGGGGCCATAAACTACATCTGCAGGGCTAGGTGATAGCCTGGACAATCGGACACAGAGGAAGAGGAGTGTCAGAGGGTGCGGTAGTGAATAGGGCGAAAGGGAGGTGTCGGGCGGGCACAGAGTGTGATTTTCAGGGAAGAGCAGCGCAGATGGGGGGAGGTTTATTGCCGATGCATAAGACAGAGAGCGGGGGTGACCAGTGCCTGGGGAAGATGCTTGCGAGGGTGGGGAGCCATGCTACGAATCGACAGCGTGCAGAGAGTGGGTCTGGTCAAGGCATCTAAAATGGCTGCCGTGCACGACAAAAGTGTGGCATTTCAAAAAAGGCAAGATGGCGCAGACAATGTTTTTCAACACTTCCTCATTTCCTTCGAATCGAACGTTAACAGACGTTGGTGCATATTACCAAAGTTAAGCGATATTTATCGCTAACGATGCTTACCAACGAATTTTTTACCGCTAAGCATCGTCAGAAATTATCGAAGATAAACCTTGCTATTATCAAGGTTTATCGCAAATGCGATAATAAACGGCCGCAATGCATGAATATCGCTAAAAAGTCAGCGATATTCATGCATTACCGAGCTAATGCTCTTAGCCATGTTATCCACCACCCATTGGATAACATGGCTAAGAACTGCTCAGGGCAGGTGTTACTTTTTGGAGATATTCGCACTTAGCGCGAATATCTCCAAAAGTTGGTAATAGGAGATAGATATCTTGCATGTTGTAATGCAAATTATTGTGGTATATGGAACTCATACCATAATCTCTCAGGAAAGCAGAAACTGATCCTTTTGGGACCGCCTAAAAAGGCCTAGGGGGTGAGGGGTACTCTACTTTGCCCCCTTTTCACGTTCCGAACTATTTTATTTTACTCTCTTCTGTAATTACACAAAATAGCAGCGATAAGATGCATCGGAGACACACAGTGAGAGAAAGGTGGCCGGAGATGAAGAAGAGATGTCAAATACACATTGGAGATAATATAGTGGCAGAAGGGAAGTAAATATGAGTAAACTTACCATGTAACATAAAAATGTTGCACTCTATACTATAAGTCTCATTTTATACTACAATCACTTCGCTACAACCTCATAAATTAAAAATAAAAATGAATAATGTCTCAAACAATTTTTGATTTCTAAATATAAATTTATTCTTCAGAATTTTCTAAATTTGAAAGAACTAGTAACATGTCCTCATCAGCAATTTCCTCATGAAAAGTCTGCAATGATGATTCTTGTAACTCTATGGTCTCCAAACATTCGATAAATTCGCCATCAACAGATTGATCAAAAAAATCATTCAAGTCATCTCCTCCTTGTGACAATATTTCATTATTGGTGCTGTCGATTTCAATCAATGTAGTGGAATCATTCAAGTCATCTCCTCGTGACAATATTTCATTATTGGTGCTCTCAATTTCAATCAATGTAGTGGAATCATTCAAGTCATCTCCTCCTTGTGACAATATTTCATTATTGGTGCTGTCCATTTCAATCAATCTAATGGAATCATACAAGCCATCTCCTCCTTGTGACAATATTTCATTATTGGTGCTCTCAATTTCAATCAATGTAGTGGAATCATTCAAGTCATCTCCTTGTGACAATATTTCATTATTGGTGCTGTCCATTTCAATCAATCTAATGGAATCATACAAGTCATCTCCTCCTTGTGACAATATTTCATTATTGGTGCTCTCAATTTCAATCAATGTAGTGGACAATTCAAAAGAAATTGCCACGGTCTCTTCATTGTGAGCCATTTTATTTTGAAATTGCTTGCTGTAAATTGCAGAAAAAAATAATCACTTTCATTTATCGTTTTTAGTAATACATAATATAAAACTAACTTTATCAAGTATTTAGTATAACAGAAGGACTGCAAATAAATAACAGAAAACATTTTTCAAATTATCTTCAAGTGTACAACATAGTTCCCCTTACAAATTAACAACTCACCTTTTTAAAAGTAGGAGAAGAGTTAGTACTGTGTAAATCAAACACCAGAAATTCACCACCAAAAATTCCTCACAAATGTACCTCAGACAGTAGTATCACAAAATGGCTGTGGTTTCCTCTCATTTGACATATATACATAACCAATTAACTTTCATCACACACAAATACAAAACCAAAGTAACATTTTAATTGGTTCTAAATTTCAACACTTTCAAATGTGTTTTCCCCATGCAATTTTCCATAGGACATTTACATACGTCTACAGCCTGAATGGCTGAACGGAATTACACCAAACTCGGCAAAATGGTACATCAAACCTAAGAGGTCAGGAAGGATCTACTATGCCCCCTTATGGTCATTTCCCCCTTCGCTTTGGCCTCCTCTTGTCTCTCAATCCTACCGAGAGACAAGATGGCGGCCGCTACGGACTGTTTGGAATGTTGACAGACGCCGGAGAACCAATCAGCTTCGCAAAGCTCCGTAACGCGAAAAGTACGCGAAGCGGAGCGCTGTTACAGATATATATCTTTTTTTGACCGTTAATTTCTCAAAATCCACTGGAGCACTTATATTGAGACCTAGCAAAGGCACATCGGGCTACCAGTCCCTACAATTTTGCCAAGTTTCGTGCAAATCCATTCAGCCGTTCGATTATTATTATTATTTTTTTTTTTTTGCCCCGCGGGGCCCTTTTAAAACCTCCACATCAAACCTAGGGGGTCAGTGAGAATCTACTATGCCCCCTTATGGTCATTTGCCCCTTCGCTTTGGCCTCCTCTTGTCTCTCGATCCTACCGAGAGACAAGATGGCGGCCGCTACGGACTGTTTGGAATGTTTACAGACGCCGGAGAACCAATCAGCTTCGCTTCACAAAGCTCCGTTGCGCGAAAAGTACGCGAACCGGAGCGCTGCCCGGTCCGCTGTTACAGATATATATCTTTTTTTAAACGTTAATTTCTCAAAATCCACTGGAGCACATATATTGAGACCTACAAAAGGCACATCGGGCTACCAGTCCCTACAATTTTGCCAAGTTTCGTGCAAATCCATTCAGCCATTCGGGCTAAAAGTGAGGCCAACCGCCCTATGGAAAACTCAATGTTAAAAACACGTTTTGGGACCCCCCTTTTTTCTCGACCCCCCCTGGACGAACCCCCCCCCAATTTTCAGGGGCTGCTCAGAAACAAAATGTGCCATTTTCCTGAAAATTTCAGCCAATTCCGTCCACAAACGCCAAAGTTATTAGACATAGAATTTTCAAAAATCCCATAGAGAAAAAATCCTAACTATATATACCTACTGGCGACCGCCAGTAGGTAATATATATATATATATATATATATATTCACTGAAAAAACCATAGGTTATAGACCATATATAGTTAGGAATTTGCATTTACAAAACCTTGAAAATTCACTGAAAAAACCATAGGTTAGAGACCATATATAGTTAGCTGGACATTTTATTGACATAAAACCAATGAAATTCCATATATAGTTAGTTGCACTAACTATATATCGCGCACCCGCAATCCACTGCTGATGATGTCACATATTACATCATTCATGACATGGTCAGTGACATCACTGATGACATCACTGATGACATCTCAAATGACATCACTGATGACATCACTGATGACATCTCAAGTGACATCACTGATGACATCATCTAGTGTCTGTGTGTTTTTGTAAAGTTTAAATATGTTTTACATATTGAAGAATGAGTGGATGTATGGAAGACTGAGTGTGTGTGTGGCTGGCTGGGAGGTGTGTGACTGTGCATATCAATGTGTACTTGTATCAGTGATTGTATAAGAGAGTAAGTATGTGTTAGTATATGTGTGAAAAGTATGGTGTTCTGTGTTTAACTGTATAGATGAGGAAATCGAAGTGTGATTGATTCTTCACAGGACTGACTAGGTGTATGAGTGCATATGATAGTGTTGTAATAATGAGTGACTGTATGTATGAGTGATTGTATGGGTGAATGAGTGAATGTGTGTGTAGACATAGGAATCAGTGAGTGCGTATGTAGTAACTGGTATTGGTGTGTCATGATGTCATCAGTGATGTCATTTGAGATTTCATCAGTGATGTCATTTGAGATGTCATCAGTGATGTCATCAGTGATGTCACTGAAGTATGGTGTTCTGTGTTTAACTGTATAGATGAGGAAATGGAAGTGTGATTGATTCTTTACAGGACTGACTAGGTGTGTGAGTAACTCCATGGATGAGTGGCAGTGTGTGAGTGTCTGCATAGGTGTATGAGTGCATATGATAGTGTTGTAATAATGAGTGACTGTATGTATGAGTGATTGTATGGGTGAATGAGTGAATGTGTGTGTAGACGTAGGAATCAGTGAGTGCGTATGTAGTAACTGGTATTGGTGTGTCATGATGTCATCAGTGATGTCATTTGAGATGTCATCAGTGATGTCATCAGTGATGTCATTTGAGATGTCATCAGTGATGTCATCAGTGATGTCACTGACCATGTCATGAATGATGCAATATGTGACATCATCAGCAGTGGATTGCGGGTGCGCGATATATAGTTAGTGCAACTAACTATATATGGAATTTCATTGGTTTTATGTCAATAAAATGTCCAGCTAACTATATATGGTCTCTAACCTATGGTTTTTTCAGTGAATTTTCAAGGTTTTGTAAATGCAAATTCCTAACTATATATGGTCTATAACCTATGGTTTTTTCAGTGAATTTCATTGGTTTTTTAAAAGCTAATATCTATAGCTGTAAAATATATTCTTTATTACGTGACGTATCACGTAGCCACGTGAGACGCCTCATGACGCGTCGCATAACCGTGACGTATCGGCTCTGCAGCGCAAACAAAACCCGTAACGTAAGCGTGCCGGAGCACGCTTACAGATATATATATTTTTTTTAACCTTAATTAGACAAAATCCACACGTGCACATATCTTGAGGCCTTGCAAAGGCACATCAAACAAACAGTCCCTACAATTTTGCCAAGTTTGCTGGAAATCTATTCCCTTAATTTTTTTTTTACTGTTTCTCTTGATTTTCCCCTTGTTACGCTTACCGGGACGCTACCCGGTACGCGAACCGGACGCTCCAAAAACACAAGATGGCGGACTCCCGTTACGCTGCCGGTTAGCTGCCCTGTTCGCGTACCGGGAAGCGCCTCTACCGCGGAAAATCGCGGGGGACTTTAATATCCCCCTCATCAATCCTAGGGGGGTCAGGAGGGGTTTACCTTGCCCCCTTTCCTTCATTTCCCCCTTCTTTTTTCACCACATCTTGTCTCTCGAACCTACCGAGAGACAAAATGGCGGCCGCTCCGGACTGTTTACAATGTTGACAGCTACGCTGCCGGTTAGCTGCCCGGTTAGCTGCCCGGTGAGCTGCCCGGTGAGCTGCCCGGTGAGCTGCCCGGTGAGCTGCCCGGTTCGCGTACCGGGACGCGCCTCTACGGCGTAAAATCGCAAAAAAAAAAATTTTTTTATTTTTTGCCCCGCGGGGCACTTTAATATCCCCCTCATCAATCCTAGGGGGTCAGGAGTGGTCTACCTTGCCCCCTTTCCTTCATTTCCCCCTTCGTTTTTCACCACATCTTGTCTCTCGATCGTACCGAGAGACAAGATGGCGGCCGCTCCGGACTGTTTAGAATGTTGACAGACACCGGAGAGCCAATCAGCTTCGCTTCGCGAAGTTCCGTTACGCGTCAGGTACGTGAACCGGGGCGCTAACCGGAGCGCTGTCACAGATATATATATTTTTTTAAACGTTAATTTCTCAAAATCCACTGGAGCACATATATTGAGACATAGCAAAGGCACGTCGGGCAAACCATATCTACAATTTTGCCAAGTTTCATGTAAATCTATTCAGCCGTTCGAGCTAAAAGTGAGTCCAACCGCCCTATGGAAAAATGAATGGGAAAAACGTGTTTTGGGACCCCCCTTTTTTCTCGGCCCCCCCTTGACGAAACCCCCCCAAATTTTCAGGGGCTGCTCAGAAACAAAATGTGCCATTTTCCTGAAAATTTCAGCCAATTCCGTCAACAAACGCCAAAGTTATTAGACATAGAATTTTCAGAAATCCCAAAGAGAAAAAAATCCTAACTATATATATCCACTGGCTATCGCCAGTAGGTAATATACATATATAAACATATATAATCTGCATATCTATATAAATATAAATGCATGCATACATATACATATATGCATACATATGCATGTTATTTACATGAAAGTTTTAAAAACACTAATAAAAGCAAAGCTAAAAAGCCACCTCATTACAAACAGAATGGCTTTAACTTAAACGAGGGCGAGATCTATTGCATTTTCAATGCTTGTTTACTTTGGTTCTATCAAGAAGGCATTCAGATGTGTCACACATTTGCCATAAATTCTGAATGTTAGCACTCTAGTTGCTCATTAGATCACTGTAGTAAAGCTAGTGCTCACCAGGGAAGTCTGCTGCTAATCACGGTTTGCAGCCATTTTCCCGCATTTTTTATCCCGCAGACTTTCAGTCCGCATACCATTATCCCGCAAGGTCATTGACCTCGCATACCATTATCCCGCATTTTTTCAAAACGCATGTGCATTTATCGCGCATGCCTTTACAAAGAATTACGTTTTAAAGGCATGTATGGTAAATGCATTTGCGTTGTGAAAACCACGATGACGAGAGAGGTAAGTGGGTTTGTGTTAATTTTTTCGTGGGTTAGTGATTGTGTAGTGTAGTGTAGTGTTGTGTAGTGTAGTGTTGTGTTAGTGTAGTGTAGAGTTGTGGTGGTTGTTTAGTGTAGGGTCATGCTGGGGGTAGTGTTTTAGGGTTTAGGGTTGTGTTGTAGTGTTTGCGTAGTGTAGGGTCATGCTGGGGGTAGTGTTTTAGGGTTTAGGGTAGTGTTGTAGTGTTTGCGTAGTGTAGGGTCATGCTGGGGGTAGTGTTTTAGGGTTTAGGGTTGTGTTGTAGTGTTTGCGTAGTGTAGGGTCATGCTGGGGCTAGTGTTTTAGGGTTTAGGGTAGTGTTGTAGTGTTTGCGTAGTGTAGGGTCATGCTGGGCGTAGTGTTTTAGGGTTTAGGATAGTGTTGTAGTGTTTGCGTAGTGTAGGGTCATGCTGGGGGTAGTGTTTTAGGGTTTTGGGTAGTGTTGTCGTGTTTGCGTAGTGTAGGGTCATGCTGGGGTGTAGTATTTTAGGGTTTAGGGTAGTGTTGTAGTGTTTGCGTAGTGTAGGGTCATGCTGGGGGTAGTGTTTTAGGGTTTTGGGTAGTGTTGTAGTGTTTGCGTAGTGTAGGGTCATGCTGGGGTGTAGTGTTTTAGGGTTTTGGGTAGTGTTGTAGTGTTTGCGTAGTGTAGGGGCACCCCCGCGCCGCACGGCCACCAGCTGCTGCGTGTGCCCCCTCGCTGTGCCTAGCTGCCTCGCTGCCGGCCGACCCGGCTGTAGTTTGTTTTGTTTTTGTTTTGTCGATCAATTGTGCCTGTTTTCTTGACTGTCTTTCCCCGTGTTAAGCATTTTTGTCAATCCTTTGTGCTTGTTTCAGAGTCTTCCCCCGTGTTAAGCATTTTTGTCAATCCTTTGTGCTTGTTTCAGAGTCTTTCCCCGTGTTAGCATTTTTGTCAATCCTTTGTGCTTGTTTCAGAGTCTTTTCCCCGTGTTCAGTGTTTTCCCGCTGTTCTCCAATCTTTTGTGCCTGTTTAGCAAGTGCGCTTTGTTTTTTCATCTGTGCCTGCCCCTTCGTCATCTCTGACCGCTCTGTCTCCCGCCCTCCTCGCCGCCCCCCGCTTCCCGCCACTACCGCCGACCCCGCCCCTTTTCTCCTTCTGTTCCCTCCCCGCTCCCGCCTCCCAGCTGCTCCGCCCACCCGCGCACTTCGCCTCATATGGCGACCGTGCGAACGCGCAGCGTTGACGCGCAGCGGGCGCGCCGATTGTGCGCCGAAGGCGCGCCAAAGGTAAGCCCGTCTGCGCCCGTCCGCGACCGGATCGCGACCAGCGCCAGGACCCCTGGCCCCCACCGACGGAAGCCGACCCGACGAACCTACAGCGCCGCCGACCTCACCGCACTCAACACCGGCCACATCCCAGGATGTCACCGAGCCGCCCCGAAGCACACCCACGGACCCTTCAGCTGCCTCGCCTGCAAGTTCACCTGCATCCGGACCGTCCCTGCACCCGACAAGCCGAACTCCAGCAGCACCCACCTCAAGTGCATCCTGCTCAACACCCGCTCCGTCCACAGACACGCCGTAGAACTCTGGAACCTGCTCGACACCACCGCCCCCGACGTTGCCTTCATCACCGAGACCTGGATGAACGCCTCCTCAGCCCCAGACATCGCCATCGCCATCCCAGAGGGCTACAAGATCACCCGGAGGGACCGCGACAACCAGACCGGAGGAGGCATCGCCATCATCCACAGAGACACCATCCGCATCACGACCAACACCGACGACACCCTCACCACCGCTGAACACCTGCACTTCCAGATCCACACCAACCCGAAGACCACCCTCAGAGGCACCCTGATCTACCGACCCCCGGGACCGCGCACACGATTCAGCGAGGACATCGCCGACTTCGTCAGCCCGCACGCTCTCCCCTCCGCCGACTACATCCTCCTGGGGGACCTCAACTTCCACCTGGAGAACAACAACGACCGCAACACCATCACCCTGCTCGACAACCTCGACAACCTCGGACTCAAGCAACTGGTGACCACCCCCACCCACCTCGCCGGACACACACTCGACGCCATCTTCTCATCCAGCAAAGACGTCACCTTCAGCCACGCAACAGGACTCCACTGGACGGACCACAGCTGCGTCCACTTCACCTTCAGAAGAACGACGATCCACCACCTCCAGCAACAGGTTGCTCGAAGAAGCTGGAACAAGATCACAGCCGACCAGCTCACCGCCTCCCTGAGCCAGCACCCTCCCGCCAACTCAGCGAACCCCAGCCAGGCCGCCGACAACCTCACGAAGTGGATCAGCAACTGCGCGGACGAACTCGCCCCTCTAAGGACCCCGCCCAGCAGATCCTGCAGCAGAAAAACACCATGGTTCACCGACGAACTCAAGTGCTCCAAGAAGAACTGTCGAGCCCTCGAGAAAGCCTGGAGAAGGGAACCAACGACGGACAACATGACCACCCTCAAGCTCGCCACCCGGAAACACCACCAACTGATCCGCGCCACCAAGAAAAATGCATACAAGGACCGGCTGGACAACAACGCACACAACTGCAAGGAACTCTTCAACATCGTGAAAGAGCTCTCCAACCCCAACGCCGGAAACAACGACATCACACCGTCGCAAGACCTCTGCAACTCCCTCGCGTCCTACTTCCACAACAAGATCACGGACATACACAACAGCTTCAACAACCAACCAACGCAAGCCACAACCGCAACGACGCCACCATCCACCACCCTCCGCACCTGGACCCCGATCAGCACCGAAGACACCATCCGCACCATGAACTCCATCCATTCCGGATCTCCGACTGACCCCTGCCCTCACCACGTCTTCAACAAGGCCGACGCTGTCCTCGCACCCCACCTGCGGGACATCATCAACACCTCCTTCGACTCCGCCACCTTCCCTGAGAGCTGGAAGCACGCCGAACTCAGCGCTCTCCTCAAGAAACCCACAGCAGACCCCACCGACCTCAAGAACTACCGTCCCATCTCGCTCCTCCCGTTCCCGGCCAAAGTCATCGAGAAGACCGTCAACAAACAGCTGGCCGCCTTCCTCGAGACGAATGGATCCCTCGACCCCTCACAGTCCGGCTTCCGAGCGAACCACAGCACCGAGACCGCCCTCATCGCCGCCACCGACGACCTTCGAACTCTGATGGACAACGGAGAAACAGCGGCCCTCATCCTCCTGGACCTCTCCGCGGCTTTCGACACTGTCTGCCACCGCACCCTAGTACAGCGCCTCAGCAACATCGGAATCCAGGAGAAGGCACTGGAATGGATCACCTCCTTCCTCGACGGAAGAACACAAAGAGTCCGCCTACCACCGTACAAGTCAGAGGCCACCAAAGTCATCTGCGGCGTACCCCAAGGATCCTCGCTGAGCCCAACCCTCTTCAACGTCTACATGAGCCCCCTCGCGGCCATCGCACGCCAACACAACCTGAACATCATCTCCTACGCCGACGACACCCAGCTGATCCTCTCCCTGACCAACGACCCCGCCACCGCCAGAGCCAACCTGCACGAAGGGATGAGAGACGTAGCCGAATGGATGACGACCAGCCGCCTGAAACTGAACTCAGACAAGACGGAGGTCCTCATCCTGGGCTCCACGCCCTCCGCCTGGGACGACTCCTGGTGGCCCCCCGCCCTGGGCACCGCACCCAAACCGACGGACCACGCACGCAACCTGGGCTTCATCCTGGACTCCTCCCTCTCCATGACCAGACAAGTCAACGCCGTCTCCTCGTCATGCTTCAACATCCTGCGCATGCTACGTAAGATCTTCCGGTGGATCCCCACCGAGACGAGGAAGACGGTCACCCAAGCCCTCGTCACCAGCCGACTGGACTACGGCAACGCCCTCTACGCCGGTACCACTGCCAAACTCCAGAAGAGACTCCAGCGGATCCAGAACGCCTCGGCGAGACTCATCCTCGACATCCCCCGACGCAGCCACATCTCCGGACACCTGAGAGATCTGCACTGGCTCCCGGTCAACAAGAGAATCACCTTCCGGCTCCTCACCCACGCGCACAAAGCCCTACACGACCAAGGCCCGAGCTACCTCAACAACCGGATCAACTTCTACACTCCCAAGCGCCTCCTCAGATCAACCAACCACGCCCTCGCCGCCGTCCCCCGCATCCGAAGAGCGACAACAGGAGGAAGATCCTTCTCCTACCTGGCCGCCAAGACCTGGAACTCACTTCCGACCAATCTGCGCCTGACCCAAGACCACCTCTCCTTCAGGAAGAAGCTCAAGACCTGGCTGTTCGAGCAGTAGCGGCACCCCCCCCCCTCCCAGCGCCTTGAGACCCTACGGGTGAGTAGTGCGCTTTACAAATGACCTGATTGATTGATTGATTGATTGATTGATAGGGTCATGCTGGGGGTAGTGTTTTAGGGTTTTGGGTAGTGTTGTAGTGTTTGCGTAGTGTAGGGTCATGCTGGGGGTAGTGTTTTAGGGTTTTGGGTAGTGTTGTAGTGTTTGCGTAGTGTAGGGTCATGCTGGGGGGTAGTGTTTTAGGGTTTTGGGTAGTGTTGTAGTGTTTGCGTAGTGTAGGGTCATGCTGGGGGTAGTGTTTTAGGGTTTTGGGTAGTGTTGTAGTGTTTGCGTAGTGTAGGGTCATGCTGGGGGTAGTGCTTTAGGGTTTAGGGTAGTGTTGTAGTGTTTGCGTAGTGTAGGGTCATGCTGGGGGTAGTGTTTTAGGGTTTAGGGTAGTGTTGTAGTGTTTGCGTAGTGTAGGGTCATGCTGGGGGTAGTGTTTTAGGGTTTAGGGTAGTGTTGTAGTGTTTGCGTAGTGTAGGGTCATGCTGGGGGTAGTGTTTTAAGGTTTAGGGTAGTGTTGTAGTGTTTGCGTAGTGTAGGGTCATGCTGGGGGTAGTGTTTTAGGGTTTAGGGTAGTGTTGTAGTGTTTGCGTAGTGTAGGGTCATGCTGGGGGGTAGTGTTTTAGGGTTTTGGGTAGTGTTGTAGTGTTTGCGTAGTGTAGGGTCATGCTGGGGGTAGTGTTTTAGGGTTTAGGGTAGTGTTGTAGTGTTTGCGTAGTGTAGGGTCATGCTGGGGTGTAGTGTTTTAGGGTTTTGGGTAGTGTTGTAGTGTTTGCGTAGTGTAGGGTCATGCTGGGGGTAGTGTTTTAGGGTTTAGGGTAGTGTTGTAGTGTTTGCGTAGTGTAGGGTCATGCTGGGGGTAGTGTTTTAGGGTGTAGGGTTGTGTTGTAGTGTTTGCGTAGTGTAGGGTCATGCTGGGGGTAGTGTTTTAGGGTTTAGGGTTGTGTTGTAGTGTTTGCGTAGTGTAGGGTCATGCTGGGGGTAGTGTTTTAGGGTTTAGGGTAGTGTTGTAGTATTTGCGTAGTGTAGGGTCATGCTGGGGTGTAGTGTTTTAGGGTTTTGGGTAGTGTTGTAGTGTTTGCGTAGTGTAGGGTCATGCTGGGGGTAGTGTTTTAGGGTTTAGGGTAGTGTTGTAGTGTTTGCGTAGTGTAGGGTCATGCTGGGGGTAGTGTTTTAGGATTTAGGATAGTGTTGTACTGTTTGTGTAGTGTAGGGTCATGCTGGGGGTAGTGTTTTAGGGTTTAGGGTAGTTTAGTTGTTTAGTGTATGCTAAAGGCATATTCGTTCTAAAAGTTTTCGTTATTTTAATTTGCGGCCTAATAGTACATGCAGGATTTTTTTTGCGGACTGATGGTATGCGGGATTTCGTCATATATTCGCTAATCATACTTTCTATGGCAAAATGAACCCCCTCATTTTGTTCCTTTTTAAATTAAATGTTTTAAGAGTTACCACTTTATTCCAATCAAGATGGCTTCAGGTGTGCCATACCTTTGTAATAAGTAGGACTGTTAGCACTCTAGTTGTTCTTTAGAACACTCTGGGACATTCTGTCATTGGGCTATAGTTGGGCTACATCTGGCTGATATTTGGGCTACATTTGTTTTTTTTTGTCTCTGGTGGCCATCTTTGGGCTACATTGGGCTACATTGGGCTACATTTGGGCTCCAACATATATATAGCCCAATGTAGCCCAATATATATTTTTCAAAGTTAATTTTCGTAAAAACCACTGGAGCCTATATCTTGAGACATAGCAAAGGCACATCGGGCTACCAGTCCCTACAATTTTGCCAAGTTTGGTGTAAATTCATTCAGCCGTTCAGGCTAAAAGTGAGGCCAACCGCCCTATGGAAAATTGCATGGGAAAAACCCGTTTTGGGACCCCCCTTTTTTCTCGGCCCCCCCTTGACGAAACCCCCCCAAATTTTCAGGGGCTGCTCAGAAACAAAATGTTCCATTTTCCTGAAATTTTCAGCCAATTCTGTCCTCAAACGCCAAAGTTATTCGACATAGAATTTTCAAAAATCCCATAGGAAAAAAATCCTAACTATATATACCTACTGGCTATCGCCAGTAGGTAATAAACATATATATAAGCTGCACATCTATATAAATATAAATACATGCATACATATACATATACATATACATATACATATATGCATACATATGCATGTTGTGTACATGAAAATTTGAAAGACACTAATAAAAGCAAAGCTAAAAAGCCACCTAATTACAAACAGAATTGCTTTAACTTAAACGACGGCGAGACCTAATGCATTTTCAATGCTTGTTGAATATTGGGATTATCTCTGCTCCTTTCCATGACTCTGGTACCAACATGCCTTTAGCAATTTCATTCATTAAAATCAGAATGTAAATGTTCCATTTAGCTTTATTGGAGAGGAATATGTCAGCTGGGCTTCCATCAGGGCCTGATGCTTTGCCTCCCATCAAGGTACCCAAAGCGGTATCGACATCAACTTCGTTAAAAGCCAATCCACAATAGTATGCATATGACAGCTCAGACATTTCCCTATCATCTATGCTGCAAGCATATTGGGGTTGGAAATGCATTACCCATTGATCTTGGCTTGCATGGTTTATCGGCTCTAAAGGGCGACCATCTTGCCCCATTTTACTACATCCCAGAACAGTTTTCTGTTTTTGTTTTCACACACACATTTAAGATCCTGCCATCTATTGTCGTCCCAGAGTTTCCTTGCCGTTTCCTGGGATTTCTTATATTTCTGCCTGGCAGACCGGACCTTAATCAGGTCACCCTCCTTGATTGCTTTCCCCAAGGAACTACAGGCCTCCTTACAGTCCTTATTAAACCCTTTATTTCCCTTCTTATGGTGAGTACCCTTATTTTTATTAGTGTTATAGAAATAGGTATGAAGGTGTTTAAAAAAATCCTATACCCATCTCAGTTGGTGCCATGTTAGCCAGAGGATCTTCCAGATCTATTATTGTTTTATCTACATCTAATGAGATCCTATCTAGGACTTCAGGCTTTGCTGGTAAATTTACCCATTTCATTCGCCTCGTGTCATTTGTAGGAACTAAATCTAGAGTTATCAATTCCCTGCTAGAATGGAAAGTATCTTTTTCTACCGCTATCTCAAAAACTGCAGATAATGGATTATGATCACTCTCGATCCGCTCGATTACCTTCATGACTTTTAATGCATGCCAAAACTGGCAATTAATTAATACGTAATCAATGCGGCTATGACTGGAGCCATTATTAAAAGTACATACACCAACTCTGTCTGACTGTGTCCTACCATTTGTAGCCCTTAATCCTTTCTCCATGCAGAGAGAATTCATCTGTACTACCGCATCAGTTCATTTTTTGCTGGGATTAGATCTAATTTTGGGATTCTCCAAAGATCATCTTCAACGTCATAAAAATTAGAGTTCCCGTTTAGAAGGGGTTTGAAAGTCATGTTGAAATCACCCGCTAATATTACATCTGTGCCCCTAGAATGTTGATCAAGAAGTGTATCCAGAGCTACTAGCACCTCGGATTTCCGTCCCTTGGTCCCCCTTGCATAGATGTTATAAACATCAAGCTTTTCGCCCACTCCTCACATCAACTTAATCGCCTGTATATCCTTATTATGGGACTCTAAGACCTGCACCACAAAGCCAATCTCTTGGCGCACCCAAGTTGTTAAACCTCCTGAGGGCCGACCTTTTCTACCAGCAATTGCAGGGACATAATAATTTAAGTAACCTACACAATGGGTAGGATCCGTTGCCCAGGTTTCCTGGAACAGGCAAACGTCGTGTTGGGCAACAAATGACTGCCAATCTGGAGATGAAATCTTGAAGTTTAGTCCAGCTACATTCCATGATATCACAGATAAGCCTGTCATTAAGATTTTACCTGGGCACAAAAGAGTCACATTGTTCGGTGAATTCCCATGATGATTAGCTAACTCAATGGCTCCCTTAGTTATCAATATGCTATTGTCAGGGGTGTGATGCTCTTCTTACCTTCCTCCTCAATAGAATGGTGGACGGTGTTACTAAGGTCTCTACTAGGAGGTATGGCCTTCTGAGACGCATTCAACAGTCAATCGTTAGAGTCTAAATTTGAAGGTCCATCTACTGGGAGGTCATCTAGCTCCGCAGAGCAACCCTGTCCAGTTACGAAAGGGAAACGTCTAGACTGTATTAGGGAATGGTCTAGGGAAGATGTACGAAACTCCAGGGCTAGCAAGTTTTCAACCAGACCATGGTCCTTTAATATTAGTTCAATGCAATCTAGAGGGTTTGACCAGGAAGAAAGTCTGCGGGCTCTAGAATATTTTCTCTGATAACCGAGCAATATCCCCTGACATGTCGAATCCAGTGGATAGCCTTATTTGTGAGGCAATCTGCGCTTTCTCTATTATTTCTACTGTCATATTTAGGGAAATTAACCATGTTGGTTTTTGGCGCCTGATGCAAATCTGTGCCAGGCGGTATAACGCATTGATGCCTACGGTTATTTAAAGGGATCCCTACTCCTAATGTGGCAGAACGCCTAATTTGCATCTGAGATGGATCTGATTTTAGAGTAGTTACATGAAAGGGACCACCCAGTGATGAAAGTTCTATGTTAGATCTATTTTCTTCTCCCTTGTTGTAGCAGTCTGGAGTGTTGATCTTGCTCCCAGCACCCTTAGATGTTGTAGCTGTGCAACATTTCTAACTGTTTGTCTGCTTAGATTGTTCAGGCTGCTTTACCCTATGATTAGAAGTTTCTGTATGAGCAGGAATCCTTTGTGTCAGGAAGTCAACCTAAGAGGTCAGTTCTACCAACTTTATTTGCATTAATGCTACCTCTGCTTTTAATTCACTTATAAGAAAGGGTAGTCCCTGAATATCGGTAAGATATAGGAAGAGGGCTACATGGCGGCAAAAGGGGATTATTCAGGTAATCATCCACCCTTTCTTGCTCTTGTAGATCTATAAGGGGTGCAAACCTATTTGTGCAAATAACCAATGTTTCCCCAACCTCAGGGGTGCCAGCCTTACCCTCCCCTGAAGCTGCACTTTTAACTGCAGAACCCTCCTTTCAGGGCTCTAAGATGTCTCCCCTATTAGTTTTAGGAAACATTGTGGGAATTGTTATATGTTGGCCTGTGGTGAGTTTATCCAGATGGGGAGAGCCTGTGGCTTATTCAATGCTAGGGGCTTGAATAGGTGTATCACTACTTAAGATGTCCTCGCATTGGCAAATCAGCATATCTATTCTATCAATGGTACGATTAATAACTGTTGCCTTCTGCTTCAGTGATTTCCTCATCCTTTTCACCTTGTGTTTTCTGCCACTATCACTGCCTTGGACATGGACGGTGACATGTGTCCCGTACGCACATATCATCAAAGAGCGTGGTCAGCTGAGAGAGCAATAAGTGTATGAAAACCCTGTAGAATGCGACCGTGAGGCCATCTGATCCCAGAGCACTACCCGCCCTCATGCTAGATAAAGCGAAGAATTTCATCCCTCTTTATGGGCCTTATGAGAAATTCCCTATGTGTGTGTTAGTGAACCATGGGAGTCGTATTTATGAGAGGTATTCAATGATCTCCTCGTCCGTCGCAGTGTTCCTAGCTGCAAAGAATTCAGAATAATATTGCCGGAATCTATCAGCCACATCAGTGACTTTAGTTAAAATCTCGCCCTGGATAGACCGAACACAAACTGTATTCAACGTTTCTCTACGTTTCCTAAGTAGTTGTGCTAAAACTGACCCAGGCCAATCACTCCCACCATACGCCCCGGCTGTGGCATACTTACCCACGTGTTTAATCTCATCGTCAGCCGCCGTGTTGTAATCGCCTAATAACTCCGCAAGCTCCTCCCTATCTGTGCCATCTATGTCCATCTGCAACCGTCACTCAAGAATCTTAATTTTCCCCTCTAAGTCAGTAAGACGTTTACATGTGGAGTGAAGGACCCCCGATTGTTTGGAAATAGTTATCCCTCTGATATAAACTTTAAATGCCTTTCAGATAACTTGGTAATCATCTACAGAGCCCACGTTCTTTTCAAAGAAGGTCTCAATAGCCACAGCTAGTTCCTCCATAAAAACTGTGTCTAGTAAAGAATAGGGAGGTAACCGCCACATGAAGGGGGGTATGCGTCTACTTGGTATGTTCAGAATCAGTAGAATCGGCGAGTGGTCAGAGAGTGTTCGTGGAAGTACCTGACAAGATTGGACCCTGTCATAAAGTGACCTGGCTGCGAGCCAATAGTCGATTTGGGTATGCAAGTTGTGATAAGCAGAAAAATGTGTATAGCCACCGGCGTTCGAGAATTTTGAACGCCATACATCAGTCAAGCCAAATCTAATCAGCACACTTTCAATCTCTCTGGCAGCAGCAGTAATATTCCTCTCTGATCCCCCTGACCTGTCCAGTACAGGACTCCAAACTAAACTGAAGTCACCCCCACACAGTTGGTGACCCTCGACATAGTGGCCCACCCTATCCGCTATCGTCGTAGGAAATTCTGGGTTATCAAAATTTGGACCATATATATTAACAACAAGTAAATCCATACCCTCCCCACAGCACCTAGATAGTACGTACCTACCATCTGTATCAGTAAACAAGGGGCTGATGGTGAGTGCAGACCTAGGGTTGATCCAAGTAATTACCCCATGTGTATGTGTGGCGAAGCCAGCAGCATGAATGTTACTCAACAGGCCTCTGCACTGCAGCATAGGGGAATTGAGCGGGAGATGAGTTTCTTGTAGAAGTGCCAAATCAAGATTGTGTCTCGACATATACAAGGGGACTTTACAGACTTTTCTATGATCACTCTAAGTGTGTCCGCTGGGAGATCTCGACCACCCCCTCCACTTGTGCACTAGGGTCACTCATTGTTGCCATACTTCAGTAACGTGTGATGCCACGGAATTATGCAACAAATAAGTCTGCAGGATCTGAGTATCAACAACCCTCCTCCCCCCTCCCACATCAAGATCCCCCCAACCAGGACCTGCCGAAACAACACCCCTAGTTCCACATGAAACAAAACATACATTGCAATGCAGTGGACCAAAAAAGGAACTGTCCCACCCACCAAAAACAACATTGACAAAACCCCAAGTGTGTGTAACACGCATAGGAGGAGGTTGCCAGCAGTGTCTCGTCGTCCAAATGTGCAACAATCAACGGCCCCCGCATTCCAAAAGCATATTTAAGCATTAACCAAAGGTACACACACCCCACCTATGTACTTTTTATGCAACCCAACGTACATCTCGCTGAATCCCCCAGCACACAAAGGGGCAGTCAGGCACGATCAGCTTACGTTAAAGGAAAACTTAACTGTGCAACATGAATGAGTGCAGCAAAAAAAAAAACACCCTGCCCCTCAAGAAGGAAGTTAACAACAATAGACTGGTGGCACAAGGCGCTATCCCCCCATTATATATATCTTATCTGTGCATCCAAAGGAAAGTTCAGTCCTGTTCTTCCAGTGAGCCGCCAACTGTTCCAGTCAAGGCCTTCCTATCAGGCCTATGCCTCCGCACCTTTGCCCAGTCCTTAGGGCAATTTGCAGCACACACAGGAAAGGTATCAAAAAACATCACTTTCTACTGTCTACAACTCATCCTTTTTGACATGTCCCCAAATTTCATTCCCGTAGACCACTTTGAAGGTACATTTGATGCTGTAAATCCACAGTAACACCCCGGTAGTTCTACTACCCAAACTTAAAGCAAAATTATGGACAGCAGAGTTTGGCTGAATGAAATCCTCCTTCTTCCTACTAATAAGGGGGTGCCAGCTCATTGCAGTATCAAACACCAATCCCAGGTCCTTTGGGGGTACACAGGGGCCACGATTAAACTTAAATGATTTAGTGCAATGAGGACCCCCAACCATCACAAAAGATTTATTCTCATTAACTTATAGGTATAGCTCCTCCATAACATTAGCAAAAGAGTTCAACAGAGACTGCAGGCCTTTGTCGGTCTTGGCCATAAGATCTGCGTCATCCACCTATATTAACACCGGCAGACAGCGGGACCCTACTTGCTGACAATCTGCTTTTGTAACAACCAGGGCTTGCTCCAATTTTTTGATGTACAGTTTAAACAAAAATTGGGCCGAGATACAACCCTGTTGTACTCCTCTTATAATATGGAAACTATGCATGCACTTCAGAACTTTAGAGTAGTGTATGGAGGCCATAGTGTCCCTGTGAAAATCTCTTAAAAACAGATGATGTACCGATCCACAGCCATGGACAGCATAATCTGACAAGTATTATACGAGTGTACTTGAACCATTGTTTGGATTATAATGTTAATTACCCCTGGTTCAAGTTCTAGGGTTGTCCCTTTTGTTTGCAATTAATTACCACAATCGTTCGCCACAGGATACCTTGCATTTTGCCATGTTTTGTTATTTTTATGTGATGCATGGGAAGGTGTATTTCATTCCCATTCTTGAAAGGGCAAATTTTTCTAAAGTTTGACCGCTCCTTATGTATCTGCAGTTGGTCTCTGGAGATATCATTTCTATAAGTTGCTGTTTGGTTTAGAAATAGCTGTGGCTAGGCACCCTATTTGAACCGAGGTGGTAATCCCTCTTTAACACGTAACATATTAATTGTGTCTGTTTATTTTGAATTGTTTTTATGTTTTTTTAAATATCTCATGTACATTTTTATCTGCATTTATTGTGATTGGATTTTATCTGATGTTTTTTCTTATGATATTCTGCGTTTATGTTTTTTTCCTTCAAAAACTGAATAAAGCTTACTTTGATTGATTGTTAATTGATATTTTCCTTATAATAATTCTGATATTTTTCTATAGATTTTACATATGTTTTACAACTTCAACTTATATATGTAATCTACTCAAGATTTTTATTTTGAATCATATATTTATGACAATATAGGGGTAATAGTCACAGAATCATGAATGAAAGTCAACTCTAGTTTATCAAGGAAACATCAAGGATCACTGTTTCCCCCCACAGGCATTGAAATCAGTGACACAATGTAAACGTGTCCTTTAATCTTTGCATTGATGTAGAAGTTGCAATCTTCTGCCCATTACTTATCAAAGGTTACTGTGAGGAAATGATTCCCCTATACGTCAATTACATTTTTTTTAAATATAGTTCTCTCAAAATAAAATGGGCCTCAGATTGATTTTGGTGGTAAAAGAAAATTTCTGGGGAAAGTCATAAATTAGGAGGAAAATTTACCTGCAGCACCTCATTTATAGTGTTATTATCTGGCAAGAAGTTCCAACAGTAGATTCTGCTTCACGTGTAGAACTTCCTTAAGAAATCAAAGGATTTTCTTTTACCACCGCACTCTAACTCAAGTCCTTCATGTCTTCCTATATTCAATTGAATTTAAAAAGGGATTTCTAGCAAAACTATTGATTAAGCTGAGAGATTCTACGTTTGCGCAATTCTCCGGCACATATTATCAAATGGAACTAGAATCTAGTTAGAAGCACTGTTCCTGTAGGAAATTACCCTTTCTGTAGGGTCTCCCCCATAAGTTTTGCTTTCCTCCTCCCCATTTTCGTGAATTCAGTTTTGTTGGCTTTAGAACTCTTGACACTTTATCACTGCTAACCAGTGCTAATGGTCATGTGCTCTCTACTTAAAACATGGTAACAGTGGCTTATCCAAAATTGGCATATTTAATGTACTTACATGGCCCTAGTAAAGTACACAACATGTGCCCAGGACCTGTAAATGAAATGCTAAGAGTGGGCCTGCAGTGCTGCTTGTGTCACCCACTTAAGTAGCCCTTTAAACATGCCTCAGGCCTGCCATTGCAGAGCCTGTGTGTGCAGTTTTAACCTGCCAAGCCGACCTGGCAATATAACCCTCTTGCTAAGCCCAAAGGTTCCTTTTCAATATATATATATATAAGTCACCAAGTTAGGTAGGCCCTGGGAAGCCCAAGGCCAGGGTTTAGAGTGCTTAAAAGTAAGTAGGACATGCACTTTTTAGTTGTGTATGTCTTGGTAGTGAAAAACTCTTAAATTCATTGTTCACCACTGCAAGGCCTATTTCTCCCATAGGTTAACATTGAGATTACCTTATTACATCTTATAAGAGTAATTTTCAATTGGGAAGAGATTGAACCCCCAGGTTTGGTGTCTCTGGAATAACAATTTAAAATCGCTGCTGATGGTGAAGTCGGATTTTAATTTGCCATTCCGAAAAATACCACTTTTATAAATTTGGCATTTTCTCCTTTTAGCAATTTGGTGCCTTCTGCCTGTCTCTGAATACACATCTAGGGTTGGGTGACAGTTGGGATTTGGGCTTTCATTCTAGACAGCCACACACAATGGGAGCTTAGATGTGACTTGATGGGCCTTCATGGGATATTAACTGACTTGATGTGGTGGTGGGAGGAGCTGAGCACTGCCTTACTTAAACCTGAATATGCTGTGTGCTGCCCACACAAAGGGCTTTCCCTTTTTAAATCCTTTTTATCTATTTATGTATTTTGTTAATCTCATTTTTAATTGCCTTACCAGTAGTCGTTAACCAGAGGGGAACCTGTGTTCAACAATCAGGATTGCTGAACCTCAATTAGACTTTTTATTTTCTCCTCACCTGTTTTCACTTTGACTTGCACTGCAAATGCGGTGCATGGCATGCCCCCTGACACGCCCCTCTCCTGACAGGTTTATTAAGTCAGCTGATTGTGAGTCTGTGCCACTGGCTACCCGAAGGAGCACCTAAGGCAAGCCCTTCTGCGCCTGTCTGCGCTTGGACCACATCCAACACCAGTGACCTTGGTCGTTAGGAACCTCAGTAGGGGTGGTCTCTAGCATAGTCTAGAGACACACTGTTAGCTCTCAGGCATCAAGATAGGATTGACAATTGCCCTTTATTAAGCCCCATTTCTGATATATAGTCATTTTACCTGATTTGTCAGACCTGCAACGACAAAGTTATTCACCTCGACTTCCCTGTTATAGCATTGGGGTCTGATACTTTGCCCAGTGAGGATAGAGTTAAGGTGTTAGCTATGCACTCTACATTAAATGTATTCTGATGAATACTAGGTCCTTGGTTAAGCACTATTTTGAATTATTTTAGCTTTTAGCAGTATATCAAGCTACCCTGGTTGTTTATTGAAGGAAAACTGGGCTGATGATACTTCTGGCCCAGAGCTAATTGCTGCGATTTCCTCGGGCTACTCTATTTTTTCCCTTGACAGATCTGGTAAGAGTAGAGGGAGTTTGACAGTGATTTATCGAAATCTCCCCCCCCCCCGGCTATTTTTGCGTCTGCCTCTGCGGACAGACTTGAAGTGCTGTTTTTCAATATTGAACTTGTTAAGACTCAATCATTTAATGGACTTCTGATTTATCGCCATCATGGGCCCAGATCTGCCTTCTCTGATAGGATCAGCTTGCTTCTCGAATCATCTATGTTGAAATATGACTTCACAGCACTGGGCAATTTACATTTACATCTTGAAAATAAGCTAGATCCATACTCGAAGATCCTTTTAGATACTCTAACCTGTTATGGACTCTCTCAGATTGTTAGCAGTCCCAAGCATTGTGCAGGACATACTCTTGCTGGGATCTTTACAAATAACCGGGGTATGGGAAGCCCTTCCATTGACTTGATCAGATCACTACGCAGTCCTCTGGAAATTGAGGCTGCGGGAAAAGACTCTCGCTCTACTATCAATAAGAAGTATGTAGGCTGAGCTTGGCACAAGGTACAAGCCACTGAACTAAATTCCTTTTTGATTTCCTCCTTGCAAGATATTTCATAAAACCCAGTCTGTATGGCGGAAGGATTACTCCAACTGGCTAAACTCAGCCTTTAATGTCATCGCAGTACTAATCAAACCAAGACATTGTCTCAACCATGGTTTGATGAGACTCTTAGAGCAACCAAACAAAGATGTCAGAGGCAGGAGTGTAAATGGCACCGAACCTATGAGTGGAAAGAAAGAGAAAAGTATAAACGCTGCATAGCAGAGTATAAAAAGATTTAATGTGCTGCCAAATCAGTATACTATTGGGACCAAATAAAATCAGCAAGTGACTCAAATAAAACGCTTTTTCAGACCATAAAGAAATTGACATTGCTGTCAGTTTGTAAATCAGGTGCAAGTAGCCAGGAGTTATGTGACTCATTAGCAGACTTTATCCAGGATAAAGTAATGGGCATTTTTTAATAACTTTAATGGTAATGTCTAGGACTGCCATAACAATAATCGGCCATTAGTAGGCTTATGCAGAATGGTAGGTTTTTTGCCATTTTGAGGCTCCACATAAGAGCAACGAAAAATTGTAATCCAAAACATCTAATCCGGATCCCCGGAGGACCTGTGTCCTCATAAAAAAGTGCATCTACCATCATAGGCAGTAGCACTATACATGATTAAGATCATAATATTATGTTTGAGACATGACTTTTTCCTTTTATTAAATAAATTATATCTAAATGTGTTGGAACTAAATAATTATCAACCTATTTCCATACTCCCCCACCCAGCGAAACTGGTGGAGAAAATAATGAATGAGCAACTTGCTAATTTAGTCGATAGGAATCAGCTCCTTCACAACATTCTGGAGGACTGTAGCTGGCTCGACAACATCCGTCTCTTCTGGGTACCAGAATAGATAGAGAGCCCTGATGGAGAATTCCTTGCTACCTGGTTGCCAGCCTTCCTGGATACCATCTTTGACCCACCCATGGAGTTTCTTAGGGCAATAAGACAACTGTCTCTGAATGGACCCTGCCCGATTGTACTTTTCTCTGGCACTATGAGAAAGCACGTTCCTTCCTCCAAATGTACTGCTGACATGGTGATCTCCATAATGGCAGACGAATTATGGTGGATTCTGACTACTCTCTTTAAACCACTCCTCCAGAGGTCTCTGCTGTGGTCTTCTTGACCCAGCAATTACCTTATTATGCATAATGATGCAATCCATGAATATGTTGATGTTATCATCCTGGAGTGGTTCCTATACATAGTCAAGGACCACTTGATGGTTGCAACAGGGACTCCTTCTGTGTTTCATGCCATACCCAGTGCAAGCCCGCCATCACCTCTCGGGCCTGACAAGACTCCAAATGTCCACTGGGGATCTATATCACTGATGTTTCAACCTCTCCAAACTCAGCAGGCATAATGGCAACTCCACCAGTAACAGGACTAAATCTCAATACCTGTTGAACCCTAACTGAGATCTCCCTAGCACTTCTAGATTGCTCCAGTGCACCCATGGTAATCTATCCTTTACTTTCTCTGGTCGTGTGTGGCTACTACTCCCAAACCGAAGTTTGCTCAACTGCCTTCACTGCAATGTATCTACATTACTGTTTTTTTCTCCCTTCATTCTTGACTTCAGACCACAGTAAGGCACATCCCGAACCCTGAACATCTCTACTCAGGCCACTCTCATGCTCAACTACCTCCAATCAAGCCATGTCAACCTCTGCATTGACAGTACTTTCCCTCAGCATCCAGGGCCTTAATAACTATATCAAACACAAGAAAGTACTATCCTTCTTGGCCAATCAACCAGGACATAGCGTTGCTTCAGGAAATGCGTCTTCAGAAACTGAGATTAAAAAGCTCAACCAAGTCCGGGTAGGGACTATGCTCTATGCATGTGGCACACCCTGCAAGAAAGGGGTCACTGCTATAGTACTGCACATTATACCGGCCGCCAGAGTCAAATCAACTTGGTCAGAAAAGGAAGGACGTTATGTGATTGCTAAATTGGCCATACAGCCATCCCTTCTCATTGTGGGGAACATCTATGCCTCTTATGACCCTAAAATTATCTTCTTTTCTCATTTTCATCGACTGCTTGCCAACACTGGAAGGAGAGCGGAGTGGTCCTGTTGGGCTGAGACTGGAACGTCACCCAGGACCCTATCCTTGGCCATACAGGTCTCCCAGAGCTTAGATCCAGTAAGATCGAATAACATTCCTGGACCTGCTTAATGATCACTCTCTTTTGGATCCCTGGAGCAGGGCCAGACTGAGAACCAAAAGCATCCCTAGAAAATGTGTTATACCAGCCCCATAATGCATAGAGTGACCCAACGAACCAATAGAACAAAACCACTACAGAAAGTGTTTGAGGTGTACTCTCATTCTTTTTTTTAAGTGGGGAAAATAGTGCCATTTGCAGCACATTTTTCTTAATATAATACTTGTTTTTTGCTTTCACATCCTCTTAACCCTGCTCACTATGCCTTTGTTCTATCTCCTTGTTGTTTATCTCTATCTCTCACCTCCTATTGCCCAATCTTAAGACCTATATGATTACCCCTCGCCCCTCCTCTCATCTGCTTCCTCCAGCTATCACTCTTTTTCTTACTTTGGTCTTCCTTTCCCCCTCTGTCTTGTCTTCCCCAACTCCTGTTTCTTGCTCCTCTCACTTTCTTCCCTCATTTCCAGCCCTGTGTAAATCTCTCCAGCTTTGCTTCTTTCTCATCCATGCTCTGTTTCCTTGCTTCTGACCTTTCCCCCCACTATTTTCTCTTTTCTACTTTCTCCCTTCTGCTCCCTTTGATTATCACCTTCTCACGTTTCTTCCTTTCTGTTTTCTTTCCTTACTTCGTTCTCTCCATCCTCTTAACTGTACATGCAAATAATGTCAGAGGTACTGCCTCAAGGACCGGTACTTGAGCCAAAAATTTGGAAGCAAGATGTTATTTAGATTCTGACAAATACTGAGAAAGCCTGAAATAGGAACAATGGATGTCCATATGATATGGGGAAATTAGTACAAAGGGAGGGGAAACTCTGAAGGCTAGATATGAACAGACCCACCAAAACAATTGCTGTCTTAGCAACTGAGTGACATAGCTGGAGCTCTGAAGAACAAGACGTATTTATTTGGTAGTTTTGTGCCAAACCACATTCTCCATTCCAGTCACTTCAAAGTGCTCTATAGCCTAAAAGTGTGGATTGTTGGTGCTGATGGTTCAGGCTGAAAGATCTGTATGTACAAAGATATTTTCAGGAGTAGGTTGTTTAAACAGAAACATCATTTCAATTATTATTTAAACATGAGGGCACTGCCAGTTCAGAGAGCAGTTTTTATTCCTCATGTATGTGTGGCTTGTGCCTCCTCTTAGAACAAAGTAGACCAAAAAATAATAAATTAACATCTTCAGTTTAGATTACCTCAAATCGATTCTGACTGAGGTTTACTATGGTAATTGTGATTTACAAGTATTATGCAGTATGATTTATTTTGTTAAAACTATTTAGTTAACTTTTCTGCCAAAAAAACAATTTCTGAGACCCGAATAAGGCCATTAATCTGTTGGCAACTGGTGAGCCAGGTGCTGCAGCCTATTTCTGGTACTCATGCACTGCAGTTTCAATTGCAACAATCTTCTTCCCTAGTTCAGTAAAAAGCCATTAAAAACAAGCATGTCAAAACAAAGGGGTCTGGCATTGGCCCCCAGCCTTCTGGCAATTCTTGTTTTGTTTTGTCATGGTTTTTGCAAAACTTTATTATTTAGGAAAATGCTGGGCCTTCTTCATTCTCAAAAAATGTATTAGATGCAGGGAAAAAAATGTTTTATCTAAAAGAAAACACAGATTACCATATTTCCTCTGGCACGGAAGGGTACTACTTTGTGTTTGGATGTGTTCTTTGTGAAAGGACGGCATGCCGTAACTAATAGTGAAGTCAGCCAGTGGCTAAAGTGGACTGATACAATTCCTTTAATGAATGCTGCAGTGGGTGGAAGAAAAATGTGAATGAAACCAACGACAGACTATTGGATGAAGTTTGACTGAAACCTCTATAAGTAACTATGTTATACACATAGGTTTAGTAAAATCAAAAGGTATTACGAAACACAGACCTAAAAATGCCAATTAGTATGTCATTGGCTGCGAGCCTCTTGCCTTTGAGGAAGGAAGAAGAAGGAAGAAAGAAAGAAAGAAAGAAAGAAAGAAAGAAAGAAAGAAAGAAAGAAAGAAAGAAAGAAAGAAAGAAAGGAAGAGAAAACTAAACAAAACAAAAAGGGGACGGAAACAGAAAGAGAGAGAGAAGCAAATGGAAAGAAAGAGAGATGGAAACAGAAAGAAAGAGAGAAGGAAAAAGAAAGAGAAATGGAAAGAGAGAGAAGTAAACAGAAAAAAGGAAGTAATTAATAAAGAGAAGGAAAAAGAGAAGAAAAGAAGCAAATAAAGAGAGAAAGAAGGAAGGAAAGAATGAAAGAGAAGGGAAGTGGGATGGAAAGAGAAAGAATGATCAAAGAAAAGCAAATTAAAGAAAAGGAGAAGGAAAGAAAAAGAAAAAGATTGAAGGAAGAGAAGAAAGAAAGAAAGAAAGAAAGAAAGAAAGAAAGAAAGAAAGAAAGAAAGAAAGAAAGAAAGAAAGAAGACCATAACATAATACAGACCAGTTTCAAATGGCCACAATCTGATGTGGTATGATGAGAAATAGCAGCCGTCAGAAAAGCAAAATCCACCTATAGAAATCTACAACAGAATTGGCAGGAGGTTGGATCTGATAAAGATTGAAGGTGCCTTTGAAGCGTCCTGCTATACCATCAGGTTCTAAACACAAAGGCAACAACCCTAAAGTAATTATTAAGTTAAAACAAACACACTGGCACTGAAGAGAAATAGCTAGTGTGAGGATATGCACCCTGTGAGAGAGCACAATGCAGTCACTCAAAGTGAAATTCACCAATGGCTTAAATAGGTTGACAAACTGCCCCATGTTATATGCTGTAGTGGGACGGAGCAAAATGCTCATGATAGGGAAGGACTAGGAGCATGAAAGCCATCAGACAGTACAGGCGGCTTGGTATTTGTTCCAGAAGTGGAAGAAAGGAGAGCAAGCATCCTTAAAGTGACAGGAGTGATTTGCTTGTCTGCATAAAGGGCATGTGTACACTATGCCTTATGTTGTCCCTGTATTTAGGACAAGAGAGCCTAGGGAACTCATGATTTCAAGTTAACTTGAATGCACACTATGCTCACTTAGAGATCTGAGTCCTGCTGCCCAATGAGGTAAACATGCAAGTCTTCCCATTTCAAACTTATTTTTTTTTTCGTTAAATGAAAAATCATGAAGGACTTATAGGCCCTCATTTATGAAAACTGACGCATCGCTGTGAGAAAACAGTGATGCGTCACTTTTCATTGCGCCCTCCTTGCGACACCAATGATGCATCATATTTACAGTATGACGGATCATGTCGCAAGGAGTTACAGATACGTCAGTATTTCTGACTTATCTGTAGGCGCAAAAATAACACATTGTTGGAGTGTGTCACAAAAGTGACGCAATTCCAGCAATGGGTCATTACACATGGGCAAGTCCCATGTTAAATGTGCCTGCGTCAGTCTTACGCCAGCCATGAGGCAGGCGTAAGATATTGGCTCATTTGCATCCAAGAAGTGGCGCAGTGAAATCTTATAGATTTAACTGCGTCCCTTCTACGACCCTTTCTTGCATCGGAACACCCACCCTGCATACATTATACCTGGCGCAGGTATAATGTGGCGCAGAGCTTTACAAAGTGATTCATCTACCTAGGTGCGTCTCTTTGTAAATATGATGCAACAAGGCACATTTTTACGTCGCTGGTACATCACAAAAAGTGATGCACCAGCGACGCAAAAGTGACGCAGGGGCTGACAAATAAGCCCCATAGTTTTTTTCCTTCAGGACGACTTGTAGTAAAGATGACAGCCGCAACCTCACTTCACTAGGGCTCTCAGACAGGCTAGTGTTGAAGAAAGGAGGCAATACAACAACCAAATTCGTGCCCTCAGAGTTCTTATTTCCTGGGTGCTGTGCAGACTGGCTCCAAAACCTACCAAGTGCTTTCAGTCTCAAGTAGCTAGGTTAGGCTGCACTGTGGTTTTTTGTTCACTGCAGGGCCAGGAATTACTGCGTCCCACTGGGGCCATTGGTGATAGCAGTTCCAGCAGATGAAAAGTGCCCTCTGGACAACCAGCTCACAGGGAAAGCGCACTATGCCCGGTTTTGCCATGCCCTCCTTGCCCTTGAGACTTTTACATCCTAGAGAATATGACTACACTTTTTATTCCCACCGCACCCATCGCAATCAAGGGGATTTACTTTTTTCTTCTTGCAGGCACACTAGTCCCTAGACTACAGGCTTGCAACATTATTCCTGTGACTGTCTCAGATCATGCCCTTATTTCAGTGCTTCTAGACCTGGCTATAGTTCATTCGCCCAACGGCTTCCAGAAGATGCTGACATGGACGTTCAAAGACCCCCAAAGCCAGACAAATCCTTTGTGTTCCCCTACAAGAATACCTGGAATCCATCAACGGCTCTGTGGAATCTCCTCAGACATGAGGGCTTCGTGCAAGGCATATATGAATAACCAACTTGTGAGGGAATCAGCATTGCAAAAAAGCTGGTTGGCTTCCATAAAACAATAATTGGAATGATCAATATTATCTTTAAAAGTGTCCTTCCATATGCATACAACACGAGACAACTTCCAATGACTCACGCAGGCCAAGATGGACTTCAACTGGTTATACGCCTCCCTGGGCTGGATTGAATCAAAATCATCATTATGAGTTTTGCAAAAATAACAGACATCTGTTGGTGCAATAGGAGGGCTTCCAAAGGGCTGTCCCAGCCATCAAGAAAATTTCAGACATACACCCCACCCCCCACCCCCGAAGAATCATTGAGGAATATCTTACCTTTTACAGGGAGCTCTACATGGTCCACGGGGGAGAGGTGCCTAACACAAAGGAATGCACATTTTTGATGGTATACCTCTGTTGTGCCTCATTGAGGAGGGTGATGAAGTGCTAAACACAGATGTTTCACCAGCAGAGGTCCTGGAGGCTATAAAACATATGCCCACATGTAAAGCATCAGGGGACGATGGCTTACATATTGAATTCTACACTCTGTTAGCAAAGGTTTTTACCCATATGAGGAAAACCTCCTTGCTTCCTCCTGAATTTACTGCAGTGGCCATCATATTACTTCCCGAGTTGAATAAAGACCCACAACTATGTAGCAGCTACAGGACAATTTTGTTGATTAATTCAAAAATGAAGATCTTAGCAAAAGCCCTAGCCACGAGACTCAGAAAATTCATCTCCTTGCTGATCCACAAGTCGCAAGTGGGCTTTGTGCCACGGAGATCCTCTACTAATCAAATTCAGCCCCTCTCACATCCTTTAGCAGGCTCACAGAAGCAGAGATTGGCAAGTGGTAGTCTTCTTGAATGCTGAAAAAGTGTTTGACCCCCATTGAAGGACCCTATCTCTTTTGCACTCTGGAGAGGGCCAGTTTCGGTGACCACTTCATTCCACTAGTCAAGCTTTTCTACACTATTCCATCTGCTTGGATCAACAGTAATGGCTTTTTTGTCAGACCGATTTGACATCTCAAGGGGAGCAAGGCAGGGGGGTACCCTCTTGCCTCTCCTCTTCCTCCTGGCACATCAGCCCATGGCGATTAAGGTCCAAAAGGCTGCACAGATTTAGAGCATCCCAACACTGCCAGGTGAAATCAAACTACTGCTATATGTAAATGACATCCTGATGCTCTTGTCGAAGGTAGACACCTCCTTCCCAGAACTTACAGCACTGATGGTTGACTTTGGACGTTTTTCTGGATACAACAACAACTGGGAAACTGGGAGGCATCCCACTGAACCAGCGCTTCCCTCTGACATTGCTGGCTGGTTTCCAGTTTCAGTGGGCAACTGGACGGGCTTCGAATCTGCAATGATCTCCTTGCCACAGCATGTGAAAATATGGAGATTTTACTGGTCACCACGCCTCTGGGCTTGAGGAAATGGTCCCATTTGTGCATGTCCCTCTGGTGCTGCATCACGACAATCAAAATGGTCACAGCCCCTCGATTCAAGTACTTGTTCTGCATGATCCCTGTGTGGATCCAGGAACACCTACTACTGCTTCTGACCAAGATGATCAAGGACTACGTATGAGAGGGCAGAAACCCCACCTTTGACTTTCCAAATTGGAAGCTACTCCAGCACTGGGGGGCCTTCGACTCCCACACATGATTCCTTAATATAAAGCGGACCAGCAAGCACACTTCGCCTTTTTTCCTAGAGTTTGAAAATCCAGACTGGGTCACAATCGAACAGGAACTCCAGGGGAGCCCAGCTGCCCCTGACCTCCTAAACAAGACCCTCGCCCAAGGCGACTGTGCTACAAATTCATTAATGCAGATGAGGGTAGAAATCTGGGACCTTACACATTGACACCTAAAGGTCCACACCTGCTTCTGAGATAAGGCTCCCGTTTGGGATAACAAAGCATTGAAAAATAGGCAACAAAACAATACACTGGACTTCCTAACCTGAAAAAGGCATCCTCACGGTAGTCCAAGTATTTTGTAATGGTGCCCTGAAATCATTTCCAACCCTCCAGGAAGGATTCCACCTCAACACCAGACAATATTGGCGCTACCTGCAACTGTCTCACTGTGTAGCTAGATCACTACGGCCAATGGTGGGCATCCTCCCGAGGTCCATTATTCATGATCAATTGAACCATTGGATTTCCTACACAGGAGTGGTTTCAGGTCTGTACAAAACGGTGCCTGAAGAACACCATTCATGAATACTCCGACTGATTATGAAAGAAAGGTGGAGTGCCATGTTTGCTAAGGATTATCTGGATGATGATTGGGGTGAATTCCTTGACACCCATGATTAGAGGTCTATGGGAAGCATGATTGAAATTGTAATTTTCAAACTCTTGCAGGACTGGCAATGGTCTCCCGACTAACTATCTTGAGCTAATCTTGCCCCCGAACTGGCATGTTGCCACTGTTTGCACACCCAGTGGGATATCATACACCTACTCTACTCCTGTGCCTCTTTCCAGGGATTCTGGTCCCATGTTATAAACACAGTGAACACTTCCAGCTCGTTGGACCTACGATTATTCCTTTAACGCATCTGCCTTCAAGATACACTAAATATCCCAGAGGTCTCCCAGGAATACCAAACACTGCATGGACACAGCTCTCTCAGTGGCCATCCTGAGACGATGGAAACCACATCTGCTTAAAACACATTCAGTCAGGACGTGTGTTATGGCTGTTGGTACTTCCCATGAACAGATAATCTGTCCACCGTCCTCCAGGATACAACATGACATTTGTCATATTCGCTCTTATGTCACTTCTGCTCTCCCTCATGAAAGCACCGCTTGGACCCTACGCAAAATCACCTTTGGCTCCCATGACATGGAGCTTCACATCTCAGGTCACATTCTTTCACATTTTATTTGTTATGCCCCCCCTTGGATTTATTTGCTGAATGACCCGTACATACTCGACCGAAGGTTCATTGCACTAGGTTCCCAATGTGCTGTTATATGTCCTCTCCATTCCCCCTCCTTTTTAAGGGCTCTGCTTTGTGCCACTGGTCACTTTTAATTGCTTTGTTGTGTATCACGTATTAGTTATTTGGAGTCAGCCATGATAACTTTTTACTGCTTATTTCATTTTGATTGTATCTCTTGCGTCACTTGAAATTGTATTGCTATTTTAGTCCAAAATGTTAACTTTATTTAAATATGTGAACCTTTCCTAGTATTGTTAATCTTTAAATGACGGATTGCAGAACAATGAATATTTAAACCGAGTGTATATATTAAAAAAACAATTTTAAACAGTCTCAGGAACTATTAAAACTTTAAATAAACTTATAACAGTCTTTAAGCTTGGCTGGCACAAATTGAATGCAAGTATGGGGAAAATAAGGAGAGTCCCCTGTTGTTTGGCCAAGACACACTCGTGTCAGGCTAGAAACGTGAGCTAGATACCCACCAACAGGTCATTAGTCATTACATCATAAATCAGCATCACTTGTCACATTTTCTACAATTCTTCATGCAAACTATACACTGTAAAACGTTAGGTTAAAGCTCTGTTTTATAGGGTATTTAACAAGTTTGACTCAAAAGTGACATGTCAGTTCAAGTTGAAGCTTTTCAAGTCTTCACTCATTGGGAAGCACAGTAAGAACCCGAGAAAAATAGAGAGGCAAGCAAGTGCCATTGTAACTGAGTTAAGTCTAGGCAGACAGTTCTTATAGTCCGGAGTGAGAGCTGATGGTGCACCCCCAGTATAGCATTTGTTTTATTACATTCTAGTGGCTGAGATTTTTTCTCTAAAAGGTAGGTCTCGAATCATATAAATCTTCACTATCTCAAATGAACATCTCCAAAGAGATCTGTCTTTCTCGTGCAACCGATGTTTATTGAGTAGTGTGTTTGGAATATACTTTTTAAATCAAGCGATGGCAGACAGTTGAGTACACTCACTGTCTGTCACACATGTTACCTGTGTTCTAAAGAGATAGTAAAGTGATGATCCTGATCATGGGTAACAAAGGGCAAGATGTATTGGACCTTCAAGATGACAATGCCTACAGCCTGTGTTGGTGGTACCATGTGCTTGACATGGATTTATCTGGGTTGTCAGACCGGTGTGAATGAAGTGGATTTACATGGGTTGTCAGGCCAGCCAGCTATTTAGCATTCTAACATTGCTTGTAGAACTACACTGCAGAACCAAGATAATTGTTTTCATATCTCATGCTGGGAATTGCCTTCTGGCCAAAAGCAGCTGAGATGTCAAGACCCAGTTCTCCCCTTTTAAGCAGAATCTTCCAAGGTTATATCATTAAGACCCTCAGCTAACAGGAATAGGAAAGCCTTGCTTTGCCATCCTATGTTTTTCAAGATATTAACTCCCCCGTCTCCCCCTCCCCACACACACACATATTTTCCGTAGATGGGATTTGGCCTGGTCAAGGCATTGCAGTTCACAAGTCACAAAGACTTGCACCAAGATAAACCTTCCTATCTTTTCACTCATCCATGCAGACATTTCTACATTGTGGAATCCAATTAGCCATTACTGATTTCCACAATCAGTCAGTCAGTCAGTCAAAAAGGTCTTTATTTCGATTTGCATCATAAAAGACAAAATGTACAAATTTACACAAACTCCATTATAATATCACAATAAAATTCATAAATACAGTACATATTAAAACCTGATTAAAAAGATATTAAATATGTATACAAAGACACATGACTGATACAATACACAACCAATAAAATAAAATTCATAAGGAGTAGACAGTAATACACAACCACCAGACTGCAATGTATACACTGTATATTAAATTCTCAGGTGCCGGAGCCGAATTAACCAGGCCCAGCTGACAAATTTAGTTACCCCGATGACAATGTAATCTGAGGTGTCAGATTTCAAAATTTTACTAGCAGACAGTGCTGATCTGGTGTTCAGTGAACAACATACCGGCCTTAGCCATACTCGTCTAGGCAGTGAATACAAAGGACAGCAGAAGAGGAAATGATCTACAGTTTCTACCTCCTCCACACAAAAGGGACATTTATCAGTGCCAGGTGGACTCCAAGAGCTCGTTAGCCCTCGGAGCGGAAGAGTGCCAACCCTTAACTGATGGTACAGTTTACGATTTAATAGCTTCGTTATAATGTCCCAAAAATCCTCATAAACGGGAACGTCCTTAATATCCAGGAACAGTGCTGTCTTAGTGCTACCCAGCACAGATGAAGATCTCTTTTCCTTAACCCTACTCCAATAAATTTCCTTAAAAAGCTTCTTTGAAGGGAAAGCAGCAGTGACAGGATCATCCCATAAGGACCCCATCCCCATGTCAATCAGGGAGGCCTTGATTCCAGAAAGCCAAGGAATAGCCTTTTAAGTTCCAGTGTCGTCCACAAACGTCGCCAAAACGCCAGTGGTCTATACCGTACCATATCCTCAACAGGGTTACAGCCTAGGTCATATAATAGGGGAATACGGGGTGTTGATTCAGGTAACCCTATTGCAGACCTAAGAAATTTGTTCTGTGCAACTCTAAGTTGAGATGTATCACTAAAGCCCCACAGTTCTGCTCCATACATGATGGCCGGTAGGATTTTAGAGCCATAGATTTTCATCAGGGGGGCCAGAGGTTTGGTTAAGGAGTTTCTATGTTCCCTCAACAAAGCTCCACCTAGTTGGGCATGCTTAAGGGAAAGGAGGTCTATCTGGGGTTTCCAACTTAGGTTTTCACTAAAGGTAACCCCCAGGTATGTGAAAACGGCAGTCTGATCAAGAATGACCCCACCCATTTTAATCTTTGCTTTAACTGGTCTTATATTACGTAGGACCATAAATTTCGTCTTCCCTACGTTGACTTCCAACTCATGTTCGCGGCAGAAAAGCTCAAAGCGAGACAGTGCAAGCTGAAGCCCCTGTCTCGTCTTAGAAATTAGGAGCGTATCGTCCACGAACATGAGGAAAGGGACTTTCATCCCAGCAAGGGTGGGTGCATCAGTCGGATAGTTTGAAAAATTATTTGTGACCCCATTGATAAACAAGGAAAACAAGGTAGGGGCTAACACACATCCTTGCCTAACCCCTTTAGAAACCTCGAATCTATCGGTCACCTCCCCTGGTTTACCCCAACGAACTTTGGCATACGTGTGCTCGTGCATGTTAATGAAAAAAGCCACCAGCTCTTGGGGCATGCCCAGCCCCAGTAAAACATACCACAACTTGGTCCTTGGGACTAAATCAAATGCGGACCGCAGGTCCACAAAGGCCGCAAAAAGCATGCCGCCCCCAATCAAAACCTCTTTCCAATACAGGAGCATAACCCTGAATGCTTGATCTAATGTACTGATGTGCGACCGAAAACCCGCCTGTAGTAGGGTTAGTATATCAAAGTCGGCATTCCAGCCCTGAATGCGTCCCAAAAGTAGACTGGCCACAATCTTTTGTTCCGCATCAATAAGGCTAATCGGGCGATAATTGGCCGGGGCAGAGCGATCACCCTTCTTATAGATAGGCAATATCTCTGCCCCTAGCCAGGAATCGGCAACCGATGCTCCACTGGCAAGGGAGTTCACCATCATTGTCAGATAGAGGACCCAGAGATCTTGTTCATGTTTAAGTAGGTCTGCTGGTATACAATCAGGCCCTGGTGCTTTGCCACTTGGAATGCCCTTTAGGACAGCCTTCCCTTCACTGGGGACAAATACCAGCAATTCCACGTGCATTGTGGACGGTGTCATGTCAATGGGCCTAGTCTTGAGTTTGAATTGATTTTCAAAATAAGAAACCCACTGCTGTGGCTTCACAAAGGTTAAGGGTACCCTATCCTGTGGGCGGTTACCCCATTTCAGGAGGTGCCAGAATTGAGTCAAGTTCCGCCCGTTGCAAGCCTGAAGTAGCCCCCTCCAATGTTCCTCGTCCCAGTTCCTCTTAGCGATTAGTTGGGCATATTTATATGAGGCCCTGCAGTTACGAATAGCAGCTGGTAATCTAGATTTAATGGCTGTGAGCAGGCCTCTTTGTGCCTGCCTACGACCTTTATCATACCAGGAGCTAGGACTCAACTCTTTTTTTCTGGTGTTGGGGGGAAAGCTCCTAACAAAAAAATGTTTAAGCTCAGAGAATAGACCATTATGGATTCCAGGAATATTTTCATTTAACTCAACCTGGGACACAAAGGTGTTAGGTTTGTCCACTGTGCTAGTGAGCAGGTTCCTAATTGAGGACAATAAACCCTCATTCAAGGCAATTTTAGGCCCACGAACCCTTCTTTCATAATTAGTTAGGGAAAATTTCCCCTGAACAATGGGGACTTCAGCCATGGGAGTATCAATAAAACTGTTATCAGTCATAGAGGAGGAGTGAATTTGGGCTTACTTGCATATTCATAGTTCTATACCGAAAATGGAATCAGGGTGCCACTTGGTAACTGTTTTTCAGCAGTAGCACCCGGACTATATTAACTCGATTAGGCTTCTTCATATCATGTAGGGCCACATGTATCAAGCCGTTTTTGAATCGCAAAGGCCGAAATTCACAGAATTTCGGCCTTTGCGACTCGCAAACAGCCGTTTTGCATGTTTTGGGATGTATGAAACATTCCCAAAATAAGGAATTGCAAAGTTGTGCGATTCCTTATTTTGCCATAGCATTTAGGGAATCGCAATTTTGCGATTCCTTAAATGCTATGTATGTAGCATTTTTGGCTAGCGAAATATGGTTAAGAATTTGCAAATTACCACCAACTTTTAGTTGATGGTAACTTGCCAATTCTTCAAAAAATGCATATTTTGGCATTTTTTAAGGTGGCATGTGATGCACACACATGCCCATAGGGCATGTATGTGTGCCATATGCACACACTTGTATATTTCAGGGGTGCAGCAGGGTGTCTTTGAGACACCCCTGCACCCTTGAAATAATTTTCAAATAGCGATTAGCAAATTGCGAATTCGCAATTTGAGAATTATTTCGCAATCATTCCTACGGGCCTCCTGGCCCATAGGAATGCATTGGAAATTATTCCTTAATTGCGAATTTGCAAAATGCGAATTCGCAAATAAGGAATATTAAGGAATCACTAAAAAATAGCGATTTTTTTCATACATACCATTTTGCAATTCCTAAATAGCGATTCCTTAAAATTCGCTATTTAGGAAATGCAAAATAGTTTGTTGATACATATGGCCCGTAGTGAGTTGCAGTGCTTGCATAATGTTGGGCATTTTTATACCCAGTCTTTCTTGACTCCAATTCCATGTTTCTCTTTTTGCCATCATCATCCCTTCCTCTTATTTCAAGGCCACTTGAAAAGGTTTTGCTAACCAAGAGACATCTCCAGAAAGGGGCAGATATCTTATTGTTTACACTACCGTTCATGCATTTCGTGCACTGTGGAGTTTGTGTTCGAGACATTTCTGCTCCTTGCTTGATTGCACCGTCCCTAGCTGCTGTCCCACCCTGGTTCTGGATTGCTATGGGGTAATAAGGGTAGGCAGCGGTCTGAACTGGTGCTTCTTGTGTGAATAAGAAAGGTGCTGAGAACTGTGACTGCCGCGTGACATAACGCACTACCAAACACACATTTTGTTCCAGGATGGATTTGGGTGCAATAGAAAATGTGCACACATTTACAGCTAGATTCATGAAAGGAAATCCGGCTCGCAAAGGGCCAGATTCTGAGAATCTGGCCCTTTGCGAGCGCAATTTTTGCATTTGGGATTCATCATCCCAAATGCAAAAATCGCTAATTGCGAAATCGCATATTTGCGAGGAATTGCATTTAAGGAATCTCTATTAGAGATTCCTTAAATGCAATTCATTAACCAGTTTTTATTTGCGAATTCGCTATTTCTGTGCGCTATTTACCATGAAGTCTGACTTCGTGGTAACTAGCGAAAACTTAGAAAAATGCACGTTAGTGCATTTTTCTAAGTGGTATGTTACACACACACATGTCCTTTGGACATGTGTGTGCGCAACATCAGGCTACATTTACATTTCAGGGGTGCTACAGGGTGTCCTTTGGACACCCCTGGCACCCTTGAAATCGCATCCTTATTTGCGATTAGCAAATTGCTAATCGCAAATAAGGAATGACTCCCTATTCATTCCTATGGGCCCAAAGGCCCATAGGAATGAATGGGGAGTCATTCCTTATTTGCGATTAGCAATTTGCTAATCGCAAATAAGGAAGCTGTAGAAATCGCAATTAGAATTGCGATTTCTACATGAATCCCGTTTTGCAAGTCCTTAATAGCGATTCCTTAGTAATCGCTATTAAGGACTCGCAAAACTGGACAATGATGAATCTAGCTGTTAGTACATTTGTACATTCTTTTTGCGACTTAGCCTAAGTATCAAATGCACTTTTTTGCATATGTGTGCCAGCCCAACTCTAGGAAAATGTTTTAATATTTGGACCCAGAGCCCCCATTTTTCTTTAACAAAGTCTATTTCATAACATTGTGCAACCATACAAAACGAGCTTACTGAAATATCTTAGATAAGTGTTGAAAATTATTGTAGAGCAGTGAACTGAAAATGCATTAAATTATTGTAGAGCAGTGAACTGAAAATGCATTAAAATTATACTGTTCTGCCCCAAATCTCATTTTCGGATGAAACATCAAGATTGAATATTTGCAAATCAGAAAGTTTGTGGTTAGGTTTTAAGAGCCTCATTTACAAGCCCATTGCGCCGCAGGTGCACCGCTTTTTAGACGCACCAGTGGTGCAGTGTTCTTGCCCATATTTACAAGGCTATCTAAAGTCGACCTGGATGACTTTCGATGTCTTTGTAAATGTGGGCCCCTTTTAAGCATTACTCTGCGTGAAAGGGGCATTGCATGGGTGTTCCCAAACAGGATCCATGGAAGTTGACACATTACCAAATTTACAATGTTTTGTAAAGGTGGGAATGTGTCAGAATCCTATGCCATCACAAGGCAGGCATAGGAGTGGTGCTATAAGGATAAACACTTTTATTTCTTCTGGTTTTTCCCTCTTTCTATGCGTTCTGCAGCACATATAGAAAGAGGAAAATGCAATTAATTATTGTTTTTGTGCAGGAAGGTATTCCTGCCTGCACAAAGACAATCATCACCCACAACACAGACACTCTTGCAACATGACGCAAAGGTATCTGCATTGGTGCACGGCTGCTATTTGTGTGCCAGCACAGGAATGTGCTGTATCTTGTATCTACGGCACATTCCTGCCCTTTTCTTATGACACAGGGCAGGGCAGCAGGAATGCTCGCTGCGCGGCTGTGTGTCAAAAAATTGTAAACGAGGCCTATTGTTCCCAAGACATATAGGGTGGAATGAAATTAGCACATTATTTTATGCATTATTATCCCCCCTCCTAATTACTACTCGTTCAGTTTTTCTGCATTCGGATTTACCAAGCGTGGAAGAAATTGGAACAATTTTTCTGGCTGGTAAAACCGGCAGCAAAATCGCATGCGACTCTAGCTACAGCATCATTCAAGTATCATTCTGCATTTTGTTTCGAACTGAAGAAACCATAGCGTGCTTTTACCTGCTAGAACAGTATGTGCCCTTCCCTTCCCTCCCCTACCCTTCCTACCCCATACACTGTCCCCAGTATAGTTCTCACCTGCTCATAGCAGGTGGTGAATGTAAGTAGTAAAACTGCATGGAGTAGGGAATTACATATGGCTTAAGGACCATAAAAAAACTGTACAAGACAGTAATTCCCCATTTCCTGGGGTTTTACTCGTAATTGCACAGTTGTGTGGTGGATTTACCTGGCAGAAATGTTAATATCACATGTGTTTTTTCCAAACATCTAGTACCATGCAGCTCAGAATCAGGGCCTAAAGTATTAGTAACTATGAATCACTACTTTATGTGCCCTTCCCATGATAATGGAGGCAAAGCATTCAAGGTCAGCACGTTCTGTCCTGGCACATGTCTGCTGCTCGCCTTTTAGCAGGGTGTGATGCATGGTGCCAAGGACAGCAGTGCGGGGAGGCATTGCCAGTACAAAACAGCCAGTCTTATCTTTCGCCACTTAGCCTATTTGAAGGAATAAAATATGTAATGTCCTATTGAGTACATGGGTAAAATACCTGAGGCAAGGCTCCTTGCTTTTAGAGGCCAACAACATTTTCTGAGGAAGAATTTTCTCCACCAAACTCAGGTGACCTGCTGTAGTTTCTCTTTGATTCAGTGCCCAGTGTAAATTTGAGTAACATTGTAATACATATGAACTAGAAGCTTTACCAATACTTGTAATCCAAAACAATCATGCTAATAAAGGATTATTGAACTGGATTAATTTGCAATGCAATACCCTGTACCATTGTAACATCTTCACAAATAGTTTTGAATAAATACCAGCTGGGAGGGCGAGCCTGCCTTTGAAATAAGTGTGTATCTGAGGGAGTTGCTGACAACCTTAAAGAACCCCCCCCCCCCTCACCCAGACTGCTGAACTTTTTATGTTGTACTATTTGGCAGCAAATACTTTACTCGGCGGCACTGAAATCGAATGCAGAAGATTTTTCGAGTTTTTGACCCACAGTGATGTGACATTGCCGCACCTTCATAACAAATAATAGAGGTGAAGTGAATTTGTTGACAGTTTATAAGGTGGAACTCATAACTAGACCTTTTTAGACTTGGGCTACATATTCTGAACTCTGTTCAACGATGTCTTGCTGACACTCACAAAATTTGGAAAAAAAAAAGTTTAAAAAAACTCCTTCACCTTCTCCATCCCCCATTTATTTACAGGTTGGAGGATGCAATGTGTTTTCTACTGGTGTTTCCTCGGCCTCCCGAGCTGTGTACTGAAACGTACGTTAATATTACACATACTTTTTTACACATACCACTTTCTATAGCAGTTTTTTCCTTCGGTAGCAGAATTTGCTGTGCTCCCAAACCACTTTAATTCGACAGCAGGAGGACTACATGATCAAGACGTTCAATTGATTGAACATTAAATGGCAAAAGCCAGTGAGATAGTTCCGTGAGTTGACCATTCGTTTCTAAGATCTGTGCCTGATTTGAAATTGGCAGGTTTGAGTTTGGCCAAGCTGATACAATCTTTCAGTCTTCTGATGCCGGTAAAATAAGTACCAATTCCAATAACGCAATAACATTGTATATAAGAGTGTTCTTTGTAAAGCACTTTATGTTACAGCTCTATATGAATAAAACATTTTTATTTGGTGGGTACAGCCCACATACCCTTTATACGAACACTGCAACTCTTTTAAAAACACACTAATGTAGGCAAACAGATTCATTTTGATAAAGAACATTAGAGTGGGGATCTTATGTTCTCTTTAGTTATATAAACTGAAGTTTTCAGCTTGAACATGTCTTTGCAGAACAAAGCTCAGTATTTTTCTGTGAGTGCACAAGTGATGTCGTGGTGACATTGACATTTCTCATAATGATAGAGCTGTACCATCCCTACTGTGCAGCAATGTGGATAAAAGCATACTACAGAGAGAGGCCAAGGCAGCAAGCCATTTACAAACTTGTACAGAACATTTTAACTAGTTAATTGAGTTAAAGGAGAAGGCCCAGAGGAAACGTGATTTTTCTGTGAAACCCTCTTTGTGATGTTTGAAAGTCTTAATGTGAACTAATTTGAATCACGCCATATGTTTCTTTTCAATCAAAGTTAAAAATCATGAGAATTAACAGCTGTTTGGGTGTATTTTAGGGGGTAAAATGCTACATTTTGAGATATGTGTGACTAATGGTACATAATTTTGGCAATCCAAATTTTTCTTTGATACTTTTTTATTTTTTATAACTAATGGCTACTGAAATTGTGAACGCAATGCTTATGATGGTTTCCTTGTATTTTACTACAGAACAGTGCCCTTTCTTCACAAATCAGTTGTGGCATGGCCCAGGTCTGGTTAGAAATGTTCACAATGTTTGGCCTAACGTGACTCAAGCTTATTATCAAACATCAAATCTGTCTGCAAGCCCATTCTGTTGTTTGTCTCTTTTCTGAAAGCCACTTCAATTAGTGTGAAATATTATGATGCATTTCGTAACAAGGCTGCACGCCAACAGGTTTCACCATCATTGTTAAACATTCAATCTAACAACCTTGCCCCAGCCTAAACAAGTGACAGAGTGGCACCTTCACACAGTTAACACAGTAATCACATGTTATCTAATGTTAACACACGGCAAAAAATGTGCATTCAGAGAAAATTTAGTTTCAGAATTAGTTTACAGATAATAGAAGGAATGTGATTGAGCCTTAACTACAACACTCCCATGGACACTGCTTATAATGGAAGCCAGTAACTCATCCTACAAACATTATGTGTAGAATATTCTCAGCGTTAATAAAAAGCAAGCTTTAGACCAAGGTACAATTATTAAGATGGGCAAGACTCAGGTCAGGAGAAATTCACTTTATATACTTGACACCAGGAACTGCTGCCTGCTAGTCCTTTTAAATTTACCAGCACCTTTTAATGCAAATATTTTTAAAATAGTACTTGCAGGGTTAGATTGGAATCAAAAATAGGCCCGAGAGCTCTAAAAAAAGAGGCCGACATTTGCGGATTGCACTTTTTCACATAACACTTCTTCAGTATTTTAAGTATTATGAAAAGCAGGAGGGGGGTTCTCTAAAAGAGGCATTTTTACTGAACTTCACTGAGGTAAAAAAAAGCAAATGTTGTCAGGACTTTTGGTGCACAGGTTAGTTCACACTGGTGTACCACATCTGAATATAAGTGAGGCCACTTCTGCGCAGGCCCCCTGCTCCTCCTCAAGCTGCATACATTAATGGGCTGGCCCAGCGAGAGACTGGGAATTACACCTCTGATCCGTTGGTATAAGTGAGGTAAAAGAGACCCATCTGCCTAGGGAAAGGCCGCTGCAGCCCCAATTGGGTCACTGACGGCATATGAACAGCACAGACACCACCCAAATGGGCCAGCACGATGCCCAAAAAAGTGGCCCACAGCTATGTCTCCGATAGCAGCCTATTGCCTGAGTGCCCACCTGCCCAATCCAATCTTGACTACCTGAATACCTAAAGAAATGCACTGTCAATTGGAGAGAAACTGCATATCTGGTTTTCTTCCCACCAAAAGACTGACCTGAGGAGGTGCAGATAGGCAAATCTATCTCATGCCAAATTTAGCAAAAAAACTATTTTAAGTGCCTTCAGTTTTATGCGGGGGTACTGTATCCTTTTTCCAAGCCTGGTGTCTTTAAAACTATCACATCTGTTGGCTTCACCTCGATAAAAGATTAAACCGACACACTCATGCAAACAATGAGGTCAAGGGCATGTAATTTCAGCTGAAAGGCTTGTAAGGAATAAAACTGTTCATCTCTAATAAAATCTCAAGATTATTTTCCTGGCCTTAGTTTTGACAATACTTCATTACTGAAACTCCAAACTAGTGTTCATTCCTATATGCATCTAACCCGAACAAAAGGCTTCCTTACATTGTGTAGTACAGCTAGTCTCCCATGTAAACAATAAATTCACATGAGTCTCCTCATTTCCACCAGTGGCTACCACTTGAAAGAAAATATCCATACAAAACAACCTGCCTGATAAAAAAAAAGAAAACTTAAACAGGGGATCTGCGGTAAAGCTGAAAGTTTCAGGTGGTCTCAATTCTCTAAGGAGGTCTGAGTTATTTGCTCTTAAAGATCCTGCTTTTAAGAAGCACAACATACTGGTCAAACCCTTCTCTGGTTGTGCACATTAAGCAGGGAAATCTTCCCCTCTCCTACTCTGTGCACATGTCTCACTGCACATTCAATAAATCCTAAAACACTATCTTTTCGAAACGCATTTACAAGTTGAGTCTCTCGAATCTTTCCTCTTCACTTCAGGGGAACAGCTCCCACTACATATTTGTGCTAAATTACCAGTATTTTCAAATTCTTTGCCTATTATCATTTTTATACATTTATGCCTCTTTAACTGTTCTTATAATTATTATTTGTAACTATTGTTTATTCATTTGGTTTATGATTCTCTGAAATTTCTCTTGCATCTATATTATTATTTATAGTAGGTCAAGTGTTGTCTGTAGAAGAATGTGGTATCCATAGGTTTGTATAATTTAAAACTCGTATTTCATGTATGCTACTTAATTGCAAACTGTGAGGTGCTTTCTATTTTACAGCTGTCCTGTATTTTCTTCTCTGTCATGCAAAGCACTTTTAATACTTTTTAGGACTTAATATCCTATCCTTTAAAAACATAACAGAAATATGATGCAGTATACCTACATAGTTGTAGAGTTAGATTATCATGCTGGTATTAATTAAATATATGTGAACAAAAGCATGTACCTCCAGAGAGGAGACACATACAAATAAATTAAAAATATAGCAGTTTCTTCATGTTTGTGTAAAATTCGCCTGTTACATTCTAGCAACCACTGGTTGATAAGTGCTATCAGCCATTTTCAGTCCTGGAAGCCAAAGCCTGGAATAAATACTCTCTTGTCTTATTCGGGCATGTGAAATGCAAGTCCAAACACAAAAGCACATATGTAATAATTCTATGTGGCACAGTAACCAAAGATGCTGTGTTGACTATTTTCAACAGCAACAGCTTTAACGTTTTAGCCTTCTTGGATCCCCACTGAATCGCTCCTGAAAGCCAAGAAATATAAATCAAACAAATGCTCCGGTTAAAAAATGTGGTATTTAGTTCACAGATAAAATATACAAAAATCAAAATGTTAATTTTAATTGAAAGGTTGGAGCTATTCAAAAGGTGGTTTTATTTCTAGTAGACAAAGCAATATGCTAGCCTCTTGTAAACCCCTTCATCTTTTTTGCTCCTGATGCATGTTCTGTTTGTGTCGGTGCATACCATTGTTTCAATTGAAGACACCAAGCTTCAATGCAAGATTCAATTTGCTGCATTTACTCTGCCCCCACAAACAACGTTAAGGATACAGGCTTAATATTTAGCCTCTAATTTGTAATTCCTTCAATTTTACAGAACATTTTAAAGTTTTCAATTGCATTTGTATGTATACTTTTTCTTAATATACCAACGTTAATTAATATTCTAAACAGGTATGGGCCGCCTGAGTGGTCGTCACAGACCCCAAGGGATTTGCGGACCACAAGTTAAGAACTGCTGAAGCAGGAGGAAAGAGCATTGCACAGCAAAAAATACTATAATATTTTGCGGCTGCTCTCTTCCCCAGTACCGGAGCACAACAAGAATGCCTTGCACCACGCAAACACCTTTTCATTTCAGTGCAAAGGTGTTTAGTGTAGGTTTGGTAATGAAAAAAAACATTTCCAGTACAAAATACTGTGCCTGGAAAAGTTTATAATTTGCCACACAATGTGTTCTGTAAAGTGCAGCACACATGCAATGTTTGAAAAGTTTGGAGAAAATAAAAGATTTCTTCACCATAATGCCTGCATTGAGGAGGCTTTATTTTGGCAAAAAGCTCCTTACTTTTACCATTGTTACTAGGTAGGGCTTAGCACCAAAAGCCATAGGTGATAGGGTGGAAAAGACCATATACCACCCAGGTAATGCCCCCTGGATATAAAGTATCAAAAATTAGTGCAAAGTGTTGCTTGCTTTACTTTACGGATCACTTTTCAGTGTAAATAAAGATTTGTGCTGCAAAGTAAATGCTTTACAAACACTTTGCACTCATTTGCATTACTTTTTGTGACTTTGCACCAGTGCAAAATGTTGATAAATCTACCTTAATGTTTTGATCAAGGTGAAACCAGACACATCTGCACAAATATATTTGAGAACTGCATTTTGGATGCCAAGAAAAACAGACCTCATTTACAATCAGTGCAGGAATTAGCAAATATTTATTCTACAAAACTATAAATTGGAGGTCAAGTTGTGGCAGAAGAAAGGGAATGAGATTTAAGGGGTGGAGCCTGAAAAGCAAAGTCTGGCATTCAATTTACACATTTATTTTAAAACAAATCTGGTTAACACAATTTTGAGAGTGTTCTATGTTTTGTCCAGTCACCATGTTCACAGATTTGTATTCTATCAAAATGGGTAAGTGGGCTACTGCTTTTGACACAGATCATTTTGTTACTTCCAGTTCCAAAGGTGCAAGCCGTTTTACCATCATCAAGGAGCTGCTTGCAAACTGTAAGTCATGCGATTAGAGCCTCATTATAAATCAGTTACTATTCGATGATTGCAAAGAAGGGTTCCTTTGGAAAGTGATGAAGTCTTGTAAGTACAGACAACCACAATCACTGTTACGTTTTATACTTTGACTTTGTGTTTCCTCCAAACATTCAGTATTATCACATAATCTCCACAGGTATCAATGATATGTGATTCCTAAACCTTATAATCCCCTTTTCCTTATGTAATATTTTCTGCACATTGATTTGCACATGTGTGTGATTTATTGTGCCTCTGTGATGCAAAGCGGTCTGACATCCTGCACTGAGATGATTAGAGCTATGAAAGAATTGCATTAAAAGAAATAGTTGAATTCCTGCCTCAAAATCATAGCTTTTCTTAAAAACGTGTGACGTGATAACAAATTGTGTACTTTTGCTTCCCCCTGATGCATTGGCACATAGGTAGGTGTTGGGCCCCAGAGGGCTTCCAGGCAGGATCATTCATACTTGAACAAAAGGACAGCTGATAACCTTGTAAGTCAGGCCTGTGTTTTGGGCCCAGCTGCATGTTAAAATAAGAAAGGTCCCTCTCTATCTGCAGACGGAATGTACACAATGTGAGGGCGCTGCAGTATCAAAAAATGATAGGCCAAATACTGCAGGTTTCCCTGGGTCTGCCTAGAGATTTATGCCAAAACTTGCATCGAGCGGGAGGGATCTCCAAACTTTCCCGTTCTGTTTACAATTTAATTCTATGTCTCTATACTGTAGGCTTGCAAAGCATAACTCAAGGCTTGCTTTACAAAAGAGGGAACAAATGTGCATTGGGATGCCATAAAAAAAGCTCGAGCCACAAAAATACGAAAAAAAACAATTGAAAGAAAGAGAATTAAGAAAGGCGAGAGAAGAGGTAGTAGAACATTAAGATCACTGTAGACAGGTGCCTTGCTCTGGTACTGCAAAAGCCATAAGAGGGGGTCAAATTGAAATACATTATTTAAAAAAATTAAGCTCTGAAAGGGAAAACCCAAAAGGGACACCATGGGTTAACATGGGAATCTCAAAATTCTTTAACCAGAGCTGAATGAGAGATCGAGTGAAGGAGAACAAAGATGAGGAAAGAGGCAAGTGAGAGATGAAAAAGAGGTAACAAGACACAGGAATGACTGAAAGAGGAAGAGAGGAATGTCGGATAGAGAAGGAAACAGGAAGAGAGGCGAAGGAAAGAGAGTAAAGAAGGGAAACAGCGAAGAAAATAAGGAAAAGAAAACTGAGGGAGAGAAGAGAGAAGAAAATGAAGAGAGAAGCAGAATGAAAAAGAGCTAGCCCAAAAGAGAGCGAACGATAGATAACGGATTTCAAAACCAATCCATGCCAGTTATCGGTGCAGCAGAAGCCATTAAATACAGAGTCTGCGGCATAAAAAGAGAATTCCTTGTGAATGTTCGCACTAGAAGTGTTTTTTTAGTCAGGTCGCTGCAGCCACCACCTGAATGCCAAATACTTTGACTGTGCCCACCTAATCTCCCGCCTGTTAGGCTTAAATGGCTCTTCCAGCCATGGCATCTTTTGATTCTCGCAGCACGTGTAAGCACTTTCCCCGTCTTTCTGCGGAGGCCCATCAAGCAGCCCCCACCCCAGCAAGTGTCTGCGGCACTTCATGATCGCCTCCTCACTCACATCATCGAAAAGCACATTCGCCCGTCACCATGGTTGCACGGCAAAGCTGTCAATTAAGAGCAAAGCGCCCGCCGATTATCCCTGACAAGGAAGGCTCCCTGTTGCAACGAAAACTGCATTTCTAGCCTCAACATGGAGACAGCAGCGGAAAAGGAACCCCTCTCCCCTCGCGCTTCTCCACGCCTACGTCAGACGCAGCCAGGCGCTCCCAGGGCATTGAACACGCACGTGCGCTGGTAAAGTTTCTCAGGCCCGCAGCCGCTTACCTCAGTCGACGTCCTGGCGACTCCGAGCTGGGCTGGAGGGGAAAGGAGCTCGAGAGGCAACGGAGCGCCTCTAAACCCACCAGAAAGACGGGGCCTGGGATGCCTGTCCCTTAAGTGACTCTAAACATGGTTTGCATAGCTGGGTGGCAGCTTATCTATGCTTTTCCGCGTTCGCTTCCATACATGGATCTGTTCCCAACAGTAACTCAGAGCTGTCGAAAAGGAGATAGCTGGCAGCTTTCAGCTTCAGGCAACACATCCACGATAAAAGAGGAAGCGAAAGCCTTCCCGCGTGGCACCTTCTTGATTGCCACTGCGTTTTAGTCTTGCGGATGGGCTGGGACTTGAACAATACCTTTTGCCGACAGACATTAAATCAGCAGTCTGTGTAGATCTTGGGCCTGGAGGAATTTAGCCTCACGTTTTGAGAATCGATGGGCTTTATTTAAACCACACTGAAACTAAAATCGGCTTCAAGGAGCACAGCTGCAAGGTCAGAGATATTAAGAAGTAAATGATTTAAAGGCCTTTGCAGAGAAGAGAACAATTTTGAATTGCAATATTACATTATTATTAACATTTTTATGAATTTTAAATACCCCTTCTACTAATAATCACACCTAACTTCTATTAATTAAAACTATCACTTAGAAACTGGAGTAAATGGAATACATGCGTGCCATGGCTTCCTTAAGAGCACAAGACTAATCACAAAAGCCACCAATAATCACTGAAGCAAACGCTTCGGGCCTTATTGATGGCATTTTGACACATAGGACAGCACAGGCAGGCACCTTTCTGTGTTGCCTTATGACAAAGTGAAAGGCTAGGAATTTTAGGCTATTTAACCAATACAATGCATTCCTGTCCTTTCTGCCTGCGCTGGTGCAATTTTGGAAGCCTAACTCCAATGCAGGCAGTCTAGCACCATGGTGCAGGGGTGCCTAAGTTGCATGCAGGATTGTTTTTGTGCAGGAAGGGGCACCTTTCTGCACAAAAACAATCGTACTAAGGGCCATATGTATCAAGATAATTAGCATTCGCAAAGGCCAACATTCTGCGAATTTCGGCCTTTGCGAATGCTAATTAGATAAATGGTATGTATCAAACATGTTTGATGCAAAATAAGGAATTGCAAAATTTGCTATTCCTTATTTTGCGATTGCACTTAAGGAATCGCAAATTTTGCGATTCCTTAAATGCAATGTATCAAACAAAAAATATTCAAAAATTGCCATTAAGGATTCGCAAATTACCACCAACTTCTAGTTGGTGGTAAGTTGCGAATTCTTTTCAAAAAGCTTTTTTACAAAAAAACAAAGGTGCCATATGACGCCCATACATGCCCTTAGGGCATGTATGTGCGCCATATGCCCCCAAATGTCTTTTTCAGGGGTGCAGCAGGGTGTTCTTGAGACACCCCTGCACCCTTGAAAAAATTCCTAATTTGCGATTAGCAAATTGCTAATCGCAAATTGCACTTTCATTACTATGGGCCTCCTGACCCATGGAAATGAATGGGTAATTTGCAATTAGCAATTTGCTAATCGCAAATTAGGAATGCTAAGGAATCGCTATTGATAAGCGATTTTGTACATACATACCGTTTTGCATTTCCTAAATAGCGATTCCTTAAAATTCGCTATTTAGGAAATGCAAAATAGTTTGATGATACATATGGTCCTAGGTGTTTTTGTCTATCCAAGCACACATGAAAAGAGGAACAAATAGGAGAAATAAACATATTTCTCCTCAATATGCCTCACCTCAGAGGCAAATGGATTTAAAGCTTCACCAGGTTTATATTACTTTGTAAATCTGGGACAGCATCAAGTTCCATGGGTGTTGCATGAGAAAACCACCACAACACCCATGGAACGCCTCCAAGGACCAGAGTAAAGCAATGCAATGATTTTCACTGTGCTGCCTTACTCGTGATTTATGAGGCCACTCAAAGCCACGCAAGGTGGGTTTGCGTGGCTTCATAAATCTTTATGAGAGCCCTGCATCACGCATGTACCACTTTATGTGGTGCAAAAGTGATGCAGAGCTCTCATGAATAAGCCCCTAACTGTGGGTTACGGAGCAGTGTGCTGCCTGGGACAATGTGCTTCAACGTCTCATCAGTGGTAGTACGTGCTATATAAATAAAATTAAAACACAACTGCAATTCGGACTCTTAAGCACTTATGCCCTCAGCATGAAGCCTCCTCTGATGAGGGAGGCTGAAATTCTTTTGGCGTAGTAGTGCTCCAAATGTCTCTCAGCCCTAAGACGACATTGCTTGATTTCTTGTTTGCTTTGAGCTTTGGGTTTAATGTTAATCGAAATTTCCATTTAAAAAAAAAAAAACTTGTTGAGCCTAATGAAAAGCAAGTGTAATTTTTTTTGTCACATTTTTCAATACTTTGTCTGAATAGATAGCTACTATATCAATTAATTCATTTTCTGAAAACGTGTTAATTTCTTTTATATAGCGCTTACTACCCCTGACAAGACATTGACATGATGTTTATCACTCTTTTCCATCTAGAAACAAACAAATGGGAAGTTAACCCTTTCGGGGCTGATGACGAGCTGGGCTCGTCATGGCGCACACTGGTCGTGCGCTGATGACAAGGCCAGCTCGTCATCAGCCCCACCCTCGGGGGAAGCGCTGGCGCTCCCCCCCGAGGGTCTCCGATCCTGTTCGTTTTGCTGGGGGCGACAGCGGAAGAGTTTCCGCTGCCGCCCCCGCCTCCCCCCATGGGAATCCCTGATGACGTCAGCGCGCACAGAGCGCGCTGACATCATCAGGGATTCCCAGCGCTCGGGAAGCCATTTGCTTCCTGAGCGCTGGAGTACAAGGTGGGTTTCTGGTGTCCGGCTGGGGTTTGGGGCAGCGAAGAGGCATCAGGGGAGAGGAAAGAGATTTTCCTCTCCCCTGATGTCTCTTTGCAGGGCATTTCTGCCTCACGATCGTGCACAGCGTCGCGATTGTGCGGCGGAAATGCCCCGACTAGCACCAGGGATTAATTTTAGTTTATAGGAAGCGACCCCTTAGGCAAGGGTCGCTTCCAGGTGGAGTCTGAGTATGTTTTCGTTTTTCTGCCCCCCCGGGGGGAAATTGGCCCGTTTTTTTGGCCGTTTTGCCCCCAGGGGGGGCAGAAATTCCCCACTAGCACCAGGGTTGTTTTTTGGTGCCAAGATGGCGGCCATGTTATTTGTTTATGTTTTTCTGTCCCCCCTGGGGGCAAATCGGCCCGTTTTTTTTTGCCGTTTTGCCCCCAGGGGGGACAGAAAATGCCCACTAGCACCAGGGATTTTGTTTTTAGCTTTTAGGAAGCGACCCCTTGGGCAAGGGTCGCTTCCAGGTGGCCTCACAATTAACTTTTTGTTTTTCTGCCCCCCCTGGGGGCAAATCGGCCAGTTTTTCGGCCGTTTTGCCCCCAGGGGGGGCGCAGAAATTTCCCACTAGCACCAGGGATTTTTGTTGGGGCAATGTGTTTGTTTTGGGAAGCGACCCCTTGGGTAAGGGTCGCTTCCAGGTGGCCATGATTGTGTTTTTGTTTTTCTGTCCACCCTGGGGGCAAATCGGCCCGTTTTTTTTGCCGTTTTGCCCCCAGGGGGGGGGGGGGCAGAAAATGCCCACTAGCACCAGGGAATTTAAATTGAGTTTTTAGAAAGCGACCCCTTGGGCAAGGATCGCTTCCTGGTGGCAAGTAATTATGTTTTTGAATTTCTGCCCGCCCTTGGGGCAAATCGGCCCGTTTTTTTTTACGTTTTGCTTCCTGTTTTTTGGCCCACTAGGCCCTAGGATTTGAGTTTTGTTCCAATGTTGGTTTTAATTTTGGTTGTTTTTTACTGTCCGCCTCCCTTGGTGCCGGTTGGTCTTTTTTTGTCCGTACTGCCTTGGCTGGCGGTGTGTGTGGAGTGGTGCTTGGCTGGCGGTGTGTGTGGAGTGGCACTTGGCTGGTGATGTGCGTGGAGTGGTTCTTGGCTGTCTGTGCACGGAGTGGTGCTTGGCTGGCGGTGTGTGTGGAGTGGCGCTTGGCTTGCAGTGTGCGTGGAGTGGTGTTTGGCTGGCGGTGTGTGTGGAGTGGCGCTTGGCTAGATGGTGTGCGTGCAGTGGTACTTGGCTGTCTGTGCACGGAGTGCTGCTTTGCTGGCGGTGTGTGTGGAGTGGTGCTTGGCTGGATGGTGTGCGTGGAGTGGTACTTGGTTGTCTGTGCACGGAGTGGTGTTTGGCTGGTGGTGTGTGTGGAGTGGTGTTTGGCTGGCGGTGTGTGGGGAGTGGTACTTGGCTGGATGGTGTGCGTGGAGCGGTGCTTGGCTGGCGGTGAGTGGCGCTTGGCTTGCGGTGTGCGTGGAGTGTTGCTTGGCTGGCGGTGTGTGGAGTGGTACTTGGCTGTCGGTGTGCGCTGAGTGGTGTTTGGCTGGCGGTGTGCGTGGAGGGGTACTTGGCTATCTATGAATGGAGTGGTGCTTGGCTGGCGGTGTGTGTGGAGTGGCGCTTGGCTGGTGGTGTGTGTGGAGTGGTACTTGTCTGTCTGTGCACGGAGTGGTGCTTGGCTGGTGGTGTTTGTGGAGTGGCGCTTGGCTGGTGGTGTGCGTGGAGTGCTACTTTGCTGTCTGTGCACGGAGTGGTGCTTGGCTGGCGGTGTGTGTGGAGTGGCGCTTAGCTGGTGGTGTGCGTGGAGTGGTACTTTGCTGTCTGTGCACGGAGTGCTGCTTGGCTGGCGCTGTGTGTGGAGTGGCGCTTGGCTGGTGGTGTGCGTGGAGTGGTACTTGGTTGTCTGTGCACGGAGTGGTGTTTGGCTGGTGGTGTGTGTGGAGTGGTGTTTGGCTGGCGGTGTGTGTGGAGTGGTATTTGGCTGGATGATGTGCGTGGAGCGGTGCTTGGCTGGCGGTGAGTGGCGCTTGGCTTGCGGTGTGCGTGGAGTGGTGCTTGGCTGGCAGTGTGTGTGGAGTGGTACTTGGCTGTCGGTGTGCGCTGAGTGGTGTTTGGCTGGCGGTGTGCGTGGAGGGGTACTTGGCTATCTATGCACGGAGTGGTGCTTGGCTGGCGGTGTGTGTGGAGTGGCGCTTGGCTGGTGGTGTGTGTGGAGTGGTCATTTGCTGTCTGTGCATGGAGTGCTGCTTGGCTGGCGGTGTGTGTGGAGTGGCGCTTGGCTGGTGGTGTGCGTGGAGTGCTACTTTGCTGTCTGTGCACGGAGTGGTGCTTGGCTGGCGGTGTGCGTGGAGTGGCGCTTGGCTGGTGGTGTGCGTTGAGTGGTACTTGGCTGTCTGTGCTTGGAGTGGTGCTTGGCTGGCGGTGTGTGTGGAGTGGCGCTTGGCTGGATGGTGTGCGTGGAGTGGTACTTGGCTGTCGGTGTGCGCTGAGTGGTGTTTGGCTGGCGGTGTGCATGGTCTGGTGCTTGGATGGTGGTGTGGGTGGACTGGCACTCGGCTGGCGGTGTGTGAGTAGTTCTGTAGTAGGGGATCTCTGTGTATAGTCATAATCTAGTGAATAGTCCCGCCCATGTGCGTGGACCCCGGAGCAATCAAAAATAATCTCTTACAGTGTCAAAAAATGCAGAAATGCATAGACACTTAAGAGAGAATTTAAAGACAGATAATGCAGCCTAAAAGGCTACACTGTCCAGTACTTCAACTAGAAATTCCACCATAAAATCCACAAAACAGCAAAAGCCTGTATAGATTTCCATATCTTTAACAGCAAACTCCCTCAGGAATGATAGAGAGAAGAACCTGGACAGACAAGCCCCATAGGCTGCCATTATGTGGCTCAAAACAGGATACTGTGCCTTTAAGAGAATCTTCCAGAACCTTCTCCCAGTATCCCAGAATGCATAGCAGGTCCAACTTACTTTCAGTTCATTTTTTTTAAGGCGTCACACGCCAGACCTGTAGCATTCCGTAAAGGAATATGACTCTCTCCACCGGGGAGGAGGGAGGGCGCTTATGACTATAACAGAGATACCCCTACTACAGAACTGGAGTTACAGGACAGAAACTACTCCTTCTGTAGTAGGGGATCTCTGTGTATAGTCATAATCTAGTGAATAGAATGGCAAGCCCATCCCCACACCAAAGCGGCGGTGGAGAAAAGAGAATCAACACCACTATTGTGCGAACAGATTTCGCAGTGAAACCTGTCCAACCTGAGCATCTTCCCTAGCATCAGAGTCCAGGCAGTAATGCTTAGCAAAGGTATGAACCGACTTCCAACTGGCCGCCTTGCAGATTTCTGCAATCGGAACATTACGGAGCAATGCTGTCGTGGCAGCCTTGCCCCTGGTGGAATGAGCCTTAGGCTTACCTCCTAAGGTCTTATTAGCTTTTTGGTAACACAGCTGTATGCAGGACACAATCCACCTAGAGATAGACTGCTTAGAGGTCGCAAGACCCGTCCTGACAGATCCATAATTGATGAACAATTGGTCTGACCTACGAATATCACAGGTTTTATCCAGATAAAATTTCAGCACCCTCCTAACATCCAGGGAATGCAAAGACCTTTCCACTGGAGATGAAGGATTCTGAAAGAACGTAGGTAAAGATATAGTCTGGTTGATATGAAAATCAGAAACAACCTTGGGAAGAAACTTAGGGTGAGTACGCATAACAACCTTAGCAGCATGAAATACAGTATAAGGTTCTTGGCAACACAACGCCTGAATTTCACTCACCCTGCGGGCCGATGTAATGGCCACGAGGAACGCCGCCTTCCAGGACAGGTGCTGCAACAAAGCCTTATGAATAGGTTCAAAAGGCTCCTTCATCAATCTGGACAGCACCACATTCAAGTCCCATGAAGGCGAAGGAAGCCTGACAGGAGGGAATACTTTCTTCAAGCCTTCTAGAAAATCCATGATCACAGGCATCTGGAAGAAGGAAGTCTGTGAAGGGCATTTCCTGTAGGCAGTCAAAGCAGCCAGATGAACCTTAATGGAATGGACATTAAGGCCAGATTGCGCCAGATGTAGCAGATACGGAAGGATGACATCTTCCTTGTATGTCGTAGGGTCATAGTTCTTAGCCTTGCACCAGATGCAAAACCTCTTCCACTTGTAAGCATAAGAAGTCCTAGTGGAAGGTCGCTTAGCCTCCTTCAGTATGTCCATACAATCCTCGGGGAGATTCAAATGGCCATATTGCACTATTTCAGGAGCCATGCCGCCAAACTCAAAGACGAGAGGTTGGGGTGCAACATCCGCCCCCCGAACTTCGTGAGAAGGTCTGGCCTGCACGGCAGCTTCATGTGAGGAAGGAGAGACCGGTGAAGCAGGTCCGTGAACCACCACTGTCTGGGCCATTCCGGGGCAATCAGAATCATCCTCGCCCTGGACTGGGACAGCTTGATGAGAACCGTCGGAATCAGGGGAATGGGCTGGTGGACTTGACATTGTCACCATTGTCAAATCCACCAGCTTTTGCAAGAGGGGTTACCTGGGTTTTTGGCCCCGTGCTAGACGGCCATCTAGGGAAACCTACCAAACCCACACATTTTTGAAAAGTAGACACCCGGGGGCTTCCAAGGAGGTATGGCTTGCGTGGATCCTCCAACGTTCCTTTACCCAGAATCCCTTGCAAACCTCAGTTTTAGCTGGAAAAAAATCTGTTTTTTCACACTTTTTTGTGTGGGAAAGCGTGGCATCACTGGGCTCACACAAATTACCTCTCACCCAGCGTTCCCCCAGGTCTCCCGATAAAAATGGTACCTCACTTGCGTGGGTAGGCATAGTGGCTGCAACAGGAAAAGGCCCAATTCGTACGGTGGAGACCTAAAAATTACCTTTAGCAAAACTATCTTATTTTTTGAGTGGGTCACTTGAGCTTTTGGCCCGGGGCTTGGCGGGCATCTTTGGAAACTACCAAACCCAAACAGTTCTGAAAACTAGACTCCCGGGGGAGTCCAGGGAGGTATGGCATGCGTGGGTCCCCCAATGTTTTCCTACCCAGAAACCCCTGCAAACCTTAAATTTAGGTTAAAAAACCCACTTTTCCTTACTTTTTTGGGTGGGATCTCGCTGCTGGCACAAATGTCCTATCACCCAGCGTTCCCCTTGTTCTCCCGAGTAAAATGATACCTCACTTGTGTGGGTGGCCCAAAGGCCTGTGACTAAGGTAGGGGGGCTTAATTTGTAAAACATAAATACTACTTTTTTCAAAATTCATTTTTAGCCTGTTCTGCTTTGGGGCACCCACACAAGTGAGGTATCCTTTTACTCGGGAGAACAAGGGGAACGCTGGGTGGTAGGACATTTTTGCCGTCACGGAGATCCCACGCATAAAAGTTTGTAAAAGTGATATTTTTACCTAATTTTAAGGTTTACAAGGAATTCTGGGTAGGAAAACATTGGGGGATCCACGCATGCCATACCTCCCTGGACTCCCCCGGGTGTCTAGTTTTCAGAACTGTTTGGGTTTGGTAGTTTCCAAAGATGGCCACCGAGCCCCGGGCCAAAAACTCAGGTGGCCCCCCCAAATCAAGGTAGTTTTGCAATAGGGTATTGTAAATTTACCACCGTACGATTTGAACCGTTTCCTGTTGCAGCCACTATGCCTATCCACGCAAGTGAGGTACCATTTTTTTCGGGAGACCTGGGGGAACGCTGGGTGGGTGGAAATTTGTTGATCCACGCAGATTCCAGAACTTTCCACCACAGAAATGTGAGGAAAATGTGTTTTTTTTTCAAAATCTTAGCTTTGCAAGGGCTTCTGGGTAACAAAACCTGGGGCTTGGCAGACGAGTCACCCCATCCTGAATTCCCCTGGGTGTCTAGTTGTCAAAAATGTATAGGTTTGCTAGGTTTCCCTATGTGCTGGCAGAGCTAGGGCGCAAAAACAGAAGGTAGTCTTTTTGTCCAAAAAGTGCAAGATTTCACTGGGAAATTGAGGTGCGACCATGTTGCGTTTTGCGCTGTTTCATGTCGCAGCCACTATGCCTACCCACGCAAGTGAGGTACCATTTCTTTCGGGAGACCAGGGGGAATGCTGGGTGGGTGGAAATTTGTTGATCCACGCAGATTCCAGAACTTTCCACCACAGAAATGTGAGGAAAATGTTTTTTTTTGTCAAAATCTTAGATTTGCAAGGGATTCTGGGTAACAAAACCTGGGGGTAGGCAGACGAGTCACCCCATCCTGAATTCCCCTGGGTGTCTAGTTTTCAAAAATGTATAGGTTTGCTAGGTTTCCCTAGGTGCTGGCAGAGCTAGGGCTCAATAACAAAAGGTAGTCTTTTTGTCCAAAAAGTGCAAGATTTCACTGGGAAATTGAGGTGCGACCATGTTGCGTTTTGCGCTGTTTCATGTCGCAGCCACTATGCCTACCCACGCAAGTGAGGTACCATTTTTTTTGGGAGACCTGGGGGAACGCTGGGTGGGTGGAAATTTGTTGATCCACGCAGATTCCAGAACTTTCCACCACAGAAATGTGAGGAAAATGTGTTTTTCTTGTCAAAATCTTAGCTTTGCATGGGATTCAGGGTAACAAAACCTGGGGGTAGGCAGACGAGTCACCCCATCCTGAATTTCCCTGGGTGTCTAGTTTTCAAAAATGTATAGGTTTGCTAGGTTTCCCTAGGTGCTGGCAGAGCTAGGGCGCAAAAAAAAAAGGTAGTCTTTTTGTCCAAAAAGTGCAAGATTTCACTGGGAAATTAAGGTGCGACCATGTTGCGTTTTGCGCTGTTTCATGTCGCAGCCACTATGCCTACCCACACAAGTGAGGTACCATTTTTTTCGGGAGACCTGGGGGAACGCTGGGTGGGTGGAAATTTGTTGAGCCATGCAGATTCCAGAACTTTCCACCACAGAAATGTGAGGAAAATGTGTTATTTTGACAAAATCTTAGCTTTGCAAGGGATTCTGGGTATCAAAACCTAGGGGTAGGCAGACGAGTCACCCCATCCTGAATTCCCCATGGTGTCTAGTTTTCAAAAATGTATAGGTTTGCTAGTTTTTTTTAGGTGCTGGCAGAGCTATGGCGCAAAAACAAAAGGTAGTCTCTTCGTCCAAAAAGTGCAAGATTTCACTGGGAAATTGAGGTGCGACCATGTTGCGTTTTGCGCTGTTTCATGTCGCAGCCACTATGCCTACCCACGCAAGTGAGGTACCATTTTTTTCGGGAGACCTGGGGGAACACTGGGTAAGTGGAAATTTGTTGATCCACGCAGATTCCAGAACCTTCCACCACAGAAATGTGAGGAAAATGTTTTTTTTTGTCAAAATCTTAGATTTGCAAGGGATTCTGGGTAACAAAACCTGGGGGTAGGCAGACGAGTCACCCCATCCTGAATTCCCCTGGGTGTCTAGTTTTCAAAAATGTATAGGTTTGCTAGGTTTCCCTAGGTGCTGGCAGAGCTAGGGCGCAAAAACAAAAGGTAGTCTCTTTGTCCAAAAAGCGCAAGATTTCACTGGGAAATTGAGGTGTGACCACGTTGCGTTTTGCGCTGTTTCATGTCGCAGCCACTATGCCTAACAACGCAAGTGAGGTACCATTTTTTTCGGGAGACCTGGGGGAACGCTGGGTGGGTGGAAATTTGTTGATCCACGCAGATTCCAGAACTTTCCACCACAGAAATGTGAGGAAAATGTGTTTTCTTTGTCAAATTCTTAGCTTTGCAAGGGATTCTGGGTAACAAACCCTGGTGGTAGGCAGTCGAGTCACCCCATCCTGAATTCCCCTGGGTGTCTAGTTTTCAAAAATGTATAGGTTTGCTAGGTTTCCCTAGGTGCTGGCAGAGCTAGGGCTCAATAACAAAAGGTAGTCTCTTTGTCCAAAAAGCGCAAGATTTCACTGGGAAATTGAGGTGCGACCACGTTGCGTTTTGCGCTGTTTCATGTCGCAGCCACTATGCCTACCCACGCAAGTGAGGTACCATTTTTTTCGGGAGACCTGGGGGAACGCTGGGTGGGTGGAAATTTGTTGATCCACGCAGATTCCAGAACTTTCCACCACAGAAATGTGAGGAAAATCTGTTTTTTTTGTCAAATTCTTAGCTTTGCAAGGAATTCTGGGTAATAAAACCTGGTGGTAGGCAGTCGAGTCACCCCATCCTGAATTTCCCTGGGTGTCTACTTTTCAAAAATGTATAGGTTTGCTAGGTTTCCCTAGGTGCTGTCAGAGCTAGGGCTCAAAAACAAAAGGTAGTCTCTTTGTCCAAAGAGCGCAAGATTTCACTGGGAAATTGAGGTGCAACCATGTTGCGTTTTGCGCTGTTTCGTGTCGCAGCCACTATGCCTACCCACGCAAGTGAGGTACCATTTTTTTCGGGGGACCTGGGGTTACGCTGGGTGGGTGGAAATTTGTTGATCCACGCAGATTCCAGAACTTTCCACCACAGAAATGTGAGGAAAATGTGTTTTTTTTGTCGAATTCTTAGCTTTGCAAGGGATTCTGGGTATCAAAACCTGGTGGTAGGCAGTCGAGTCACCCCATCCGGAATTCCCCTGGGTGTCTACTTTTCAAAAATGTATAGGTTTGCTAGGTTTCCCTAGGTGCCGGCAGAGCTAGGGTGCAAAAACTACAGGTAGGCACTTTGCCAAAAAAGGGTCAATTTGTAACTGCAAAATTTAGGTGTGGCTACGTTGCATTTTGCGCCGTTTCCTGTCGCAGGCACAAGGCCGACCCACACAAGTGAGGTACCGTTTTTATCGGGAGACTTGGGGTAAATTAGATTTGTAAATCAACTGTTATTACCAATTGAGCTTTCATGCATTTCTCCCTTTCAATGAAAGTCATTGTGTAAAAAAAAATCTTTTTGAAAAATGACCAATAATTCTCATGCTAGTATGAGTATTCCCAATTTTGAATATGTGCAATTATATACTGTTTCTGAACTCTATAATTTGTACCCAATTCAGAAATACATAGGTGTCTTTCATACAGATTTTTCCATGTATACATTTTCCAAGACAAAGTGCTCTATACCCAGTAAATGAAAAAATACCATTGCAAGTTGCTGCTCAGTTTTTGGATCTGGGTTCGTCGGGTTCTTGGTGAAACTACAAGTACTATATATCCCCACAACCAGGAAGGTCTAACGATTGCAACGGTATATTGCTTTCCAAGAGCTGTCAAAATTAGAAAAAGGTATAGGTGAAAATGTTGAGACAAAAAGCTGTTTTTTTCAACACATTTTCAATTAATCTAATATTTAACTGTTAGTTTCTATAAAGAAACCTTCATGGATTTAGACAAATGACCCCTTTCTGAATTCAGAATTTTGTCTACTTTTCGAAAATGTACAACTTTCCAGGATCCATTATTGCTTTCAAACTCTTTTCTACCATTAACTGGAAGGAGGTGGAAAGCTCTAAAAAACGCAAAAATAGGCTATGTCCAAGAAAAATGCCAAAACTGTGTCAAAAATGTCGGTTCTCTGACAAAAGACTGTCCTTCCCTAAAAGCTGTGAAAATGGAAATTTCAGCCCCACAAACCCTTTTTTGATAACATTTTCAGGAAAAAACCCAGAGGCTTTCATTTGCAGCCCGTTTTTCCCATTTTTCTGAAAAAAAACAAAAATATCGCTATATTTTGGTTAATTTCTGGGACCCCTCCAAGGGAATCCACAAACCCTGGGCGCCTTTAGAATGCACATGATGTTGGAAGAAAAGGACGCAAATTTGGCGTGGATACCTTATGTGGTCAAAAAGTTACAAGGGCCTAAGCGCGCACTACCCCAAAACGCCAAAAAAAGCCTTAGCACAGGAGGGGAAAATGCCTAGCAGCGAAGGGGTTAAACCAGTTAGGATTAATCTCTTTCTTAAACAAAAGAATGCACGGGATGTGACACAAGAGATGGTCATAATAATGATTCAAGTTCAAAAGAACAAATTACTGAACTTATAAAAACAAATTTTAGATGCTCTAAGGATAAGTTTGCTAATATCAGTACAAGTGGTAGTGATTTTGTATCAATGTGCATGATACAGTCTTGCACAAACTAGTTACAGTGCAGTGAAAAATGTTGTGCATGATTTAATGTAGTCTAAACTGGGGTGGCTTGGTGAGCAAAAGAATGATGGATTTAACCCAGATCTCTTGACTGGGGGTGAATGTTTTGATTTGTTCTGAATTCCATCCATCAATTGTATGTCTTTTGATTTAATGTTGAAGTGACTTAATTTGAGTGAGGAAAACAACTGAATTGTTGATAATTGTGCAATTTCAAAATTAATGAGATGCCAATGCCTGCGGTATATATACACCAAAATCATCTTCTATTTTGGACTGAAAGATGCATTGTGACTGGGCTTCTTCAGAACAAGAGGAAAGTGAAAGGGTGTTCTCTGTGATATGGGATCTTGCACCACCTTAGAACCTGACATGTGCACTGGGCTATCATTACTTTGTGAAAGAGAATTAGTCTGTTTTGTTAGAAAAGTATAGACATACTATTTTGCTGTTTTTAAAATTGTATATTAGGATCTCACCATGGGAAGGTCGCTGCTGAGCACACCACATTGAAGACCTTTCTCCATTGCCTTTTGCTTCCTGCTTCCCTCCCTTTTGTCACCCATTTCCACTCTGCCTACTCCATGTTTTTCCACATTTTTCACCAGTCCTTCCTCTAAGTCTTAGTGAGCGTATTTGCTTGCTTACAAGGGTGCTTTCTATGTCCTCACTTTTTCCACTTTGTTTGGGGTGACCACCTTACATTTGTAGCTATCTATAATGTTTAAAAATAAAAGGTGCCCCTCCCTATGCCGTAGTCTATCAAAACAGGAGGCGTCCTATGCCTCTGCTCCTCTCTGCCACATTCTGTTTTTTTCCCCTATGCACCTTCTGCAGTTTCTATGTCTAGAGTGTAGTCGGGTCAGAAAAAAATATTGATGGACACTTGTTACAACACTACACAGCGAAAAAGAGTTTTCATATCATAAAATAATTTGCCAAATTTGAACCTTTACCCAACTATGCCTTAAAAACACCAAAAGGTAGTTTGGGGAATCCCTGAAGTTATTTTTTAAGGTCTGTTATATCATTCCAGGAAAATTGTCCTGGTACACGAAGATTGAGGGGCTTATTATCAAGACAGGCGATAAAATTATCACAGTTTTAGCAGCAGAAATTGAAGCCTGTGTTAAATGTGAAGGACGTTTAACATGGGCTTCAATTGGAATACCATAGAGCATATTATCAAGCCCATTATCGCTGTTTTAGCTGCAGTTTTCTGCTGCTAAAACGGCGATAATTGTATCCCCTGTCTTGATAATATGCCCCTTAGCTCCTGATTTAGAGTTTGCAGTCAGGCAAGACTGCCACAAATGTGTGGGAGTACTCTGCCCTACAACCCCTAATTTGCCTGATAAGGGGGCATATTACCAAGGCAGGCGAAATGAAATTATCGCCACTTTTGTGGCCATTTTCGGCCGCAAAGCAGCGATAATTTCATCGCCCTATTAGCAAGCTGTCGCTAACAGCTTTTAGGTGATAGCGAGCGATTTGGGGCCAGCTTTGCATGTCAGCGATATTTATCGCTAATGACATGCAAAGTGTGCGTACCCAACCTGTTAGTGACTGAAAGCTGTCACTAACATCGCTATCCCCTAATATCAACGCAGGCGTAGCGATTAAAATATTCGCGCTAAGCGCGAATATTGCCAAGTCCTAACGCCTGCTCAGACCACTTCTTAGCCTGTACATCCAATGTGAGGTGGATATTCAGGTTAAGTCCCTATTAGCGATAATGCCTGAATATCACTGAATTACCAGCGATATTCACACATTTCGCCGCTATCGCTGGATATTTTATCGCTTTGGAGAAAAACGTTGCTAATAGCACGTTATCTCTGCGATAAAATCCGGCGATGCGCTGCGATAAAAAAAGTTTCGCTAAGCCTATTTAGCGATAAATATCGCTAGTTGTTGATAATATGAGCCAAAGTTTTTAGCTGAGTGGCCCTTAATCTCAAAAAAGGCAGTGTCCCACTGCTCTGCGCTCAGAAGAAAACTTTCTTTGACGGCCCGAAGGAAGAAGGGCTGCCAGAGTAAGGACATCAGACTGCCTGACTATTTCGGGCAGACTGTCTGACAGAGATTGTTATTCTGTCTGTCACCACCTAGAAATAACTCGCGGTCTTAAACATAAAAGGGCAAAATAACCTCCACACCTTGGAGAAACTTCTGGGATATTGAGAGTCATTAGTATTTTGACATCAATGACAACCTCCAGCTTTGGCTCTTTTGTTTCCTGAAAACAAAATGGTTTGGTGAGCGGCCACCTGAAAGACAGCAGCCAACACCAACATTGCAGTCCCTTCAGAGAAATTACTGTATTGGCACTTCTTCTGAAAGGGGCAGAGATACCTGCTGGACCAATGGTGATCTCTAGCTGGATGTATGACATTACAACGCATGCTTTTACATCGCATGCCTTTACAACGCGGTATTTACAACGAATACCTTTACAACGCATAGTGCTTTGGGGCGCTGGATAGTGAATAGTTTAACTTACTATTCCAACTCCAGTCCCTGTGGATAGTAGGGAAGGTGTTGGATAGTAAATAAAATCTATTCCCTATCCTAGAGCGCCCCCCAGCGCAATGCGTTGTAATGGTTTGCGCTGTAAAAGTTGCGTCATAAAGGCACTGCGTGGTAAAAGTTGCGTTGTAAAGGATGTTTCCCTCTCTAGCTATGGCATCCCTTCGCCTGTCATAGTGATGGACGGAATGTCATCCACTACGCTGACACAGTGTGTGCTACGTGTCAATTTTTAAATGAAGCCCATTGCTACTTGGAAAATAAAATTGAAGGTATGCTCACCAACAAATCAGTATTCCAATGTGTTAGATGCAGAACAACGCACTGCTAGCCTTGTAAGTTTTGGAACACCGACTGACTTGTATGTTTTTTAGGCATACTAAAAATTTGATCCAATTTTTCCACCGTGGTATTGGTCTGTCATTTTCAACTTTCAGGATGGGAAGCAGAATTGATCACCCACAGATTTGGTGAGTAGAAAAAAGAAGAATTAAATGTGTGCTCCTTTCTGGATTAAGAGCAAAGGGCAGTGGACAAATCACATTCAAAGTAATGCTCCTGGAGATATGCATCTTGCACAGCATGCCAGGAATACTATTGAGAATGCGTGTGAATTGCAATGGAATAAATCTGCACCTGTATTTAGGCACACTTTTATCAGTACCTATTTACTAGTGTTTTTTGGCCTCAGAGTATGGGGAAGGTCATCAAGATTACCATTTCTACGGCAGAAAGATTTAGAGTTTCCACCTGCTTAGTCTAGTGGTCTATGTATCCACTAGGCTGCAATACCCAGGCGGAAAATGATTACAAAAAAACAATCTCTCTGTACTTGAGATACAAGAAAATATGCGGCACAGTGTGTTTTCCTGCCCTACCAGCCATTTCTACACACACAGTGTTTCGGTGGACCACAGGAGGAGCAAAGGGAGCAGTGCAGGGTCTGCCTTGTGTGCAGGCCTCTGTAGTACATCCCTAGTAGGAAGGGGGCTAATAATCCTTCCAAATCCAGGTAGATCTTGTGATAAAGTCAATATCCCATGCAAATACTAGCCAACATAAGGCACTGCTCCATTACAGGGTAATGTTTATACTTTCTCTGCTACTTTGAAAGTTAATTCCAAATTTGAAGCTGCAGAGAATGGGAATGGAACAAGGCGTCAATAAATCCTACTCAATTGTAAATCCAGTCCCACCACTAGCAATGGTGGGCAGACAATCTTGTTCTAGGAATTTTACTATCAGCTGGTATGACTTTTGTATCAATGAATCAGGAGTTTGTATAACGCGGCTACTCACCCGTGAGGGTCTCAAGGCGCTGTATCAGTGTTTTACTTTGTGGGTGATCATGTCTGAACTGGGGTGGCAGAGTGGGCTAAAGAACGGTGATGGGTCAAACCCAGATCTTTTGACTGGGTGTGAGTGTTTGATTGGTTCAGATGCTCCGTCCATCACCAACCCCTTTTGTACCGCTTTTGGCCGCCATAAGTGTGGCAGGGTATGCTCAGACGTGAGTCCCTTGCTCACTTTGCCACTAGATTCAAGCAGGCCGGGCCGGGCTGAAGATGGCTGTAATGCCAGAAACTGGACCTCGGAAGCTTGTTTCCGGTCCAGGGAAGGCATGGCTTGGCAGTTCGGGCTGGACTGTCCCCATGAGGCACAGGGTCAGACTGATTTGCATATAGCCATGTCTGAACTGGGCTGGCAGAGTGGGCTAAAGAACGGTGATGGGTCAAACCCAGATCTTTTGACTGGGTGTGAGTGTTTGATTGGTTCAGATGCTCCGTCCATCACCACCCCCTTTTGTACCGCTATATTGTCCAGCATGAAGTAGACCTACTGTGGGGTGATATGGACTAGCCGCTATTGTAGTGAGAGTCTATGGTCAAATTTCTTTGAATTAATAATTCATTTCCCATTTAAATAGTCTTTTACATTCAGAAGGTTGGTAAGTTATGTGTTACAGATAACCAAAGGTTTCAGAGGAGTATATGAGTTTAAACCAAGTTGGAGTAATTGCCAAAGTCCTGGTAATTAGTCCTGGCTTATGAAAAATAGATTATCTGGCAAATGAAGAAGATAAGAAGACATGGTTAAATTTATTGACATTTTATAGTAGGTAAAGTGGTCAAAACCTCTCTCTCTCTCTTTTTAGTATATATATAGGTATAGTTAGAACCATGTTTCCATGGGAAAAGCGTTTTTTTGACTTGCCTATAGCTTTGGCGCTGTTTGATGAATCTTCACAAAATTTTCCAAAAAAGTGTCAGCTTGGGTCTTGTTTTGCATAGTAACTTTTGGTGCAATCTGTCAAGTGGGGAGCGAGAAAAAGGAGGGGGGTCAACAAAAGTGCTTTCCCCATGTTAGGTCCCATAGGAGTTTCGAAAACAACTACAGACCGAATCACTGGATGGAATTACACCAAATTTAGCAGAAAGGTAGCTTTTGGTCTGCAGACTGTGCTTTCATTCATTTGGTGTACATCCATTTACTAGTTTGCGAGAAATTAAAGCATATACAAATTTACATATCTATGAACGCGAAGCATTTGCGAACACTGATAAGCTCATTGAGGGATAAGCAGAGCTTTGATTGGCTGCCAGTACTTCAACCAGGAAGTGTTGGCAGCCATCTTGGGACTCAGCTTCAGCTACGTCCTCATAAAAAATGCAAAAAAAGAATAGGGGGCAGGGTATGAATACCCTAACCCCATAGCCTTGGTCCTGGGGTCCCTGAGGGACCCCAGCAGGGCTAAATGAAACATTTCTATTTTTAATTCACAGCAGAATTTATGAATGTTCTCAAATATCGTCATGAATGAAAAAAATTAAATAAGTGCTGTCTCCAGCACTTGCTTTTAATGAAGTGCCTGGGTGGGCCAGGTCCAGGGACATGCGTATTTTAATAACATAAGGTTGGGAGTGCACAGGCCCCCCTCAAAAGGCTTATTTTTGCCACAGGGACCAACACTTCCCAGAGCTATTATTAAAATTTAGCAGGGAGCTTGGAACCCCAGGACATGGGATCCACCACCTCCCAAGGGCTACTGGTAAAAATAATACAGGGGGGGTGCGCGGACCCGCCCATGCCCCGGTGACCCCCACCAACCTGGGGCTTCAATAAAATTAAAGGGGGTCCGCACACACCTCTGTCCCAGGGTACCACAATCCCTTTTTAAACAAGAGGGAGGGGGCCACACTGCCCCTCTTTCGGTCCATATACTATCCCGGGGACCACCACCACCCCCGGGCCCATCCATGCACAACAAAGGAGGGCTTCCATGAGGCCAACCTCCTGGAGCCACTAATGGCCCTGTGGACCACCACCCCAAAAGGCCAGCTCCTACTATATCCTGGGGTGCCCACCCACAGGACAAAGCTGTTTGCTTTTGCTTGGCGGGAGTTTGACAGCTCCTGCCAAGCAAAAGCAAACACTTCGCTTCCAGCAACCAGGAGCTGTCAAACCGCTCCTGCTTGCTGGAAGCAAAGTTTTTATATCTTTCTCTGCCTGCAGACATGCAGGCAGGAAAATAGGTGAAAGTATTGCTCTCGCATGCAAGGAGCTGCATTTCCAGCAGCTCCCTGCATGCAAGAACAATACCGAGTCCAGCAGACTGGCACACTGGACCAGGGCACCCAGGGAGACATGGCCAGGCCCGGGGGGACGGGAGGTGCTGAGGCCAAAATCAGCCCGGGAAGGGAACCGCAAACCCCCCACTACCCCATTCAGTTAAGGCCAGGCCCAGGGGATGGGGTCGCCAGGGCTGCAATCATTCCAGGGAGGGGTACATGTGGTCCTCTTCCTCCATTGCACATTACACAGTGTCCACACCCCGGTCCCGAAATCGGCATGGGGGAAGCTCACAGGCCCCTTCCTCCATTGAATTTTGGTGTGGTGTGTCCCGTGCGATGGGGCTGCAGATCCCTTCTAGCCCTGATACCCATTTCATGGAAATTAAACCCCAACAGAAGGCACTTACTAATGTATACATAGCAGGTGTTCCTGTTGAAGCTCCACCTCTGTAAAGGACATATGATCTTAACTCCTGGGCTTGACGTAGGCAAAGCCAGTGTGTTTTCTCAGCAAGTTCATATTGAAAAATGAACTGAAATTATTTGTGGAGATGAAAACATTATCCATTGGAGCACGAACTGTGATGACTGTGATGAATGGGTTCTGTGTTGCTCTGTACTGATGAGAACAGAGTCCATGGTTCTTCGTTTTAATTGCTAGGAGTATGCTAATGTACAAATCACTTGGAAGCTTCCCCGCTTAGCCCCACCATTGCCCTGCCTTTGCCAGGTTGATGAGCAGCTTAACTAGCGCCCCTCCAGCACATTTCCTAATGGTTTTGTTAAGGAGTTCTTCATTCCGAGGGATATGAGGACATCTCCACCAAGCAAAGAAGCACTTACTTCATATAGTTAAGACAAAGGTTACTTGTTTGGTGGATATTTACCTCTTTGTAGTCACGCCATCTTCTCTATAGGAGAATTCATGTTATCACATATTTTTGGATGAAGATGCACCAGGAACAATCACATTGCCAAAATGCAGAAAAGGTCACTGGTGACATTTCCTTGTGCTCCATTATGCAGCTGTACTGTAGAATATGTACTGAACATTTACCCAAGGAGGTAGCACTTAATCAATCAATCAATCATACCATTTGTATAGCGCACTACTCACCCGGGAGGGTCTCAAGGCGCTTAGGGGAAGGGGTATGCTACTGCTCGAACAGCCAGGTCTTGAGTTGTCTCCTGAAGGCGAGATGGTTCTGGGTCAGCCGAAGGTGGATGGGGAGGGAGTTCCATGTCTTGGCAGCCAGGTAAGAGAAGGATCTTCCTCCGGCGGTGGCTCTTCGGATGCGTGGTATGGCGGCGAGGGCGAGGCTGGTGGACCGTAGCTGGCGGGTGGGCGTGTAGAAGGTCATGCGGTCGTTGAGGTACTTGGGACCCAGGTCGTGGAGAGACTTGTGTGCGTGGGTGAGGAGCCGGAACGTGATCCTCTTGTCGACGGGGAGCCAGTGCAGGTTCCTCAGGTGGCTGGAGATGTGGCTGCGTCGGGGGACATCCAGGATGAGTCGGGCAGAGGCGTTCTGGATGCGCTGGAGTCTTTTTTGTAGCTTGTCTGTGGTTCCGGCGTAGAGGACATTCCCGTAGTCCAGTCGGCTGGTGATGAGTGCCTGGGTGACTGTCTTCCTGGTCTCGGTCGGGATCCAGCGGAAGATCTTGCGAAGCATACGCAGGGGGTTGAAGCACGATGAGGAGACGGCGTTGACTTGTCTGGTCATCGAGAGGGAGGAGTCCAGGATGAAGCCCAGGTTGCGTGCGTGGTCGGTTGGCTTGGGTGCGGTGCCCAGGGCTGGGGGCCACCAGGAGTCGTCCCAGGCGGAGGGCGAAGATCCCAGGATGAGGACTTCCGTCTTGTCCGAGTTCAGTTTCAGGCGGCTGTCCTTCATCCACTCGGCGACGTCTTTCATCCCTTCGTGTAGGCAGGTTCTGGCGGTGTCGGGGTCTCTGGTGAGGAAGAGGATCAGCTGGGTGTCGTCGGCGTAAGAGATGATGTTGAGGTTGTGCTGGCGTGCGATGGCTGCGAGAGGTTTCATGTAGATGTTGAAGAGGGTGGGGCTGAGTGAAGATCCTTGCGGGACGCCGCAGATGACTTCGGTGGCCTCGGAGCGAAACGGGGGGAGGCGGACTCTTTGTGTTCTTCCGGCGAGGAACGAGATGATCCACTCCAGTGCCTTCTCTTGGATACCGATGTTGCTGAGGCGCTGGACTAGGGTGCGGTGGCAGACCGTGTCGAACGCAGGGGAGAGGTCCAGGAGGATGAAGGCCACTGTTTCCCCCTTGTCGAGCAGGGTCCGGATGTCGTCGGTGGCTGCGATGAGGGCGGTCTCGGTGCTGTGGTTGGCTCTGAAGCCGGACTGCGAGGGGTCGAGGGATCCGTTTGTCTCGAGGAAGGCGGTCAGCTGTCTGTTGACGATCTTCTCGATGACTTTAGCAGGAAAAGGGAGGAGCGAGATGCAGCGGAAGTTTTTGAGATCGGTGGGGTCCGCTGTAGGTTTCTTCAGGAGGGCGCTGATCTCGGCGTGCTTCCAGCTCTCCGGGAAGGTGGCGGTGTTGAAGGAGGCGTTGATGATGTTCCGGAGTTGGGGAGCGATGGTGGAGTCGGCCTTGTTGAAGACGTGGTGTGGGCAGGGGTCAGTCGGTGATCCGGAGTGGATGGTGTTCATCGTGCGGGCTGTGTCTTCGGTGGTCACCGTGGTCCAGGTCCGAAGGGTGGCGGTGGGGGGCATTGGTTCGACAGTTGGGTGCGTGGGTGGGGCGCCGAAGCTGTTGTGGATGTCGGCGATCTTGCGGTGGAAGAACGAGGCGAGGGAGTCGCAGAGGTCTTGTGACTGAGTGATGTCGTTGGTGCCGGTGCTGGGGTTGGAGAACTCCTTGACGATAGTGAAGAGCTCTTTGCTGTCGTGGGCGTTGTTGTCCAGTCGTTCCTTCAGGGATTTCTTCTTGGTGGTGCGGATGAGCTGGTGGTGCTTGCGGGTAGCGTGTTTGAGGGCGGTCATGTTGTCGGTGGTCCGGTTGAGGAGCCAGGCTTTCTCGAGGGTGCGGCAGGTCTTCTTGGAGTCCTTGAGGTCGTCGGTGAACCAGGATGCCTTCTTGCTTCTGGGTCTGCTGTTTTTGAGATCGGTGGGGTCCGCTGTAGGTTTCTTCAGGAGGGCGCTGATCTCGGCGTGCTTCCAGCTCTCCGGGAAGGTGACGGTGTTGAAGGAGGCGTTGATGATGTTCCGGAGTTGGGGTGTGATGGTGGAGTCGGCCTTGTTGAAGACGTGGTGTGGGCAGGGGTCGGTCGGTGATCCGGAGTGGATGGTGTTCATCGTGCGGGCTGTGTCCTCGGTGGTCACCGTGGTCCAGGTGCGGAGGGTGGTGGTGGTGGTGGGGGGCGTTGGTTCGACGGTGGGGTGCATGGATGGTGTGCTGAAGCTGTTGTGGATGTCGGCGATCTTGCGGTGGAAGAACGAGGCGAGGGAGTCGCAGAGGTAATTAACCAGTACAAAGAACTCCACTTGGATATTTTGTACAAAACTGTGGACTCCTGTTGGATAAAGGGGCAGGTGCTCTTCCATTGTGGCCTAGTCACTGGCACAGTTATTGTCACACCCACACAGATACTTAGATACCCACCCTCACACTCAGGCACTCACACACCCACTGATAGACCCACTCAGACACTGATAACCCAGTCATAGACCTACTGAGACACTCACACACCCACTCAAAAACCCACTCATACACCTGCTCATAGAACTTCTCAGACACTCTCTAATGCATGTATTGACCTATTCAGACACTCAAACACCCACTCACAGATGTACTCAGACACTCTCACATCCACTCACAAACCCACTCAGGCACTCATGCACCCACTCAATGAACCACTCAGACACTCTCACAGCCACTCACAGACCCACTCAGGCACTCATGGACACACTCATGGAACTACTGAGGCACTCTCAGACACTCACAGACCATTCAGAGACTCACAGACCCATTCACAGACCCACTCAGAGACTCATGCCCCCACTTACAGAACCAGTCATACTTTCTCTCACTTACTCACAGACCTATTCAGTGACTCATGCACCCACTCACAGATTCACAGACCCAGTCAGAGACTCACACACCCACCAAGACACTCATGCACTCATCATAGATTGACTCACTCAATGGGAGTCTTATTTGACAAAAAACACTCCTAGGCAAATTTGGCTATTGATGGGCTGAATGCCTATGGCTTCCTCAGATCTGGCCAATTTGGTGGCGGCCAGAGTCTTAGGTATGGAAAGAAGTCATCAAGCAATAAAGGGTTTTGCCAAGAAGCTGGGGGCCAGTCCTCTGGACAAAATTAAAAACATTTATTATGCAAAAACAAAGACAGCAGCAACCTATTGGGTGGGAGTTTGGGGGATGGCTCATATTGACCAACTACAGAGAATGGAAGATAGCTTTTTAAAAACCAGGGTCTCGCTCCCACATTCATTCTCCAACTATGTCCTGCTCTTTGAACTGGAGTTACCCTACCTATCTGATGCCATTAGATTAGCGGCAATCCTGCTGTGGATCTCAATTTGGTGCAGGACCACAGTCAATCTAACTCAAAGCATAATCGGTGACTGACTGAAGCTGGATGGCCATAGCAGGATTGGCTGGCTTAGATACATAGAGGTCAAACTGAATGCAATTGGGCAGGGAGAATTATTTACAGACCCTGCCTCTTGTAGCATGGTCTCAAAACAAAAAATAATTGAGCTATATATGTTGAGGGCCAATTTCATTCGGAGGGAAAAGAATCAGCAACAAAATGCGTCCATTGCATACGATTGTATTCCGCCAAGATCTAGGAGAGGTTTTTCATATTTCTCCTGCATCACTATAGTTCAGCATAGATTTATTTTGCTACACTTCCGTTTGAACCTAATCCCCCTGATGACTCGGGATCCAAAAAATACATTTGAGCATGCAGATTTAAGCCCATGCCCGTGTGACAATCATTCGCCCCAGTCAGAATTACATTTAGTACTGTTTTGCACATTGTATCAAAATGAAAGGTGATACAATTTTACACAGTGCAGGGTGGCTTTGTATTTTTTAAAGGAGCCATTTGACCCCCTTATCTGCTTTTCGCTAGCATCCTTTTTGTGGGCTTGTCAGAGGAAGAGAAAGCTGATGGATCTCTCACCTTAAATCATGGTAACCATGTACAAATGCAGGTGTGTTAAGAGACTGTGTCCTAAAAGGCTCTTAATACCCGTAAGATTTTAAATGTTTTTATGGTTTTAGTAATATTTGTTGATTACATTGCATTGATGAAATTGTGCTTTTATGATCTATTTGCTTATAGAGCGAATACATATTTTATTGATTGATTGGCTCACACACCCTCATGGAGGCACTCACAAACCCACTCATACATGCTCACACCCACGTAGGCACTTACTCAAACACTCATGTACCCACTCAAAGATTCAAGCACCCACTCAGAAACCCACTCACACAACCACTGACAGACCCATTTGGACACTGATATACCCATTCACAGACCCAGTCAGACACTCACACACCCACTCACAGACTCACTCAGGCAATCACACACACATTCATTGACCCACACATCCACTCACACACCCAGTGAATACCTTATTCAGTCACTTCCAGACACACAGACACTCACGCACCCACTCAACCACCCATTGAGACACTCACACACCCATTCACATACCCACAGAGACAATCATGCACTCATCACACACTTACTCTCTTATTTTATTTTTGCTTTTTAAAAACAATGACGGAAGATTGTTACAATAAATCACCAGTAGCAGCAGAAAGCAATACAATACAACAATTCATGTATAATATACACAGTGCAGATGAGCAACAACATCAATACTGCTGTGGAAATAAGCTCCTATACAAGATATATATTATACAGTACTCACATGGTGAAAAACCAACAAAGTGCAAGTACATAATTAGTGCATACCAGGTCACAGCGCCCCTTGTAGAGTACAATTACAACATAGGCATTCCTTCCAAACCTAGGAATTCAAAGGACCACTCATTTGGAATTCCAAAAGACAATTACAGTATATCAGCAGTATCAGCAGACGAACAATACAGAACAAAAATTAATATATAACATACACAGTGCAAATGAGCCAGATAATAGAGAGTGCTGTACAGATAAACTCCATACAAGGTATATCCTACAGTATTCAAATGGTGAAAAGCCCAAAAATGCAAGTGTGTAGTCCATGCTTAACAGGTCCCAGAGCCCCCTGTAGAGTACAATAACAGCACAGACATTCCAAACCTAAGAATTTAAACGGCCAACCAATTGGAGTGCCATCAATCAAAAACAATAACAGTCACAGTTAAATGAAAATCACAATCATTCCTTTTATATATAGATTAATAGACAGGTGACTCAGTTCAGTCTAGCATTTCAAACGTTATAGAGAGTTTATAAAATGCACTCCTTCCATTTTGTAATAGATTACCAAATCTCCCCATCTTTGTGATTTTCACCCATTGCACTCTAACAGCTTAATTTCCTTGTTATATGTTGCCAAGAACCTGGACCTCCATTCAACAAATGTGGGGGGTTCTGAATTCAGCCAGCCTGTTGCAATACACATCCACCGAACTGCCATTGCAATAAAAAATGCATAAGACTCTTTTTAACAGACCCAGTGCCCACTGTGTTAACTACCATCCCTAATAGCACTAGTTAACCTGAATCTGTTCCCCAATATCCAGCTCATTGAAAGAATCAATATTCCGGAAAAAGGAGCCCAATGCTGGGCATGAAAAGAACATATGCACTATTTAGGCCTGCCCGACCACAACAGTGGCAGCAATCATTAATCTCCTACCCCACATATGTAGTTTTGATGGGGTGTAATAAAGATCGAATATCGTCGTAAGTGTTGGCTTCTTAGCCATGCTGTCAGCAATGCTTTACTACTTATATCAAGTGATTCCAAAAGTACAAACCCTCCTCCCCGGGCTTTAGTTGCCATTTAATATTTTGGGCTTCCAAGTCATTCGGCAGACCCTGTACAAGTAGATTGTATTAGGCATCAATCCTAGCCTCCTTATCAATGACTTTCACCGGTCCAAGCGCCCTACCCTTCCCAGGAATGTCTGGGCCCGCAACTGGAACAAGGTCGACATTCCTGCCCTCTGTTGTTCCCTCCAAGCTTCCCATCCGGTCCTAGAGGAACTATCCTCCTCATCCCAGGTAGCCGCCATTAATGGCTGGCTATCCACAACATCCCCCCCTCCCCCTCTCCCTCCTGCCCCTGAACCTCCCCCCAACAGGTTTCATTTAGACCACATTCATCCACTGACCAGAGAAACGTTATCTTCTCTGACGGTGCGTGTTAAATCAGGCTCCCCCTCTGATGTTTGCCCTGCGCCCATTTTGAGGGAGATCTTTCGGGCTTGCCCCTCCCCTCCCCTGGAATTCCTGAGCGATTCCCTCGGGAATGGCGCTGTCCCTGATCTTCACAAAACAGCCATTATCATCCCCTTATTGAAAAAACCTGGTGCTGACCCGACCTCCCTCACTAACTACCGCCCCATCTCCCTTCTTCCCTACCTGGGTAAAATCTTGGAGAGCCACGTCGCCTCTGTCCTCAGTTCCTTCGTGGAGGGCAGCGGTTACTTGACCTCCTGCCAGGCTGGATTCCGCCCTCGCCATTCAACTGAGAGGGTTGTGGTCTCTGTCTTAGACAGCCTCAGGAAAGGGATGGATAAGGGTTGCCCCCAGGCTCTGGTCCTCTTAGATCTGTCCGCTGCCTTTGACACGGTTGATCATTCCATTCTTCTCACCCGTGTCAGGGCGGCGGGCATTAGTGGGCCTCCTTTAGCTTGGCTTACCTCCTTTCTGAGGGACCGCACCCAGGCTGTTTATCTAGAGGGGTTCTCTGCTTCTCCACGCAAAGTGCAGTGTGGTGTCCCCCAAGGCTCTTCCCTCTCCCCCCTTCTATTCAACCTCTACATCTTTCCCCTTATTTTTGCTTTACAGCAACTGGAGGTCACTGTATTCAATTATGCAGATGACCTCCAGTTGATCTTTAACCTTTCCCATTCTTCTGAATCCATCCATAATTTCCAGTCTATTATGATTTTCATCAGGGACTGGATGAACTTCAACCACCTTAAACTCAACCCAGACAAAACTGAGCTGATTTTGACGGGTGGTGGATCCAGTCCCTGGACCCCCATGTTCTGGCCCTCGTCACTCGGTCCCCCCCCCTCCCCTTCTTATTCAGTTAAAACACTTGGGATCACATTAAACCAAAATCTCACCATGCACTCCCAGATTAGTATGGTGGTATCCTCTTGCTTTTTCACTCCCCGCACCATCCGGAAAATCTCCAGATTCTTTTCTCCTTCTGCCCTCAAACTCATCATGATTCAATGGTACTATCGCGGCTGGACTACGGCAATATCTTGTATAATGGCGCTCCGGCTTATGCCCTTCGACGCCTACAGCTGGTTCAGAACCAAGCGGCCCGTCTCATTTATGGTCTCCCTAAACTCCATCACGCCACCCCTGTATTGAAGAACCTACATTGGTTGCCCATTAGGGAACGGGCCCTCTTTAAACTTGGCTGTACCGCGTTTCAGGCCCGAGCTGGAACCGCCCCAGCCTTTATAAACTCTGCAATCTCCAGCTATACCCCGGCAAGGGAGCTCCGTTCCTCCACCCAGTCCCTCCTCTCAGTCCCTCGTTTCAGGAAGAAGAAGATGGGCGGGGTGAAATTCGCTGTCCTCGGCCCTACTTTTTGGAACTCCCTCCCCCCACCATCAGATCCATTCCGCTTTATCCTGACTTCCGTAAGGCCCTTAAAACCTATCTTTTTCTGCAAGCCTTTTCAGTTTAGTCCTCCCGCAGTCCCCACCTAGGTTCAAAAAACGTCTCCTAGCGCCAAGAAACCGCCAGGTATATGCGCGCTTTACAAGAGTTTTTAAATTCAAATTCAAATGACATCTACAAATGGGATATGTCTAACTGAAAACTGACTCTTGGCCATCTTATTAACAAAGTCCTGAATTTGAAGATATTTGAAAAAATTTACCCTGGCAAGGCCATATTTCTCTTGGAGCTCACCAAACGAAATAATCTGGGCTCCCTCATAAAAACCCCCAACTGAGAAATACCACTCAGGACCAATTTCTAACAACTGTGCAATGACATATAGCGGGTAAAGCAGGTGACCCCCATATAGGTGTATACGAATTGAGTTTAGCACTGACAGCCCTCTTTTTGACTTGCTGCCAAAGCTGAAATACACATTGTAAAACTTTGAACCTAGGCCTAGATGTATCAAGATATTTTTTTGTCGCAAACGGCGCAAATCGCTAAAATTCCCTGTTTGCGACAAGAAAATAGAAATTCATGATGTATGTAATTTTTCACATCGCAAATCAAGAATTCGCACTTTTTGCGATTTCTTATTTACGATTTTTATAAATATGCGAATTATTTTTGCGATTCTTTAATATGCACGTTTCCTAGTTTGCGATTATCGCAAATAAGAAATCGCAACTTAAGAATTCGCATAAAGATGTATGAAAAAATCGCAATTTGCGAATTCTTGAAAATCGCAAAATAAGAAATCGCTAATAACACTAACATCAAGCAGGTGGTAATCAATTTGAAAGTATAAAAGAAAGTTCCAACTGCATTTTTTCAAAGCACAATGGCTGGACTTTACCTGATAGCTAGGAGGCTGCGCATTCAAGCTCTTGCACACAGGAGACAGAGGCAGGAGAGGATTTTCAGACTGAGGATAACTTTGTTTCAGCAAACTGAAGAAGACATTTTTGAAAAATATAGACTGCATCCACACACCATTTTGGACCTAATTGATGAATTAAAGACTTTTTTGGAGCATAAAACGACAGAACCCATTCAATACCTACACATGTACAGGTACTGTGCTCCCTGCATCTTCTGGCTTCTGGATCATTTCAAAGGGTCATTGCAGAGGTTGGTGGAGTGTTTCAGAGTGCTTTTTCATGTTTCTTCAGAGTATTTCTTGATGCAATGATGAGTAGGCTGAACCATCATATTTACCTCTCTAGCAATCTACAAGATAACCAAATTTCAAAATTGGATTTTTATCAAATTGCACATTTTCCACATGTGATTGGATGCATAGATGGAACACATATTGCCATCACTCCTCCTGCTGATACAGAATATGTTTATAGAAATAGGAAATGCTACCATTCTCTGAATATTCAAATGGTGTGTAATGCCAAATTCATATTCACTGATATAGTGGCAAAGTACCCTGGAAGCACTCATGACTCTTACATCTTCAGGCACAGTGGATTGCATGGACGTTTGAGTGCTGGGCAATTTGGCGAAGTATATAAGTGCATATTTAATTTACAATTTTCTCATTCTCTAAGGTCACCACTAATATTCCTAAAAGTAACCCCTCTTTCATATTTTTATGCAGGTGATAGTGCATATGCTGTACGTGATTTCATTTTGACCCCTTACCTAAATCCTACAAATGTACATGAAAGGAGATATAATAAGGCACACCGTTCTACACGTGGAGTTATAGAAAGGACTTTTGGAATTTTAAAAAATAGGTTTCGTAGGATTCACAAAAGTGGAGGTTCTTTACAGTACAAACCATCATTGTGCTGCAAAATTATAACAAGCTGTGCAATGTTACATAACATGGCCATGAGAAAAGGAACACAATGTGAAGTAAGTGACCCTGAATCTTCAGACAATGATGATTTACCAGCACCAAGAAGAGGTTCTGCAGGAGTAGGAGCTGCTGCAGGACGTGCAAGACATGCAGAAATCACACACAATTACTTTTAGGTATGAATGAAAAGCATGACAACTGTTTTTCAATTTCCCATGTTTTACTTTATGTAATGAAACACTGAAAAGACATTGTAATTTGCATAGTAGAACCTGTTACTGCACAGGACATTACAAGTATATAACTGTTAGAGAAAACATTGAAATTAAGTTTTCAGAAGCATTTTCTAAAGTTTAACAATTTACTTCCGGCGCTGTCTAATGCTGGAGCGCTGCCCTGCCTCACTGCTCCTACCAGCTGTATGTGGGGTGGCATGTCTCCCACTCCTGCGTTCACTGATGTCAGGAGTAGGAGTAGGGTTGCTGCTGCTCCTACTAGCAGTGTCCTCCATTTCCAAAGGTTCAAAAATTGCACGTGCCCCAGAGTTAGAGGTCTGCATCAAATCAACAGCTGTTGTTACTTTATCAAGCCCTTTTGCCACATTCCGGGTGCATTCACTAAGCATGCGCTGCATGGAAATACTGCGCCTACTGAACTGTGCAGTGACACTAGACAGTCTATTTATTGCAGTGCAGTACCTAAACATTCTGGTGTTTTGTCTACGTTCTGCCCTGACCCTGTTTTCCTCTGACCTCTCCATTACCAAACAAAGTCTATCCACAGAGCCTGCTATTTGCCTCAACCCATCCCCCATGCCAGCAATGCTTTTGTTTTGCTGGACGAGCTGTCTATTAATGGACCTCAATGCTTTATGTTGTTTCTGCTGCACTTCCAACATGTTTTGCTCTAAACCTTCAAAAACAGTATGATTGTCTGATACAACACCCCTGTTGGGGCTGGCACAATCTAAGGTATAGGCTCTTCTTCTGGCAGCATTTCTTGCTCAACATGTTCAACATTATTCAATGTCTCATTGGCTCTTTCTGTTGCCCCTTCAGGTTCTTCATCATCATCTGCAAATGGTGGCAAAGGGCCCACATGTCTTCTTTTGGACCTGATGACTGGATTTAAATCCACTTCCTCATTTGAATTATCTTCACCCGATGTAAAGTCATGTGCATGTGAAGAGTGTCCTTGAAATTCCTCACTTTGATCTTCAACGTGTGCTGTGAATGTAGAAATAAAATATCAGATTGTTGTGTGCCTATCTGTACATTTACAATAAATGCTCCATGATTTTGGACCAAAACTGCCCTCCTTTTTTGGTGTATATTATAGTCACAATTTAAATTTTTTGAAAAAAACCAATCAATTGTTTGGTAAAACTAGAAAGGCTAATGTTGTAGAGGATGATTTCAAAAAGAAAAGTATCAAAAATCCTCACTACATTGAATAAATTAAGTAAACCCTTTCCTAACATACAATACATGCATGACCCTGAAAAGAGCAAACAAACATGCATTCTTCTCCATGTCTAGGCTCCAAACTGTCAATGTCTGTGACTCCACTGACACTCTCATGCAAGAGTGTTGCCTCAACCAGCTCTTCATGTGGAGTAGGCTGATCCGTAGTTGAAGTTCCCCCACCAGTCTTACTTGCTTCTTTGATTCTCTCAGCAAGCTTTTCTTTGGACCTCAGGCGCATGTCATAACATCACTTCTTCAATTCTTCGATGGATCTTGGGGTCACTCCTACAGAATTGATTTTTTCTTGTATTTCCAGCCAAATTTTTCTCTTTCTGGCTTCTGGAACTTTCAAGGCTTGCTTACCAAACAGCAAATCATGGTTGCAAGCCATTTCTTCTATCAGTGTTTCAAGCTCCTTCTCTGAAAATTTTTGCTTCCTCTTCCTTTTTTCACAAGATGCACCTTCTTGTGAATTCTCAGGCTCCATGGTGCAGGGAAACAGGTCTGCTAAGCTGCCTAACAAGCTTCCAACTGCCAATGGGTGTGGCTCAGGCAAGCAGGTGCTGTTAATCAAGTGCACTACCTGACTATGACTCAATCATTTTCTTCCAGCATTGGCAGATTCACGCTTTTTTGCGATTTCTTATTTTGCGAACTTCGCAAAATAAGAAATCGCAAAAAAATCGCAGAAAATTCTGCGATATTTAAGAAATCGCAGATTTTTCGCAAAAACCTAGATACATCGCATTTTGCGATTTGTTAATAACGACTCGCAAAAAATCGCTATTAAGAAATCGCAAATACAAATGTTGATACATATACCCCTTAGTTTTTTATACTAGCTAGGCTCAACAGTTTTCAACAGGCACCCTTTAGCCTCAGCCCCCAAAATTAGCTCGTAGGTTGATGGAGGTTCCGCTGAGCTTAAATCATATGGGTTTTGTGAATTCAAAATACCCATGTTTTGTAACATGCATGACTAGTAATACAATGTAAAACAAGGTACTGCCCATCCCCCACAATGTTTTGTGAGTGGTAGATATTTGGAGGCTCTTCATGGCTTCTTAAACCCCTAGAGAAAGACAAACACTTTTGAATTTAGTTAGCCAAAATGTACTAATTTCCAGTGGGATTACCCTGAATAGATATAGCAGTTTGGGTAAAATTGTCATTTTTAATACATTACACCTCCCAAACAGTGAGAAGTGAAAATGATTGACTCTCCTGAGATCATGTTCTATATTGTGTACCTGGGGGCCATATTTAATTCAACCAGGTAACCTGCATCTGTAGATATACGGATTCCCAAATATACTGCCTCCGCTACCACTCGAGGATCACAATCTCAAACGTCCTTGGTGCACACCACCTAGGTCTTCCTCTCATTGAATTTATAACCCGATAATGTACCAAATAGATTAGCTTCTTCCTCCAACTCAGCAAAAGATTTTCAGGGATCTACAGTGACCACTGCAACATCATCCAAGAAAAACAGCATTTTGCATTCAAACTGACCCACTAGCATTGGAAAAATCAGTAAATTCCTTTCTAGCAATGTAATATAGGGGTCAATATATAGAGCAAACAGTAGCAGTGAGCACAGACACCCTCAACTTGTCTCCCTGGAAATCTGAATATATTCGGATTCAATCCCAATAAATCGCAGCTTTGCCGTATGGCCCAGACCAAGACCAAACCTTTCCAAACCCTCCAAAAAAGGCCCATGAGACCCAGTCAAATGCCTTCTTGTTGTCTAATAGTACCAGGACCATTTTTGTCTTTGTTGTTTCCATGATATCGATCATCATCTTTACATGTTTCCACTATTCCATGGCCTGGTATAAACACATGCTGCCGGGAAGATACTAAAGTGGCAATGATTCTACCTAATGGTTTGCCAGCGCCTTGGCTTATATTTTGGCATCACAATTTATCAAAGATATTGGTCTGTATAACCCTGGGTTTAGTTGGGGACAACCTTTCTTTAAAAAAAAAATTATGTTAGTTGATTCTCAAGAAGAGGGAATCTTCCCTCCCTGCGATCTTAAAAGACTGATAACATATCTTGCGCTAACTCGTTATATAATGCCTTATATAGTTCAAGGTTTAAGTTATGTGGCTCTGTAGCTCTCCCTGAGGACAATGAATTAATTGCCACTGATAAATCTTCCACAGAGATAGGCAGATCAAGGGTGGCCCGATCCTCTGCATTAAGGCATCCCCCATCTACTACTCTTAGAACTTAATCTCCCAAAATTCAATTATCCATTTTCTCATATAATCCAGGTATTCTATACTACACCAACGTTTTTTATTGAAAGTTCAGTTAGCCTAAACCTGGAACCTCAACAGCCAGTTAGTGATGATCCCAGAGGACTCTGGGATGCCTCTCAATCACAGCATGACTACTGAGTGCTGTGGACATAAAAATGTAGTCTAACCCAGGTCCGGAGCTGTCGATTTCTCTCAAATGTCCACTGTAATATAATGTAATGTAAGGCTTACTTATAAAGCGCAACTGTCACCCAGCGGGTATCCTGGCGCTGTGATCTTTCATAACCTGAACACGAGAAACATTACATTTGAGCCAACTATATTGTTCTTGGGAAAAGATGAGTTTTCAGTCCCTTTTTGAAAGTGGAGAGATCTCCCGTACTCCGTAGAGAAAATGGAAGCGTATTCCACAGCCTAGATGCTGCGTATCCAAAGGAGCGACCACCCATCCGTATCCTCCGGATTTTAGGGACTGCCACTAGATAGGCTGAGGCAGACCGAAGAGTTCTAGAGGGAGTGTACCAAGAAAACATCTGTCGTAAGGAAGTCGGACCCAGATCATGAAGGGCCCGGAAGACCAGGCACAAAGCCTTAAATTCGACACGTCGGGGTATGGGCAGCCAATGAAGATCTTTAAGTGCCGCTGAGGAGGAGTCATAGCGTCTGCGAGAGAGTGCCGATTTTGCGGCAAAGTTCTGAACCCGCTGCAATTTGTCCATCAAGATGGCAGGGGCCCCCAGAAGCAGTGCATTGCAATAATCCAATCTACTTAAGATTATGCTCCGCACTACCTCTGGTCTGGCGTGGGTTGGGAGCAGTGGGAGGATCTTCCATAAGGTGCGCAGCAGCACCATGCAGGTGGACACAGTTTTATTTACAAAACTGTCAAGTTGAAGGTTAGATTCCATCATCACTCCCAGATTTCGAACAGATTCAGCCGCAGATACCGTGCCTTGACAGGCTAAAGGCCAGAAGTCTTGCGGAAGAGGACGCGGAATATGGTCTGCTGAGCAATGAAGCACCTCAGTTTTGGATCTGTTAAACTGTAAGGAGTTATTGCCCAGCCATTCCGCCGTACTGACCATGCAATGATGGAAAGACTCCTGTGATACTGCATTTTTACCCTCAAAAGAGAAGATAAGTTGCGTGTCATCGGCATAATTGGTGACTGTGATGCCAAATGATTTAATAAGCTTGATCAGGGGTCGGAGGTAAAGATTAAAAAGGATGGGACTGATGGCCGAGCCCTGTGGTACGCCTTGCTCAACCCTTTTGATGGAAGACTTAAAAGGGGGCAGTGCAACTACCTGATGTCTGTTGGCAAGGTACGAAGCCAGCCACTCCAGGGCCGAGCCCACCACCCCTACCTCCTCCAATCTCCTAATCAAGATGGCATGACTGACCGTATCGAACGCTGCCGACATGTCGAGCAGCACAAGAAATGCTGCTCGACCTTGGTCGGCACGCGAGCGAAGGTCATTCAACACAGTCACCAAGGCTGATTCTGTTCCATGGGCAGGTCTGAATCCGAACTGCGCCGAGTCCAGACAGTCATTAGTCTCCAAGAAACTGGACAGCTGTTTTGTGATCATTCTTTCCATGATCTTAATCAGAAAGGGGAGCAGTGAGATGGGTCGATAATTAACAGGGCATAAAGGGTCCAAAGATTCTTTTTTCAGCAATGGAGAGACTACCGCGAGCTTCCAGTTAGCCGGGACTTGGGCAGAACCCAAGTGTTGGGCCGTGATCTTTGACCACACGACAAGTGCCTAAAACACCATGGGTTTTCCCCCTGTATAAAGCTGAGGGCCATCTAGAATATTCACTTTCCCTAAGTGTATATTGAAATCTCTGCAGAAAGAGGAGCAGGTCAATTTTCTAATTCAATAGTCAAATACATCAGCTTCATCAGTGTTTGATCCATAAACTGAGCTCAGAATGAGTTGCCTTCCACCCGTACGACTTTCTACAATACCCACCTGCTTAGTTTATCAGTAGATTTCCGAAGTACAGTGCAACTAGATTTGTTAGCAAGAATGGCAACCCCTCTTTATGTTAAACCTTGAAGTGTACAGCCTAAGAGTGATAATCCAAGATTAGAAAGGAAATCCCTTACTCCAAGAGATATGAGTCTCCTGCAAACAGATGGTATAAGGTCTCATCAGCCTCAACGCCAATGCCAACCTGACTCACACAGACCCAAACTGTCAATCACACACCCACTCACAAACTCATGCAGTCAGTCATTCACCCACTCACCGACATCCACAGCCACTCATAAACCCATTCTCAAAGTTTACAGGTTACAATTAAGAAATAAAATATAAAAAACATAGAAATTCACTGAAAAAAGCAAAGGTTACAGGGACATTATAGTTAGGAAATACTTTTTAAACAAACAGAGAAATTCACTGAAAAAACCAAAGGTTACAGGGATGTCATGGTTAGGCTCTGACTTCACTCGTGCAATACCAGTGAAATTCAGCAGTTATATTTACATGAACTAACTATAACTTACACCCCCACAATGCACTGCTTATGACCTCACATATTATATGTCTCATAAGTTATAGGTTATAGGTAAGACCTAGTTTCCATAGGAAAAGCTTTTTTTGACTTGTCTATATCTTTGGTGCCGAATGACAAATCTTCACAAAATGGTGGTTCTTATTGTGCATGGAAAGTTTTGAGTTGTGGGGTGATCGATCAAGCGAAGGCCAAAAAAAGGGGGTCAAAAAAGTGCATTTCCTTTGTCAAGTCCCATGGAGAATTTGAACACGACCATAGCCCGAACAGCTGAACGGATTTCCACCAAATTTGTCAGAAATGTAACTTTAGGTCCATAAAGTGCCCTCTTTGTTATTTGGTGTAAAGCCATTCAGTAGTTTTGGAGCTATTAAAGAAAATGTGTATGTCTAGGATGCCACCCCTCCGCAAATCCTCCTGATCATGTGCAGACATCTGATTGGCTACCAAAACTTCAACAATGAAAAGTTGGCAGCCATCTCGGGACTTGGATTTAGCCGAACCCAAAGAAAAATGTAAAAAAAGAGAGGGGGGCAGGGTAGGAATACCTTGACACCCTAGGCCCGGTGCTGGGTTCTGACTGGGTCTGTGATTGGCGTGATGGGGCTGTAAGTGGCTGTGTGGGTCTGTGAGTGCCTGTGTGAGTGCCTATGTGTGTCTGTGAACGTGTGAGTGGTACTATGGGTCTGTGAGTGGGTGTGTAAGTGTGCCTGTGTGTGTGTCTGTAAGTGCATGTGTGGGTCTATGGGTGCCCGTATAGGTCTGTGAGTGTCATGTGTGAGCGCCTGTGTAGGTCTATGAGTCGGTGTGTTAGTGCCTTCATGGGTCTGTGAGTGGGTGTGTGAGTGCCTTTATAGGTCTATGAGTGGGTGTGTTGGAGCCTGTGTGGGTCTGAGACTGGGTATGTGAGTGGGACTATAGGTCGGTGAGTGTGTGTGGCTGTGTGGGTCTATGAGTAACTGAAAACCAAATTTGCATATATAGAGACGTGGACCCTCTGCAGACCCCCTCACAGGGAATTCACAGATTTATGTGCCAAAGCAAAGTCTTGATTGTCTGGTTGCACTTTCACAGAAAAGTTGCGACCGCCATTTTATATATCAGGAAACTGTCCCCGGGGCTGAAAAGTTACTTGCTTTCCTGACCCCTTGTGTATGTTATACATTTGGGTAAAGCATTTTTAATGGGTAGTAAAATGCCAGAAGCCTTTTTGTTTACCAAAGGCAACATCCATGGACCTGTCGCAGGCCCCAGTGCACCCCCATGTAAATTTGCAACAGATCCTTGGGTTCTACCACAAATGAAAAAAATATATATACTCTCACACCTACTCTAACACCCAATCATAGACTCTCACTCTGACACCCATACAGACTACAGACACTCTGATATCACCTTACACACTTAGAAAGATACTGTACCACTTACTCTTATGTTCATACAAACACTGTCACACCTACTCACCCACACAGACAGACACTCTCACACCCAGTGTGCTGCTCATACAAACACTTTCACACTCTCTCACACACCTTTACAGGCACACCCACTCTGACATCCATACAGACACGATCATACCCTCTCACATGCCCAGAAAGACATTCACACACCCACTCTAATGCTGATACAAACACTCTTACACCCATTCTCACACACAGAAAACACTTTCACACGTAGAAATACACACACAGACAGACACTGTCACACCCACTGTGATTACCATACAGGCACTATCATACCCACTCACACACACAGACACTCTCACACCTAGTCACACACATAGCTGTCACACCCACAGTGATGTCCACACAGATACTTTCATACCTTTTCACACATCTATGCAGTCACTCTAACACCTACTTTGATACTCTCACACCCACTCTCACACAGAGACAGACACTATTGTACCCAGTTACAAACACAGACAGATACTGTCATACCTACTGTAACACCCAGACAGACACTCTAGCGCCCACTCTCACACACACAGTCAGATACTCTCACACCCAGCATGATGCTCATGCAAACACTCTAACCCCCCTCACACATACAGATAAACACTCTCATACCCAATCAACCACTCATACAGACATTTCCACACCCTGTCTGACTTCCATACAGGTGAGCTCATACCCTCTCACGTACCCAGAAAGATACTCTCAACCCACTCTGACGCTCATATAAACACTCTGATATCCCGTCTCACACAAACAGACACTGTTATACACACACTGTCACACCCACTCTGATACCCGTACAGACACTGTGACACCTACTCACAACACAGAAAGACACTCTCACACTCACTCACACACCTATACCGACACTTCCTCACATATTCTGACATTCATACAGAAACTCTGATATCCTCTCACATACCCTGACAGACACTTTCACATCCAGTCTGATGCTCAGACAAATACTCTCACACAGACAGACAGTCTCATACCCAGTCACACACAGACACTTTCACGCCCACTCATACACCTATACAGACAATACCAGACCTATTCTGAAGTCCATACAGACACTCTCATACCCTCTCACATACCTAGACAGCCACTCTCATATCCAGCCTGATGCTCAGACAAACACTCTCACACAGCCAGTCTTACACCCAGTCATACACATAGACACTTTCACACCCACTCTGGCATCCATACAGACACTCTTACTACTCACAAAGACATATAGACTCTTACACGCCCACTCTGAAGTCTGTACAGACATTCTCCTGCCCACTCATACACCCGTACAGAGACTCACACCCACTCACAGACCCATGCAGCCACTCATACACCCACTCACAGACCCATACAGCCACTCTCCCATTTACACACAGAACCATATAACCACTCACACACCTACTCACACACCTACACAGTCACTCACAAACTCACAAAAACACTCACAAACCCACTCACAGACCCATACAGCCACTAATACACCCACTCACCAACCGATACAGCCTCTCATATACCCACTCTCAAAAGCTAAAGGTTACAGTTAGGAAAATAAAATGTTAAAACGTTCATAATTAACTAAAAATAAGAAAGGTTACAGGGATGTTACAGGCAGGAAATACCACCAAAAAGCAATAAAAGTTAACTAAAAAAAGCAAAAGGTTACAGGGACATTAAAGTTAGGATATACAATTTTGAAAAATTGAAATTCACAGAAAAAAACCCACAGGTTATAGGGACGTTATAGTTAGGCTTAGATTTCGCTCATACAAAACCATAGACATTCAACAGTTATAGTTACCTGAACTAACTATAACTTCCACCAACGCAATGCAATGGTTATGACCTCACATATTGCATCACTCATGACATGGTCACTGATGACATCTCAAATTACATCACTGATGACATCATTGATGAAATCAAAACATCTGAGACTTTAAGATAGATACTAAGCCACTGCATACATTAAATTACTATTCGTTCTTTACCTACAATTAAGTGATACTCTGAGTGGCTGCATGACTGATTGTATCAGTTTGTGAGTGGATGAGTGAGTGGCTATATGGTTATGTGAGTGGCTAAATGATTCTGTCAGCTGGTTTGTGAGTGGCTAAATAGGTCTGTATGTGGGTATGTGAGTAGCTGTATGGGTCTGTTAATGAGTTTGTGAGTGGTTTTCAGGGTGTGTAAGCAGCTGTGTGAGTGGTTGTATGGATGTATGAGTGAACGTGTGAGTGGTTGTATGGGTGTGTGTGGTTGTATGGTTAGGATAGAGGTTGTATCAGTGCAAGAGTAGGTTTCTGAGTGGCTGTGTGGGTGTGTGAGTGGTTGTATGGGTGAATGAGTGGTTGTATGGGTGTGTGAGTGGTTGTGAGTGTGTCAGTGGTTGCAAGGATATGGGATTGGGTGTCTGAGTATTTATGTGAGTGTGTGTGTGGTTATATGGTTCTGTAAATGTGTGTGTGACTTGTTGTTTAGATATGTGAATGTGTGTGTGAGTGGTTGTATGGATCTGTGAGTGGTTATGTGACTGACTGAGAAGTTGTGTGAGTGGGTATGTAAGTGGTTTCATGGATGTATGATTGAGTGTGTGAGTGATTGTATGGTGGGTATTATGTCATCAGTAAAGTAATTTGAGATGTCATCAGTGATGTCATCAGTGATGTCACTGACCATGTCATGAGTGATGTAATATGTAAGGTCATAAGCAGTGCATTGCAGGGGCATACGTTATAGTTAACTCAGATAACTATAACTGCTGAATTGTAATGGTTTTTTATGAGTGAAATTTGAGCCTAACTATAACATCCTTGTAACCGTTGTGTTATTGAAAACAAGTGAAATTCAGCAGTTTAAGTTACCTGAACTAATGATAACTTATGCCCCCACATTGTACTACTTATGACCTCACATATTACATCACACATATTACATCATACATGGCATGGTCAGTGACATCACTCATGACACCGCTAATGACATCTGAAATTATATAATTGATGACAACATCTACACAATCACTCACACATCTACTCCCACACTACTACTCATATACCCATTTGCATACCCATACAACTATACACATACCCACTCACTGATCCATAGAGCCACTTGCACACCTACACACTTACTTCCCATATACCTACTCAGTCAGCTACTTACTCACCCATCCAGTCACTCACACAACCATTCACTCACCCATATACCTTCTCACATGCCCACTCATTCACTCATATACCCACTCACAAACCCAGAAACTCACCCTTACAGCGTCTAAACAGAGCCACTCACTCACCCATGCAACCACTCAAAGACCTGCTCACACACCCATATAATCACTCCATTCACATGTGTACTCACTCACCCATACAACCACTCACATAGATACTCACTCCAACATAGCGCTCACACAACCAATCAGTTAGCCAAACACCCACTCAAACAGCCATGCAGTCACCCATAGAGACACATACACACACAGTCACTCACATAGCCACTTAGTCACCGAGACAGTCACTCACTTATCCCATCAAAGACCCATTCAGCCACTTACACAGTCACTCACTCACCCATACAGCCACTTATATATCCACTCACTCACCAATACAGACACTCTTATACCCACAAATGTATCCATAGGGCCACTCACACATCCATTCACTCACCCATACAGCCACTCATTCAGCTACCCACTCACCCATAAGGACACTCACACACCCATTCACTCACCAATACAGACACTCACACAGTCACTATTACACACATACAGTTTCTCATCCATTTATTCACCCATAAAGGTACTCACACACCCAATTATTCACCCATACAGCCACTCACGTACCCATTCACACACCTAAATAGCCATTCAGACATCCACTCATACTTGGATTCATACACTCACATAGCCATTCATATAATATATGCTAGTAATATTATCACTCTTTAGTAGTACACAAAGTATAGTAATTTAATTTAACTTATGTAGTAGTAAGACTCTATTTGATGATTAGTTAAAACCTTTGTAACTGAAGATGATGCCATCAAGTCACAATATGCACATTTCATAGTTTCTTTAAAATACAGCAGAAAATATAAACAAGCATTGGCATAGCCAATGGGTCTCGCTGAAGGGGCCTTATAAGTATTTACTCATGCAGCATAATTCTGAGACACAGCAGTGGCTGAGGGCAGTAGAGTGGTGGAAAACACTACAGTGATGCCTCAATGTGTGAGGCAGTGGGATTATTTATGCACAATTATGGTGCACCCCAGTGGCCGAGGGCAGTAGTATGGTGATGGGCAGTTCAAAGATTCCTGCAGGACTGTGTGATGGCAGTGAGCTGGTGTACGGACAATGAATGTATATGGCATTGGCTTCAGGATGTTGGGGGACGCTGATGGTGTGTAGTAGTGGTATACATGCACAGAAGGGGATGTGCCCACTAGAGTAGTGCATGGCACTGGTGCATAGTAATGGTAGAGGCCAATAAAATGAGGCATGAGCTTAGCAGTGGCTGCGAGCAGTAGGCTGGTGTGGAGCTCTGAAATTATGCCGGAAGGCGAGCTCCACTTGGATGGTTAGGTTAGTAATTGATTGTAGTAGAGTCTTGAGTAACTCTGGAATTGTGCATGGCTGAGTTAAGTCGGATGGTATATAGTCCCAAGATGGTGCTTAAAGGTGGTGAAGGGCTATAGGATAGTTGTTAACTCTGGAGTTGGCAGAGGGTGGCACGTTGGTGTTTGACACCTGGTAGGGTTGATTCATGCCTGCGGCAGTGGGTAGTAGGACTTTGTGTGGTGCTTGAAAGTAAATACAAATATTTCTGGGCATTAAGGTTGGAGTTTGACACGGATTGATGCATGGGAGTGGCACAGGGCTGTGTGGTACTGTGGAAAAGTAAATTTTGCCATGTTATATGTGCCTACGTGTTCCCCCTCTTATGCTATATGTGCATGATCGATATGCATGTATTCCCCTCTGATCGATTAAAGACGCAATTACAGTTGTGTCCATCTCTAGTATGCCAGTTTCCAGTCTTCGTGAAAACAACGAATATCGGGCCTATGTAAACCTGCGTTGCCACATTTTACAGTGTGCACGTTAATTCATTGAATTGTCCCCGTTTCTAGGCCTCAAAAGGGCCCGGACTCAGATTCAGCTCCTGTCTCCTGAACCCTCTCCGAGGAGCGATACAGCCCCCACCTGTATCCCTGACCCTTAGCTTACTTCTTGCCACGCAGTGCCCGGCCCGGCCTGGCTCTGCCTCCCAGTCTGCCAAGAATATGTTATGTTTCTAGTTATCAGTTCAGCCCTCCTTCTCTGCATTCCTAAGCTACTGAATCGCATCAATAGTTTCCGTCATAGTCTAGCCTTTACGTCTCCATGCAAGAGAAATACTGTATTAATATTCATAGAATATTCCTCGCACACACAATACATATAAAATTATGCACGCACCAGTCTTAGTGTCCATTAGCCTTTGCCCTGATAACTTTTGGATTCTATCAACATGTACTCTAAACACCAGATACTAGATATGCCTTGGGTACATGTCGCTCTGACACTCCAGACTTTAGTCTCCTCTTCTAGCGCAGAAGTCATAGCCCCCAGTTCTCCCTGGTAAACACGTCATTGCCCATTTGCGCGCACCACTAGGTTAGAGGTCCCAGCTGCTTAGGTAGCCCCCTCCATGTTTCCGCCCCGTTTATGACATATTCTGTTACGTTTACATCACATGTCTATGTATACGCCCTGTACACGCCTTCTTGTTACTTCATTTTGTCCTTATCTTTCGCGACTGTTACGAGTCACGCCTACTGCTACGCCTACTGTATTGAATGTAATGCAATTGTTTTGATATATATACTGTGAACTGTTACTAAAAGTTGTCCAAGCCTAGAGCTCCGATTCCCAGATCCTGCCCCCGGCAGCTGCCATCCTATTCCCGTACAGGCTGTCCTGTTCCTGTCCTTTATGCCTGGTTAAAGCCTGTAAACTCCAGCTACCTCGAATCTTGACTCTTATTTATTGAGCTACCTGTTTATTGATTATTCTGAAAAATAGATCCGGTAATAAATTATTTATTTACCAAATGATGGCGCCCGAATAGGGACTTGCCCTTTCCCCACGTGCCGGAGAAGCCACGCAGGCCCCCTGATCCTCTGCAGCCGTGACGGAACCATACCGTGCACGTGCAGATATTTCTGCTTCAAGTATCCCTCAGGCCCACGGAGGAGACGGAGGTTGCGGTCCAGCATCCAGACGAGGCGGTGGAGGAACGCGGCGAGTCCCGACCAGAGCCCAAGCCGAGAGTCCAAGGTCCGAGGTATCCGGAGGCCCACCTGTAACTGAAGTCCGAAGTTCGTAGTCCGTCGTCGTAGCAGTCCAGTCCAGTCCGAGGCCTTCCGTTCTTGCTGCCCGGTGAGTACCGTTGCTGGGGTAGTATCTAGACAGGGTCAAAAGTAATTTGTCTCTGGTCCGTGGGTTTGGGTACACAGATCCAACACGAAGTGTCCACCTAGGTGGATGCGGGTCCTGACGTGTCTCTTTATGGGACCGGTAAGTTTCGTACTGTTTTAGCAGTGCATCTAGTAAATTCTAGTAAGTTCTGTTCTCGAGAAATTCATGTGTTCTGTTCTCAGTATACCAGGTAGTATTTTGTCCGAACTGTTATTCTAAATGTTATTTCATGTGTTTTCAATGTCGTGGTATGAGTGATTCGTTTTTCAGTTATTATTGTGTTTATTGTGTATTGTATTGTGTCCAGACTCCAGCCTAAATTATGCCTTTGTTCTCGAAATTACGTCAGTTAAGAACCAGAAAAGGTCTGCTAGAAGAAGCAGTTCCTGTCCCGCCTAGGGACAGTCCAGGTCATTTTATGTATCATAAGCATGGCATAAGTGCCATATTATATCTAGACTTATGGGTGGAGTACACCAAGGAATTAGAAGAGAAATATAGATGGCCCATGTCAGGTACATGGGATGCCGAGTGTATCATGCGAGTAGAAGAAGCATTATGGAAAAAGAAAGCCAGACAGTCCCAGAAAGATGCCATTGAGTTATGGCGCAAAGAATCTCATAAAAGAACTGAAAAAGAAATCAGAAAGTCAGAATTAAGTAGAGAATCCTCAGAAAGAACCCAAGAAAGGGAATTAATCGAAGTAGGTGAACGAATTAAAGCCGAACAGTCAGACAGACAGAGAAATGCCCTCATTAAGGGTATGTATCCTCTTCTTGCCGAGGGCTTGCCGAAAGCAACCCCGGAAGCACCATGTAATTTTCAGCCACCATTAGTTCCGATTAAGCTACGTCACAAACCGACCGCAGCTGATATTTTTCTCTCGTCCTATTTGGACGACACAGTCCCAGAATATGCAAATACTGTTCCGCCAGCTCCCGTAAATAATGTAATTCCTGTTCCTCCAGCCACCGGGGCACCCGTTGCAGCACCTGTTACGGTACCCCCGGTCCAGCCCACAGTACAAGTACCCGCTGCATCAGTCACTCTACCAGCACGTACAGTACCCACCGACGATTCTAGTTTAGGAGCCGCGGGGGGGGGGAAGTCCTCCTTGTACCCCGCCGCAACACAGACGTGTGACATTACTCGAGCTACATGCCCGAGCGTTACAGCGTTCGCCCAAACATCAGTCAGTTGCAGATATCAAGCGAGCTCTTACCGAATGCCGTTATGATCCAGTCCCAGGCGATGATGATATGGTCCTGTATTCATTGCGCGTAAGACGGGTGACCGAATACTTGGACACCCTACCTAATATGAAAGAATATCTAGACAGAATATATCGTTTCATCCGTACAGGAGTAGATCCAGAAAGTATTGGCGAAGCCATGTCTCAAAGGAAAGCTGAGACTCAGCTCATGCTTTTAAAGTTTCTAATTAATTGTTTAATAAGGGAACAAGATTATCCAACTAAAGATTCGACCGAAATGAAAGTCCTGACAAGATGGAGTGATCATATAGCCGAGGGAAGACACAAGACACAGAACTGTATAGACAGTATGTATAGGAAGATCCGTAGGGAAATAATAAAGTTACACGAGAAACGAAAAGCAGCACAAGTAAGTGAGAAAGAAGACAACTCTTCTACTGAAGAGGTAGACGACGAGAATCCCACCAGAATAGCGTATGTAGGTAGTACTAGACTTCCCGACCGACATTCACGCCTAGATCACAAGAAAGTTTTTCCTCTTCCAGCACCAGAACAAGGTTCTCTTGAGCAAGTATTTCAAGCTACCGATCACATTCTGAAATCACGAATCGGTTATAGTGAACTTAGTACCATACATGAACAAGAACTAGCCCGATCAGCAGTCCGATGGATTACTGATTCGACCACTTTTCCAGACGAAATAGTGGCACAAATGTTTCTGAAACTGCCCCCAGCCGAGCAGCGACTGGTGGGTATGTATATGATCCAGCACCTCATTACACTGTATGAGGGACAACATTCTGATCCAGGTCCGTTACATGATGTTCTGAACGAGTTACTCCAGTATAGATGGAGAGGTCTAGGTACCGATTTAATTAGTGTCATTTTAGAACAGCGCCACAAATATAGAACGTTTTTGAATCCGCATTTTGTTCACGTCTCACCTCCAGAAAGTAAACCATTTTACATAGATAGACAGCATCCGTTACGAGAAGTACACCCAGTTAGGACAGCGGGTGGTGAAATGCAACGAGTATTTGTTTACACCCCTATCACTAAGATGGAACTCCTAGAGATGAAAAAGTTAATTCCCTGTCACGACAAAGATCCAGCAGGGTTCCATCGAGAATTAAAAGACATGCTCCGTATGGGAGAATACACGTATCCAGATATCATTAAAATGTTAAAGGTCCTGTTGCCCGCAGGGGTATATGAAAAACTCAAGGAAAAAGAATGGGAGGTGGGAGAGAAAAAGATTGATTGGACAGCTCTAGAAGCTGAAGATAAAATACGAGTACCAGGTACTGGTCTTGGGGACAAATGTAAAGAATTGCCCGAGTTATTGATACAAGTTTTGCCAAGGTTACTAGCCACGAAAAAGGAAGATTGGGATGCAATCTCAGCATGTAAACAGAAACAGGATGAAGACACTAGTGATTTTTATTCTAGATTTGAAAAATGTTTTATTATTAACAGTGGTTTGAAGACAAGTAGCGAGTCGTACCCTCATCTTTTTGTTACTAAATTAGTCGAGAATTCAAGTCCACAAGTTAAAAATCGAGTTTTGAAAGTCGAAAGTACCTGGCAAGCTAGTACCCCGTCACAAATGCTTCAAATGCTCCAGTATCACCAGAACAGAATCAGGGAAGAGCAAGAACACGAAAGGAGACGTATGAAAGACACGAAAATGAAAGTACTAGTTGCACAATCTGTTCCACAAGACAGTCAGAAGAGGGGTCCGAATCAAGTCAGTCATCCTGCAGCTCCCGTTAAAGGGACTTGCAATTACTGTAAACAGCCAGGTCATTTTATAAACGAGTGTGCAGTTCTGAAACACAACATAGCTACTGGTAAGACTAAAGAAAGACCACGTCCGCCTAGACAAGAACAAGTTTCACAGACTTCTCAGTCACCACAGAATGCACAACAGACAGTTCCAGCACCGCAGCCAATCGCTGCAACACAGCATGTTACACAGCAAATGTACCAGTATGCTCAGTCAGAGTATCCAGAGTATCAACAGTATTCATGAAACAGCCTAGAGAGGGAGGTAGGCTTGCCTCTCATCGAGATACCTGTAGATCAAGAGGGTCCCTATGTACACAGTCAAGTATTAGGGAAAGACAGAAAGTTTCTGATTGATACAGGGGCAAGTAGGACTACTATCAGTCATGACGAGGTTCCAGGGGCTCCGCTCTCAGGCTCTAAAAATGTTTCCCTTGGATTTTCAGGAAAGCCTATTGTTAATGAAATTTCAAAACCAGTTTCCCTAGAAGTTGGTCCATTGTCCCGAACTACTGATTTGTTACTTACGAAGTCATGTTCAGAAAATTTGTTAGGTATTAAAACGTTAAAAGAATTAGGTGCAGTTATTTGCTGCTCCCCAGAAGGAGTCCGTTTGTTTTTGAGAGACTTTAAAGGTCACTATGTATTACGTGATTTTGATCCAAGACTACTGAATGTACCGCAGCATTTATGGGCGCAAGGTCCAACTGATGTTGGTTGTATGCACATCACACCCCATCGTGTGACTCTCAAACAAGGTATAGTTTTGCCACGAATCAGACAGTACAGATTGCCACCTGAGGCTGTAGCAGCCTTATCCAAAATTATTGACGAGCTTATTGCTCAAGGAGTGGTTGTAGAAACTGACTCCAATGTATGTAATTCTCCTATCATTCCAGTCATGAAACGTACGGATCCAAATGCACCTCCAGTATATCGATTAGTGATTGACCTTCGAGAACTTAATAAATGTATCATACCCCAGTATCCAGTAGTCCCAGATATTTCATCCCTATTGACAGCTATTGATTCTGAAGCTACATTTTTTACTGTCATCGACCTCAAGAATGCATTTTTCAGTGTCCCCATTCATCCAGACAGCCAGTACCTTTTTGGTTTTTGTTTAAATGGAAGGAGCTATAAATTCACACGAGCTCCTCAAGGTTTCACAGAAAGTCCTAGTATTTACAGTCAAGCACTTAAGAGACAACTAGACAATATTCACATGCCAACTGACACTGCCCTGCTCCAGTATGTCGATGATCTACTGATCACAGCCCGTTCTGAAAGTGACTGCGAGCGTGCGTCACTTACAGTCCTGTATTTCCTAGCCGAGCAGGGGCACAAGGTGTCCCCTTCCAAATTACAATTCTGTGTCCAGCAAGTGATCTACTTAGGCCACTTACTGTCCAAGTGGGGGAGGCAGTTGACACCAGACCGTATCCAGTTAATAGCGAGTCTTCCACAGCCCAAGACACAGAAGGAGGTACGTGCTTTTATTGGCCTCACTTCTTATTGCAGACAATGGATTCCTCAGTATGCATTTCTAGCCAAGCCACTGATACAGTTAACGACACAGGAGGCAGCCGTATCGACTGTCCTCCCTTGGACCCAGGAACATACACTTGTATTCAATGAATTAAAGAAAGCCTTATGCCAAGCACCTGTTCTAGCAACACCGAACTACAGTAAGCCTTTTACACTCTTTGTCACAGAACGTGATGGTACTGCATTATCTGTTCTCACACAAGATCAAGCAGGACAGTACAAGCCCTGTGCTTATTTTTCGAGCACATTAGATCCAGTAGCCCAGGCTCTGCCTGCGTGCCTCAAGTCAGTTGCAGCCACAGCTCTAGCAATCAGACAAAGTGATTCCATAGTGTTAGGACACTCCCTGACAGTACAAGTTCCACACTCCGTGGAAGTTCTTTTAAACCGAACCCAGACTCAACACTTGACCATTGCACGTTTAACAGGTTATGAACTGACACTGTTCCAGCCACACATAGAAATCAGACGCTGCAACGTTCTAAATCCTGCTACACTGTTACCGTCAGTTACTTCAAATCCTGCCACACATGACTGTGTGGAAGTTGTTAACACTATGACTAAGCCAAGACAAGACCTGACAGACATTGCATTACCTAATCCCGACCTGACACTTTATGTGGATGGTTCATGTATGAGAACTAGTACAGGAGAACTAGTAGCCGCGTATGCAGTGACTACTGAAACTGAAGTTATAGAAACACACCGTATTGACATCCTGTCTGCTCAAGCAGCAGAGCTAGTCGCTCTGACCCAAGCCTGCATACGTGCTAAGAACCTGAAAGTAAACATATATACAGATTCACGTTACGCATTCGGAGTCGTACACGACTTTGGAGTGCTCTGGCAGGAGAGAGGTTTCATGACTTCTCATGGAACCAAGATTCAGCATGGTCTCCTCATTCAAGCTCTGTTAGACGCAATACATTTACCGACAGCTATAGCTATCATGAAGTGCAAGGCACATACGAAAGTTACTGACATCATTTCCCAAGGTAACGATCTAGCAGATCGAACAGCCAAGCTTACAGCTCAGACACCAGACATTCCAGTTAACAAGACACAGACATCCATTCCAGAACAGACTACTTGTATGACAGTTAAGGACCCTACACAAGATGTCTTAGACATACAGTTACATGCTACTCCCGAGGAAATCAAGAAATGGTCCGAACAAGGAGGGGTCCAGACAGATCAAGGATGGTTGACGAAGGGAAAAGCCACATGGTTTCTCCCCGACTCTATGGTTCAAGTCATTATTAATACCGCACATAGTCCAGCACATCTAGGAGAAAAAGCCATGTTAGACAGTATACAGAACCTTTGGTTCAACAAGCACTTACGAGCTGCAGCCAAGCAGAAAGTCCGTACTTGTATGATATGTTGCCAGTTCAATCCAGGTAAAAGTGTCCCGGTGGAACAAGGTGGATTCCAACCTCCTGACCACCCTTTTGAAGTCCTCCAGATGGATTATATTCAGATGGAGCGATGTCGAGGTTTCAAGTATGTCCTCGTAGTTGTATGCGCTTTGTCCAGGTGGACAGAAGCATATCCAGTTCCAGATTACACAGCAGCGACCACTGCCAGGCAGTTGGTCCGTGAATTCTTTCCCCGCTATGGACTCCCTAGGGTCGTGTATTCTGATAACGGCCAGCCATTCTCATCTGAGCTTATGAAACATGTTTCCCTTCTGTTAGGATACCAGTGGAAGTTCCATTGTGTGCGCCATCCTGAAGCAGCCGGTCTCGTAGAGAGACATAACCAGACCCTGAAAATCCGTATTGCTAAGACATGTAAAGAGAAAGGTGTAGACTGGCTAGTTGCCCTGCCAGTTGCTTTATTCTTCATGAGGATGGTTGCACATTCCAGATCAGGTCTGTCCCCTTATGAGGTCGTATTCGGCCACCCCCCAAACATGAGGGGTACACCTAGACCCCGCAGTATTACAGATGTTTCCAGTAATATGTTGACAGATTACCTAGCTTCCTTGATGTCTGCCCTACACTCTTGTCGTTCCCAGGTTGCCGCTGCATTTCCAGACAATACTGAAGTGAAACCGCATGAGGTCATTCCAGGCGACCTTGTCCTTGTAAGGAACTTTGATCGTTCAAGTCCGCTGGAGCCTCGTTGGAAACAGCCGCGACTTGTCCTCCTGACCACCCGCACGGCCGTGAAGTTGGAAGGCCGCAAGGGGTGGGTCCATCTGTCCCATATAAAGAAGTTTCATGGAGTTCGAAAAAAGACATTTTCTAAGGACTGTTCCATTTCTAAAGACTGCCTGAAACCAGACTTTGATCTGAATCCTGAACTGAAAGTTCCTCTGTTAGAGAAAACTCCGCAACAGGAGTATAAGTTAAAGCTCCGGTCTAGTAAAATAAGTCAGCCAGTTTAATTGTCTAAGTCCCTCTCGGGTGAAACGGTTAGACAGGTCTCTGACATGTATGAGATAGACCCCCACAGTGAGAGAGTTAGTCAAAACTCTATACGATGTATCATTGTTCTAAGTTTCTTATTGTTTTTAAGTTTAATGATTACCTGCACAAGTTATGCATTACATTTATGTTTTCCAAGTTCACATGTAAATAAGTTTCCTAATGCTACAGTAGAGCACGCATTTAGTGATCTGCCTCCTCACGAGCTATCCTATCGTCTTGCTATGCGAAATAATACATTTATCAGAATGTTACACTATTCACACCAGACCAGCAATGCTACTAATTGTTGGGTGTGTGGTCGACTCCCCCCTTTCCAGACACCGAAGGGAGTTCTGCCACTCTTTCCTTATCCATTTTCACATAATGGTTTGTGTGGAGCATGGTCCACGTTAACGTCATCCTCCAATGATATGTCCCTTCTAAATAGAACATGTTTTCCAGACAAGCAAGGTTTCCCCCATAGAACAGGGTTAGATCTAGAAAATGAAGTATATGATTTAGGTAATTATTCTTCGAATTTTATGGTCCTGAATGTTCAGTCTGATACTACTCCAGATTTACCTGCTATTTCAGTACTACCAGTCAAAGGCGAATTATGTGTCAGAAAGAATGGTTCCGCACATGTAGGACATAGTGATTGTACTACTACTGTCGAGTATAGTGACAGTGGGAAATCTATTTTTAAAGCTTCACGTCATTCTTATTTTGTTTGTGGTCAGACCGCATATGTTCGTCTGCCCCTCGATTGGGAGGGAACATGTTACATTGCCTTCCTACTGCCACCAGTTTTTCTAGCCCCATCTGATTATCACAGAAACACGCATCTAGTACACGTCAGACCTAGAAGGGAGATCGAGTCCCCAATTGTCGATCAAACTGAAACTACTCTAGAACAGTATACAGATTTCAATAAAGGTTTCTTCTTCTTTATAGGACCTGTCCAGAATAGTAAGTTGATCCGTAGGTTAACCAGAACCTTGAAGCAGTAGTGAATGAGACTACTTCTGCTCTAGGTAACTTAACTGAAGAGCAATCTGCTATGAGATTTGTCGTGCTCCAAAATCGTCTCGTTCTTGACGTCATACTGGCCGATAGAGGAGGAGCATGTAGAGTCATCGGATCTAGTTGCTGCATTTTCATTCCTAATAACGCGCCGTCTGTTTATTCAGCTATAACCAGACTTCATAAAATTGCCCATCAGTTACACCAGAATCCAGGCACCTGGACATGGTCCGGTTGGTTCTGGAGTATTATATCTGCCTGGGGATGGAGAGTATTGTCATTCCTAGGTATTGCAGTAATGATCATATTCAGTTGCTGCCTCTGTATACAATGTGGCCCTGCGATTTGCGGCATGTGTGCTACCTCTTGTATTCCTAGTCCTAGATCCCGCTCCAAGACAATTCGAGACGAGCAAATGATGCTATATGAAATGATAGATGGTATCATGAATATAGATGTTTCCTGATGGAAACGTAGGGCACAAGGAGGGAATGTGGAAAAGTAAATTTTGCCATGTTATATGTGCCTACGTGTTCCCCATCTTATGCTATATGTGCATGATCGATATGCATGTATTCCCCTCTGATCGATTAAAGACGCAATTACAGTTGTGTCCATCTCTAGTATGCCAGTTTCCAGTCTTCGTGAAAACAACGAATATCGGGCCTATGTAAACCTGCGTTGCCACATTTTACAGTGTGCACGTTAATTCATTGAATTGTCCCCGTTTCTAGGCCTCAAAAGGGCCCGGACTCAGATTCAGCTCCTGTCTCCTGAACCCTCTCCGAGGAGCGATACAGCCCCCACCTGTATCCCTGACCCTTAGCTTACTTCTTGCCACGCAGTGCCCGGCCCGGCCTGGCTCTGCCTCCCAGTCTGCCAAGAATATGTTATGTTTCTAGTTATCAGTTCAGCCCTCCTTCTCTGCATTCCTAAGCTACTGAATCGCATCAATAGTTTCCGTCATAGTCTAGCCTTTACGTCTCCATGCAAGAGAAATACTGTATTAATATTCATAGAATATTCCTCGCACACACAATACATATAAAATTATGCACGCACCAGTCTTAGTGTCCATTAGCCTTTGCCCTGATAACTTTTGGATTCTATCAACATGTACTCTAAACACCAGATACTAGATATGCCTTGGGTACATGTCGCTCTGACACTCCAGACTTTAGTCTCCTTTCTAGCGCAGAAGTCATAGCCCCCAGTTCTCCCTGGTAAACACGTCATTGCCCATTTGCGCGCACCACTAGGTTAGAGGTCCCAGCTGCTTAGGTAGCCCCCTCCATGTTTCCGCCCCGTTTATGACATATTCTGTTACGTTTACATCACATGTCTATGTATACGCCCTGTACACGCCTTCTTGTTACTTCATTTTGTCCTTATCTTTCGCGACTGTTACGAGTCACGCCTACTGCTACGCCTACTGTATTGAATGTAATGCAATTGTTTTGATATATATACTGTGAACTGTTACCAAAAGTTGTCCAAGCCTAGAGCTCCGATTCCCAGATCCTGCCCCCGGCAGCTGCCATCCTATTCCCGTACAGGCTGTCCTGTTCCTGTCCTTTATGCCTGATTAAAGCCTGTAAACTCCAGCTACCTCGAATCTTGACTCTTATTTATTGAGCTACCTGTTTATTGATTATTCTGAAAAATAGATCCGGTAATAAATTATTTATTTACCACAGTACTACAGTGGGGGGCTTGCCAGTGGCTGAGGGCAGTAGGTTGGTGTTTAGCACAGGGTGGTTAGTGCCACTCCCTGGGTCTGGGCAGTATAATGATTCTGATAAGGAATGCTAGTGGCCAAGGGCAGTAGAAAAGTGTGTGGCACTCAGAATTAAAATCCTGTGACAGAGGGCATTAAGGTTGGTGATTTGCCAATGGGTAAGGATATTAAATAGTGTTTCTGGAAAAGGGTCTGCTCCTGTGGAGACGACTCCCGACAGTGATGTTCTGTTGGAGCTGTAAAAAACGAAACCCGCATTACTAAAGAGGCACCAATAGTATATTTTACTCTAGCCGTTATTGAGCCAATGTAAGACATGGGGTAGGATTTCATGGAGGCTTAATTGACCAATGAAGTCACAAAATATTCTGTCTCTTTACCAGGTGTTTGTCTAGTTATTTTAGTTTAATCTACAACACAAATGAACTTACCGTTTGATGTGACAGCTAAAAAACATGTTTGCCTAAAGACCTGCTGTTCGCAATGAACAAAGCTATGCTCATCTAGCCTGAATGCTGGAACACCATAACTATTAGTGTGATAAAAAAGGCAAAAAAGCATGATTCTGCTCTTTTGCCCTTATTATCACACTATAACTGTTCCTGAAGTCTGATACATACTATATTGAACTAATTTACAAATGTCACACCCAGGATATCAGCTGGACAGCTATTGCTGCATTTACCAATATGTTGGTGAAGAAATTCAAGGTGCTATTTGCTAAATTCACCCGGAGGTCTAATTTCATATTCGGACTGTAAAGCAACAATTTGTTTTTAAAAACTTGGCCTCTGGAATATAGTAAAAACTGATAAGACTAAATCATTGACATTCTTAATAAAAAATAATGTTATTGCAGAAAGAAAAAGGGTGACATAACCGGTAAGAATGTGTTCTAAACAAAGCAGCAGAGCAGGGATAGAAGCATGTTAATCAGATTAACGGAGGCTCCCTTTGGGGTATTTCCTGATAATTATCTTTGTCAATATTCAATCTCTGTCGAATGAGGTTCTTATGAAGCCACGCATCATTATTTCAATCTAACAAAAGAGCTTCAAGATCAGACTATTAGTTAATGTAGATGCAATACCGAGTGCCCCAAAATCTGATCGTTCTAGTGGTGTGAGGAACATCAGCATTTTGCTCCAAAGAACATACTGTCAACAGTGATACCAGATAGTGACCTTGTCTGGTTGCCATGAGCAATTTAGGTGGGAGTGGCACCTCTGAGAAGCAGCTCTTGCGGTATAGCAACTGACACAGCTGAAGCACAGTTCTTCAGAAAAATGATTAGTAAGTACATTTATTAACAATTCAATTATTTCAAATCTTTATAGTAAAATGAGCTTAAAAATCGGCGCCCCTCCCCTTGCCTCCCTCCCTCAGACTCTCGAGTCTCTTAGCAGCGTAAGTCCTGCTATTCGTGCAGTTTCACATTTTGTTAAATGCTCCTTGCTTACCAATGGGCAGGCATTTGTTGTGTTACGTGGCATTTCCTAAAAATCAGTTAAAAATCAATAAAGTCAAAGCGCATATACTTAAATGCGTGGAGTCTAAGAATAAATCATGAGCGGGCACCCTTGTATGTAAGAACCCCCTGCTCTGGGTCGCGGCCTTTGGCGCAGCCTGTAAAATGTTCAAGTGCCAGAAGTCAGAGATAAAGTACTATTTCCTCACACCTCGTTGCTGTTATGATGCATCGGCTGCCTACCATGATTATCCGCGGTGCTGGAATTTTTAAAGGAGACACCAAAGCATTCAAACCTGGTTGGTTTGAAACTACCCAGTATGAAAGAGCATTCGCCTCGCGCAAGTGGGTGGTGGGGTGCGGCCGAGAGCAGGCAGCTTTTACTTGCGGGAGCGTGCAACCATATGGTGCCACCATATGGCGCAGCCCGCTCTCAAAAGGAAATTGCCAAAACGTGCACGGGTTGCATTGAAAGCAATCCAAAGTGTGCACATTTTTGCCTGGAAATCTGAAGCGATCTCAAGAGGTCTCTTTCCTATGCAGCGCATGCGTGCTGCGTAGGCGACACCTGAAAATTAAGAACGCATTGTGTCATTAAAAGCCACTATTTCACGTTGCTAACTAAGTATAAAGTGCATACTTGTATAATGACAAGTGGTTCACATCATCACTCTGAAGGAGGAAATAAGCATAATTGCATATACAAACAAATGAGCTACTGCTGTGGTTATCCCGTTTTCAGGGTTTAAAATAAATCTGTTAGTCAGTAGGCCGGTAGACGGAGGTGTCAATGAAGGGAAAGGATTAATGGCGAGGGCCCTATGGTGGCCAAATTGTCTGTCAGACTGTAATGTTCACATGTCAGCTCCTCTAACTTCCTGGAAAAATGGTGCATAAATCAGACCAGGGAGCAGTTCAAAGTAATATTCGAAGGGTCGAAACAGGCCAGGACCACTCCTCTGCAGAATCTTATGTCTTTAGCCAACCATCTCCTTTGTAGCAGAGCCCTTCTATCCTCTAGAAGGGTAGGGCACAGGCACAATACGTGTGTTATGTCCTCTTTATGTTAATTACAGAGTCAACACATTTCCTGAGTGCCCCATTTCCACTTTGGGAGGTAACCAGTAATGAGGTTAACCCCCATGAACTGTAAATTGGTCCTTTCTTTGTAGGAATTGTTTAGGTAGCACTGAGGTGTCAGTTGTTCATAGGTGCATAAGGTCATTCAGCCGTGGTTCTGTGCAGTGAGGTTGGCCCTGTCTTCAATTGAGGAGAGCCTTTTCATGCTGATTTTTGCTACCCTTTTGAATTCCTGTTGGCTAGTGTGTAGGTCCCAAGAGGGTGCCAAGCCAAGTGTCCTAAGGGCTTGGATCAGATAGTGGTGTACCACTGACCTTTGGTTTGTGTCTAGATTAATCCATAGGTAGTGAGCCAAGGTGCCTTCTTTGGAGACCCTACGCTTGTGGCAGCTTATTACGAAGGCCGCTATTCAAGCCAGCGCCTGTCTGCAGATTCCAAATTCCAGTCTTATTTGCACTGAAGATGTGTGGGATGGGAGCTGAAAACTGCTCTATACATTTTTGTGGGCGTACGACCTTTACAACGTGGTCGTTACAACGTGATACATTTACATTGCAGTCATTACAACGCAAGTTGTCACAACGACTTGCGCTGATGATGCTCTGATGATGCTCTAGACTAAGGAATAGTATGAGTTACTAATCCAATACCTTCCCTACTGTTACGTAGGCTGGAGTTGGAATAGTAAATCATACTTTTCCTAAATCCAGCGCCCCTAGAGCAAGTCGTTATAATGACTTGCGTTGTATCAACTGCGATTTAATGTACTGCGATGTAACTGATTGCGTTGTAACGTCACATATTTATTTTTGTGATTTTTTTGTCCAGTGTACCACTCTTGCACGCTTTCAGAGCCTCACATCCATATGATAATGTTAGAAGAACTTTTGCCTGGGCTACATGGAAAATCGGTGCAAAGGTGGGGCCCTTTAATTTTCTGGATGCAGATCTGAGAGCAAGCAACAGTGAAGTACCTTTCTTTTTTAATTCCGTCAACTGGCTTGCATATTTGCGTTGTCATTGAAAAAGACTCGTAAATACTTGTGGCAGTTGGTGGCATCTACTTTCTTCTAGTGCAGAGACCATGTTTGCTTTGTGGACCTAGGTGTACAAACCGCAAGGATCTTGGTTTTCTTTTTGGTTATCAGCAGGCTATTCTTGCTGGAGTATGTGGCGGTTGCGCCCAGAATCGTTGCAAGCCAATCTTAGTATTACTGATTAGGACCAGATCATTTGCATAGAGTAGGTTTAAGAGGCGGAGGCCACCCAATTTGGGTGGGTGAAAGTTTACTAAATGAAGGAATGGTGACAGGTCGGACAGAAATAAGGTAGATAACGTGGGTGCAAGAATGCAACCTTGCTTTAGGCCTTGTATAGTGGTTCTAGGCTGTGACAGGCATGATCCATCCCGATTTTGATTCTGACCCAAGTGTCCTTCTGCAGAAGCTGTAGAGCCCTGATCAGTTTGTCAGGAATGATGAGAAGGATGAGTTTCTGCAAGAGCTTCCCTGTGTCGACCCTGTTGAATGCAGATTTATAGTCTTTCACCTCTACGCCATGGCAGACATTCCTGCGGGAGTGCGGCCGAATCTGGCGCGAAAGCCCACCGTGAAGACGGACGGCCGGGGGCCATCCGACGCATCGAAATAGCTAGACCACAAGTATACTGGACCTGTGTTAGATTCGGCCTGGTCAATCAGGTGGCAGAGTGTAATGAGATTCAGTGTTATCCCAGTGTGTCTTATAAATCCAGTTTGATTTGGTGTTATGATTTTATTTGTCTCAGCCCATGATCGTAAAGAGTCCAGAAGGACACCTGCGAAATACTTCATTTCATTATCTATTAGGTCAATCATGTGGTAATTCCTAGGTGATTTTTTGTCACCTCTTTTGAAAATCAGGGCAAGGATCGAGCCAACTTTTATGCTTATCTGGCTACAAGAATTTAGGATGGATACTCCTTCTAGGGGGAGTAGACCGTCCATTTTCTTGCACTTTTGGTCCTGATGAAAACCTGGCACATTCCACTGAAAGGTTGAAACATGTAGACCAGACCACCTACAGAGATACTCTTGGTCATAATTACCCTCAAAGTATCTCCACATTTCTTTTAACATTGTCCAGTTACTTATGAATAAAATCTATTTTTTGAGTCAAACCCGGACAATTTTTAACATTTAAAATCTTTTTGCACTTTACACTCACAAACCAGCTCCACTGTAATCCAGGTGTTGTAGCACACCCTGATGGCACTCAGTCATCAGGGTGGACCCCGATGATGAAGCATGTCACCACTAGGCTGGTGAGTGAGGGTTTTTTTACAAAAGGAAGAAGTCTTTCCTTTTTCCAAACATACATCCCCTTAGGAATCTAAGATTCTCTATGGTGATACTCCTTCTTTTGTTAATTGTATACCTACCCTGGGGAATAGGAGTAATCTCCATTTCACATCTGGTGATTAAATCCCTTACTCTCTTTTTTGTCGGTACATGTTCTGGCAGCGCACAGCTGCGAGAGTCATTACATTGTAACACATCCAATATTTGATACGACAACCACACCAACCATGTCTGAAAACCAAGGCCTATCCTACTCGGCAGAGGAAGTAGAATCTATTATGAGCAACCGTACAGTATTTGCTGATGCTAACATCTCCAATACCATTTCTCAGACTTCAGACTGGGAAAAACTTTCAGAAATGAAACGCAACAGAATAAGGACAATATTACATGGCACTATACTAAAGGAATACCTGACCAACAATATGGCACCCAAAGGACTGCTAGTTACGAATGCCCCACGCATCTTCTTGGATGACCCAGAGTTTAGAAAGGACTGGGCCCTCATTGCATGGCATTGTACACATGACTGGATCATGCTCATATTAAAAACTGCACTACGTCTATCAGAAAAGATCACGAGATACAAAGCACTGAAGCTCAAATCAAGGCTACAATCACAGGATACAAAATGAAATTGGATGACCTGAACAAAGAAATCAACGAGTACAGGGACAACTTAACGCAACAAAAAGTTCAGAAATTTCACAAAGACCTTAAACGATTCTCTTTTGTGAAGGCGTACCCGTACTCGGAGGCTGACTATAAGGCACCTGCTTCTCCCAACCAAGATTCTGACGCTTCTAGTAACACATCAAATAGCAGCGGAGGATCTAACACTGGAAATCCCAGACAGAGACAAAGAGGGGGCTTCAGAGGCCACCACCAATGGCCACAATATAGCCAACCACCCTTCCATGACCCATTCAACACACAACAACAATATCCTATGTATGGCTGGCAACCACCGTTCCAACCTCATCCATTCCAGCAGAATCAATTCCGCCCTCCTTTTTTAGCCAGGGGCAGACGCGGAAGAGGAAGGAAAAAACCAATGAACAATGTCCAATGGGAGGAAGACAACCCAGTGGGCAGCAACACCGGGAGCAAAGCAGGCCCAAGCAATGCAAAGACCTAGTGACAAATCTGTCCACCACTTTCTGAGCTAGAAACCACGGTACTCAACAAGGGGTTAGGTTTTGTCCCTACGGCCCGCCTGGATAAATTCAAAACTGCATTGTGAATTATCAGCCTTCTTTGGGAAACTTAGACTTAAGGCATTTTTTGAAAAGCAGGATGCAACTACCACGGATGAAGTCACCAATGAAACCGGACTCAGAATAAAGTCCACCTTCACACCACCGCCTCATACCATCCCAGTGGAGATCAGTACATTTGAACAAGCAGTTTACAATGACATAGAGGCATATGACTGTTACCACCCCATTCCAGAACACCAGCAGAATGGAAAACGCTGCAATATTTGAGTTGAAAAATGATGACACTATCATAATAAAACCGGTAGACAAGGGTGGGGGTCTAGTGGTAATGGACAAATCAACATACAATGCAGAATGCTGGGCGATACAAGAAATTATCAACCGCTACATTTAGACCCAACGGAAGAATTTCGGGCTGAAATCTTACAGCTAGTGGAGAGGGCAGACGCAGCAGAAAAAAATATCCAAACAGGAAGCTGACTACCTATGTAAAACAGAAGGCAGAACCCCGTTCTTCTATATATTGCCAAAAATGCACAAGGGTAAAAATCCCCCCCGGGCAGGCCTATCGTATCTGGGATCGGTTCACTTCTGGAACCACTATCCAGATTCTGTGACTTTTTCTTGAAAACATTAGTCCAGTCTACCAGTACATACCTGCAGGACACAAAAAGCCTACTGGTTCTTCTAGAAGACATAAATGTGGATGAAGAAACAATCCTCCTAAGTCTCGATATCGAAAGCCTGTACATGAGCATACCACAGGATGCTACCATAGCTGTACTAAAGAAAACCCTTGACAACTGTACCTGGACTCATAACACCCCAAAGACATTCATATTGGAATGTGCCACCCTCGCCCTGAAAAGGAACTATTTTGAATTCGAAGGATCATTGTATTTACAGACTGGTGGCACGTCCATGGGCAGCGTTTTTGCCCCGAGCGTGGCAGGGCTATACGTGTTCGACTTTGAACAGAAGTATATCCTAAACGACCAGAACCCCTATGTGAATCACATACAATTCTGGAAGAGGTACATAGATGACGTCTTGGCTATCTGGCATGGCCCCTTAGACACTCTGAAAGAATTCATTGTCTGGATCAACACATGTGACCCAAACCTGAGGTTCACCCACTGCCTTGGCAGAAAGAAAATGATCTTCCTAGACATCGACATCAGTAAAGAAAATGAGCGACTAATGACAAAAACTCATTTCAAACCCACCGCTAAGAACAACCTCTTGAGATATGAGAGTTTCCACCCTCGCCCACTAAGAGAAAACCTCCCGTATGGCCAGTACTTGAGGCTTCGCCGAAACTGTACCCAACTCTCTGACTTTAAAGATCAAGCCAAATACATTACCACCAGGCTAAGACAATGGGGGTAACCCTTAAAAATTGCTGAAAAATGCCACAAAAGGGCTAGGAATCAACAGAGGGAAGCTTTACTCGAGAACAAAACAACCACCAGCGAAACTATCCCACTTACTTGTGTCACCACGTACAATGCAATCTCCAATCAAATGACCAAAAGTATCAAAAAGAGGTGGTCAATACTGAACACTGGTAACCTCCAATGGGAAAAACCATTGTTCTCTTACAAGAGATCAAAAAACCTTAAAGACACTTTGGTGAACACAAGACCAAAAGACTTAGTACCAACTACAGTCCAAAGTATCACACAGGCATGGGGCCTTCCTAACATAATAGGACACTTCCGATGCGGTGACTGCAGTGTCTGTCATTTAACTGATAACACAAAAACACTTAATTTAGAAGATGGAAAAATCTGGCAACAACGATCCCACACAAACTGCAACAGCAATAATGTGATATACCTCATCAAGTGCATATGTGGAAAACCGTATGTAGGTATGACGACACGGAAAGTTAAACAGCGCATCAGCGAGCACCGCAGTACCATACGCTGCAAGAAGAGTGCAACAAGGCTGACAGAACATTTCCTAGCAGCACACCACACTCCCAACGACATGAGGTGGACAATAGTTGAGCAGGTAAAAGCGGGACCCAACTTGCAAAATCGTCTTTTTGAAAAGGAACAACGCTGGATATACAGATTATCTACGCACAAAATCGGATTAAATGATAACATCCCTTGGGCCTCAGTCTTAAAATGAACATTCTTATCTTGTCAGCCTGTATTTTCAGTCACCTGCATCGATCATTTTCAATAGGATGTCCCTACAATGATCCTTGGTGACATACTCTCAGTGACCCCCACTGAGTCAAGAGCTACTCAGCATAGCTAGTCCTTGTCGAACTTGATAGTCATTTCTGCCAGGCTCTTTTTTGAACAGCTACCTCCGAGCTCCTCTAACCCTATTTGATAATATTGAATCTACCCGCCTTAAGCTTGCATTGTACCCCCCTTGGTAAATGGAGACATTGTCTCTGTTCTGTCCTTAATGTATATTCATTTTTGCGAACTCTATTTTAGCAATTTTAAATAAACACTCGTGCCCTTTGTTTAGTATCATGCAACCCCTTATTTAAGTCTCTTAAACATAGTGTAATATGTGTCGCCTGGTGAATGGGGTTCGCCTCAACCAGAGTAAATAACTTTATTTATTACCTGCATGATATTTCTTAACACAGTTCCAGTTTTTGAGCCATTCGGGACTCCGTAGCCCATTGAGACAGCGATCACCATGGCAACTGCCATGTGACCGCTAGCCAGCCACGCCCATCCCGGAAACCAGCTCCTGTCTTAACAGACCTTGGGAGCACAGATCACTGTAGCGGGGCAGCGGGCATGGCAGATAGGTAAATAGCCGTCCGAGGCACAACGGAACTGTAAGTATTCTTTCTCCCTACAGCGCTGACTCGCTCCGCCATCACGGAGCTCGGACTTTGCATTTTCCATCCGCTTCCCCACGCGGTGGCCCCCCAGAGGCATTAATCGATATCTTTCACCCCCCACAGAATATGTTCTAGCCGGGGACATTCCTCCCCCAGCCCTCCGATACCTTAAGACACCTAAATAGGAGTAAGAAAGGCCAAATAACTGTTTCATGTTAATCGTATGTTTGTTTTTCTTCGTGTGTTGGTCCGTGTATGTCCCTTTCGAATACTGGTACATTTGCACGTTTTTAACCCCGTCCTCACGCATAGTATTGAAAGGATGGATTTCCACGCCACTATATTTTGGATGCGCGTGTGATTAAAATAAAACAAAATATATTGGCTACCACACACGCACATATTGATCAGTGTGTATGTTGGACCCCGTTATTCTAGTGTCAAGTTAACTGCACAACGTACTGATATACATTAAAATCTAGCCCCCGGGATTTCCAGTCGGCTATACAATAATGGGATCGGCATGTTGCATGTGGACACAAAAGAATCTTCACAACGTTACAGGCACGTAACAAAATATTTACGACTGTATTTGTGTTTCTTTTTCCCCACAGGTCTTTTTTAGCTAGCCCATTTTGGCTCGAGCTCACGCCTCAAGCAAACTTTTATGCTTATCTGGCTACAAGAATTTAGGATTGGATACTCCTTCTAGGGGGAGTAGACCGTCCATTTTCTTGCACTTTTGGTCCTGATGAAAACCTGGCACATTCCACTGAAAGGTTGAAACATGTAGACCAGACCACCTACAGAGATACTCTTGGTCATAATTACCCTCAAAGTATCTCCACATATCTTTTAACATTGTCCAGTTACTTATGAATAAAATCTATTTTTTGAGTCAAACCAGGACAATTTTTAACATTTAAAATCTTTTTGCACTTTACACTCACAAACCAGCTCCACTGTAATCCAGGTGTTGTAGCACACCCTGATGGCACTCGGTCATCAGGGTGGACCCCGATGATGAAGCATGTCACCACTAGGCTGGTGAGTGAGGTTTTTTTTTACAAAAGGAAGAATTCCTTCCTTTTTCCAAACATACATCCCATTAGGAATCTAAGATTCTCTATGTGAATACTCTTTCTTTTGTTAATTGTATACCTACCCAGGGGAATAGGAGTAATCTCCATTTCACATCTGGTGATTAAGGGCCAGATGTAGGTAAATACTATTTACCTATTCTTAAGTACCGAATCATACCGATTCGGTATTTAAGAATAGGTAAATAGTATGTAGGTAATTTTTCAGTAAATTTTAGTGAATCTGTAAAATTCGGTATTTACCGAATCGGTATTTACCGATTCGGTAATTGCCATTCATTCCTATGGACCTGGAGGCCCATAGGAATGAATGTCAATTACCGAGTCGGTAAATACCGATTCGGTAAAAGGGGAGGGTGGCAGGGTGTCACTTTGACACCCTGTTGCACCCCTCAATTGTGTATGGGTGTACATGTTGCAGACATACATGCCCTAAGGGCATGTATGTCTGCAACATGGCACTGTTGGAAAAGTAAAAAAAATGCTTTTTCAAAGGTTTTCATTATTTACCACCAACTTGTAGTTGGTGGTAAATAACGAATCCTTAACTGAGGAATGCACTAACTTGAGTGCTCCCTACATCCTGGATTCGGTAATTTACCGAATCGGTATGTTAAGAATTCGGTATTTTACCGAATCCTTAAATTACCGATTCGGTAAAATACTGATTCCTACAAAAATGCCACCTACATCTAAAAAGCCCAATACCGGTCGGTAACGGCCGAAATTTGGTAATTTCGTCCGTTACCGACCGGTATTGGGCGACCTACATCTGGCCCTAAATCCCTTACTCTCTTTTTTGTTGGTACAAGGATCGAGCCATGCCATGAGGCTGGGATGGAGTTCTTTTCTAATATAGATGAACAAACCAGGGCTAGTTGAGAGGCCCACAAAACTGGATTGTCGTTAGATAGGGCAGGTGGTATTCCGGCTGGGCCAGGAGCTCCATCCCTGTGTCCCTTTGCAACTTTAGTAGTACCTTAGTATAATGTCTAACACTCACAAACCTTTAGAAAACACTCCCAAGCACTGGATGATGTCATCAGTCATCTCATGAGTGATGTCACTGACCATGTCATGAGTGAAGTAAAATGTGAGGTCCCAAGGAGTGCATTGCGGAGGCGTAAGTTATAGTTAGTGCAGGGAACTATAACTTCTGAATTTTATTGGTTTTGTAAGTGTGAAATCTGAGCCTACCTATAACGTCCTTGTAACCTTTGTGTTTTTCATTGAATTTCTAATGTTTTTTAATTCTATTTTTTAAAGATAACATCCCTGTAACCTTTGTTTTTTTTAGTGAATGTTTAAGTTTTTCTATAGTTAAATAGTTTTTAGTTTTTTTAGTTTTATAAAATATTTTATTGTATTAATCATTTGATTACAATAAAAAAGAAAATGAAAACATTAGGATAACATAATTTCCATGATTAAACATCGTATAAAAGGACATACATAATTCATAATATCAGGTTTATGAAAAAAAAAATATATATATCCATATATTAAAAGCAATCTAAGCAATTAATATTTTGTAGGCATGTTCTAAAAACTGATTCGTCCTTATAAAAGTTAAAAAAGATGCCCATCACAATGTACAGGGGGGCTTAAACACAGGGCCTGGACTGGCATTGTGCTGCCCCCACCCAAGCTTGCGGTTCCTGCCCCCATCCTCCTTGCCATCCATTAATAAAGTCCATGCCCCTGCTGCCTCATTACAGCCCTATGTGGCAGTTGGTCTGCCACTGCTCTTCCGGCCTGCCCTGTACAGTTAGATTGCTGACCCATCCACTTTATCTCTACTCTCTGTTGTCAGAGTCCATGCGCCAGCCCCCTGCCTACTGCCCTGCATGGTCTGATGTGCTGCCACTGCCCACCTTATAGCTTGATGTGCCTAATCACTTCTCCTGCCCTCCGTTGTCCCATTTTATGCCCCCACCATTGCCCTTCTGCTTGGCCTCTATGCTTAGCTTGCTGCCCCTACTCTCATTCCCCCTGTCTATCTATGTGCATGATCCTTCCTCTTCCATTTTATCCACCATCTTCCATTGACCTACCATTGCCCCTCCTGTCTACTCTGAGTGTTCTGTTGAGCTGCAACTACCCCTCCCATCTGCCTAGTAGGGTTATATGGCTGTTGTCTGTCCCTATCACCTCCACCCTGCCTGTCCATGTTCCATACCGCTATCCCATCCCTCCTGTCCTTCATGGTCCATTTTGTTGTCACTCCCTTCTGCCCTCCATACTCTTTGGTGCTGAAACTGGTCCTTCTATCTGCTCTGCGTGGTCTTTTGTGAAGCCACTTCCTCTGCCCTCTCTTGTCTGTGTCCAGCCCCTACCTCTCCCTTCTGTCCTTCATGGTCCTTTGCATATGCCTCTGCCCCATCCCTCTTGCCCATTGTGGCTGTTGTCCTGCCACTAACCCTCCAGTTTGCCATGCATGGTCTTCCGTGCTGCCACAGACCCTCCCACTTGCTCTGTGTGGTCAGTCTGATGCCCTAGACCCCCTCCCACCTTCCCTCTGTTCCCTGTGCCTTTGCCATTATAGTCTCACTGTTGACCTACATGCTGTGTTGTGCTTGCCTGTCCTTCATTGGCAACTTGTTCCTCTGGCCCCGTCCCTTGCCCCTTGTTTTCCATGTACAGACCCCTATTACATCCCTCCTGCCTTGTCTGTCTGTTGTTACGCACCTGATCCCTCCCTCCTGCCCTTCACAGTCCATTAGATGTAACTGTCTCTCCTGTCTGTCTGGTATGATCAGCTTACTGCGCTTGCCTCTTTCCACTCTGCTCTCAGTTGTCCATGCGCATGGCCTGTCCCCTCCAATTGTTTTTCATAGTCCATTGTGCTGCACTGCCATCCCGCTTGCCCTGTGTGATGTATTGTGTTACTGCAACCCCTGCCCTGTAAGGTCAGTTTGGTGCTCCTTCTCATCTCCCTTCTCCCCTCTGTTATCCCAGTCCATGTCCCTCCCCCATTCCTTTTGCTCTTTGCCAAACTTGCCAACATTTTGAACTTCGTAAGACATATATTTTCGAAAATTAACCTGGGGAATTGATTTTCCCCATTGACTTACAATAGAAAAGAGGAGATATTAGGCAGGAGACAGATAAAAAAAGCTCTTTGGGCTTAAAAACATTGAGAGTTTCCTGCCATAATCATGTCTGCTGGTATGTATGGTTGTTCTGCACTGTCTCTTCCTTCTGCCCTCAATGGTCTGTTATATTGCCACAGCTTTTCTTGCCTATCCTTCATGGTTGGTTTGTTGCCCCTGCCCCCTTTTCCCTGCCCTCTGTGGTCCATTGTGCTGCCTCTGCCCTCCCGCCTGCCCAGTATTGTCAACTTGTTACCTCTGTACCCTCCTCCCAGCCCTAAATTATCTGAGTCCGTGCACCTGACCTCTGCCTCAGAAGCAGTATTCTAATGAATAAACACATTGCTAAAATTCTATATTTATTGCAATAGTGTGGCACTCCTGATGGCATCTTGATGGACCTCAAAACTGTAATACCTAAAGCATTTCCATTAGAAATTACAAAAATTAGAGGGTCTTATCCCCATTAAAATTATGTTTAGTGCACTAAAAAACTAAAAGAAGGAAATGTTCTAAGTTCTCAAATTGCGAACAAATACTTTAAAAGTATTTGCTTAATATTTTTTTTTTATCCAGTTGATAACTTGATTATGCGTTTGGATTTGGATTTGGATATGGATTTATACAGCCCGTAGCTACCCTGAGGCGTCCCAGCGCTAACAGTAGACCTATGTTCCAGGGGGGGAAAGGGTACTACGGGAAGAGCCAAGTTTTTAATTGCCTACGAAAGGCCAGAAGGTTGTGTTCTCTTCGGATAGCAATTGGGAGGGAATTCCACAACTTTGGGGCATTATAGGAGAACAGGCGCCCTCCCGAACGGGCCTTATGTATTCTGGGGACGCTGGCCAGTGAGAGGGAGTCCGATCTGAGCTGCCTGTTCGACTGATGGGGTTTGACCAGGGAACTCAGGATCGGCGGACCTTTCCCGTGCATTATTTTATGCGAGATGCATAGGGTCTTGAAATTGATCCTTTCTTTGACCGGTAGCCAGTGTAGGCTTTTGAGCGCTGGTTTGGCTGAGCATCTGGATTTGGTCCCTGTTAAGAGTCTTGCGGCGGCATTTTGTGCGCATTGTAGCCTATGGATGACCGCGGCAGGGGCCCCTAGATATAGGGCTTTTCCATAATCCAATCTGGAATTCACTAAACCCTGCATGAGCAGTTTCCTGGATTGGAAGGGGACTAGGTGAAGGACCTTCCGTGCTGTTTTAATGAGGCCAAGGCAGGTGCCCGTGGTTTTTCTGGCCTGGGTTTTAAAATTAAGATCTTGGTCTAACCAAATGCCAAGGCTTTTGACTTCTTCTTTGGGAGTGGGGGGTGGGCCCATGCAGCTTGGCTATAGGAGGGATGGGGGGAGTTTGCGAGGATTTCCCAAGAGAAGGATTTCAGACTTTTCGCCGTTTAATTTCAGCCGTGATTCACTCATCCATTTACAGATGCTCTCGAGACAGGCTGCCAGGTTGTCTAGGCTTTTCCTCGACTGGCTAATTGACACCACTAGTTGTGTGTCATCGGCATACATAACTGTTTTTATGCAGAACGGGGATATAATGTCTTCCAAGGGGGACATATAGACGTTAAACAGTGTGGGGCTCAGGGAGGAGCCCTGGGGGACCCCACACTGCAACGGGAGAGCTTTGGACGTGCCCGTGTCATCAGCCACCTGGAAGGTTCTCCCTTCCAAGAAGGATTTAATCCAGGACAGGGCGGTACCGAATATCCCTACCATGCTAAGCCGATGGATGAGGATAGCGTGGTCAACCGTGTCGAAGGCGGCGCTCAGATCAAGGAGGATCACTGCCACTGATCCTCCTGTGTCTATGATGGATCTTGCCTCTTCGACCACGGCTAGTAATGCGGTGTCTGTACCCTGTCCTGGTCTGAACCCAGTCTGGGATTGACGCAGAAGTTTATTGGTTTCTAGGAAGAGAGAGAGTTGGTGGTTGACGATTCACTCGGCCACTTTGCTGATTGCCGGAAGGAGAGAGATGGGTCGGAAGTTGGATAGATCCGTGGGGTCGAGGTGGGGTTTTTTGAGAAGCGCCCTAACTGTGGCCTTTTTCCAGTTGGTTGGGACTGTACCTATTGTCAGGGACGCGTTGATGAGGTTGGTGAAGGAGGGAGCCACCGTGGTGGCAACCAATTGTAATTTGCTCATCGGCGCTGGGTCCGATGGAGCCCCGCTCTTCACTGATTGTAGGGTGGTTAGGAAAAGATCCGTGGTCACCTGGGAGTAAGTTTGGAGGCATGGAGCTTCCGTGCAGGATGGAACGATAACAGAGGGAAGAGGGGTGGTAGGAGGAGGGAGGGTTTTGAGGATGGTGTGGATTTTAGATGAAAAAAACTCCGCTAGCTGGTTGCATCTGGTGCCCGATGGATCTAATAAGGGCAGGGGGTCAGGGGCTTTGGTGAGAAGTCGTATTATACGATACGTTTCTCGAGCTGAGTTGGCTGCGGCTTGAATTTTTTGTTCGTAAAAGATTGCCTGGGTGTTTTTTATGCACGTTTTGTATTGCTTTAAGGCAGCCCTGTATTCGTTTTTATTTTCCGTGGCCCAGTCCTTTCTCCACAAGCGCTCGAGCTTTTTGCATTTTTTTCTAAGTTCACGTAGTTCACGTAGTTCCTGCGTATACCAGGGAGACTTGAGAGTTCTCTTTTTGCTGGGGAGGGGTATGGCTGGGATGATGGCGTCAAGTGATTGATCAATCCAGTCACGAAGTTGCGTGTCAGGGGTCTGGGTGGCACCGGAGTGGAGGTGATAAGGGTTTGAGCCCATAAGGCTGTGTTCAGTTTCAGCCACGGGCGGGATGGTGCTTGAGGAGGGGCTCTCACCGGGGTTTCGGACAACAGTTGGAGTTTAAAAGGAATAAGAAAGTGGTCTGACCAAGGGAGGGGAAGAGGGTTGCTCACTACTAAGTTAGTGAGGTTAGTGAAGATGGGGCCAGCAGGTGGCCCTTGGAATGAGTGGGTTGGTTGCCTTTCAAGTGGAGGTTGAGGGAGGCTAGATCCTTTTTTAGGTCTTCGGCGATGTTGTTTGTAAGGTCGTCGAAATGGAGATTTAAATCTCCTTAGACCGTGAAGTTGGGGGACAAGCAGGAGAGCGAGGAGGTGGTTTCCACAAGAGAGTTGCAGAAAGATCGCTGCTGTCCTGGGGACGGTACACTAGTATCCCTGAGAGAGTAGTGGATGGGGGTAAGTGGATAGAGAACAAGACATTTTCACAGTGCTGAACAGGGCTGTCCTTGAAGTGACAAACCAGGTAGTCTCTATAAGTGATCGCTATTCCACCTCCCGTCCCAGAGGGTCTGTCCTGATGCTTGATAAGATAGCCCGGGGGTAGAGTTTGAACTATATCTGGGTCTGAGTTGAGGTTGATCCATGTTTCTGTTAGGAAGAGAATCTCAATCACGGAGTCTTGTAGAAGAGTATTAATTTCAATTTGATGTTTCGGGAGGGATCTGCAATTAAGCAGGGCCATCCCGATTGAACGTGGTTTCGAGGGGAGACGTGGTGTTAGTCTGAATGGGCAGTTTGAGCAGCAGGAAAGTCCATCCGTTACAGAGATGATGTTGTGACAGGGAGTTGGGGAAGCGTTCCTGAGATTAAGGAGGGTTTCCTGGGTATATCTAATAGGTGAAGAGGTGGCTGAGGCAGGGGTCTGGGCCTCGGGCTCGGTCTGGCGCGGACGGGCGCAGACGGGCTTCCCTTAGGTGCGCCTTTGGCGCGCAAACGGCGCTCCCGCTGCGCTCGTCTGCTGCGCTTCCGGCCAAGGCACATGATTTATGCTTGAGGAAGGGGAGGGGGAAGTGGGCGTGGCCTAAAAAGGGGCATGGCCTCTGTCCTCGCCGGTAATGGCGTCAGAGGGTGTGTTGGGGCGGCTTCGCGGCAGCGCTAAGATCCGCTGTGCGGGCCGGTCAGGGTCGAGCAAGTGCCCTGAGATAGTCTCACGAGCAGGTGAGTTAAAACACAAGTTATAAGTGACAATCAATATTTTTAAAAAGTACACAGATAGCATTCCCGGCTACCGCCTCAGGAGATAGATCGAACTGAACGCGGCGCTTATAATCAGCGTCTTTTATACCTGGCGGCAGTGGTCGTGGCCTTAAAAGGGGCGTGGCCTCTGTCCTCGCTGGTAATGGCGTCAGAGGGTGTGTTGGGGCGGCTTCGCGGCAGCGCTAAGACCCGCTGTGCTGGCCGGTCAGGGTCGAGCAAGTGCCCTGAGATAGTCTCACGAGCAGGTGAGTTAAAACACAAGTTATAAGTGACAATCAATATTTTTAAAAAGTACACAGATAGCACTCCCGGCTTCCGCCTCAGGAGATAGATCGAACTGAACGAGGAGCTTATAATCAGCGTCTTTTATACCTGGCGGCAGTGGGCGTGGCCTAAAAAGGGGCGTGGCCTCTGTCCTCGCCGGTAATGGCGTCATAGGGTGTGTTGGGGCGGCTTCGCGGCAGCGCTAAGATCCGCTGTGCGGGCCGGTCAGGGTCGAGCAAGTGCCCTGAGATAGTCTCACGAGCAGGTGAGTTAAAACACAAGTTATAAGTGACAATCAATATTTTTTAAAAGTACACAGATAGCATTCCCAGCTACCGCCTCAGGAGATAGATCGAACTGAACGCGGCGCTTATAATGAGCGTCTTTTATACCTGGCGGCAGTGGGCATGGCCTAAAAAGGGGCGTGGCCTCTGTCCTCGCCGGTAATGGTGTCAGAGGGTGTGTTGGGGCAGCTTCGCGGCAGCGCTAAGATCCGCTGTGCGGGCCGGTCAGGGTCGAGCAAGTGCCCTGAGATAGTCTCACGAGCAGGTGAGTTAAAACACAAGTTATAAGTGACAATCAATATTTTTAAAAAGTACACAGATAGCACTCCTGGCTTCCGCCTCAGGAGATAGATCGAACTGAACGCAGCACTTATAATCAGCGTCTTTTATACCTGGCGGCAGTGGGCGTGGCCTAAAAAGGGGCGTGGCCTCTGTCCTCGCCGGTAATGGCGTCAGAGGGTGTGTTGGGGCGGCTTCGCGGCAGCGCTAAGATCCGCTGTGCGGGCCGGTCAGGGTCGAGCAAGTGCCCTGAGATAGTCTCACGAGCAGGTGAGTTAAAACACAAGTTACATTGAGGATAGAGGATGTGGTGTTATGACCAGAGCTGCAGACTTTGCATCTGGAAAACCAGGTTTGAGTTTCAAAGTCAGTTTGACATCCTGTGATTCTGGGAAAATCACTTAGGGCCAGATGTAGGTAATCTGATTTTACCGATTCTTAAATACCAAATTTTACCGATTCGGTATTCAAAAATCGGTAAATGAGATGTAGGGAAAAAATCAGTATTTTTTACCGAATCGGTAAAAATCGGTATCGGACTTTCGGAATTTACCGAATCGGTATTTACCGAATCGGTATTTACCGAATCGGTATTTCCCATTCATCCCTATGGGCCAAAATGCCCATAGGAATGCATTGGAAATACCGATTCGGTAAATACCGAATCGGAAAGCAAGCAAAAGTGAAACTAATGAAAACAGCCAATCAGGTGCTACCACCCTCCCCCTCCCTACCAGGAAGTGGCTACCCAGGCAGCTGCAACTCATTAGAAGGTTCTGGAAAGGCAGTCAGAGCTGAGCAGAGACACAGAGCAGCAGGGAGTGATTTTTGGAGTTTACAACAGGGAAAATGGCAAGCAGCAGTGAGAGTCAGAAGGCTGAGAGGAAAAGGAAAGTTAAGTTCAGCAGCATGGAGCTGCAAGTACTTGTGGAGGAGGTGGTGAGAGTCCACAAACAACTATTTGGCAGGCACTCCCTCACTGTACCTGAGTCAGCAAAACGCAAGCTGTGGATTGCTATTGGAGAAAGGGTCAATGCAGTGGGAGTCACAAGCAGGAGCATTGATGACCTGAAGAAACGCTTCTATGACATCAGGAGCCTCACCAAAAAAAAGATGGCAGAGCTACATAAGCAGGCTGGTGTCACCGGTGGAGGCAGGAACCCAGCGCCCCCCCGACTGACCTGGAGGAGTTGGTGGCCTCAACCATCGAGCCAGACAGTGTTGTGGGACTCGGAGATGTGGACAGCTCAGCCAGAGCTACAGGAAAAGGTAAGATGCCTGCGCAGCATGACACCCCATACCAACCTGCTTCCCTTAACCCTTTGTGTACAGGCCAACCCCAGTCCAGTACTGCTAGCACTATACAGGAGCAATGCATTATGGGCAATGTAGTCAGCTAATGTAAGACCATGTGTAACTGTACAGACATCAGCAAGGCAGTGAAAGTAAGGCTGAAAAATGAAAGTTAACTGTGTAAAGCATTTATTGTAGTGACTGTGACACAGTAGCACTCAGTTGACATACGCTTATTTATACCTAGGGGCAACATCAGGCAGTCGAGCCACAGCAACAGAGGGGACTGCACCAGCGAGGGAGGAGCGTGACGAGGCAGGGCCAAGCCATGTACAAGCCTCGCAGGAGGGAGAAGACACAAATGCCATCTCCCAGGAAGAGGAAACAGTCCAGACCCCCGAGTTTCCCCACTCCCCACACCTTTCACAATCCCCTCCATTGCTTTTCTCTCCTGAGACATCCCCTTCACTGTTACTGTCTGCACCTGCAACCTCACCAGCCAGGAGGCGAGTCGTGGCCCCACTGCCATTGATGGAGGCACCAGAGGGTGAGGCTCAAGCCACTGTATCTGTGAGTCCTGCTGCACTGCAGCCCACCACTGAGTCTTTCACCTCGCGCAGACGGCAACGCAGGCCCAGCAGTGCAGGTGGACCTGGAGATGGCACTGTGTTCCGTGGGCAGGAGGGGAGCATGGTGCGCATACAACGCATGCAGGGGAAATCCATACAGGCCTGCCACCGCCAATTTCGGATCCTAAATGACAAAATTGGAGACATAGGGAAGGGCATCAGTGACATTGTGGAAACCAATAGGGAGGTAGCAAAAACAAATGCTGACCTTGCTGCAGGAATGCAGCAAATGAGCAATTCCATCAGACAGCTGTGCTCCAAACTGGACAATCTGGAACACACAAGGCGCAGGGACGCCCGTGTCAACAATAGGGCCATGATCGTCTGGCCACTGCAACATCCCAGCTATGCCGTAGAGGCATTAATATGCAGGAGAGCCTCACACAGAAGACGGCCGAGGTCACCAGGGGCATGGGCAGGATCACTAGTGCCCTCGAGGCTATGATAATATCACACACTGCAGTGAATCCTGCCCTAGATGTGGCAGAGGGAGACGACAGCATTAGCCGCAGTAGCTTGGCAAGTGCTGTTGTTGAACCACGTAGGAGCAGCAGGTGCCCAGCTGAGCTGCAGGCCATGCGGAAAGCACTGAGCAACATCCCAGTGGCTCTGGGAAGCGCGGGCGCAAGTGACTTTGCCGGTGTGGGTGAAGTAACCCAGGACATGCAGTCCCCACGTTTCTTATGTTTAATTTGTTGCACTTCAGTGCATGAACGTTGTGGCAACATTAAATTACGTTCTTCTCATTCACAACCGGTCTGTGTCTCATTACTTACTCAGAAATAGTTGCTTGTTATTTCCTCACGTCTGTATCTGCCATCACTTGGTGTTGTCACTCCAGCAGGTTGTCTTTCAGGCACAGCAATGTCGTCGTCATGATCCTCGTAGTCAGACAACTCCACCTCAGTACCCTTCTTAACAGCAAGGTTGTGCAACATGGCACAGGCAGCAATTATCTTACAGCAGGTGATGGGGGTATACTGCCTTGCACCTCCACTCTTGTGCAAGCATCTGAATCTGCTTTTCCAGATACCAAAGGTCCGTTCAACAACATTCCGTGTGCTTTTGTGGGCCCGGTAATATCTCCTTTGGCTGGGTGTTGAGGGGTTGAGGTAGGGGGTGAGTATGAATGAGCGGAGGGCATATGCACTGTCTCCTAAAAGGAAAAGGGAATACATTACTCACATGCATACATGTACTTCTTACTGCAATAGGTATTGTGGGGGTCAGACACTGTGTCTTACCTAGGAGGTATCCTTCACCAAATTCCCCTGCAGTCAGCCGTGCATAGATGCCGCTGTTTTGAAAAATATAGGAGTCGTGGGTACTCCCAGGGAATTTTGCCACAATGTCAGTGATGGCGCACTTTGCATTGCAGATCACCTGCACATTGATGGTGTGGGTAGACTTCCTATTCCTGTAGATATATTCTGTGGCAGCAGGGGGACAAATGGGAATGTGTGTGCCATCTATGCAGCAAATTATATTTGGAAATCGAGCCATCTGGTAGAAGTCAGATTTTGTTTGCACCAGTTCAGCATGGGTAGCAGGAAAAGATATGTAATGCTCCATCCTGTGTAACATGGCGTCAAGGAATTTGTGGAAAAACCTTGACAGGCTGCTCTGTGTCACCTACCGCAGCAACCACGCTCTGGTAGCTCCCAGACACAAGCAGGTGTAGGCTGCACAGCACCTGCACATGGGGTGGAATTGCATGTGCCCTTGGGGTAGTGTGCTGCAACAGTGGTTGGAGGTCCCTGATGAGCTCCAAGATGGTGTCTGGGGCCAACCTGTACCTCTGCAGTATATCTGCCTCTGTGAGCATGAACAAGGTAATCCTCTGCCTGTAGACCTGCTCCTCTCTCTGCCATTCCCTCTCTCCTTCCTCCTGTAGCCGTAGCCATCTTGCAATGACATAAAATGCCGCCATTGTGCAAACAGAATTGCATTTTGGGTCCATTTTTATAGGTTGCACCTGGTTACCACCTGATTCCAATCCATGGTAAATACCGACTCTTAAATACCGAATTTCAAGCCAATTCGGTATTTATGAGCTTCCCTACATCTCAATATCAATTTTTACCACTTCTTATTTACCGATTCGGTATTTTACCGAATCGGTAACTTTACCGATTCGTTAAAATTACCGATTCGGTAAATTTACCGAATCGCAAACCGTTGCGATTCGGTAAATTTACCGATTTGGTAATATTTCCGATTCGGTACTTAACCGAATCGGTAACTTTACCGATTCGGTAAATTTACCGAATCGGACGATTTTCCGTCTCCTACATCCCGAAAGCTCAATACCGGTCGGTAATGGCCCAAAATACCGATTTTCGGCCGTTACCGACCGGTAAAGGGCTTCTTACATCTGGCCCTTAATCTCCCCATGCCTAAAACCAAAATAAATGCGTCCTTGTGTAATGTAACTTATGCTAATATAAATAACTCAGAAACCGTTGGGTCAAATCTGCGCTACATAAAACTACAAAACAATAAAAAAAATATGTGTTATGCACACTTCTTTAGTCGGGCTATCCTTGAGCTACTTTTGGGTGATATTTATGCTACACTTGAGTTCTATTTTTCTCTGGTGGCCATCTTGGGATACTTATTTGTTATGTGTAGGAGAGTAGGGTCTGCTATCCTATGGTCACCCCAATTTTTGCTTTTTGCTTCACTGGTTTTCGACTTAATGAGGCTGTGGGCATGCTAATCAGACCCCCAGCCTGCTGTTCTCTTTTTAAATTCACAGACATGTACTATAGGTACATAAGCAATTTGGTACTGGACACCTTGTCAGCCCCTATACAGTGCACTATAGGTGCCATGGGCATCAGTGCATCCAAGGCCTACCAGGAGCTGCAGCATATCTTTTGCCACCCCTGGCTGGTGCTTAAATCGACACAACTGGCTGTTCACACAGCTGGGACAAGGTGGTGTAATCACCCCTTGCTTAGATATAGTATACCTATGTCTAAACCTATATCTGGACACATATATACCTATAAGTCACTCCTATGGCAGGCCTTTACAATCCTGGAGGCAGAGTGCTTGGTTTTATGTGATATGGTGCTCTAGCATGAGCTGAGCCTGTCTGCAGTGTTCGGAACCATTTCCTTACTGCTGTTCCAGTGATACTGCCATACCATATACTCTTAAGTGCATTATAATCCTCGCGGTTATTGCTAACTTTGGTTTGGCTTTATCAAAACATGTCGTGTTTGGTGTCATACATTTTGGAATACTACCCCCTTGCCAGTTCTGGCAACGGGGGTAGCATTCCACCCTTCTAGAGGGAGAAGACATGTTACTTTACTGAAAACGCGGTTAATCCTAACCAGAGCCCCAGCATCACAAAATGGATGCTGCTGCCACAGACACATGTCTGACCTCCTGCTGCTGGCCGAAACCTGGCAGAGGACGCCTGGACAAAGAGTTTCCTGTCACAGGGAGGTGTTACACCACCCCAGACAGGAGATTGTGGATTGTAGCAGGGAGGGTTGAATGAAACTAGACACTGCCTGGGGCACACAAGGTGTCACTGGGCAGATTCCAGTCAAACCGGTTCTGGGGCTCTCCAGCCCCAGTCTTGGTGGCAAACTGGACAAAGGAAAGGGGTGTAACCACCCCCTTCCTGGGTCCCACCCATAGGAGGGACCTAGCAGGCAATCCAGCCCCCAGATTTGGAATATAGGTGGGAGCAGTGCCAATGCACATCAGATTATCCTGACTGAAACTTATGAAACGAAACTCTGGACCCTTTGACATCCCACTCGACGTGGAAGACTGAAGAATCTCCCTTGTGGTCAAGGAGTGACCACCCTGTGCAAACAGGCACCATCCAGCACCTCGACGTTTGCTTTGTTGCAGTTCCTGCCGGAACTCGAGCAACAGAGATCAACAAGAGCCATCTTTCCTGCCTTCCAACAGCCCGATCCACAGTCCATGCAGAGCTGGGACCCGTGGAGGCGACCTGAAGTGTGGGAGCGGCCATCTTGAATAAACAACAAAGTGCTGACCGTGCAGCACCCGAGGATCCCTTGAAACTGTGCATTGGAGTCTAAGAAGCTCCAGCCCCGAGCAGCTTGTGCACCAAAGCTCACCCCTCCACACTTGACGAGTGCTGCGTGGGGCCCTTTTGCATTTTCCTGCTCGACGCATTGGTCCGGTCGCTTGCCCCTTGGCTAGTGGCCCCAGAACCGACGAACCTACAAATTTGAACAGCTGATCTGGTTGCTCCAGACTGGCACTCACTCCCCTGAAAAGGAGCACCCGCTCAGACCTTGCTGGTCCGAGTGTTAAGCCTTCTTTGAATCCTGCATGGGTTGCCTTTGCCAAGGCTTGTTGACTCCGATCCGGAAGCCGACACCGCCGACAGCGAGAGCCTTTGTGGGACAGCTCGTGATCTACTCCAGGACATCCTCGGTGCCCCAGAGTCCACGTGGCAGCGGAGACAAGGCACCCAACAACGACCTGACTGCGCCCGACATTGCCTGGTTCCTTCCTGGTTCCTTCCTGGTCACTGGCTAGTGACCCAGACTCTGTCCCCTCTGCTTTCAGGTACCCTTCAACTTCGATCCACCCTTGGATTGCACCGGACACTTCTCTTCTGGACGCCTGCAGCATCTTCATCCTCAGGCACCATCGAACTGCGTGACGAAACCCGACACAGGTTGGCACCTGTGCACCCGCGTCCTGTGGGTGAGGTAACTTACTAGCGCCGGTGTTCCTACACTGGTACACACCTCTAGTGCCTAAGTCTAAAGTTTGGTAGTCCTAGTCCAGTCGGAAGACTCCTTTTGCAATAACATTGTAACTTTTACGCACCATTGACTTTACATTGGTAAAAGCCGTGCTTCCCGCACTGCTCCCGAATCCCGCGGGCTACTCCCGTCCTAACTGTGGTTAGTGCATCGTAGTCCCAGCGATTCCCAAGGCCCTAGGCCTTACCCTAGATCAATTAGTGATTTATTTATTTTTTTTAACTTGTTTTTTATTGTTGCATCATCAAGCATGAAAAAAGAATGAATCATCAGCTTGCGTGGCGTCAACATTCAGCCGCGGTCAGCAATTCGTGCAACTTTTCTGCATATAAACCTAGTCAATTCGGCATTTCATCCACTGAACGTCACAGACCCTTCAAACAAGTATTCAGGTTAGGATACAGGGAATAAACTCCGCATAGGAGAAGGAGATGAACAGTAGACATGCGAGTCCCCGCCATGGGGGTCGTTGGATCGGGGTCTGTACAGTTCGCAAAGTGGTGGTGCCAGGTAACTGGGGGGACAGAACTGTGGGGGGGAGCATGTAGGCGGTAGCAAGGGCATAACAGGAGGAAACAGATGTCGGGCAGTGGGTAGCTAGGGGGTCCGCAGCATTCACTCACAGTGGGGTAGAGCGGTCAGTGGGTGGAATCGTCTCGTGTATGGGGGCAGCGGGGCGGTCCGCATGGGGGGGGCTGTGTCGACGGGGGCGTGGAGTATCGGGTTCGTCACAGGCGAAGAGGGTAGCAGTAGCAGTCAGGAATTATGGGCTCACCCGAGCGGGCATGGGGAAGGGGGGGGGGTAAGTGTAGGCGGGACATCAGCGCGCATGGACTGCCGGAAGCCATGGAGGAGCATGGCCCATTCCATAGAGATGGGATGTTTACGCGCTCCCTTGGCCTCCTCCTCCCGGAGGGCGTCTTCTTCGGCCGCCGCCCATTTACAGACTGCCCCAGTCCATGCCGCTATGGGGGGACCCTCCGGGGATCGCCAATGCATAGCTATACATCTTTTCGCCAATAGCAGCGCTAGGGACACAAAGCGTTTGTGTGTTGGGACCCGTTTAGATATGTGAAAAATACCTAGCGCGCTGGATTCCCAAGAGGCTAGAGTTGTGAGGCCCGTGAGGTCTGTCAGCGTGTCGTGTACCGTACGCCACAGGGATTGGAGGCCGGGGCAGCTCCAAAACATGTGGCGGAAGTCTGCATCGGGGGAATGGCATCTGGGGCATAGGAACTGTGTTGTGGGGTAAAACTGTTGCAGTCGCGCCGGCGTGAGGTAAGCCCTGTGGAGTATGTAGTATTGGATGTTTTTGAAGTGGGCGTTCCTAGAGACTCGTTTCGGGGCCTCAAGTGCCTTGGTCCATTCCGAATCATGTAATGCGCGTCCGATGTCTTCCTCCCATGTGGCCCGTAGGGTCGTCAGGGGGGTGTACAAGAGTTCTCTGATCGATTTATAGAGCCAGGTGACTAAATGGCGTCCCACACCCATGCGCAAGATAGTGTGTATCACTGGATGCGTGTCTGGTTCGCCGGCCTGAAGATTATGGAAAGGACGGAAACCCTCAAGCAGCTGTCGGTATCTGAGGAATTGACCTGGGGGGAGTTCGAACTCAGCGACCAGCTGGTCGAACGGCTTCAGTTGACCCTCCTCAAAGAGTGACTCCATGTCCGTGATGCCGCAGTGCGTCCATTCCGCCAGCATAGGAGCCGAGAAATAGAGTTCCCTTCTGGGGCAGCCAACCAGCGGTAGTGACGGGGAGTACGGAATCCTCCCGGGGGATATCCGGTGGATCCGCATTATGCAGCGACGCACTATCGCGACTTGGAGGGGATATGTTCGGCGTGGTTTGGTGCCCGGGAGGAGAAGACGGATCAGCTCCGGGTTCATGATTCTACCGGTCGGGGTGCCAGCCTCCTGGGTATAGCGGTCCGCCGTCCAGTATGACAGCCATTGGAGCTGCGCCGCCAGGAAATAGGACTCAAATGAGGGGGCTCCCAGCCCGCCCTGTGTCGTGGGGAGTTGGAGGGTTTTCAGGGCCACTCTGTGTCTACCCGAGCCCCAAACAAGGGTGCCCAAGAGAGAGTTGAGGTCTCGGAAGAAGGACCCAGGCGGTACCACTGGTAGGTTGGTAAAATGATAGAGGAGCCGGGGAAGCATTACCATTTTAGCCAGGGCTATCCGCCCTATCGGGGCCAGCGGGAGCTTGGTCCAGAAGGCAACAGTCGGGCGGAGGCTAGCTAGTGTTCTGCGGTGATTACCATCAAAGATGTCGGTCGGAGAGTGATACAGGCGGACACCGAGGTAACGGGGGGCCTCCGCGGACCATGCAAGTCTATGGGTCCCCAGCTCAACGTCCCGGGGAGGTAATCCCGGGTGGAAGGGGTAGATCGTAGATTTGTCCCAATTCACTCGGAGTCCCGATGCATCTGCGAATTCACCGAACGCCACCCCTATGGGGGTAAAATCCATTTCGATGTCCTGGACATAGATGAGGAGGTCATCTGCGTACATCGAGACGCAGTGTGTGATGTCCGCAAGCGGGATGCCCCAGTGTGTTCCCTCCTGACGTAGTCTGATCGCCAGCGGTTCAACAGCTATGGCGAAAAGAAGAGGTGACAGGGGGCACCCCTGTCTGGTGCCCCGCCGGACTACAAATGCAGGGGAAATGTGTTTCCCAATCCTGACACGCGTCTTCAGATCGGTATATAGGAGACGCGTGTATGCTTTGAGTATCGGGCCAACGTTGAGACGGCGTAGGACCGAGAAAAGGTACGGCCAGGTGAGGGTGTCGAATGCCTTCTCCAGATCTAAAATGAGGCAGGCGGCTGGAGGAAATCTATCCCGCACCTGGTCCTGGACATGGAAGACCCGGCGGATGTTCTGTGAGGTGTTTCCCCCAGGAACTAAGCCGCATTGGTCAGGGTGGATCAGCGGACATATGACCTGAGCGTATCTGTCAGCCAGTATCTTCCCGAGGAACTTACAGTCCGCTGATAGGAGCGTGATGGGGCGATACGAACCCATGAGGCGCGGGTCTCTGTGAGGTTTGGGGAAAGTAACGATCACTGATTCTCGCAGGGAACAGGGCAGCACTCCTAGATCAAGGGCTGTTGCAAACACCTGAGCCAGGCGAGGGACCACTAGGGGGGAGAACGTCAGGTAGTATTCTAGCGGGAAGCCGTCTAGGCCTGGGGCTTTATTACGAGACAGGGCTCGCAATGCGTGGGTGATATCTGAGGGTGCTATTTTAGCGTCGAGCGTACGCTTGTCTGCATCCGATATCGTGGGCAGCGACAGTGGATCGAGGAAGTGGTCCACAAACGACGGAGAGAGTTGTGTTGGGGCCCCGTATACCTGTGCATAATAGCGGTGGAACGCTAGAAGGATCGCTGCTTGAGATCGCACAAGCACACCCTCCGGGTTGATGATGTCCGTGATCGGTTTGATCTCGGTGTCTTGCCTCGCCATCAAGGCCAGCAGCGCTCATCGATTAGTGATTGTTATACCACTTTTTTGATATATGGTTTGAGTGGCCACCGGCCTCATCCAAAACGTGCAACTTGTCTATGTTTAACTGTGCTTTTATTTAAACGCTTGTGCTTCATTGCTCATTGCGATGTGGAGAAGTGTGGCTCAGGGGTTAGAGGCAGCAGACCCGGAAGCTGAGATCGGTCCTGGACCAGGGTTCAATCCCCCGCCTCGGCGGGTCTTGGGCTAAAAAAATTCCACGCACTCGATAATTCTCGCCCCGGTGCCTCCTCGACTCACGGGTTCACACTCTGCGACTCTGGGCAATAGCCTGCTTAATCTCCACAACGGCCCCTCGCGGCGGGATGCCTGACTTTCACCTTGTGGATACCCTGCTATCTCACAGGGGAATACCAGGAAGGGTTCCCTAAGCAAGCGCCGGGAAACCCACTGCGGGTAGCTGTGCGCTATATAAGCTCAACTACATTTACATTTACATAAAGAGTAGTGGGGATTATTCTAAGAATAAATACATATATTTTGATAATATATAACTTGTGTGGTGTACTTTCATTTGATATTACAGGATTGTATATGGTAAAACAGCTGGCTTCACATGTCCTTTGGAGTTAAGCCTTTAAGGCTGCTTAGTCCATGCTACCTCTAGGATAGCTTGTCTATAAGGTTGACTTACAACCACCACCATAAGGGATTGTTTGGACTGATACAAGGTGCCCACAGAACTGTGGACATCATATACCAGGCCAACTTCTCACATTATGAAACTCACAAATTTCAGTGCTGAAATCACTATCTTCCTAGCTTCTAGGATAAGGCAGATATTTGTCAGAAACACACATTTTTAACACAGTTTTGGCATTTTACTGGGACATAGCCCATTTTTGCTATTTTTGTGCTTTAAATCTCCTTCCAGTTAGTAGAAGAAAGGAGTGTGAAACCAATGGTGGATCCTGGAAAGCTATATATTTCTGAAAAGTAGATAACATTTTGAATTTAGCCGGGTGCACTTGTGTAGATATTTCAAGGTTTACCTATAGAAAGTAACAGTTAAAAGAAAAAATATTGACATTCAGTTGACTAAAAACAGCCATTTGTGCCTGTGTTTTCACTTGTAACTTCTTTTAACTAGTTTAGATTTGTGAAAGTAATATGCTGTTACGTCCGCTGGACCCATATGGCTGTAGGAATATATAGGGCTTTGTAGGTTCACCAAGAAGCGAGGCATCCAGAGCCAAAAAATAAGCTGCACCTTGAAATGCTTTTTTACTGTGTAAAGGGTGCACAGCCATTTATTTTGTAAAATATAAAAAGTGAAAAATTGGTATCAACAAAACCTATGTATTTCTGAAATAAGAATGGGATATGGAGTATAGAAGCAGTGGTCATTTGCACATCTCTGAAATTGTGGGTACTCAAACTTGTTGTGAAATAGAGGGTGTTTTTTAAAATGACTTATTTTTTACACACTGTCTTGCATTTGGAAGACACAAATGCAGAGAAAGACAATTGATAATAACACTTCTTCTACTCTTCTGTATTCCCTAAGAGTCCCGATAAAAATTGTCCTCTTTTATGTGTGTAGGTCCAGTGGCTGCGACATAAAATGGCCCAAAACACAACGTGGACACATCACATTTTTTCACTGAAAACTGAGCCTTTTTAGCAATGTGCCTCGATGTGGATTTTGGGTCCTAGCTCAACTGGCACCTAGGGAAACCTACAAAAAGAAAATTTGATGGACAGATGCAGAACAATGTCATACATTCACCCCAGTACAGAGATCTGAGCCTAAATCCATCATTTCTTTGCTCACCCTGCCATTCCAATTTGGATCCAGCCACATGCAAATCAGTCTTTATCCTGCACCCAATGGGAACAGTGCAGTCCAAACTGCCAGGCCAGGTCGTCCCTGGACTGGAAAATAGCATCCTAGGACCGGTTTCAGGCTTTCAGCCCTCCTCAGCCAGGATAGCTTGACTCCAGTGGCATAGAGAGCACGGGACCCACTTCTGGGCATACCCGTCCCACTCAGGGTGACAAATACAAAAAGAACAATTGATGGAGAGAATACAAAACAATGTCATACATTCACCCAGGTTAAACGTAAATTCCTATTCTATACAAATTATAAGCTAATCTATGAGTTAGCAGATATTGTATACATCAATCACACTACAATCAGTTCAATTTCATAAGATAAATTCAAGAATAAAATTAAAAATAAAAACTTTCGGAGTCCTTGTGTCGACGCGTTTCGGTGCTTTAGGTTTGGATTGAAAACACCTTCCTCAGGACTGAACTTTTTGTTTAAAACCAGGTACTTTCTTTTTTGGTATTGAGTATTCTTTATTATCTTTTCAGAATACTAGGACCATCTTCTTAACTTTTCTAGTCCTTTATGCGTACATAACGCTTATGGTTCAATCGTGCAACTTTCCAGTGGGTATTGCATGCATATCCTCTGCAGCTTACTTAACCTTGATAGTGTGGGGTTAGGTATGGTGAAACCAATTTATCCATGCGGCGTCACTTCTGAGATATCCAATCTTTCTGTAAGTATCGAATTTCCACCCGTTCCAACTTTTCCTATAATGATCAAAGGGTCAGCGGGGACTTTTTATTCATCTCCCTCGTCACTCGAGTCGTCTCCCTGACAAATTTTGTTAAAGACCCTCCTCATCAGGCGCGTTCGTAGCCTAATCTCCTCCACTCGCGGTTCGATCTGCTGCAGATAATTGAGTTGTTTTGTTATTTGCCAAATGGTTTAGATTTAACGGAAGAACACAGAAAGGAAATTTCTTTTCGTCAGACTATATATACACAGTCCTTTCTGGTTTACTTGGGAAACTCTCTTCTTTTTGAAGTCGTTTTTAATCTTGACACCTGGACAATCCCAAGTAAACATATTTTTTGTCCTTGTAATCATTTTTAACCTCACTCACTTTTTGCACTGCACACCATCAGCATTATTCTTTGAAAAAACACCTTGGGTAGAGTCAACCTTTGGTTTTTGATATCCATTGTCGCACCATCACCCAATGGTTTGGGCGGGCAGCTTGGATTTACTACCATCTCCCAGATAATGATGCTCCGCCAGAAGGATGGGCTGATGGGATTTCTTTCTCAGCCAGGTGTTACTCAAACTGTGGTTGCATGATGTCCTCTATCTTTTGTGCACCAATTCTGTTTAGACACTATTGACCGGTTATCTCATAGTGTCTTTTTTCATATATATAATTAGGGGTGTGGAGATTTCAGGGTCGGTAAATATTATCCCCTAGACCCTCTTTCTCATATTTATTTTTTGGTGTTGTCTGGATTGCCTGGGATTTCAAGTTCAAGCTTATTTTTATTTGTTTGATTAATTAAAATCTTACAAAATAGTTAAAATATCATCAAATATAAAAAGATTTAAAACACTAAATACAAAATTACTATCATGTCTTACTAAATACAATACACAGTATATTTTGGGGGACAGTAAAAAATGAATTCAAATATTACTCCTCAAGTTTTTTTCCAATAGCACTTATGAATTTTACAAATGCAGAGATCATAAATATATCTTTAGAATTTAGGCAAGCCATCAATGCTTGCCTACATGTCTTTACTCCAGGGTCATTACATAATTTCTTTAGTATAAATTTCCTTTCCGTTTCAAATACGGGGCACAGACATAGTAAATGTATAATATTCTCTTGACCAACTTTACATAGCCTACATTCAGTGTTCTCTTCAGTCTTTTTCCATCAGGGTAAATGGCATAAACCCAGCAATAAGCCAAATCGTGCTCTGATAAAGACTTGCTTGTTTTTCTGCTACCACGGTATTTTAAGGTATTCTTGAACTTCTTTTTTGATAAATCTATTTTTTTTTACAAGTATGTCCTTGTCTTTTATCAGCGACAGATGATTAGTAAGTTTGTTAATTGTTTTTTTAAAGCTTTCTTAAGTAATAGTATTCTCCCAAACCGATATTACACCAAATTCATCCTTCGCTTCATTTAAGTAAGACCAGGCCTGTAGCTTCCTATTGTCTTTGGCTTCTTGCCATAATAGCTGGGACATTTGGTTTTCTTGATTGTTTTTTATTCGGTTCCACACTTTAAGAGCTTGTCCTTTTCTTGCAAGTAGCTGGTTATTTAGACCAAATTCCAACCTCACCTGCGCTTGTGAAGCATTATTCGGCAGGCAGAATAAGGTTTTATACGTTTTTGACACTGCGTTATTAATCATCTCCGCATCTTTGCCACTTACTACCTCACAGCCATAGGTCAGGGTTGATAATAATTTTGCTGAAATGATCTTTAATAAAGGGCGATAAGACAAGTCACTTAAGGATTTCTGAATAATCCTAAATGCCGCAATCAAAGTATTAGCTTCTCTTCTAATGTCTTTTATTGCGGAAGAAAATTTCCATTATCATTAAATATAACTCCAAGATAGATATAAGAGTCAACCTGTTCCAATCGAGTTCCTTCCAACGTCCAATTATATTTATTTTTTTACCTTATATTATTTGTAACTACCATTACTTTGGTCTTTGTTTCATTTATCACCATATCATTTTCTTTTGCGTACATTGATATCCGATCAATTAACCTTTGCAAGCCAACCTTAGTCTGACTTAAAAATATAACATCAATTGCGTACAATAGATTAGATATTTGTTTATCAGCTAACTTAGGCGGATGCGCATTTACCTCATTCAATGCGGTAGAGAGATCTGCTAAAAATAGATTAAATAGCAGTGGGGCAAGGACGCACCCTTGTTTAAGTCCTCCTGCATTAGGTATTTCATTGGTTAGTGTTCAACCATCACCAATTCTTACCCTGATCCAAGTATCAGTGTACAATAATTATATCATTTTCAGCAGTAAGTCAGCAATACCTTGATCTTTAAGTTGTGTCCAAAGATGGTGTCTGTTCACACAATCGAAAGCTGATTTAAAATCAACGAAACAAAAATACAAAGGCTGTTTAGCTAAACATGCCTTCTCCATTATTACAGATAAGATCAGTATATTTGTGGAGGTTCCTAATTCTTTGATAAACCAGGCTTGGTTCGGGGCAGTATTCTTTTATCCTTTTCCCAGTCTGTTAAAATCCGCAAACAGTTTTGCGTCAGTATCTTGGAGCGTAATCAGATGATAGTTCTCCGGTAATTGCCAATTTCCTTTCTTAAAGATAGGAGATATTAGAGACCCCTTCCACGATTTCGGAACCTGCCCTGTTTGTATGACTTCGTTAAATACCTTTGTTAAGAATATAGCCCAGAAGTCAGGTTCTTCCTAATAAAGAGAAAACGGGATGCCGTTGGGTCCTGGTGCTCCATTTTTTGCTTCTTTATTAATTTGGCAATTTGGGTTTCTGTAATATAAATTTCTGCATCACAGTCTAGGTCTGTTTTTACCACCATTGTCTGCTTACCTTCTTTAGTAAATCCTTTTGCTTCCTTAATATTTGGTTCTGTAACTGGGTTTAGGATTTTTATAAGATATGCGAACCATTCATCTTCAGTTAAGGAGGATGCAACCACATATTTATTCGACCTGGTTAGACCATTAATCACTTTCCAGAACTCCATTGAATTTGATTGATTACTGGCATAAAAGATTTTTGTCCACAATTCCTGCTTGCCTTTATTTTTTTCGTTCCAAATTAATTTCCTCAAATTATTGTTGGCATTTTTTAAATTTTATTTGTATATCCTCATTATTTGATGCTTATTTAGCTGTTACCTAAGTCTATTTTGGGTCCCTCAGATTTTTTTGATTGTATTTGGGAGATTGATGTTAGTATCCTTTTTTTCCATTTAAACCATTTGTTTTTTTGGACACGAAAAGAGGTGTCAAACGGTTTAACTATTTTCCTTGTAAACTTTTCCCAATGCCCGAATGCGGACCACGTAATATTATCTTTAAAGCACTCTTTAATAAGTTCTTGTACCTTTTCCTTCATACCATCGATATTATTTGTTTTCCAGGTAAGTTTTCTATAGTTGGTAGTACAGATCTGCCCTTGTGTTGTTGAGTAGTTTTGAAGTTTCGAACATGACATTTTACTTGGACTATTTGTTGGCTATGGTCGCTATCAAATACTTTCCTTAGCTGATAAGAAGCAATTTTATAAAAAATATTTATAGATACCATTGTATAGACTATTCTTGATTTAAACTGTTGAGAGTGAAATGACCAAGCTGGGGGTATATCTGATTCAAATCTACTGTTTAATATTCTTAGTCCCAGCGCTTCCATGTCCATCACAAAGTTTTTCCCAATTTGATTTTGTTTAATAGATTTTAAAGGATCAAGTATTTGTTCTGGGATTAACCATTGTTGATTTTGGGACTGTATGAAATCGTCCTGTATAACATTTATCAACAGGTCTATGTTATAGTCACCTGTAACAAAAAAATCTGCAGACGGGTCTTTCATTATTTGGTCCAATGAGAAGATAGTAAGAGCAGCACACATGTCCTTCCTTGAAGTCTGTTTAGGTGGTATATATAAATTAATTCATATTAGAATTTTTCAGGTTTTTTTCTTACTTATTAGATAGTTTAACTTCATCGCTTGGAAGTTAGGATTATTCGTGTCTAACGGCTCATGTCCAACTTTCAGGTCAATCAGTACGAATGTTGCCAGACCCCCACACTGTCGTCCAAATTTGTGATGTTTTATTGCAGGCACAAAATATCCTTCATATCCTTGTAGCATAAAAGGGTCCATTTCCCAGCATTCCTGCATTAATATAATTTGATAAAAAAAGTTAATGAATTATTTGCGCATTTTTTATCTTCTTACCTAAACCGTTTATTTTCCATGAACAAATTCCTATTGTTGAAATATTTGTATTTAATTCTTCTGTTCTATCTTGTGATCTGTTCTGTCATTGTTCGATGTTACCATGCAAGGCTGTCAAAATCTATTTTTCATTTATTCCTTTGTTTTCTTTTTTTTTCAACTTTTCCTTGATCCGTGGATTTTTCATCATCACAGTTTATTTTACCCAAGGGATTTTTTAGTATCGAATAGACTAGATCATCTTTTCTCCCGTTTTACCTTTTCATAGGACTTTCTTCTTTTATAAGTGGAGTTGGATGCACCTTTGGGGCTGGTTGACTAATTGTTATCCCCCAACTGCGGAAAACTTCTTGTTCCTGCAAGATTTGGTCCACTATGGAATCAGTATTTGCAGTTAGCAATGTTATTGGTTGGCTGCCATCAGGGTTTTTTAAAAAGCCTACACAATCGATATCTTCAGTTGTCACTTTTTCTAGTGAAGGTACTAATTCTAAGAACCAAAGGATATTTCCTCTATTCAAAGTATCATGGTTGCCACGTGAATCATATAATGGTGTGAGAATAATTTGGGGGGGTCTTTTCAGAGTCAAAGTTTCTTTCTTTCTCCCCTGACAAATTTGATTTTCCTTACATATGATTTGTTTACCTTGACCATTTTTTATAATTATTAGGTCATCCCTTGTAAGTTTATGCTTCATATCTTCGATTGTTTCTTTTGAAATTGTAGAGTTGTTCTCAATTTCCTCTTTCCGTTGCCTTTATACAATTAGATTATCTTTTTGTTGTGTCGAATTCTAACGTACTTTTGATGTATTATTTTGTGCATGACCTGCATGCCTCTGTTCATCATTGTGGCTAAATAATGAGGTTTTAAGATCAAGGAACGTTATAGATCTTGGTTCTTTAATCGAGTAGCTTTCAATTTCACATGTAAGTTCCTTTGTTAGTGCACAACCATTTCCTTTTTCGTCCAGGTATTTCATCTTTCTCTTGGGATTTCTTCCCCTCTAATATCAGTACATCAGCTTTTTGATCAGTACTTTCCGTTATTATAATTGTCTTTATGGGGAGTGGCTTTAAGTCTGCAAGGTGTTCCCAGGTTTTGTAAATATATCATAATATTTTCCATTGTTCTCCAATAAATTTGCAGACTGAGTCACATATACCTCACCATCTTTTTTTCCTTCTCTTCTTCCTTCTTTTATCGTATCAGCATGTATTTCTGGTTTGGAATACATTTTTACTGCATTTTCCTTTTTTGCCTTATTTCTTGCTTTACGTAATTTTTTTCATTGTCTCTTTGTAATTTCAAAGGATGTTAGATCTTCATTATCCTTTCCTACATTATTCATCTCTTTTAGGGAGTCAAGGTTATTTATTTCTTGTTGTTTCCTCAGCATTATTTCCGAGTTTAGTTTGTTCACAGCTTTAGCATTTATTATGTCGCCAGTTTGCTTCATTTCTTTTTCTACTACAGATGCCGCTGGATTTTTATCAATGCAACATATCTCCTCTTTTTGGGTTTAATGTTTTTTTGGACGATGTTTTTAACATCTTCCAATATAGTATTTACTACAGTCGGGATTTTTGCCAGTTTGTTTATTATAGGTGCACATGTGCAATCAAAATAATTTGAGGCTGCTTCTTTTTGAGCTTTATTTATTAAGTTGTTTAGCTCAGCTAATTTATGATCAATTCCAGTGACTGCATTAGCCATGACTCCCAGTATTTCAATTTGGGTGTCCATTTTATTCGACTGGTATGTCAGTGCTTCTAGAGTTAGTGTTGAAGTTTGATAAAATATATCCCATATAGATCCTTGATCTTGATTACCTGCATTAAAATTTTGATTAATTGGTATTACCTTTCTTTTTATTAGGGGTGTTTGAGCCAACCTGGCAGATTTTTTGGTTTTCTGTTTGGATTTTTATTTAACCCAATTGCTGTATTCCACAGCATATTCCGTTTTTTCTACCACATGCTCATTACTTCCCCTATTTTTGTTATTAGTTGTTTGCAATTGGTTAGGAGTATCACAATCTTGATATTCATAAATCACTTCCACATTTCCTTCTCCACTCTTTCTTATTGGAGTAGTTTCCGCCAATGCCAAGTTCATAATATCCGTAGTCTGAGATTGCTTTTTTTGTATGACTTTGTCTGCATTATTTAATTTGAGCTTGTGGTTACTGTGTAGTGTGTGGTCATTAGCTGGTTCACTTTTTTTCCTTAATTCCACTTTAACCTCTAATGGTAATGGAACCTCTGCAGTCATTGGGCTTATAGGGTTATCAACCTGTGATAGATCTTTTATTGGTGTTTCCATCCAGATCTTATCCATATCAGTCTCTTCTGCTAGAGCTATCAGTACCGGGTTTTACAAATCCATTTTTTGTTCAATTATTTGTCCCTCTGGTTCCTATTTTGCTTATTAATAGCATAGTCGCAGTCACACTCTATACCAACTAATAGTGTATTTCTTTCCAGGATATTGGTTGGCTTAATCGGAGTTTGTAATTGCTTTATTTCAACATCTGATTTCGATGACATAACTGCTCCGGTTGGATCTCTCATAAATTTAAATTTCGGTGATATTCTTAAAGATTTTTCAAACATCCGTGCTATTGGAGAAATTAAAGTTTGATTTGTTCCTTTTAGCTGTGCTTTAGCTTTGGATTTTTTTAACACTTTGGGTGCTTGCGTTTCACGTGCTCATCTAGTAGGAGGGCCCAGTGTTCTTTCCTTCCCTGAGCGCATTCCCGATGTTTTTTACCTAGTCTATTAGTGTTGCGAGCAGTTATATTGTTTTCAATTCTCCCTGTTGTACAGGTGGTGAATAAGGTTTTTGCAACCTTATTTGCACAGCTCTTCCACAGCTCCGTGACAGTTAAACCACCTTCTTTACCCCACTACTTCTGGACCACAACACAAGCCACCTCGCAAGCTGCACTACTAGCTGTGTTCCGTCTCAGGCTCACATGGGGGACAGCCTAGCTGCTTCAGCGAGGGCAAGGGGGCAAGGTGTGGAGCAATATAGGAGCAATATAGACAAACGGTTTAACTCACACAGGTCTGGTCCTCCTCTGTGTCAGTGTTCTCTGTGTGCAGTTTGTAGATCTCCCTCTCCAGAGAAAGTACAAAATCCCTGCACCAAACTCAAATGGGGAAATGCCTGGGAAGTGCCTGTGGGACACACACTCCCCACTCCCCACTCCCCACTCTCCTTTCAATTGTGCCACAAAGAAGGGGAAGAACGCTTGGTGGACCACCTGCAGGTCTCTCTGTTTACTTCTGGGGTGTTTTCACTGTCTGCTCACCCCCGCGCTCCTGCGCTCCTACCCGTCAGCTGTGAGTTCTGCAGGCCCTGCAGGGGCTATGGGCTATAGGTGCCTGGGGGCCTGCACGCTCGCTCGCTCACTCCACCCGATGCCAAGCTCAAAGACACCAAGGCAGTGAGGCGGTGTCCGGTTCAGAGGCACCGAGGCTGAAAATAAAGAACAGAGTGGCGGTGTCCTCCTTCGGCGTTCAGTGCTTTTTCTCACACAGCCTCACTCAGCCCAGCCTAGCGCAGCCTGGAAAGACGCGGAGCGGAATCACCATCTCAGCTGCTCATGTGCGCAACCCACTAAAAACAACAGGTTGGCAAATGGGAGTCAGAGTTAGTCAAAAGTCAGTCAAAAGTTTAACCACTGCTAGTGCGGCTTTCATATATAAGCGCCGGTAAACGTTTCAGGTTACCACTGTGCGGTTCCTACCGCATTTAAGCACTGAAGATCCGGTGCCACTGGCAAGGGGAGTTGAGCCCCTGCCCCCCATCTCGGTGGCTGCAGCTTGGCGGCTCGGCATTTTCTTCGGCATCTACAATGCTCACGGTCAGCCGCCTGCCTGCTCGCAGCTACTCTCAACTCTGCTCGGTGCTTCTCCTCCGCTTCTCGCAAAACATTGCCTGGGATTTGTATTTTTCACCTGCCATGGGGATGTGTCATTGGGGTATGTCAGATGTTTTATGAGTCTGAGCCAGATACACAGCCACACTTGCTAGCCTTGTTGTGTGGTTGCTTTCTACTGCTATTACTCTTTCCGCGCAACCGCAGCTATCGGAATGCATTAGTCCTTCCGCCCGCTCTCCCATTCATCATTGTGTGGCGATCGTGGTGGTCGGAAAAAACTGATCATTCTGCTGGCACCACCATCGTATCGTAATTTCACTTGCGGGCATTCTGCTGGTCAAACAGTGGTTTTTGTCTTTCCGCAGAAAATCTGACCACCGCGGATGGATTTTCCTCTTTTCCGGACGTTCTCAACAGAGTTACAAGGAATCCGTCCGCCGCGGTCGGATTTTTCTGGCATTGCATCCTTTTTTTTTTTTCGTGCAGGTAACGATCTTCAAATTAGATTAATAGTGCTGTTGCATGTGTCAGACTCCCTGTTTTATCAATACATTCGTTATTAAATCGATTAGTTTCTGCTGCATCCCGCCCTGTAAGGGAACCGCAAGTGCTCCCCACATTACCAACAACCCAGCATTGCACGGTGACAAGGCTGAGTTGCCGAGACAGAGGAAACAGACATTGCAGTGTGTTATTAGTCAATGAATGTCGGGTGTTTAACTCGAAGTCCAGCAAAATCGAGTTCCAGTCTAGTGAGATATGTGTTTTCCTAAGCCCCCTACGTTCCTCTCGTTGTAGTTCTAGTCCTTCCGCTTTTCCCCATCGGATCACCTCCCCATGCCAGGTGGCTCTGTCTGGTGGTCTAGCTGATTTCCATTTCATTGCTAATGCTCTTTTCGCCAGCAACAAAGCCATATCCACGAATCTAGTGGCAACGCTCCTCTTTTTTTCTCTGTGACCTAGACCTAACATTCCATACAACATGGTCTCGTACGGTCTGCCTGGTGCCACTGTTGCCAGGGCCTTTCGTATCGTCTCCCAGTAGTATCCAATTTTAGGACAGTCCCAGAACATGTGCAAGAGACCTGCGTCGTCTGCGTTGCACCTGGGGCAACTACTCGGCACTGCCGGGAGCATCGCATGTAGCCTGTGTGGCATTAGGTATGCTCTGTGAATTATCATTAACTGGATGTAGTTGAACTTCTGGTTCCGCGCTACTTTTGTGTGGTACTGTAGTAACTTTTTCCACTCCGTGTCCCTGAGTGCTCTGCCCACGTCTGTTTTCCAGCGGGCCCGGAGGGGCTGCAAGGTCACCTCTCTGCCTACCCATATCCCGCTTGTCAGCCACTTTGTCAGGTGACTGCCCGACCCCATTAGGTATTGCATCGTGAGCATTGCGTTCGTGGCTGGTTCTGTTCCGTCTCTCGCCCAGTGTGTGGAAATGTAGTGAGTCAACTGTGCGTGCATGAGGAATAGCCCACTCGGGGTGTGATGCAAATTAAGGAAGTCTGCATGTGTCATTAGGCTACCCTCCGAGAAAAAATCCCCTACCTGTACCACCCCAGCATCATGCCACTTTCGTAGTTTACGCTCCGTGAGCATGCCGGACCCCAATGGGATTCCCAGTAATGGTATTGTGGGTGCGCAAGTAGAATGTCTATTGGCGTATCTCACCGCCGCTCTCCACAGTTTAAGCGCCAGTCGGAGCAGGGGAGGGGCAGCGTCCGGAGTCCTAGCCCGCGGAAGCAACAAGCTGTGTATATCTCCTCTCGCTCTATCCGAGTCCGTCATATTAAGTTCAAGAAGGTTTCGACCTGCCAGCCAATAGGCCAGCCATTGGAGTTGGCACGCATAGGCATATGCGGTCAAGTCCGGGACACCCATTCCGCCCCTGCCCGTCGGCAACTGCAGTTTGGCTAGGCTGTTGCGCCGCCTGCCCGTGACCCAGATCAACTCCGTCAGTGCCGAGTTCAGAGCTTTAAAGAAAGGGGTGGGTATCTGCAGAGGTATGTTGGTGAAATAATACAACAATCTGGGCAGGACCACCATTTTCGAAATCGTGACTCTGCCTGCCACCGAGAGCGGAAGTGTGGTCCAGAAGCGGATCTGTGCCCTTAAGGCGGTAAGGGCCCTGCCCAGGTTACCCTCTATCATGTCCTGTGGCTGTCTGTAGATCTGCAGACCAAGATATTTAAATGTCACGGGCTCAACCCTGAAGCTATGAGGTGGAAATTGCAAGTACGAGTCACCCATAGACTCTTGGAAACAGTACCCATAGGATTTATTTTCGTTGATAGTGAGGCCTGATCTTGAAATATTTCTGGAAGTGGGGTCAGTGGGTTCGTTACGTCGTTGAGGAATAGCAATATGTCATCCGCATAAGCCGAGACGACATGCTGGGTGTGTAGACAGGTCACTCCCCTGTGGGCCGCCACAGTTCGAATCTTTACCAGTAGGGGTTCTAACTATCTGGCATTGCATCCTAATCTGACTGCCGGGTTTGTCGCAGTACATGCGGACCGTTAATTTCCGCTACCACGGCGGTCGGAATGCTTTTCCGACCACCATCCTAATCGACCCCTAAATGCTAAGGTTGCATGTGTGATTATGTTATTCAACAAGACAATCAACTTATTTGAATAGATAAAATTGAATTTCTATAGGAAGTGATATGATTTAGGGTTGTGGTTGAAGGGATCATGTAACCTAATGAGATGTTAATCATATTATTAAATGTTTGCAGTTCAACCAAAGAGCAAAGCATAATGACAAAATTGTATATATAAAGGATAAGATTACATTGGATTATTTGTGATTGTATAAAGACTCTGAAGCTACGGTTGTATGTGTGAAAGTGCTATTGAACAAGACAATAGACATATTTAGATAGATACGTTGTAGTTTATGTAGGAAGTGGTATGATTTAAAGTTATTGCTGAAGGGATCTATATAGCCTAATGAAATGTTAATCCTAATATTACATCTTTACATTTCCACCAAAAGGCAATGCATAAAGCTAAGATTGTACACATGAAAGGATAACATTATATTGGATCAACACTTGCTGTTTACAATGGATTCATCTATCCACCTTCTACTTCCATAAAGAAAAAAATATACTGTGGATAAATACATTTTATTAAATGAAATAATGAAATTCATCATTTGAATTGAGACCGTTTGATATAGTTCTTACGCTGCGAATACAACCTGTCTCCGCCTGTCTAATGGCAAGTTCCCTATTGCCACCTCTTTCATTGGTGGTTATGTGTTCTATGACGTGAAACCAAATTTTCATATCTAATGGTTGTGTCTGATGTATGTGGACAGCCATAGGGCATCTTTCATCTTTATGTTTAATAACCTTAACATGTTCTTGTATTCAAAGTTTCAAATTTCGGGTACTAATCCCAACATATATTTAATGACATGCGCAACCCACTATTTAGATGGTAAATATGGTGTTGCAGTTTATGAAGGAATTTATTGTATATTCCTTATCAGTATTGTATTTAAACTTGGTAATTGTGTGACCCAAATGGCATATATAAGAATTCCCACATGTGTGTAACCCTCTGGTTTTGAAGGATTTAAGTATTTGGGGTAATTCTTTTGTTTTTTTTACATAGCTTAGACATAATTTGTCCCTTAGAGTGTTACCCTTGTGATATACCACCTTGGATTCATTCTTTACAATTCCACCTGGTATATAATTAGAGTTCAATAGATGCAAGTTTTTCCTTAAGATATTATGGACATGATTACTGTATGAATTGTATTGTGTGATGAACATGATTTCTTCTCTTTGCCCCTTTTTTTAAATGTAAAATGGTTTCTGGGTGAGGGTTGTTTTTCTGTCCAATTGTTTTACTCAAGCCATTTTACTCCTGAAATGTAAGTTCTTGATATACTTGATATTTATACATCGAGAGACTTATACTTATGCTTCATGTAACTTGCTTTATTTAATAAGTTATTGTGTTTTTATGATTGATCTTGCCACAAAATATATTTAGCACTTTATAATTAATATAATTATTCACATTATTCCTTCTGAAATACAAACATGTGACATATTATTGTTTTACCATGTAACCCTGTTTCTTTGAACTCTGTAGAGAATGTTAGGAGTAGGTTTTGCTCCAACAATCATTTATGCATATTATAGTTTGTGTCTGAATTTCTTCTTACCTTTTTGGTAGAAAAACAAGTTGATTTAAACAATTGTCCATAAATCATTCTAAAACTCAATTCACAATTAAAATCATTAACACAAACTTTATTGATTTTTTTAAGTTGTTTACAGCTGTGAATACATTACATCTTGTATACATGTGATCATCGGCATCCTTCGAATCTAAGGTGTGCCAAGTTATATGTTAACAGTGAGAAGTACAATAGTATTATCCTCTATAGTATCCATTTGTGCACAGTGATCGCGTATACAATAACATCGGAAAAGACTTTGGCAGATGTCATATCTAGCTAAGTGTCATTTAGGCTACAATCATATATGCAATATCTATCCACAGAAATACAAATAATAAATCTTAATCATGTACAACTAAAAATGTCAACAATAAAGAACTGAGCTACTACCAACTGAGTGTCTGCCTCCTATATATGGTGGGAAACACAGGGCAGAGGGCAAAGAGCAGGGGGAAGGGAGAGCACGGGCTAGGGTCTCAATGATACCTCATTCATCAGTAAGGGTTGTAGATTGTATTTTGAAATGTTCTAATAACTGAGCCCAGTCCATTGATATTGGTTTCTTTCTTAATCTTCTATACTCTTCACATTGCAGTACTTCCCTCTCAGCAGTGTCCCACTGTATAACCTCCTCCCGCCACCTCCCCTTGTGAGGTGCCATGCATGATTTCCACCTCTGAGTGATGGTCCTCTTGGCCAATATCAAGGCGAGGGAGAGGAAGGAGACCCAAGAGACAAGTTTCAGGAGCATTCCACATAGGGCGTTCGGTGAGGCGTGTAAGGCCCTGTATAACATCTGTCCAGAATTCTACAAGAGAGGGGCGGGCCCATAGCATGTGCTGAAAATCTTCTTCCAGGTAGTAGCATCGAGGACATTCTGAAGGGGAGGTTGGGTACATACGCTTTATCACCCAGGGCGTAAGGTAGGCCCTGTGCAGTGCAAACAATTGTATTGTTTTGAGCCAAGCATTTCAGGAAACACGCCTAGGATACTCAAGGATCTGCACCCATTCTCTGTCAGTAAACTCCCTGGCTATGTCCACCTCCCATTTATGTTGAAGAGTCAACAGGAAGAGTCCTATATGGGACCGTAAGCGGCTGTATAGCCATCTAACCAGATGTCTACCATGACCCATTATGTGCAGTGTCAGCAATAGCAATTTGCATATGACCGGGTCCAAACTGGAATGGCATGGTGAGCACAAAAACGATGGATTTAGGCTCAGTTCTTTGTACTGGGTGAATGTATCTTCAAAAAGAAGAGAGTTTCCCAAGTAAACCAGAAAGGACTGGGTATATATAGTCTGTGTTCTTCCGTTAAATCTAAACCATTTGGCAAATAACAAAACAACTCAATTATTCAAAACACGACATGATAAGAGAGTATAAAGTACTGAAATTTCTACAAATTCCTCATTTCACATAATTTTATTTTTTTGAAAATCAGAATCAGATTTCAATACACAAGTTAAAAACAATGTAAAAACAAGGAGTGTACAATTACTCAGGTTAAACGTAAATTCCTATTCTATACAAATTATAAGCTAATCTATGAGTTAGCAGATATTGTATACATCAATCACACTACAATCAGTTCAATTTCATAAGATAAATTCAAGAATAAAATTAAGAATACAATTAAAAATAAAAACTTTCGGAGTCCTTGTGTCGACGCGTTTCGGTGCTTTAAGTTTGGATTGGAAACACCTTCCTCAGGACTGAACTTTTTGTTTAAAACCAGGTACTTTCTTTTTTGTTAGTGAGTATTCATATTATCTTTTCAGAATACTAGGACCATCTTCTTAACTTTTCTAGTCCTTTATGCGTACATAACGCTTATGGTTCAATCGTGCAACTTTCCAGTGGGTATTGCATGCATATCCTCTGCAGCTTACTTAACCTTGATAGTGTGGGGTTAGGTATAGTGAAACCAATTTATCCATGCGGCGTCACTTCTGAGATATCCAATCTTTCTGTAAGTATCGAATTTCCACCCGTTCCAACTTTTCTTATAATGATCAAAGGGTCAGCGGGGACTTTTTATTCATCTCCCTCGTCACTCGAGTCGTCTCTCTGACAAAATTTGTTAAAGACCCTCCTCATCAGGCGTGTAGAAATTTCAGTACTTTATACTCTCTTATCATGTCGTGTTTTGAATAATTGAGTTGTTTTGTTATTTGCCAAATGGTTTAGATTTAACGGAAGAACACAGAAAGGAAATTTCTTTTTGTCAGAAGATTAAAAACGACGCCAGATAGTTTGAAATTATAACTATCTTATGGCGCTGAGCAAGCGGTCAACATGTTTCAGCCGTAAAGGTAACACTGCCCGGCTTTCGTCAGGACCTGGAGAATGGAATGCTACTGCAATTGAAAAGCACAAATGTGAAAATAAGCTTCAGTGAATAAATAAATATATAATAATATAATAGTGGTTGTTTACCACCCTACCAGAACCCGGTATACTTCAAAGTTAGCAGGGTGGTAAGGATGCAGTCTTCTTTCCTAAAATAGGATCAAAACATAGTGTGTTGTATGTAAATGCACCAAAGTCTAATGTGCCACCGTACAGATCACAAATACAAGGAGTAATTCTATCTATTTAAACAAAAGAGCTCACAATAAAACTGAGCATTTTTTAACTAATAAGCATATTAGCTGACAAAAATTGTATAGAAAAAATATTTATATATATTAGCTGTAGTATACTCACCCAGCTTTATGTGGGAGTATGCCTCACCTCACCCGGCAACTGCTCGGTGAATGAGGCCCGCTCTATTGTATAAATATAAAAGGGACACAACTGAACACACAATTCTCTTATGCCCGATTATACTATCGTGCTTTACAATAATTACAACCTAAATTGTTACTAAGATTTTAACACAGGGACTAGAGGGCTAACAGAATGCATAGCCAGCGCTGAAGTTGTTGTCATGTCTAAGGAATCTCAGAAAATAAGGAGTCTCAACAAATGTTAAAACAGGTACTCGGTCTATGGAAAGAAGAGATAGAGGGAGGACTAGTACTGAGACGTCTCTGGCAGAGACTAACAGAAAATTACCCCTTCTCTTCCATCGTGTGTCTCCAAAGAAAGCGTGCTATATGGAGACTCTATATTGAAAACATACAACAAACAAGGATCAAGATGGGGACAAACCAAGGAGTAGCAGAACCTAGCTGTCCCTCGGTACCTCCAGCCGAAGTCCAAGCCGAAGGGGAGGTACCGAACTGCAACCCAGACAACACACCTGACATGAATACTTCATTTTGACCTACTCACACAGCTGGGTATAAAACCAGCCGCTTCCCTGCCCAGATTCATTTGCACAACTCCGGAACTGAAGGGCCCAACCCCACAGCACAAAGGAGAGGCAAATCACCACACATCACACCATCACAACCACAAACACACCACACACATCACCACCACCACCTTCACACCTGCACTTTTCACACATTTGCACATCACACACCATGTCACAGAAGAAGATGCCCAAATTCACTGACAATGAGTTGTCAATGATGGTAGATGAGATAATCAGAGTAGAACCACATTTGTTTGGAAGCATGGTCTAACAGTCACCAGTAGCCAGAAAAAATCAAATGTGGGAAAGGATAGTCACCAAAGTCAATGCAGTAGGGACCACCCCGCGCACTCAGGAGATGTCATGACCTCAAGAGCAGGGTGAAAGAGCGTGCCAACAAAAACCATGAGCTGGCTCAGAGGACTGGCGGCGGCCTCCCATTCCACCACTACCATTCACCGAATGGGAGGAGAAGGTGCTTGCCATGCTGCATCCAGAGAGTCTCACAGGAATATCCGGGGGAGTGGAGGCTGGTAGATGCCACAAAATGTCTCCCAATACACTGCTATGTACTGTCTTGCACAACCACAAAGCTACACTTCCTAAATACAAATGCACTTACGTACAACACACTCTTCCCAACACATGCCTCACAGATCTAACATTTCCTTCCTCTGAATCACCCCAAGGGCAGCTATCAATATTTCCATGGGGGCATTTGTACAGGAAGCCAGCACTACAACACCCACCAAGCCCCCTTGCCAACAGCTGAGCAGGATGGTACAGTCCTCCCACTCATAACCATGTGGCAGCCACTTCCTTGCACTCCTCAAACTAACAGGTAGGTAGCATTCTCATGCTTTCTTGTCTCGCCCCAGAGCAGGATGGAACACTCCTCCCATCCAAGAGCCATTAGTAACCTATTCCCTTCCTCTGCTCCACTTCACAGAGAGATAGCTTTCTGAACAGGAGGGGTGTGTGTGGGAAGGAAGCCAGCACAACAACTTCTACCAGGCCCCCTTGTCCCACAGTTGAGCTGGATGGAGCACTCCCCCCACTCAGAACCATATGGCAGCCATTGCATTGCTAACCTACACCTAACAGGTAGGTAGCCATCTTAACAGGGAGGGGTGTTTGTGGGTGGGAAGCCTGTACTACAACTCCCACCAGGCCCCCTTGTCCCACAGCTGAGCATGATGGAGCACTCCCCCACCCAGGACCATGTGGCAGCCATTGCATGGCTCACCTTCACCCAACAGGTAGGTAGCCTTCTTAATAGGGAGGGGTTTTTGTGGGTGTGAAGCCTGCACTACAATTCCCACCAGGCCCCTTGTCCCACAGCAGCACTCCCCACACCCACAGCCACATGGCAGCCATTTCCCTCCACTGTGTCACCGAACAGGTAGGTAGTCAGTGCATGCACCCTGCCATCCTTCTCAAAATGCATGGAGCCATATGACTACACCAGCACTCACATGCCAGCCAACTTGGCATAGATCCAAAAGCCACATCTAGTGTACAGACAGCTAAGCGCATGTAACTGTCACAGAAACTTTGACTCACCAAGTCACATGTGAAAGTAATTCATGGCACAATGATGCACAGCAAATAATGCAATGTGTAGGTGCCATGGTGTCAGAGCAAGAAGGCCCATATGAACACAAAACATGCATGGTCCATCTGACAAACAAAGTAAAGTACATGATATGAAAAAGGTATGTATAACATTACAATGGCTAGTTCTTGCTTTGCTGAAATTGATTCTATGAAGAGCAAATAAAAAAGAGGCATTGCATAAAGTTGATGTGCAGAAATTTGTTAGATTATGACATGTCCTTGTAATCACACAATCTGTACGTGGCACATGGTAGCAATTTACATGTCACACCATGGACAAGTAATGTGTTTACCTCAACATCATGTCATGATGCTCAGTATCTTGCAGACAAACCAAGTAATTGCAATGTATAGTGTTTGATGTATCAAATGTAACATTCAAAAGTCTAACACCAAGTTTGTGGAGTGCACTTCAATGACCATTTTACCTCTGTTCAACAGGAGATCCATAAGCAACTGCAGCAGAAAACCCAGCCAACTTGCAGAGCCTGTCTCCCCCCCCCCCCCTCCCCGGAACATGAACTCTCGGATGCAGACTCCCTCCATTTCTCGGATAAGGAGCAACAAGCTGTCCCCTCCGGACTGCCAGGGCACAGTACTTCTCAGGTCCTCATTATCCCCAACACCACCACAGCAACAACACCAGCGCTGACCCCTGCTACAACAACTTGTGCGACCTCTACCACCACCACTGCTGTTTGCAACACTCTTCCTGCCTCAATGGTTACCAACACCACAACACAATCAGAGGATGCCAGGGAGAGTGTGCGGATGCATAGAGTGCCAATGCCTCAGGTCCGTGCCAGCAGGGCAAGTGGGAGGGCAACTGGGGAAAAATACAGGAGAACATTGAGACTGAAGCCCTGGTCACCATCACAAGAGTCCTTGGGGCATATTAACAGAAGCAGGGACAGATGGGCCAGGTTGTGGAAGAAATGTGTAAGCTCCGCCTGCTGCTGAGGTCCATGGACACATGTATGGGCCAACTTGTGGACCTCATGGGGCTGCTTGTGGGTGTTCTGAGGGACAGACATGCAGCCATGACAGCTCAACCCCCCTCCAGTGGCCCGCCTGTTGATACTCCCACCACCTCAGCTGCAGCCACAGAGAGGGGTGAGCTGCAACAAAATAACTCTACAGACACTGCTGAGCTTGCAGAAGAAGTCCCCCCTGCCAAACGCAGGAGAGGACATCCGAGAAACACCATGGGAGGTTCACGTGGGAATGCACCGTCCAAAGGCAAGTCACTGAGCCAGCCATGATGGCACTTGTGTACCCCTTGACATTGACTTTGTTGACTATCATTACCCACATTGTCATGTTGATGGCAGGAGTCTTTCGGACTGTGTGACTACATCAATGTGGTGACTACTCTATTTGTCTCATTTACAGTCACTGACAACTCAGAAATTCACTTTGCACAATTTTAAAACAATGACTTCTCTGTCACAAATACTATTGTAAATAAACACCCTTTACACACCTATGTCTTTGTGTTATCTCCATGTTTATTACAGTATGTACAATGTCAACTCAGATTCCAATGTACCACAAGCACTGATTGTGACGAGGCACTAATAGGGTGAAGGAACCTAGAAAGACACAAGAGAATGACATTTACTTGTCAGGTGATGCAAATACAGCTAAAACACACAGCTAGTCAACAACGTACAGAATCCGGCACACATGGACATGAGGTCCCTGGAAACAAAATACCCAGTGCCACACACATCAGCCATTAGCACAGAGCCAACAACAGCCAGTAGTCAAAAAGATGTTCTATTCCTTGCCACTACCATCAAGGACAACAGACAATGTCACTGTTGTACAAAGTCACTTACACTCATGGGAAGTAGTTGTCGATGAGCTGTTGACGCATGTCAACACCTTCCTCTTATCCACTATCATTGTCACTGGGCATGTGTGGGCTTGCGGGGGGGGGGCATCTGCTGCTCATCATCGTCCAGGAGTAGGGGGATCACTTTGCGCAAGGCCAAGTTGTGGAGCTTGCAGCATGCAACTATGATCTGACACACCTTTTGGGGAGAGTAGAGTAGTACAACTCCACTCTATTCCAGACACCAGAATCTAGACTTCAGACGGCTGAAAGTACGCTCCACCACACAACATGTCCTCCCATGTGCATAATTGTAGCAGACTTCACCCGGTGTCCTTGGATTCCTCAGTGGACTTAGCAACCAAGGCAGGTTGGGATACGCAGAGTCACCTAGGTGTGAGATACAGAGAGCAGTAGCGACGGCCTGGACCCCGGGATGTGACACCCCCAATGCCAATGGCATTGCAGCCAATGGTAACCGCAATCACGGTACAGCAATACAATTTTGAAACCCGTGGTAGGTGTGCTCCGCTACTACGTGCCCGGTCAGTGGGTATGATTGAAAGATGCAGGATTGCGGTGGCAACTGCATGGACCCCACCGTGTGACACCGCCAATGCCAATGCCAATGGCATTGCAGCCAATGGAAACCGAGATCATGGTAGTGCAATACAATTTTGAAACCCGCGGTAGGCGTGCTGCGCTACAGCGGCCCAGGCATTGGCAAGATGCAGGATTGCGGTAGCGGCCACCTGGCCCCCGCGGTGTGACACCGCCAATGTCAATGGCATTGCAGCCAATAGGAACCGCGATCACGGTAGTGCAATACAATTTTGAAACCCCTGGAAAGCGTGCTCCGCCACCACGGGCCCGGGAATTGGCCACAATTGAAAGATGCAGGATTGGGGTAGCGACCGCCTGGCCCTCACGGTGTGACACCGCCAATGCCATTGAAGCCAATGGGAACCGCGATTGTGGTAGTGAAATAAAACTTTGAAACTTGTGGTAGGCGTGCTATGCCTCCGCGGTTCCAGTTATTGATAAAATTGAAAAATACTAACCAGGCAGACCAATTGCAGCAGCTGAGTTCCACTGAAACAACCCCAGGGGCTTATAAATCTCTGTGAGAGAGCCAAACATTTCACTTGCATTCAGACACTGCTGCCTGCCATTCTTCATCACCAACAGCTGCTGTTCTTCTATTCTGGACCCAGTCATGGCGAGAACTGAGAACATCAGAGCCCGTCCTTTCACCACAAAGGAGCCAAAGGTCCTGGTGGACGAGGCCTTTCACGGTATGGGAGGCTGTATGGTGCACCAGTTATACTGGTAAGTGTTTCAGAGTAAAGGTTTGAGAGTGCTCAGAATGCTCACATGATGTTTCTCTGCAGTATTATGTGCCTGTGCGTGTAAGTCAATGTGCATGCAATCGTATTTTTCCTATAGCATGCTCCATACATGGCCTAATAAGAATTGCATTGGAGTATGTGGGGAGGATGACAACATGGACACTCCTACAGCCCTTCTTCAGTAAAAATAAACAAACGTTGGTCTGAGACTGGGTAATGTAAATGTGCCTAGCATGCTGACTTCATGTCAATGGGGTATGTAGCCTTATTTCCACAGATCCATGACTGCATTGAAGGATGGGAGTGACATGTAGTGTTTTTGCAGCCATACAGTTACGCTGCTGGTTTGAGACAGTCAAAGTCTGAACAAACATTGCCTGTGCTATGTGATGTCATCCATTAAGTCTTCACATACTAATTTGTGACATTACAAATGTATTTTCTCCAGAGGGTACTGAATGATGTGTGTACCGTTTTCATATTGCCCCTATTGTGACGTGTAAATTATGCAAAAGAGTACAATGCCTGAGTGTAACACTCTTGGTGGTAGTTCACCTTTGACACATCAGATAAATGTAAGTTGGAGATGTCATCCGTCTATTGATTTCATTATGTGTTCAGTCTTGCATGTGTAGGCACTGTTTACCCTCTCATATTGTACATGTGATTTCTCCGATGGCCCACGTTTAACCTCAGTGTGAGTCCTTCTGGCCTGCACAGAAAAAGCCCAATGTTACAGGGACCCATCACTAAATGGACTGGGTAAAACATATGTGTGAGCTATCTTAGGCCTGAGGATTGCACAAGACCGGACTACCCCTTGTGAGAAGAGTGTGAGAATGTAAGATCATGGCCCTAAATGTGATCACCATGACACACGTAACCATTCACTGGTTAAGGACATTGAGGGGTGTGTAGTGTTGGACACTGTCAGTCTGCCCCGACACATCATTTCCAATGTATTGTATGTCATACTCACTCACATATTGCATCACAGATGAGAGTCGTTTTCACATTGGTAGCTTTGCTGGCACTCGGCAGGTGAGATGGCCATGTACTGTGTCCATCATCATACATGTATACATTTCTATGAGATTATTCAATGCAAGTGTACTATGTGTCATGCTGTATGGCCTCTACTCAACATTTTGTGTATTAGTGTGATATGTATTTTCATGCTCCTGTACTGACACACAGTGGTACATAACACAGTGTCACTGAAACTTCCTCGTCTTGTTTCCCATGCCTGCAGTTTAAGGTCCACAAGCATAAGGCGATATGGAGGGCCATGGCACGCAAAGTGTGGGCTCTGGGTGTCTCCAACCGACGGTACACACACTGTCACAAGAGGTGGGATAACATCTGCCGGCTGAGCAAAAACGTGGCAGAGATGATGATGGGGGTGCTCCCTCGGAGTGGCAGGTTGGCGTGCAGGAGCATGACACCACTAATGGCCCACATCTCTGCAGTGACACAGCCAGAGGTGGATGGACGCTTGAGGGCCCATCAGCAGCAAGTTGGGGGTGAATATTCAGCTAAGTGTGACTTTGGGTGTGAGTGACGGCATGAATCCCAACCGTGAGCCAGTGGGAATCTCTGTGATGTCGCTAGTGTGATGCAATGGCTTCTAAGTGGCCTCAGTGTTCAGTGCAGCTGTTCTGCATTGGTACAACATGTGGTTTCTCATGTGATTAAAACCATGACCCTTGTCATTGACAGATGAGATGTGGCCTTGTGACATATGCTGCTGTATGAGTGTCATAGACATCACTTGGCAGTGAACAGCAGTGAGCATCATGTTAGTGTGCATTCATAGATGTGTGCTGTGCACAACAGATAATTTGTGACATCTACACAGCTGACATAAATGTACAACTGTAGTTGTGCTTCGAAGCACAACATGGTGGATATCAGGAGCTTGTAGTCATTTAAAAATGACATTTTGGAGTTTGTATCTGTGGTTTTCCCTTAAAGGGACTCCATATGTGACATAGACAACATGTTTTGATGTATAGCTATCTCACCTAAGGCATGTAGGCATGCTTACAGAGAATAATATGTGTGGTTACAGGGAATCACAGGGCCAGCTATTTGGCTGTGTCAACGTCACATGGAGCATTTCTATCAACTATGCACGTTTCCATGCATCGTCTGAGGATTGCATGAATGTAGCACATGCTGAATTTACATGGAGGAGTCCAACATGGGAGTATCATTTTAAAGTTTTGTGCTTTGCTTGCATATGAAGTTTATGAGTATGACACTATACCGAACCAATGTCTCTGTCTCTTGCAGCATCTACCGAGGGTAGGGAAGGACGGGAGATGGACACCAATGGGGAAGCTTCTGGCACGACTGCTGCATATGAGTTCACTTACACTGATGTGACCAGCACCTCGGAGGGGGACAGGAGTGCCCTGGATGATTCATGCGCGGAAACACCAACCTCCATATCTTCAGACTCTAGCGGTGACTCCTCAATGTTGGCAGGCACAGGGAGTTTGAGATCTGCCTCTTCTTCCACCACACATTTTCCAGTGCCCACCCTCCCGAATGCTCCCACAAGTGCTGTCCATGCACGCAGCCCTAGGAAGGGTAGAGTCTCCTTCTACCCAGACACCGCTGCCCCTGCCCCTGTCTCCCCTGCTGCCCTCAGTATGGAGGCGGTATGCCTTTTGCGCCAGCAGTGTGTGGGTCAGACTGCTCTCCAGAATGCCTTCCAGGGTCATGACAAGAAGTTGGCACAGGTAGTTGCATTCATGGAGGGCATTCATTCTGATGTGGGTGGCCTACACCAAACTGTACAATCTTTGTCCTCCACAGTGACAGGAGCCATTCAGCAGACACATGCTCCCAGTCCAGCTCCTATCCCTTCAGCAACCACCCTGTCAGTGGCTCCACCTGACGAGAGTGCCCAGACACCAGATCACTCAGGCACCAAGCCTTCCACATGCAGGACACAACAACAGCACTCAAAGCGTACCAGACCACAGAAATCATCTCCACAACACAAAACAGGCACAAATGAGCGCAAAACCAAAAGCCCATCACATGACACTCGGGGCATCAGGCCAAGAAGCAGACATCAACATAACATTCATCAAAATCAGCAGCATCCAAGGGCACTCCCAATGCCACACCTGCTCCTGAAGACCCACAAACACTTGCCATGTCTACTGTGAACATGCGTGACCTGAAAACATTAACTTCCACGCACACCCCTGTGAAGCAGGGTCAAGAGAGAAAGGTGGGGGGTTTACCGCAACAACAGGGAATGCAGGGGAAGAGACAAGGCCACCCCAAATATACCACCAGGTCCAGCAAATCCACACGAGGAGAGCCACTTGCACCTGATACACCTTTGGTAGAAAGTGAGACTGTTGTGCCCACCTCACTTCCCACTCCGGCCAAGACACTTGCGGGCTATTGAATCTCCAAACAGATGAGACCCAGTCCTCAACATTCACCCTCACCCATTGTGCCTCCACGTAGCATGTCTCCACCTCCCCATGCCACATCTCCACCCGGTCCAAGCAGCCCTCAGGCTCCCACAGCCATGGAAGCCTCTACCTCAGCCGGTTCTCTCTCTCCCAGGTCCAGTCCTCTAACTGGCCTCGACAATCAGCCCCCTCCTATTTCAACTTAAAGCCAAATATTTAAGCCAAGTCCTCCTCTCCACTCCATTTCTCCAACAGCGGTGCCTGGATTGCCCATATGTAGCCCCTGAGTTGTGGTGATTCCCATGGCAGTGGACCGTGTTACCCATTCGATTTGCAAGTTCTCATGCTCACATGTGCAGACTGGAATTATGCACTGGCCAATGGCCTTGCTGTTTGGTACTTTTAATGCCCATTTCCTGTTCAGTTTATCATGCACACATGTGTGGACTAGAAATATGGACTGACCAATGGCCTTGCTGTTTATTATTTTTGATTCCCATTTCCTGTGAAGTTTGTCAGGCACACATGTGCATACTAGGAATTTGGACTGGCCAATGGCCTTGCTGTTTGTTACTTTTGATGCCCATTTCCTGTGCAGTTTGTCATGCACATATGTGCATACTAGGAATTTGTACTGATCAATGGCCTTGATGGTTTACACTTTTAATGCCTATCTGGATATTATGTAATAAAGACTGTTACTCATGTTGTCTGCTTTGTCGCTGCGATTGCTAAATAAAAAGTTTTATGTGTGGGTATAGGTTCATGTGACACATGCTCTGTATGCCACTTTCACATTGGCATTTACTTGATTTACTTTTTCAGGGACTGCCAGAGGTGACACATACTTTTGTCCTTCTTGACTCTAAGGGTTGAGGTTGCAATGATGTTAGTTTGTGATGATCAACTCTTATCCTAATGATTCTATGGTCAGGTTTGCTAAATTGTGGACGTCATGTTAGGATGCAAGACCACAACAGAGGTGAATTCTATCCGCAGGTTTATTTGCGGGATGGCCAGGGTCCGTCATATCTGTGGGATCTTCCTTGATATGTGAACAGCAGTGATGATATGTAGTCATCTTGTGTAGGCCTGTATTCATAGTCACATGGGTACATTTGAATGTGAGCATGTGAGTATAGATACAGTGTGATTGGCCTGTCATTGTCAGTAGTGTTGAGGTGCATGTGCCCCTGCACATGCCAACTACACACATGTATGATCCAGGTAATGAGTGCCTGTTTGTTTACATTGTCAGACATGTGCTTCAGATTGTGGGCACATGGAGGAGTTGTAGGTTGAGCACTGTGCAGTGTGTCGGTGAGTCCTTGCACTCATGGGGACACCTACTCGTTGTTGTTGTCAGTTGCGAGTATGCAGAGTGTGTCTCTGCAAAGTCTGTGTTGTATTTTGTTGATCAGCCATAGGTCTTGTTTAAGTTTGTGCTCACTGTGCTGACCTGCAAAGCCAAACTGACATTATTTGTGAGTTTTTGCATGCATTGCTGTCACTTGAGACATTTTTGGGGCAAGTATAGTATGTGGTATGAAGAGTCATACCATCCCCTATAGGTGCTTCTGATACCTCCACATTGTGAGTTACTCCTCTATGGGTTTTTGCACTGTACACTCCTCACCTGTCCAATACTGATGTACACACCACTTCAGTCTCATGTCTTCCACCCCATGCCTTGCCAGTGTGTGGCCCTCCCCACCACTTCATAGTGTGACACTATACTGTGGGAGGATGATCTGAGTACAGGGCCAATGTGCCACTCGGGTCAGTTTCACAATTAGTTATGTGTTATTTGCTACTACTTGGTTGCAGTCATGGTTGCTCATGTGCACTGCATATGTTTGAGCAGCACAGTCTTCTAGTCATGTTGTTTGCATCTGTGTTTTCCTGAGTTATGCAGCTGTGGATGATGGCTACGCTGTATGTCTGTTTGCTGAGGTACTGCTACCCTTCCTGAGTGTGATGTGATCTGTGTGCTGTGATGATTTGTGGTGTGGACGTTCATGGTGCAGCACTCAGATATCTGTGATACTGGTTTTGTTGGTGTTCACACACTGTTTACCGTGAATGCAGTGCTGTCAGTGTATGTTGCCTTGTACTTGCCTGATGTGCATCCCCCTGATGTCCAGCTGAGTTGACTATGTAATGAATTGTTTTTTGCATATGCAGTGTTTTTGTTGGTGATCGATGCAGTGTTTGGCCTGTGTTGGCTCTTTCTACCGACAGGTGCATGTGTGTGTGTGATGTTCTATTTGCATACCATTGTGTGAAAGTAGTTTGTGCATTGTAATACAATTAGATGTGTGTTGAATGTGTATTGTGCTTTTCTTGTGTGAATGTCACATGCAGCAAGGTGGAGTCTTGTTCATGAGCTTGTTTTGAGTGCACAATAGTGATATATCCTCCTATATTTGACCTGTCACTTGTCAGGATTGTGCATGTGCATGATTGTGGTACACATTGACACCATGCTCACTAGATAACTGGTGTGGTGTCTATGTCTGTGTTAGCTGATTTGTCCCATTGATCACAGTAGTGTGCATGATTGGCATTTGATAATGAAATTTTGGATTGGGTGGGGTATGGTGTCTGTGCATTTGTCCAGAGTGAAAATGTTGTGTATCCCTGTTCTGTCTAGGATAATATTGCCCAGCCACTGTTTGCCTGCACATGGCTGAGCTTGTTGGACTTCTTTGGAAGTTATTTGTGAGGTTTATGTTTGGCTATTGGTTTTTGATCAGCATTGGTTCAGACATCCCTGAGTGGGAGTCTGATACTTGTAGATACACATCAGGGTGTGTGACTGGATGTCAGGAAACTCACAGGACCTTATTCGCACCTTTTTGTGTGTTTCTCATAGGTGTTGAGTAGTGCAGGTGTGGGATGGGTAGATGAGGGTATGTGTAAAGGTTTTACTTGGGTTTGACAGTCAGGGAGTATGACAATGAGCCATGTGTGTTGTGCTGGTGGCATAAACATATCAAGGTAGTTGACACAGATGTGGGGCTGGTGACTGTATGGCTTCTGACACTTCCTATCATTCCTGTGCCTATGCATAGCTTGCATTGCTGTATCTCAGAGATATTGCACAGATGTCACTTTGGTTTTGTTTGATTCACAATGCCACCCATGTCTGATTTGATGGCCTAAGGGTAGTGTGAACTGTTCCTCCTCTTGCATGTCATGTACACATGCTATGTGGCTTGCTCCATGGTTTTCCAGCACTGTGCACTCCACTTTGGGCTAGTCCATTTAATGTAATACATTGCTGCTGACCTATGGTATGTGTATGTGGCCGAGTGTCAGTATGGGATCTGCCTGAGGGACTTGACATGCACTTTGAACAGTTCATTGGTTCTTAATATGCAGAGTGAATCTTCATTTCTTAATTTACTCAGTTCGATTCACATGAGTGGAAGACAGGTGTGAGCAGGAGGGTTGTACAGCCCCTGACCTTCTGTGCAGGGTGTTCATCTTGACCCCTACCTTCCCAGTCAATCTACCTTGCTATTTGATGTGTGAAGTGCGAGGTCAGGCCACGCCTGGCTGATAAATACTGCATTGAGGGGGGGCACACAGCATGTGCAGAAATGGATGTTGGAAGTGTGCTGTGGCCAACTGATGCTGCCCGCCATGTGGATAGGGTGACGGTGGAGCCCTGGTCAGCTGCCCAGACTGCCCATGCCTGGCGCCGGCCCTGCCTACCTCATTATGCGCAGGTTTTCCCGCGTCTTTACCGCTGGGGTTACGTGACCGGGACATTGCAGTGATTTTGATGTTGATGGGTGACCCCGATGTGGAGGTGTCAAATTTCTAGCAAGCAGGACATGTGTGAGTACGCTGGGGGTTTTGTTCCTGTCTCCACCAGAGTGTCTGATGTGGGCAGGAACCGTATTTCAGCACAAGATTTGTGTGTTGTTGTTGTATGTGGAGATGAGATATTTACTCACCTGTGGTGTTGACTGCAGCGAAATCTTATATGCTGGTAGTGGATCAGGTTCAGCAGTGGAAGGGCTTGAAGGACTGGACCCATAGCCGTCAGGAACGCGTGGAGGTGCCTGGGATTCGAGTTTTGATCTCCACAGTAGTGCTTCCGCCGTCTCCGAGTGGCTGGTGTCTCTGCTGCATTCTGATGGGCTGTTTGAAGCATTGTGATTTGTCTGGCAACATCATTCCACATGGCAGTCTTTCTCTAATGCCCTTGCTCCGCCACCGTTGCAGATGGAAATTTCTGGTGGATCCCAAAACTCCACAGTGGACGGGAATTGGGCTATCTTTGCCCATTGTAATATGGCAGATGCGAGGAATGCCGCTGGAGTGTGGAAAAGGAAGTTTTCCGCCACCGCCAACACTGCAGATGTGCTAAACACTGCCATCCTAATGAGCCTCTTATAGTCTTTTAACAACCATAATGAATGATGTTTAAAGGGTTCATAATCATGTAATTAGATTGCAGATTCCAAGATGGCACCCCTCAGATCCACTGAAGAATTGACCTCTACTCCAATTATCATTGTAGCTGTTGATAATGAACAGTCTCAATGTTCTTGTTGTAAATATAAACACACCACGCTAAAGCTGGTGTTTATTCATTTTTAGACAACATTGAGACTTGTTCACTGTGAATTTTAATGAGAAAGGACGTATTTTGTTTACTGCAACCATTCAAAGTTGGCCCCCATAAGATCCCTGACATCATGTCCATGGAGATAATCAAAATTAGCAAAACCTATATGCAATCATGAATGAGTTTTTATGATAGACATTACCATCCCACAAACGGAAACATTCCTTAAATATGGTCTTTATGATCACTTTAAAATGTGGCATTTTGCATTAACACTTAAGCGACAATATTAATAAGTTTGGTCATGAAATATACTTTTTATTCTTAACAAATGTAATCTATTTATATATTTCATATTTTCACTACTCCATGTGAACACATGGAGGACGAAACACAGTAAAACATAGAAATCCAGCCTTTCAAACTCCATCTCAAGATGGAGCTCATAATATTTCTTATACGAGCGCCGTCCACATACCACATTGTACAACGGTGTGCCAGCAAAAGTGAGCTATTTAAACTGAGCAAATGTGCTGACTCTGCTTACATTGTGGTGTATGCTGCCGTCTGTTCTCATGCCTCAGAGCTATCTTACTCTTTAAATGTAAGTACTTGATATACTTGATCTTTATACATCGAGAGATCTATACTTATGCTTCACGTAACTTGACTTTATTTAATAAGTCATTGTGTCTTTATGGTTGACCTTGCCACAAAATATATTTAGCACTTTATAAGAGATATAATTATTCGTGTTATTCCCTTTGAAATACAATCACATGACATATATTATTGTCTTACTGGGTAACATCGTTTCTTTGAACTTTATAGAGAATGTTAGGAGTAGGTTTTGCTCCAACAATGATTAATGCATATTATAGTTTGTGTTGGAATTTCTTTATTCCTTTTGGAAAAGGTGGCTTTGACAACATAATTTACTAATATCTCAATGTTTGCTCACAGTATTCCATGCCCTTTTGAATTCATTTGTACCAATTTGATGACCAATGTGCATACTATTCTAAGCTGGTGCCAGAAGGTACATCAATCTGGATGAGTCGCAGATTGGTAGAATTATCATTGGCAAATTTATAACTTCTTACGTAACATATCTGATCACCCACATACCGTAACTTTACAATATATGAGGCCCATGAGTGGACAGTTATCAAATTAAGGGTCGGTTCCTTGATATATATATCCCCCTGTTTGCCATGTATTAAACACATTTACCTACTCTAATGTTTTCTTGGAAACCTGTCCAATAAACGTGACAGTTCAATTTCAAGTTCAATTCAGGTTTTTTCAGTGCATAAAGAGAAATCACCATAAAAGCACAAAGTTCAAACAACAACAATTTGATGATAAAAATTACAATACATAGAAGAAATTTTGTGATACAATATTTCATTAATACAATTCTGTCATAGAGAGCAAATACTTATTTATAAAAGAGAGATATATACAATTATTAAAAAGCTTTGACAAGTTATCTCTACACAGTTAATCAAGCCTGGATTAAGTCATCTACATTCTCATATATTAATGCTTCCAAATAAGAAGAATCTTTTATTTTTCTAATTGCACACTGTATTTATCTAATAACGGAGTTAATGATTTTTGCATTTCCCAAATTACAAATGAAACTGTAAGCATGTTTATGATTAAAAAGTCTGTTAAATAAAAATTGAGGTTTTAAAAACAGTTTCCGTATATCTATATAAAACTTACAAAAAAGGATAAAGTGCATAGTTGTTTGTGCAGATCTACTGTCACATGGACATTTAGGTACATTTTTATTCCAAGTTTCCATCTTTGGAAAGGCTACTAAAAGATGTAATATTTCAAACCTTAGCCTTGTCAGGTAAAATCTGTGCTGTATATTTTTCACCAATATATATGGGTAGGCCAGACACAACCACCCGTTCTTGATAAGAAACAACGCTTCCGTTTAAATTAGCAACTCTATATCTATTATTTTCTACAAATTCAATATAACTGGCCTTCAGGTCCCTTTTGCTATAATCTTGAATATTTGAGGGGTTCTTGTAGTTGAGATTGATTCTACAGCAAGTTAATAGTTGGAGTTATGGTCCAGCCATGGGATTTTCCTGTTACAATCAAGTTTCAGGCAATCCAATATAATTTATTTTGAGAATTTAGATTTGTCCTTAGACCATATCCTTTGCCACAGGAGAAGGTCCGTTAAGTTTTTTGTGTCGCTTAAATGTGGGGCCAATACCTCTTTATGTACTATGTCATTTGCTATAGCTTGGGGGACCGCTAATAATCGTTTAAAGAATTTATTTTCCAGAGTTTGTAATATATCAATAGATGCTCTCCCCCAGATCTTTGCCCCATAATAAACCCCAGTAATGCACTTGCTCCGATAAAGAGCTAACATTTCTCATATGGGCTTGATACCTATTTTAGTGGCAAATCTAAAAATACCTTCTATCACTTTTAAAAATGTCATGCTATTTAGTTTAATGTGCAAATTCCATCAACCTGTATTGCTAAAAAGCATTCCTAAATAAGAAAAAGTAGAGACTCTATTTATGACCACCCCGTCGACTAGATGTTGTTTAATCAAACGTTTTTTGTAAGTTTAACTGTAAGCTTTTATGACAGTTCAATTTATATTTTTTTACCTCATTAATGTAACTTTAAACTTCTCGAGCAAGTACATCTTCCTGTGCTCGTAATTAAATTCTCGTATAACATATTTTCTTTTACAAAATAATTTCATGATTAAGCCATGAATTCAAAATCACTCCCCGTTAGGTGATAATAAATACATCAATAAAATGTGATGATATGCAATTCTAAAATGATCCCTTGTGAAAACTTCCATTTACTCTTTAGAAAACAAGGAATCCCTATAGTAACAACTAGCTATAACATAGGGAAAATATGCAATAAGGAAAAAGATTTAGCTAGGTAAAGATTGAAAACAATATCTCCAAAGCAGAAGAAAACCACCCTGTTCTGATAAATATATACACACAAATATATATATCAAACCGTATTTATTTTCTTATTTTATATATAGCTCATGATCAGCTTTGTAAAACACATATCTATTTAGACTATCTATTTAATTACAATTAATTCATACAAAATTATTTCATCAGAACCAACAAAAATTATACATAAATAATATACGATAGACGTGAAGTCGATGGAGGCAGTGCGGCAGGTGTCAACTATGCGCGTTTCGGCATACGTGCCTTCATAAGGTAGCCGTCTATTGCTGTAAAGTAAACAAACAATCAGAAAACTATTTTTGAGGTGGTTAACTATAACATAATTGATGCTCAAGAGATTTAATCACTGAAACATATTGTTAGGGTGTAACAGTTAGATTGGTATATAACCATGTAAAGGTCGCCAGATCACATACTACATATTGCTTATTTACATATTTGGTACCTTGGCCGAATAAATATTCTCTAATTTCTTACATGTTTAAAGCCAGAGATAGACAAAAAAACCCTATACACTTTAAGATACATATAACTATTACAAAAATATAAATTCATATATACAACTATTTACATAACTTTGGTATATCACATATCACAGATAAGCAGTTAATCATTTCCTATATAGTTATTCAAAAAATGAAATAGAAGGAAAAGGGACAATGAGACCATCAGAAGCAATTGATGGCTGCTTCCCATGGAAGACGGATACCATAGGGTTGACGATACAACCAATACATACATAGAGAATTGTGTAGTATTAATTACTCTCTTACCATATAGAATCTGATATTGGTACTGGATGATGTACTGACGTTTTTACTGTATCTAAATTTCTATTAACTCGTACGGAATCTGTCACCCTTGCTGTAGAGAACAAAATGATATTTAGGCAGATATCAACTAGCCCATATTCCAGATAGTAAGCTACAACATTAAAGGTTCTTTCAGTCTCAATCAGTCTGGGTGCATAATTATGGATTCACCAAATATGTACAATATAATTGCTAAGTTCACTTATTTCCCAATACTAGGGGCGACATCCCATGTATATAATGTACAGCGGGTTATAAATACATAATTCCAGCGTAGTTGCATACTCTGTCAGATTTCTTAGTGGATATCTACCCTTATGTCTCTTTAATTACGATCTATACATATTATTAGATTAAGAGCCACTTACTTCTGGGTATGATACCCTAGCAGTATATATTGAGCTTGTCCGCCGATTGAAAAGACTGCTATCAATTATATCAATTCCGCTCAATTTAGATTCCTAAGAGTGGCAATCAACATGAAAAGATTGTATTTCCTATAATATCTAATTACTATCATGTATAGTCAATATCGAAGTAGTTAGAGGCAACGATAACATAGAGCTATAGTTATTACTTGCTGATGTCTATTAAGTTTGTCAACGTAACAAAGCCAAGATGAGGCAGAGATACAACGCGGCTGTGGTACGAGGAGGATGTTGCCCTGCATAAAAAATACCGACCATATTATATAGAGCACCGTATATAGCCTATGAACATATAGCTTTAAGTTGGTGCTATGAATATTAGATCCGACAGAGTCCCTATTTAAAGGCTGAACTCAGATTATAATCTAAAGGGACTGACATGCATGCTCAATCCTTACCTTTTCTACGGGCGAGTTTAGTTATCCACCTCTCTCGCCAACATGCCGCATAATGATGTCACAAACAGATTCAGACCATCTGAACCGATCAAAGTGATTTGCGCGTCTTAAATAGTTAAAAAAAAGCACGCGAGTCATTAAATGAAGTGTGTTTTCAACTTCTGTTACCGAGTTGTATCTACAAAGGCTTCCCATAGGGTCACATAAGTGCCGATCAAAAGGTTACGCCGGGTTTAATTGGCTCTCAGATCCAATTAAAGATGGAACGGTCCAAACTATAGGTTTAAGGGTTTCAATGGGCAGATAACTGCATTTATCGTGCACCGCCCGCATTGCTGAATCAAACATCCTGCCTCCAATTAAAGCTCCAGTGTACCGTCTGTCTGAGCCACACTCGACATATATAAACACGTATCCATAAATATGAAAGGAGTATATATGGATCGAATAAGAAAACTGAACTATACTCGACATATATAAAAAAGGTTTCCTTAGATATAAAACAGATAAATGAATCGAAAGAGATAACTTACAAATGTATTTGTCATCTCATTTATCGTATAAAGGTAGTACAGATGCCAATAGTTAATGAGAGTATACATAAATAGTATATAGTAATTTATTCTATCATTCTTCCATGTATAGTAAGAAATCAATCCAACAAAACCCTCACTGTTGCAGTTTTTGGTGCTTATCGATTGGATATATCCACAACACATATTTTTTCTTTTTTCATTGATAAATACATTCCAATACAAATTTTTAAATCAAATTATTTACATAATACATCAAGTCTTGTCTAATTTTGAATTTATATACATAACCCTATATACTGCACATCTCCCCTTTATTCCTTAAATGTTACAATTCCACAGTTTATTGTCCACACTTATTTAAAGATTATTATTCTCATTTATACATGCTCAGTCCTGAGTTGCATAATTATCCTACTACGTGTAAATGTAGTCATACCATATCATAACATTATGCCATACGGTAAGGTATGTAAGTTAGTTTCTCATTTGTATAGGTACATTGTAGCTTCCCGTACAATAAATCCACATCTATTGTTCACATTCCTACATAATTGCTTGTTCCCATGGTATTTCCAAATGAAGGCCATGTTTTACTGTATCTAGCAGGAAAATGTAAAACACTTCACGTTTCTTTCTCAGTTTCTCCGTATTAATCCCTTCCTTAGGAATTTTTTTTTCCAGAATGACCCACTTAATGTCTTCAGTGGAGTGGTTATATTCTAGAAAATGTGAAACCATGGGTGAAGTTGCTTTTGCTGTCCATATTCAGACTTGTGTTCATTCAGTCTGACATTCAATGATCGAGATGTCTCTCCCACATATCCCTTATTACAGGGGCATATAAGTAAGTAAATGATGTTTATTGTTTTACAATTACTTATACCATTGCACAGGATCATTTGTCCATTGAAGAACAATTCTTTAGCTTCAATTGCCAATGGGCATACTATACATGTACCACATCTATAGTTTCCTTTCACTGGTGCCATGCCTGTGATACTCCGCTGTATCAACTCCTTTTTCTTATCAGGCATGCGGGATCTGACAATCAAGTCTTTTAAATTCCAATTTTTTCTCTAGGCAAACATCGGCTTCTGTATATATTGATCTTTTGTATTGTTAATATTCAACAGATGCCAGCATGAACAAATTATTATACTCATAAAAAGGAGCCACTTCATTAAAAATATATTGTTGTTCAAAATGAGCAACATAAATGTTTGCTACAGTAGGTGCACAAGATGCGCCCATACTCACTCCTTTTGTCTGTTTGTACAAATCACCCCGGATTTCGAACACATTTTCTTCTAGAATGGTTCTCAGACAGTCAATGATGAAATTGTTGTCACATTCTATATTATACATCTCTATGAACCATTGAACTGCGGTGATTGCTCCATTACCTGGAATGTTTGAATACAGGCTTTCAACATCAAGTGCCACCAGCCATTGTCTGTGTTTATTAAAAGGTGTACCTTCCATCATGTTTATAATTTGACAGGTATCTTTGACATTGCCCGGAATCTTATGGATTGATAGACGTAATATCGCGTCCAAATATTTAGAAATGGGTTCTGTTACTGACCCAATTGTAGTAACAATTGGTCTTAGAGGTGGATTCTCCACATTTTTATGTACTTTAGGAGTTCCATACAGACTAGCTAACTTTGGATTCTCAATGTTCATGTATTGGAACTCTTTATCACAGATAACACCATTACGTAGTGCTTTAGTTGACAATCTGTAGATTTTTTATATAAATTCAAAATTAGACAAGACTTGATGTATTATTTAAATAATTTGATTTAAAAATTTGTATTGGAATGTATTTATCAATGAAAAAGAAAAAATATGTGTTGTGGATATATCCAATCGATAAGCACCAAAAACTGCAACAATGAGCGTTTTGTTGGATTAATGGCTTGCTCTACATGGAAGAATGATAGAATAATTACTATATACTATTTATGTATACTCTCATTAACTATTGGAATCTGTACTACCTTTATACGATAAATGAGATGACAACTACATTTGTAAGTTATCTCTTTCGATCCATTTATCTGTTTTATATCTAAGGAAACCTTTTTTATATATGTCGAGTATAGTTCAGTTTTCTTATTCGATCCATATATACTCCTTTCATATTTATGGATACGTGTTTATATATGTCGAGTGTGGCTCAGACAGACGGTACACTGGAGATTTAATTGGAGGCAGGATGTTTGATTCAGCAATGCGGGCGGTGCGCGATAAATGCAGTTATCCGCCCATTGAAACCCTTAAACCTATAGTTTGGCCCGTTCCATCTTCGATTGGATCTGGAAGCCAATTAAACCCGGCGTAACCATTTGATCGGCACTTATGTGACCCTATGGGAAGCCTTTGTAGATACAACTCGGTAACAGAAGTTGAAAACACACTTCATTTAATGACTCGCGTGCTTTTTTTTAACTATTTAAGACGCGCAAATCACTTTGATCGGTTCAGATGGTCTGAATCCGTTTGTGACCTCATTATGCGGCATGTTGGCGAGAGAGGTGGATAACTAAACTCGCCCGTAGAAAAGGTAAGGATTGAGCATGCATGTCAGTCCCTTTAGATTATAATCTGAGTTCAGCCTTTAAATAGGGACTTTGTCTGATGTAATATTCTTAGCACCAAATTAAAGCTATATGTTCATAGGCTATATACGGTGCTCTATCTAATATGGTCGGTGTTTTTTATACAGGGCAACATCCTCCTCGTACCACAGCCGCGTTGTTTCTCTGCCTCATCTTGGCTTTGTTACGTTGACAAACTTAATAGACATCAGTAAGTAATAACTATAGCTCTATGTTATCGTTGCCTCTAACTACTTCGATATTGACTATACATGATTGTAATTAGATATTATAGGAAATACAATCTTTTCATGTTTATTGCCACTCTTAGGAATCTAAATCGAGCGGAATTGATATAATTGTTAGCAGTCTTTTCAATCGGCGGACAAGCTCAATATATACTGCTAGGGTATCATACCCAGAAGTAAGTGGCTCTTAATCTAATATTATGTATAGATCGTAATTAAAGAGACATAAGGGTAGATATCCACTAAGAAATCTGACAGAGTATGCAACTACGCTGGAATTATGTATTTATAACCCGCTGTATATTATATACATGGGGTGTCGCCCCTAGTATTGGGAAATAAGTGAACTGAGCAATTATATTGTACATATTTGGTGAATCCATAATTATGCACCCAGACTGATTGAGGCAGAAAGAACCTTTTAATGTTGTGGCTTACTATCTGGAATATGGGCTAGATGATATCTGCCTAAATATCATTTTGTTCTCTACAGCAAGGGTGACAGATTCCGTACGAGTTAATTGAAATTTAGATACAGTAAAAACGTCAGTACATCATCCAGTACCAATATCAGATTCTATATGGTAAGAGAGTAATTAATACTACACAATTCTCTATGTATGTATTGGTTGTATCGTCAGCCCTATGGTATCTGTCTTCCATGGGGAGCAGCCATCAATTGCTTCTGATGGTCTCATTGTCCCTTTTCCTTCTATTTAATTTTTTGATTAAACTATATAGGAAATGATGAACTGCTTATCTGTGATATGTGATATACCAAAGTTATGTAAATAGTTGTATATATGAATATATATTTTTGTAATAGTTATATGTATCTTGAAGTGTATAGGGTTTTTTTGTCTATCTCTGGCTTTAAACATGTAAGAAATTAGAGAATATTTATTCTGCCAAGGTACCAAATATGTAAATAAGCAATATGTAGTATGTGATCTGGCGACCTTTACATGGTTATATACCAATCTAACTGTTACACCCTAACAATATGTTTTAGTGATTAAATCTCTTGAGCATCAATTATGTTATAGTTAACCACCTAAAAAAAAAATTTCTGATTGTTTGTTTACTTTAGTGCAATAGACGTCTACCTGATGAAGGCACGTATGCCGAAACGTGCGTAGTTGACACCTGCCACACTGCCTCCATCAACTCCACGTCTATCGTATATTATTTATGTATAATTTTTGTTAGTTCTGATGAAATAATTTTGTATGAATTCATTGTAATTAAATAGATAGTATAAATAGATATGTGTTTTACAAAGCTGATCATGAGCTATATATAAAATAAGAAAATAAATACGGTTAGATATATATAATTGTGTGTATATATTTATCAGAACAGGGTGGTTTTCTTCTGCTTTGGAGATATTGTTTTCAATCTTTACCTAGCGAAATCTTTTCCCTTATTGAAAACTTCCATTTACCACAGGTATGATCCAAAAAGACATTTAACTCTCATGCCATCTCTTTCTTTCTCATCCTTTCCTCTCCTGAAGTCACCTATTTGTATCAATGTATTTTAGATGATGAATTCTAAATAAGGGCATTCAAATTTTACAATCTTTTTACGATCCAAGACATAGGCATTTCCTACGGAAATAGACAAAACACGCTCAAAATCATTGTCTCTAACAATAACAGCTTTATAATGAAGGTAGGCAATCATTATAAATGTGCCAATTGAAATAGCGTGATTTATGTATCACAGAACTGAATTCAAGTTATCAAATTGGATCTCTGACATAATACAGAATGCCAAAATATCGACCTACCAAAATATAGAATACCGAAATATCAACCTCCTATCTCTAAACAGGTAAGTACAAAAATATCGAATCAGAAATATCGATGTAAAAAATATAGTTAGTCAAAATATCGAATTTTTTTAAAATGCTTTAAATTAATGAAATAATAAATATAATTAACCTAAACATACATAAAATAATTAAATAACCTTAATATTAATAAATAATTAATATAAGTAAAAAATAAACCATACAAATTGATTTGTTAATACATATATATATATATATAAACGTAATATTAATAAAAAAAATACAATATTTTTACTGTAGGATAGCGTAAAGGGTAAAATTTACGGTTACCACTCCAGTGAGTGCAACAGTAGGGAAAGATTTGGATAGCGTAGGGGTAAAAATTACTATTCCCACTCCAGAGAGTGCAACAGTAGGGAAAGCGTTGGATAGCGTAGGGGTAAAAATTACAATTCCAACTCCAGAGAGTGCAACAGTAGGGAAAGCGCTGGATAGCGTAGGGGTAAAAATTACTATTCCCACTCCAGAGAGTGCAACAGTAGGGAAAGCTTTGGATAGCGGGAGGGTAAAAATTACTATTCCCACTCCAGAGAGTGCAACAGTAGGGAAAGCGTTGGATAGCGTAGGGGCAAAAATTACTATTCCAACTCCAGAGAGTGCAACAGTAGGGAAAGCGTTGGATAGCGTAGGGGTAAAAATTACTATTCCAACTCCAGAGAGTGCAACAGTAGGGAAAGCGCTGGATAGCGTAGGGGTAAAAATTACTATTCCCACTCCAGAGAGTGCAACAGTAGGGAAAGCGTTGGATAGCGTAGGGGTAAAAATTATTATTCCAACTCCAGAGAGTGCAACAGTAGGGAAAGCGCTGGATAGCGTAGGGGTAAAAATTACTATTCCCACTCCAGAGAGTGCAACAGTAGGGAAAGCGTTGGATAGCGTAGGGGTAAAAATTACTATTCCCACTCCAGAGAGTGCAACAGTAGGGAAAGCGTTGGATAGCGTAGAGGTAAAAATTACTATTCCCACTCCAGTGAGTGCAACAGTAGGGAAAGCATTGGATAGCAGGAGGGTAAAAATTACTATTCCCACTCCCGTGAGTGCAACAGTAGGGAAAGTGAATACTTCATATATAAATAAAAATAAAATAAATATTAATACCAATTACAAATTAATTAAAATACTTAACACTTGTATATAATATATTAATTAATCAATTAAAAATAAAAATAAAAATTAATTAATAAAAATATTTACCTACTAATATAAAGTATTTACCAATTAACAATAAATTAATTAACAATTACAAAATAATTAAAAATGTGATAAAATAAAAAAAGAATTTAAAAATAGAATTACTTACAATTAAATTACTCCCCACCCTATTCCCCTATAAACTCACAACCCACTACAGAAACTAAATTAATACAATTAACATAATTGTCAATTAATAAATTAATTAAAATATTTACCCATTATATTTAAATTAATTACCAATTCATAATTAATTAATAATTAATTCAAAATAAATACAAATAAATAAGTTAACATATTGAATTATGTATAATTAAATAACTTCCCACCCTATTCCCCTACAAACCCACAACCCGCTACAGAAAATAAATTACTAAAATTAACATAATTATCAATCAATCAATCAATTAATTAAAAATAAATACCAATTATATTTTAATTAATTACCAATTAATAATTAATTAACAATTAATTCAAAATAAATACCAATAAATAAATTAACATATTTAATTAATTATAATTAAATTACTTCCCACCCTATTGCCCTATAAACCCACAACCAGCTACAGAATTATATTACGTAAAAATGAAATACCATAAAAATAATTAATTAATATAAATACTAAAATAAACATACACTTTTCAAACATATACTAACATAAAAAACACTTTAAAAATTGATATTAACTTACTTACCTCAAATTCGATATTTTTGTAGTCTATATTCTGTCCATTCTATATTTTTGTAGTCTATATTCTGTCCATTCGATATTATGTCCATTCTATATTTTTGAATCGATATTAATGTAAATCGATATTAAAAACTCGATATTGTGACTGTATACCTATCAAATTATTAAATGAATTAACCGGGATGTTGAAACTGGATTCAATATAGACAATTTTGGAACAATGGAATAAGTTTGTAAGCAGCCATCATGTGAAACATGAAATTCGTAACTCAATATGTTCAGAGTTTTTAAATGTTTGTTAAAGTATTGTATGCTCAGTTTTAAGTGCATGCTTAATCTGTGATATAAATAGTTGTGTTTGTATATATTGTAATATAAGTCCTTCTGTACGAAACGTGCTGGCTACTGTCGCTCTTAATTTTAACAGAAGAAGATTGTTAAAAAAGAATATGGGACATTATTCTAAATACACCTCATGAAGAATTTGTGTAATTGAAACTGTTCTGTGAACATCATGAGTTATGTGTAGTATGATTATAATTGAATAATACCATAGTCATTCAACCAATAGTGGAGAAGCGTGGCTCACTGGTTAGAGGAGGCAGACCTGGAAGCAGAGGTCAGCCCGGGACCAGGGTTCAATTCCCGGCTCGGCGGGGTCTTGAGTCCTAAAATGTCCATGGACTCGACAATTCTCGCTCCGGTGCCTACTCGATTCACGGGTTCACACTCTGCGACTCTGGGCAATAGCTTGCTTAATCTCCACAACGGCCCCTCGCGGTGGGATGCCTGGTTTTCACCTTGCGGATACCCTGCCGGGGTTATCTCACAGGGGAATACCAGGACGGGTTCCCTAAGCAAGCGCTTAGAAACCGCTTGGTGATTTGCGCTATATAAATTCCTGTACATTTACATTTACATTTACATATTAATAGCATAATTGGTTTTATTTGGATGTTTATATTAAAAGGTATTTTTTATGAAATTGTTGTCAAACTTATAAAAAACAACTTTAAAAGTATTTTGAAAACTTACAAACATTATATATATGAATTTGAAAATATAAGAAGTAATTTATAACATTTTTATTACTAATTTTGCTTATTTTAAATCTATGTCATTGTAATTTGTAAAGTGCAGGAATGACAGCAAACATGTTTTTAACTATTAAGATTTTTATTTAAAAGTTAAATATAAATAGTTAGGTTTTAAGTTTACATTTTTATATAAAAGTTAATAGTTAAAATTAGTGTGTTAACATAACATGTAGTAATTTTGTATTTTTCTGAAATGTTAGAATGTGTAGCATTAATCTTGTAATTTATAATTGTATTTCATTATATTTTAGGTAAAAGGTTTTAGTTTTAACTAGATTCATAATATTTTAAATTTGCAGTGTACAACACCTTTTTCTCACATTAGTATAGATTGGAGTTGGAATAGTAATATCACCCATCTAGCGTCCAAAAGTTTTCTCAAGTTGGTTTAGATTGGAGTGGAAATAGTAAACGTCTTTTCTTCTGTTATTAAGAATTCTCGCTGAGCACTCAAAATATCAAAGTTAAAGCTGTAGCAGTTCGATTGAAAGTCAATGTTTCCAAGTATCAATAAAGTTCATATTTTCCAAAGTCTGTATGAAGTCAAAATCCACTTAATTATGGTCTGGAAGTAGAAAGACACTGGGGCTCACTGTTCACTCGTAGTAAATACTTCAAAATGTATTAGTTGATCTCCCATCAAAAAGGTTTCAGTAACCAAAGTTTGTAGCAGCCAACACGTGTTTCGTCAGGCATTACTGTCATGCCACAATGACTTCATCAGGGTTGCAACCCAAGAAGAAGTAACAAAATATTATAATAAGTATGTAGACCATGAACTAAAACATTACTTCAATTACTCAGAAAAATGAGAAATGGTAATACACACCCTTGTGGGAGATAAGAAGTATAGTCCCAAAGTGTAATTGTTTTCGAAATTAAGTCCGCAATTAGGTAAGGATAACGTGCACCCCCAAGTGTCATAGGAGGGACCTTTACGCCAATAAGATTATCGAAAGAATATGATTACTAGACATCAAGGTATATTACCTAAACTGTTATTCCAAGTGCCGCATATTAATATTCTTATATTGGCTCTGAACAATGATAAGTACAATTCTGAAAAGAGAGTAAAATGTAATTTAAAACGATGTCTATGTATAAGTCAGAGTAACTTAATTAGCAAACCTATTCCAATTATATACTCACTGAACGAAGTTCTCTAAATAATATCTTTGTATCGAGTATTCACTAATCCAGTCAAGCTTCACGGATAATCCTAGCTGCCAATATGGTCTATTTCAGTAATTCTCTGAAACAACAATCATCAGATCAACGATTTTAATAATAAATTCAATTCTGTGTTAAAGTCACAAACTCTCGGTACCACCACAACTCACCATTCAAAATCGTTATGTCCCCACCGTGGTCAGTACGTCCTCCAAATCATAACTTGACCAATAATTCTATTTATATATTTCCGTTCTTTCAAACACGAGTACGTGTGACACTGTAAAGCAAGTGCAAATTATTAAAAACAGTCTTATCTACAAATCTAATTAAAATCACAGAGTATATGATAACTCTCTCAACGCTCCCGTTACCTGCAACGTATATCACTATGCTTCGGTCTCACTGTGAACTGGCGTTCTACATGCGCGCCATATTGGCTAAATTTGTTCTGTCGGTCTAGCCTGACCTTGGCCGCCATCTTGTAGTTATCAATTAGTTACCAAAAAGAGCATCTACAAAGTAAACTACAGTCTAACAATTATGTTCAATACCGCAAAGGTAATTGCGGTTAACTCGTGTAAATGTTAATCAGATTTTACAACTGCACACTAATACGATATACATCACTGTGTCAGGATCTGAAGCGTATCGCGCCCCTGCCTAACACCTTAAGAACTACGAGATCCAGAATGCCCTGTTGGCGATGGGCGGGGCCTATATATTCTATTTTTCTGTACCGTTGCGGAGCGGCTGCTCCGCTTTTGCCCTGGAGATCTGTGGTGCTTTGCAGACGTCTCTGCTGAAGACACGGACTCCAGTGCTTGGCCATCAGGATTAGAGTTGGTACTTTTTTTGTTCCCGAAGCTTCATACGGAGCGGTGAGTTTTTTACCCGCTACTTTTCGCCGGTGCTTCGTGGTGCTTCGCAGAAGTTCTGCTGAAGACACGAACACTCGGCTTCAGTTATTCCAGACCGGTGGTGCGGCACTGTCCGCGAAGAAATGGAGAAGGAGTATTACCTCCGGTGTCGTCACTAGGAGGAGTCTGGAATCTGTTTTGTTTGTAACCGGAGCGGTTGGATTCCATAACCGCAAAATACTTAGTCAGGATTTTTGAGACCTCGCGCTGAGAGGATTATCTGCCGTGCTCGGGCGAAGCGCGGTACCTATGAACCAACCGGATCAGAACTCAAGGTAGGAGCCCAGAGGTTCTGTAGACTCCGTTATTTATTTGCGTTCTTGGTTTGGCATTCTAAGGGACTTGGAATTCATTGTTCCAGTGACTTTTGTTTGATGGGAGTTCGTCAGTTTTCCCCACTACTTTGTTTTGGTGCAACCAGCTGTGGATTACGATCTCTCTATCTCTCTGTGAAGTAACAGAAGGAGGGGTGTCCTTGGTATCCGTTTGCTACTGCTGAGACTACCTTCAACTGTGAGGGATTTCTGTTCATTCCTTCAACTGCATGGTGTCTGATCCTTGGTATGTACGAAGTGGGGGTGTTGTATGAATTGGGTGAAGCCCAGAGTGAGTAAACGGTTGTGTAATCTGTGCTTGTATTTTCATAGGCAGTATGCCAGGTTGTTCCATGTAAGGAGTGATCGATTGAAGGCAGCTTCCCTAATCCCCCCGCAGTGTTCTTAGCAAGGTAGGTGGTACACGTTCTTTGGAGGTATAGAGAGTAGTAAGGTGTGTAGACCTTTAATAACGGGTTATTCTTTGTCATTTCAGGATCTCCTTATCCCACGCAGCACCTTTCCCTGTCTCCCTTTTTTCCCTTGCCTGATCACTTCTAAGCTCTGGGTACTTTTGAGTCGGAGCTTGGGGAGATCTGGAGGTGGACCCATTGAGCATCGCCCGGATCCCGGAGAGCACCGAGGGTTCTGACAGAATCCAATACCCACAAAATATAGCTCTTCCTGGTCAGGGTGATCCTCTGAGATGGCGTCATTAGACGACGTGTTACAGGCATTGCTGTTGGTGCAGCAGGAGTTGGCTGCTTCCAAAGCTGAAACTGCTACATTGAGGGAAAGGGTAGACAGGCAGGCTCGAAACCCTTTTGATGTGTCTACATCTTCCCCACAGATACAGGTCACACTGCCCCCGCCTATTCCGCTAGCTACACCAGAGAGGTACTCAGAAGACCCTTACAAGATCCAGACATTTCTCACACAAATAGCGCTACACTTTTCTTGTAGGCCCGCGTCCTTCCCTAATAACTTGTCCAGAGTCGCGTTTGCGATTTCATATCTCACCGGGGATGCGGCAGATTGGGCGGTTCCGTTGGTCCGGAATGACGACCCTTTGCTCTCTGACTGGTCGAAGTTTAGGAAGGAGTTCAAAAGGGTGTTCGACCATAGGGCAACTACCTTTAGTGCGGATAAGGAGTTGTTGCAGCTCAAACAAGGTAGAAAAGATCTGGTGTCATATATGACGGCTTTTAATCGCCTGATAGCAGAGACTGCCTGGCCAGAGGAAAAGAGAATGTCCCTTTATTACCAAGTCCTGTGTGAGGATATGAAAGATGTGTTGGCACAAATCGACCCCCAACCCACCTCATGCATCGATCTGATCAATCTCACTTTGAGATTGGATCACTGCATGGCAGAAAGGAGTGGTATAGGTTGAAGGGGCGATAGGTCGACATCGGTAAAAGAATATGAGAACCGGTTCCTGGCTACCCCTAAGGATGCAGGTCCAGAACCTATGGATATAGGGGCGGTTCGACCACCGCTATCCCGGGCAGAAAAGGAGAGTCACAGGGCCCAAGGGCTATGCATGTACTGCGGCAAAAAGGGCCATTATGTCAAAGATTGCCCGACGAAGCCCCAGAGGAAAAATACGTACTTCCCGGGGAAGAGGGTGGCAGTTGCTGTGACGGGGAAATGGAGAAGATTCCGACATCCTCGGCCAGAACAGCGGAGGAGGTACAGGGCCAGGTGTGGCAGATACCATCACTGGCCATTCCCGGACAGACCACAGAGTCACATGTTGTACTGGACATGTTGCTTAAAACCAACCAAAAAACTCATTTTTTTCGGTCCATGATCGACTCTGGAGCCACAGGTAATTTCATAGATAACGGGCTAGTACAGAGGTTGGGGCTGAACCGAGTGAGCGGCGAGAAACCTGAACCAGTTCTAGCGGTGGATGGCACCCCGCTGAAATCAGGTCCTATAACCGAACACACCAAGATATTGGAACTAACATTGCCTGGGGATCCTCAAGATCATGTGGAAGACATTGTTTTCAACATAATTGAGGCCCCTCAGTATGAACTCATTTTGGGTATGCCTTGGTTGTGGCAACACTGCCCTTCCATGGATTGGAGACAGAAGACTATCCGTTTCCAGTCAATGGAGTGTTTGTCGAAGTGCATGAAAGACCACCACTCAATAGGGATGATCCTCGCCTTGGTGCATCAGGTGGCCACGGCAGCTGAGAAAGCAGTTGAACTTCCTTGTGAGTATGCCGCATATCAGGAAGTGTTCAGTGAGGTCAAAGCCGAGGTCTTACCACCTCATCGCGAGTACAACTGCCGCATTGACCTGGTGGATGGAGCAGTCACTCTGTCTTGTAGAGTGTATGCCTTGTCCGAACCCGAAAATAAACATCTTCGGGAATACCTAGGTCACTTCAGCACTATTGGGTTTATTCGACCCTCACGTTCCCCTGCAGCCTCTCCTCTTTTCTTTACGGCTAAGGCCAATGGGGATCTAAGGGCTTGCATAGACTATCGCGTCCTGAACAAAAATACGGTGAGGAACCGGTATCCGCTTCCGCTCATCCCGGTTTTGCTGGATCAGGTGAGAGAGGCTACCATTTACACCCGCCTCGATCTCCGAGGAGCCTACCATCTGGTCCGCATACGCAAAGGGGATGAGTGGAAGACGGCGTTCAAGACGCGATATGGGCTGTACGAATACTTGGTAATGCCGTTCGGGTTGTGTAACGCCCCGGCGGCATTCCAGTATTTTTTAAACGATGTCCTGGAGTATCTGGATCGCATAGCTGTCGTATACATCGATGACATACTGATTTATTCTACTTCCCCTGCACAACACCCAGAACATGTATGTATGATATTGCAACGTTTACAGGAGAACAACTTGTTTTGCAAACTAAGCAAATGTGAGTTCAGCGTACGACAGGTGGAATTTCTGGGGGTTATTCTGAGTCCCCAGGGGTTTAGTATGGCTGAGAGGAAAGTGGCAGCGGTGCAGGAATGGCCTATCCCAAAGAATGTGTGTGAGGTACAATGTTTCCTTGGGTGCGCCAACTACTACAGGCGATTTATCTCTCACTTCTCGCAGTTGGCAGCCCCTGTAACTAGGCTGCTGAGAAAAGGCGTTCCTTTTCTTTGGACTCCCGAATCTACTGAAGCATTCGTGCAACTCAAGGAGGCATTCTGCTCTGCACCGATTTTGCATCACCCTCAGGTTGACGTGCCTTTTGTTGTTGAAGCCGACGCGTCGGATGTAGCGATAGGTGCGGTCCTATCACAAAGGAACAAGGAGACAGGCCAGTTGCACCCGGTGGCGTTTCTGTCTAAAAAGCTGAACAAGGCTGAGATCAACTATACCGTGGCGGAGAAGGAGTTATTGGCGATCAAGAGAGCCTTCCAGGAATGGAGACACTATTTATGGGGGGCTCAGCATCCCATCACGGTATACACGGATCATCGCAACCTACAGTACATGAAGACCGCCCGTCACCTGACCCAAAGGCAGATGCATTGGACTTTGTTTTTTGCTGAATATGAGTTTGTGATAACCTTCCGTCCGGGCTATGACAACAGGAAAGCAGGCTCTCTGTCCAGACAGAGTTATGAGGAAGTTCCTCGTCGGGTAACACCAGAGGCAATCGTTTCTCCTGAGAGGGTCCTGTGTGTGGTCACAGTGGATAAATTCCTGGATCAGGTGAAAAACCATTACTCCTTGGCACAATGGCAAGAATGGGTCGTTCAGAACAGACATCGCACTCTTCAGCATGAAATACCCTTTTATCAAAATCGGCTATATTTGCCACTGCATGAGGTTCGACAGAAGGCTTTCAATTGGTGTCATAATGCGGTGTTGGCAGGACATCCTGGTTATAAGAAAATGCTTCTATCTCTGCAGCGTTCCTTTTGGTGGGAAAATATGGTGATGGATGTGCAGACATGGGTTTCCCAATGCGACACTTGTGCCCATGCCAAGGGAGATAACAGTAAGGCGAAGGGGGTATTGATGCCGTTGCCCACCCCGTCTCGTCCTTGGCAGACCATCAGCCTCGATTTTGTTGTGGGATTACCCATGGATCACGGGTGTAATGAGATCTTGGTGGTGGTGGACAGCTTGACTAAAGCAGGACATTTCCTTCCATGCAAGAATTTGCCTACAGCCGCCCAGACAGCGCAGATGTTGCTACAACCGGTGGTCCGGTTACATGGCCTACCCAAAGTCATCGTGTCAGACAGAGGTCCACAGTTTGTTGCCAGGTTCTGGCGGGCTTGGTGTAAGGCGTTGCAGGTGGAGGTGGCTCTGTCCACAAGTTTTCATCCGCAGACGGATGGGCAGACAGAGAGACTAAACCAGACACTTAAGAAATTCCTGAGATGTTATGCCAAGGAAGCCTCGGAATCCTGGGTATCATTATTGTGGTTGGCAGAACTCATGTATAACAACACATGGCTCAGTTCCATCAAAGAAACACCTTTCAGGGCGAACAGCGGATATCATGCCAACACTCTGCCCCTGAATATATCGAGTGAAGTGAGGAATCATCCGTCGGTTCAGGCCCAGGTTGAAAACTTGTTGGTGTCGCACAAACGGATTCATGCGGAGTTGTTTCGAGCTAAGCTGACCTACAATGGGCTGATCTTCATCGTCAGGCTGGTCCTACGTATAAGGTGGGGGATCGAGTGTGGTTGTCCACCAAGAACATCAGGTTCCGTTACCGCAGCATCTTTCATCCGCGCTTCATTGGACCATGCCCGGTTCTACGTCAGGTGAACCCTGTGGCGTACCGGTTGAAGCTGCCTGCTTCTCTGCGGCTCCACCCGGTTTTCCACTGTTCTCTGCTGAAACCGGCATCGGGTCGGAGACGCGTGGCGACACCTCCGGTGGTGAGGGACGGCCAGTTGGAGTATGAGGTGCGCCTGTTTGTGGATTCCCGTTTCCGGCGAGGTCATCTCTGGTACCTCGTTTCATGGAAAGGCTTATACCTCGGAGGACGATTCTTGGGAGCCCAGCTCGGGTGTGCATGCCCCTAGGGCTGTGCGACTGTTCTATGCTCGCAATCCTGGGAAGCCCGGTTCTAGGAGGCGCTTGGGAGGAGGACGCACTGTCAGGATCTGAAGCGTATCACGCCTGCCTAACACCTTAAGAACTACGAGATCCAGAACGCACTGTTGGTGATAGGCGGGGCCTATATAATCACCTTCACCCGGGAAGTCGAGTTGTATTGGATTCTAGTTTTTCTGTACCGTTGCGGAGCGGCTGCTCCGCTTTCGCCCTGGAGATCTGTGGTGCTTCGCAGACGTCTCTGCTAAAGACACGGACTCCAGTGTTTGGCCATCTGAATTAGAGTTCGTACTTTTTTTGTTCCCGAAGCTTCATACGGAGCGGTGAGTTTTTTACCCGCTACTTTTCGCCGGTGCTTCGTGGTGCTTCGCAGAAGTTCTGCTGAAGACATGAACACTCGGCTTCAGTTATTCCAGACCGGTGGTGCGGCGCTGTCCGCGAAGAAACGGGAAAGGAGTATTACCTCCGGTGTCGTCACTAGGAGGAGTCTGGAATCTGTTTTGTTTGAAACCGGAGCGGTTGGATTCCATAACCGCAAAATACTTAGTCAGGATTTTTGAGACCTCGCGCTGAGAGGATTATCTGCCGTACTCGGGCGAAGCGTGGTACCTATGAACCAACCGGATCAGAACTCAAGGTAGGAGCCCAGAGGTTCTGTAGACTCCGTTATTTATTTGCGTTCTTGGTTTGGCATTCTAAGGGACTTGGAATTCATTGTTCCAGTGACTTTTGTTTGATGGGAGTTCGTCAGTTTTCCCCGCTACTTTGTTTTGGTGCAACCAGCTGTGGATTACGATCTCTCTCTCTCTCTGTGAAGTAACAGAAGGAGGGGTGTCCTTGGTATCCGTTTGCTACTGCTGAGACTACTTTACTGTGAGGGTTTTCCGTTCATTCCTTCAACTGCATGGTGCCTGATCCTTGGTATGTACGAAGTGGGAGTGTTGTATGAATTGGGTGAAGCACAGAGTGAGGAAACGGTTATGTAACCTGTGCTTGTATTTTCATAGGCAGTATGCCAGGTTGTTCCATGTAAGGAGTGATCGATTGAAGGCAGCTTCCCTAATCCCCCCGCAGTGTTCTTAGCAAGGTAGGTGGTACACGTCCTTTGGAGGTATAGAGAGTAGTAAGGTGTGTAGACCTTTAATAACGGGTTATTCTTTGTCATTTCAGGATCTCCTTATCCCACGCAACAACTTTCCCTGCCTCCCTTTTTTCCCTCGCCTGATCACTTCTAAGCTCTGGGTACTTTTAAGTCAGAGCTTGAGGAGATCTGGAGGTTGACCCATTGAGCATCGCCCGGATCTCGAAGAGCACCGAGGGTTCTGACACACTGCTAATATATTTATGGTTAGTCGTTGCAAATATTAGTCAAATTCCACATTAGTTATCACATTAGTTATCAATAAAAGGACCGGAAAGTAACCAATAAATTGTGAGTATATAATACGATATAAACAGATCCACTAACACGTACAGGTCTAACAAAAGTTTCGAACTGATAACCTCGATATCGTAAACCAAGCTACTGGTAACCTCGATATCTTAAACCAAGCATCTATCCCTGGCACCACTCTCATGGTGTCTTCTATTTTACACAATTGTACTACCTAAATCAATTAAGATACGGCTCGACATAAAGCCTATTTTCCTATCATAGTAATGTTATATTAGGTCAGACCAAAGCAAGAGAGAGGTTAAGTAACAAAATCCCGAAGTATAAGGATATAAAAGTAAAAATTAGTGAACATTTTCCTGTCTTTTCAGAGTAGAAATATTAGTATTTCTAAAAGGAGTACAATCATAAAGATGAAAATAGAGGGGCGAGAATAACAAGAAAAGAAAAGAGAGAGGAAGGGCATATCTACTACGGTATCGTCCTTAATAATTTTACTGCTATACTCAGTAGGTATCGAGGCTATGAACATCTGAATATACAAGATATACTTATTGTATTAAGGCTATAATATATTATCATTCCAATCAAATAAATTAACGAAATATACAGTATTAAAATACAAATATTAGTCCAACAGTTCAGTTGCTATTTGATAGTCCAAATGTAAGTTACACAATTAGTTAATGTCCAGAAAAATAGAGAATATAGGTTCTACAAATAATACATGTCTGAAAAGGAATATTGTAACAGATAGTAAATATTTAACATCAGTCTCTCAAATAATATTGTAATTCGGAATCCAAGTTCAAACCCTCCTCAACTGCACGTAAAACCATTATCCATCTTGCCTCCCTACGTCGCAGTTCGAGGGTTCTATTTCCTCCTCTACGATCCATTGTAACATGTTCAATCCCATGGTAGGTAAACCTGTGGCTAGCTGTATCGTTACCATTTTGAATTGCGTGAGAGGAGATCGGATACCTAGTGTCACCATTTTTTAGTGCACGAATGTGTTCCATCATCCGATCTTTTAGTCGTCTAACAGTACTCCCGACATAGATTTTGCCACATGTACATACAATAACATAAACGACGAATGTCGTCTCACAGTTAATGAAAGATTTAATTTTGAAGGTACCTGTATCATTATATTCAAAGGTTTGAATTTTCTTAGTGGCCCAATGACAAGAGCTACAATTACCACAATAATAAAAGCCAGATGGGCGGGTACTTAACCAAATCTTCTTCTGTATAGGTTTTGGGTAACTTGGACTTACGATATTAGCTATTGTGGTGCCCTTTCTAAATGTCAAACTAGGCCGATCTCTCAGATATGAAGAAATATCATTGTCAGTTTTCAAAAGGTGCCAATATTTATTTAAAATCGCAAACAGTTTGTTGCTGCCAATACCATAGTTAGTAACTAATCTGATTTTCTGAGATTGCATGGTTGTAACTTGTCTTACCTTAGGTTTAAGAGTATCCTGTCTTTGTAATTTACAAACTCTGTTGTATGCTTGTCCAATAATTCTCTCTTCATAGCCTCTATTCTGAAATCTTCTGGTCATATCCTGTAAATTATTTTTAAAATCCAGTTCATTAGAACAATTCCTCCGGGCTCTCAACATTTCTCCGAACGGAATTGAGTTGATTTGACTTTTAGGGTGGCAACTATCTGCACGTAATAAGGCATTACAGCTAGTTTCTTTACGATACATACGGCTGCATAGGCTGTTATTTTCTACAAAAAGTTCAATGTCCAAAAAAGTCAAATGTTATGCATCAAAATGGGTAGTTAAGGACATGTTCACTTCGTTAGTGTTAAGATATTCAAAAAATTTCTTGAGTTCCTCTGTGGCCCCTCTCCAAATTAACAGGCAATCGTCAATGTAACGTCCCCAATAATAAATGTGATCAATCCATAGTCTGCCTTTAGGGCCCCAGATCCACTCCGCCTCAAAGCACCCCATAAAGAGGTTTGCAAAAGACGGAGCGAATCTGGAACCCATCGCAGTCCCAAGTCTTTGTCTATACCAGGTATCCTCAAAAAGAAAAAAGTTATTCTGTAACACTATTTTGGTCATTTCCATGATCATAGCTGTGTGTTCAAGATATTCAACTGGTCTCTGGTTTAAGAAACGTTCCATAGCTTGCATTCCTAGTTCGTGGTCAATGTTAGAATATAGGGAAACCCCATCTAAAGTAGCTAAAATCATGTCTGATTCCCAAGTGACATCATTCATTATATTTAATACATGTTTGGTATCCTCTATATGTGATGGAAGATTTTGAACAAAAGGCCTAAGATACAAATCAATAAAGTGAGACAGTTTTTCCGTAGGTCCACCAATACCCTATATAATCGGCCTACCTGGTGGTTTCTGACGATTCTTATGTATCTTAGGTAAGCTGTACAAGCATGGGGCCCTGGGGAACTCAACACGAAGATATTGATATTCTTCATATTCAAGTAGAGTACGATCATACCAGTCCTTAAGTCTGGAGTTGATCATTTGTATGGTGACTGAAAGTGGATTAAAGGTAATCTTCTCATAGTACCTAACATCTTGCAATTGTGACAATATATCATCATTATAGTCGCACCTGTTCATCAACACGATGTTGCCACCTTTATCGGCCATACGTATAAGAAGATCAGACTGTGTTGTTAAAGTTTTAAGAGCCAACCTTTCATCATGGGTTAAATTACTTTTGGATGATACATTCATTCTACCTTTTTCTTTCTTTAGTAATTTAAGAGCCAACCTTTCATCATGGGTTAAATTACTTTTGGATGATACATTCATTCTACCTTTTTCTTTCTTTAGTAATTTGTCAATATCTGTGGAAAAGTAAATTTTGCCATGTTCTGTGTCCCTACGCCTCATCCATCATATGTTATGTGTGCATGACCAATATGCATATGTTATTCCCCATGTCTGATTAATGACGCAATTACAGTTGTGTCCACCTCTAGTATGTTAGTTTCCAGTCCTCGTGAATACTACGAATATCAGGCCTATGTAAAGTTACGTTGTCACGTTTCTCAGTGTGCACGTTATTCCATTGTAAAGTCCCCGTTTCCAGGCCTCAAAAGGGCCCGGACATCAGATTCAGCTCCTGTCTCCTGAAAGCCTCGCTGAGGAGCGATACAGCCCCCACCTGTATCCTCGACCCTTCACTTACTTCCTGCCTCGCAGTGCCCGGTGCAGCTTGGCTCTGCCTCTGAGTCTGCCAAAAGTATGTTATAGTTCCAGCTATCAGTTCAGTCCTCCTCTTCTGCATTCCTAAGCTACTGAACTGCATCAATAGTTTCCGTCATTGTCTAGCCTTCACGTCTCCACGTTAGAGAAATACTGTATTTAATGGTCATTTAATATTCTTCATCACGCACTACATGTAGAATAATGCATGGTCCAGTCTTAGAATCAAGTTAGCTTTTCCCCTCATGACTTCTAGTTTATATCAACATGTTCCCTAAACATTAGATACCAGATAGGGTTTAGGTACATGTCGCTCCGACCCTCCAGACTCAAGTCTCTGCTCCTAGCACAGAGTTCGTAGCCCCCAGCTTCTCCTAGTAACACGTCATTGCCAGTTTACGCGCACCATTAGGTTAGAGGTCCCGGCTCCTTAGGTAGCCCCCTCTAATGTTTCCGCCCATTCATGACATATTCTGTTACGTTTGCATCACATGTCTATGTATACTCCCAGTTACACCTACTTTTACTGTTATCTCTCGCGACTGCTACGCGTCACGCCTTCTGCTCCACCCACTGTTACGCCTACTGCAATGAAATGCTATGTGTTTGCGCTATGTATATAAGTCAATGTATTGTTATTAAAAGTTAGCGCGCTCATCCCAGATCAAGCCCCGGCAGCTGCTGGGCCCCAGTTGTCCTGCTGGGCCCTGTCACCCCTGTTCCTATGCAGGTTGTCCTGATCCTGTCCTTATGCTGTAATAAACCTGCAGAAACTCCTACTACCTCGAATCTTGACTCTTATTTTATTGAGCTATCTGTTATTCATTCATACATTAAAAAATAGATCCGGTATTATTTATTTATATACCACATAATGGCGCCCGAATAGGGACTTGCCCTTTCCCCACGCGTCGGTGAAGCCACGCCGACCCCCTGACCCTCTGCAGCCGTGACGGAAACATACCGGCCACGTGCAGATATTTCTGCTTCAAGTATCCCTCAGGCCCACGGAGGAGACGGAGGAGGCGGTCCAGCATCCGAACGAGACGGTGGAGGAACGCGGCGAGTCCCGACCAGAGCCCAAGCCGAGAGTTCAAGGTCCGAGGTATCCGGAGGCCCACCCGTAACTGAAGTCCGAAGTCCGAAGTTCGTCGTCGTAGCAGTCCAGTCCCGTCCGAGGCCTTCCGTTCCGTGCTGCCCGGTGAGTACCATTGCTGGGGTAGTATCTAGACAGGACCAATCTAAATTGACTCCTGGTCCGTGGGTTGGTGGTGCCCAGACTCACAAACGAAGTGTTCACCTAGGTGGATACGGGTCTTGATGCGTCCCTTTATGGGACCGGTATGTTCCGTACTGTTACAGCAGTGCATCCAGTAATTCTAGTCTGTTCCGTTCTCGAGAAATTCTGTTCTATTTCTGTTCTCAGTATTCCAGGTAATATTCTGTTCGAATTGTTATTTATAATGTTCTTTATGTATTTTAATGTCGTGGTATGAGTGTGATGTGATTTTGTGTTTTCATTGTGTATTGTATTGTGTCCAGATTACAGTTCAGTCATGCCGCTCTTTTCCAAGTTACGTCAGTTAAAAACTAGAAAGGGTTTATTAGAAGAAGCAGTTCCTGTCCCGCCTAGGGACAGTCCAGGTCACTTTATGTATCAGAAACATGGCATAAGCGCCATAATGTATCTAGATTTATGGGTAGAGTATACCAAACAGTTAGAAGAAAAGTATAGATGGCCCGTATCGGGTACATGGGATGCCGAATGTATCATGCGAGTAGAAGAAGCATTATGGAAAAAGAAAGCCAGACAGTCACAGAAAGATGCCATCGAGTTATGGCGTAAGGAAGCTCATAGAAGAACGGAAAAGGAAGTCAGAAAGTCAGAGTTAAGTAGAGAATCCCAGGAACGAGCCCAAGAAAGAGAATTAATCGAGATAGGTGAACGAGTCAAAACCGAACAGTCAGACAGACAGAGGCATGCCCTTATTAAGGGTATGTATCCTCTCCTTGCCGAAGGTTTGCCAAAAGCGACCCCAGAGGCATCCAGTAATTTCCCGCCACCATTAGTTCCGACCAAGCTACGTCACAAACCGACCGCAGCTGATATTTTTATTTCGTCCTACTTGGACGACACAGTCCCAGAATATGCAAATCCTGTTCGCGCTCCGCCAGTACCTGTAAATCAGGCACTTCCTGCTCCTTCAGACACCGGGGTGCCCTTAACAGCTCCCCCGGGTCAGCCCGCCATACAAGTCCAGCCCACGTTACAATTACCGACCCTGCCAGGACGAAGAATGTCAGTCGACGATTCTAGTCTAGGGGCCGCAGGAGGAGGTCTTCCTCAAACCCCGCCGCCACACAAGCGTTCAACATTACTCGAATTACATGCTCAAGCGTTACAGCGCACGCCTAAACATCAGTCTGTTACAGAAATCAGGCAAACCCTTACCGAATGTGTCTATGATCCAGTTCCAGGCGAATACAATATGGTTTTATATTCCTTACGTGTAAGGAGAGTGACCGAGTATCTAGTCACCTTGCCGAATATGAAAGAAGATCTAGACAGAATATATCGTTTCATCCGTACAGGGGATGATCCAGAAAGTATTGGCGAGATTATGTCTCAAAGGAAAGCCGAGATTCAGCTCATGATATTAAAGTTCTTGATCAATTGTCTAATAAGAGAACAAGATTACCCGTCTAAAGATTCTGCCGAAATGAGAATCCTGACAAGGTGGAGTGATAATATAGCCGAGGGTAAGCACAAGACCGTCGGTGCTATGGAGAGTATGTACAAGAAAATTCGTAAAGAAATAATAAGGTTACACGACCAGCGTAAAGCAGCACAAGTAAGCGAGAAAGAAAGTATCTCTGATCCTGAAGAGGTAGAGAACGAGAATCCCGCCAGAATAGCGTATGTAGGAAAATCTAGATTTCCAGATCGCCATTTATGTCTAGAACACAAGTCTATTTTTCATCATCCAGCACCAGAACAAGGTTCTCTAGAACAAGTATTTCAAGCTACCGATCACATTCTGAAATCACGAATCGGTTATAGCGAATTAAGTACCATGCATGAACAAGAACTAGCCCGATCAGCAGTCCGATGGATTACTGATTCTACCACTTTTCCAGACGAAATAGTGGCACAAATGTTTCTGAAATTGCCCCCAGCCGAGCAACGATTGGTGGGTATGTATATGATCCAGCACCTCATCACTCTGTATGAGGGTCAACATTCTGATCCAGGTCCGTTACATGATATCCTGAACGAGTTACTCCAGTATAAATGGAGAGGTCTAGGTACCGATTTAATTAGTGTCATTCTAGAACAGCGTCACAAGTATAGAACGTTTCTGAACCCGCATTTTGTTCATGTCTCACCCCCAGAAAGTAAATCATTTTACATAGACAGACAGAATCCGTTACGAGAAGTCCACCCAGTCCAAGGGGCGGGTGGCGTAATGCAACGAGTGTTTGTATACACTCCGATTTCAAAGATGGAACTTCTTGAAATGAAGAAATTAATTCCCTGTCATGACAAAGATCCAGCAGGGTTCCATAGAGAATTAAAAGACATGCTCCGTATGGGAGAATACACTTACCCAGATATCATTAAAATGTTAAAGGTCCTGTTACCCGCAGGGGTGTATGAAAAGTTAAAGGAAAAGGAATGGGAGGTGGGAGAGAAAAAGATCGATTGGGCAGCTCTAGAAGCTGAAGACAAGGCACGAGTACCAGGTACCGGTCTTGGAGATAGATGTAAAGAATTACCAGAATTATTGATTCAAGTTTTACCCAGATTATTGACAACTAGGAAGGAAGACTGGGATGCAATCTCAGCCTGTAAACAGAAACAAGATGAAGATATTAGTGATTTTTATTCTAGATTTGAAAAATGTTTTAGTATTAACAGTGGTCTCAAGACAAGTAGTGAGTCATACCCTCACCTTTTCGTTACCAAATTAGTCGAGAATTCAAGCCCACAAATTAAAAACCGAGTTTTGAAAGTCGAAAGCACCTGGCAAGCAAATACCCCGTCCCAGATGCTCCAGATGCTCCAGTACCACCAGAATAGAATCAGGGAAGAGCAAGAACACGAGAGAAAACGTATGAAAGACACGAAAATGAAAGTGCTAGTTGCACAAACTGTTCCTCAAGACAGTCAGAAGAGGGGTCCGAATCAAGCCAGTCATCCTGCAGCTTCCGTTAAAGGGAACTGCAATTATTGTAAACAGCCAGGTCATTTTATAAACGAGTGTGCAGTTCTGAAACATAATATAGCTACTGGTAAGACTAAAGAAAGACCACGTCCGCCTAGACAAGAACAAGTTTCACAGATTCCTCAGCCACAGAATGCACAACAGACAGTTACAGCACCGCAGCCTATTGCTGCAACACAGCACGTTACATCGCAGATGTACCAGTATGCACAGTCTGAGTATCCAGAGTACCAGCCATATTCATGAAACAGCCTAGAGAGGGAGGTAGGCTTGCCTCTCATCGAGATACCTGTAGATCAAGAAGGTCCCTATGTTCACAGTCAAGTATTAGGGAAAGACAGAAAGTTTTTGATCGATACAGGGGCAAGTAGGACCACAATTAGTCACGCCGAAGTTCCAGGGGCTCCGCTCTCAGGCTCAAGAAATGTTTCCCTTGGATTTTCAGGAAAGCCAATAGTTAATGAGATATCTAAGCCAGTCACTCTAGAAGTAGGTCCATTGTCCCGTACTACTGATCTGTTACTTACTAAGTCATGTCCAGAAAACTTATTAGGTATTAAGACACTGAAAGAATTAGGTGCAGTTATTTGCTGTTCCCCAGAGGGAATACGTCTGTTCCTACGTGACTTTAAGGGTCACTATGTATTACGAGATTTTGATTCAAGATTGTCTAAAGTTCCACAGCATTTATGGGCGCAAGGTCCAACTGATGTAGGTTACATGCAAATCACACCCCATCGTGTGACTCTCAAACCAGGTGTAGTGTTACCCCGAATCAGACAGTACAGATTGCCACCTGAGGCTGTAGCAGCCTTATCCAAAATTATTGACGAGCTCATGGCTCAAGGAGTAGTTGTAGAAACTGACTCCAATGTATGCAATTCTCCGATCATTCCAGTCATGAAACGTACTGATCCGAATGCACCCCCAGTATATCGATTAGTGATTGATTTACGAGAGCTTAATAAATGTATTATTCCTCAGTACCCAGTTGTTCCAGACATCTCTTCCCTGTTAACTGCCATTGATTCCGAAGCCACGTTTTTCACTGTCATAGACCTCAAGAATGCATTTTTCAGTGTTCCAATTCATCCAGACAGCCAGTTTCTTTTCGGATTTTGTTTAAATGGAAGGAGCTATATGTTTACACGCGCTCCTCAAGGTTTCACAGAAAGTCCTAGTATTTACAGTCAAGCACTCAAGAGACAACTAGACAACATTCACATGCCAACTGACACTGCCCTACTCCAGTATGTCGATGATTTACTGATCACAGCCCGTTCTGAACGTGACTGCGAGCGAGCATCCCTTACAGTCTTGTATTTTCTAGCCGAGATGGGGCACAAGGTGTCACCTTCGAAGCTTCAATTCTGTGTCCAGCAAGTGGTATACTTAGGACACTTGCTGTCCAAGAGGGGTAGGCAGTTGACACCCGACCGTATCCAGTTAATAGCGAGTCTTCCCCAGCCCAGAACCCAGAAGGAGGTACGTGCCTTTATCGGCCTTACTTCTTATTGTAGACAATGGATTCCCCAGTATGCATTTCTAGCCAAGCCACTGATACAGTTAACGACACAGGAGGCAGCCGTATCGACTGTCCTCCCTTGGACATCTGAACATACACTTAGTTTCAACGAGTTAAAGAAAGCTTTATGTCAAGCTCCAGTTCTAGCTACACCGAACTACAGTAAGCCTTTTACACTTTTCGTTACTGAACGCGAAGGTACAGCATTATCTGTTCTCACACAAGATCAAGCAGGACAATACAAGCCCTGTGCTTATTTTTCGAGCACATTAGATCCAGTCGCCCAGGCGTTGCCTGCGTGCCTCAAGTCAGTTGCAGCCACAGCACTAGCTATCAGACAAAGTGATTCCATAGTTTTAGGACATTCACTGACAGTACAAGTTCCACATTCAGTAGAAGTTCTTTTAAACCGAACACAAACACAGCACTTGACAATTGCACGTTTAACAGGTTATGAATTGACACTGTTCCAGCCACACATAGAAATTAGACGCTGCAACGTCCTGAATCCTGCTACACTGTTACCATCAGTTAGTTTAAATCCAGACCCACACGACTGTGTGGAAGTAGTTAATATTACGACAAAGCCAAGACAAGACCTGACAGACATTCCGTTACCAGATCCTGACCTGACACTTTATGTGGATGGTTCATGTATGAGAACTAGTACAGGAGAACTAGTCGCCGCGTATGCAGTGACTACTGACACCGAAGTTATTGAAACACACCGTATTGATACCCTGTCCGCTCAAGCAGCAGAGCTAGTCGCTCTGACACAAGCCTGTATACATGCCAAGAACCTGAAAGTTAATGTTTACACAGATTCACGTTACGCATTCGGAGTTGTACACGACTTCGGAGTGCTCTGGCAGGAGAGAGGTTTCATGACTTCTCATGGAACCAAGATTCAGCATGGTCTCCTTATTCAAGCCCTGTTAGATGCCATACATTTACCGACATCTATTGCTATCATGAAATGCAAAGCACATACGAAAGTTACTGACATTATTTCCCAAGGTAATGATCTAGCAGATCGCACAGCCAAGCTTACAGCACAGACTCCAGACATTCCAGTTAACATGACACATACTCCAGATCCGATTACATGCATGACAGTTAAGGACCCTACTCAAGACGTCATAGATATACAGTTACATGCTACTCCCGATGAAATCAAGAAATGGTCCGAACAAGGAGGGGTCCAGACAGATCAAGGATGGTTAACGAAGGGTAGAGCCACATGGTTTCTCCCCGATTCTATGGTTCAAGTCATTATCAATACCGCACATAGTCCAGCACATTTAGGAGAAAAAGCTATGTTAGATAGTATCCAGAACATTTGGTTCAATAAGCATTTACGAGCTGCAGCCAAGCAGAAAGTCCGTACCTGTATGATATGTTGTCAGTTTAATCCAGGTAAAAGTGTCCCGGTGGAACAAGGTGGTTTCCAACCCCCTGACCACCCTTTTGAGGTCCTCCAGATGGATTATATTCAGATGGAGCGATGTCGAGGTTTCAAGTATGTCCTTGTAGTTGTATGCGCTTTGTCCAGGTGGACAGAAGCATATCCAGTCCCAGATTACACAGCCGCGACCACTGCCAAGCAGTTGGTTCGTGAGTTCTTCCCTAGATATGGACTCCCTAGAGTCGTATATTCTGATAATGGCCAGCCATTCTCCTCAGAGTTAATGAAGCACGTTTCCCTTTTGTTAGGGTACCAGTGGAAGTTCCATTGTGTACGCCATCCTGAAGCAGCCGGTCTCGTAGAGAGACATAATCAGACCCTGAAAATCCGTATTGCCAAAGTTTGTAAAGAAAAAGGTGTGGACTGGCTAGTAGCTCTGCCAGTCGCTCTGTTTTATATGCGCATGGTCGCACATTCCAGATCAGGTCTGTCCCCGTATGAGGTCGTATTCGGCCGCCCCCCTAATATGTGGGGTACTCCTAGACCCCGAAGTATTACTGATGTTTCATGTAATATGCTGACAGATTACCTAGCTTCCTTGATGTCTGCCCTCAACTCATGTCGTTCACAGGTTGCCGCCGCATTTCCAGACAATACCGAGGTGGCACCGCACGAGATCGTTCCAGGCTCCCTAGTGATGATCAGAAATTTTGACAGATCAAGTCCGCTGGAACCACGTTGGAAGGAGCCACGTCAGGTCCTCTTGACCACCCGTACCGCCGTCAAGTTGGAAGGCAGAAAAGGATGGATCCACCTGTCTCATGTTAAACTTTTTAAAGGACTGAAATCCGTTTCTAAAAACATTTCCCAGGATTCGAAAGATTGCCAGAATATTGCTCTTAAGGACTGTCCCGCACAAGACATTATTACAACCCCTCCCTTGTTAGAGAAAACTCCGCAACAGGAGTATAAGTTAAAGCTCAGGTCTAGTAAAATAAGTCAGTCAGTTTGATTGTATAAGTCCTCCCCTAGGTGAAACGGTTAGACTGTTTCTGACATGTATAAAATAGACCCCCATAGTGAGAGAGTTAGTCGAAGTTCAATTCAATGTATTGTTTTTCTGAGTTTCGTATTATTCATCAGCATAATGATTTCCTGCACCAGCTATGCATTCTATCTGTATTTTCCAGTTCCTCATGTAAATATGTCTGCTAATGCTACAGTAGAGCACACGTTTAGTGATCTGCCTCCTCACGAATATTCATACCGCCTCGCTATGCGCAACAACACATTTATCCGTATGTTACATTATTCACACCAGACCAGCAATGCCACTAATTGTTGGGTGTGTGGTCGACTCCCCCCTTTCCAGACACCGAAGGGAGTTCTGCCACTGTTTCCTTATCCATTCTCACACAATGGTTCGTGTGGAGCATGGTCCACGTTAACGTCATCCTCAACAGATATGTCTTTTCTTAACAGTACATGTTTTCCAGACAAGCAAGGTCTCCGCCACAGAACAGGTTTAGATCTAGAAAATGAAGTATATAATTTAGGTAATTATTCGTCGAATTTTATGGTCCTGAATGTTCAGTCTGATACTACTCCAGACTTACCTGCTATTTCAGTACTACCAGTCAAAGGCGAATTATGTGTCCGTAATTATGGTTCCGTACACGTAGGACATAGTGATTGTACTACTGTTATCCAGTACAGTGACAGTGGGAAATCTGTTTTCAAAGCTTCACGTCATTCTTATTTTATTTGTGGTCAAACTGCATATGTCCGTCTGCCCCTCGATTGGGAGGGAACCTGTTACATTGCCTTCCTACTGCCACCTGTTTTCCTAGCCCCATCTGATTATCACAGAAACACACATCTAGTACACATTAGACATAGAAGGGAGTCCCCAATTGTCGATTATACTGAAACTACTCTAGAACAGTATACAGATTTCAATAAAGGTTTCTTCTTCTTTGTAGGACCTGTCCAGAATAGTAAACTGATCCGTAGGTTAACAAGAACCCTTGAAGCTGTAGTAAATGAGACTGCCTCTGCTCTAGGTAACCTAACCGAAGAACAATCTGCTATGAGATTTGTCGTTTTGCAAAATCGTCTCGTCCTTGACGTCATACTGGCCGATAGGGGCGGGGCCTGTAGAGTCATCGGATCTAGTTGCTGCATTTTCATTCCAAATAACGCGCCGTCTGTTTATTCAGCTATAACCAGACTCCATAAAATTGCCCATCTGTTACACCAAGATCCAGGCACCTGGACATGGTCCGGTTGGTTCTGGAATATAATTTCCGCCTGGGGATGGAAAGTCCTGTCCTTTCTAGGTATTGCAGTAGCGATCATATTTAGCTGCTGCCTCTGTATACAATGTGGCCCTGCGATTTGCAGCATGTGTGCTACCTCTTGTATTCCTAGTCCCAAGCCCCGTTCTAAATCCCGTTCCAAGACAATTCGAGACGAGCAAATGGTACTGTATGAAATGATAGATGGTATCATGAAAATTGATGTTTCCTGATGGAAACGTAGTGACAAGGAGGGAATGTGGAAAAGTAAATTTTGCCATGTTCTGTGTCCCTACGCCTCATCCATCATATGTTATGTGTGCATGACCAATATGCATATGTTATTCCCCATGTCTGATTAATGACGCAATTACAGTTGTGTCCACCTCTAGTATGTTAGTTTCCAGTCCTCGTGAATACTACGAATATCAGGCCTATGTAAAGTTACGTTGTCACGTTTCTCAGTGTGCACGTTATTCCATTGTAAAGTCCCCGTTTCCAGGCCTCAAAAGGGCCCGGACATCAGATTCAGCTCCTGTCTCCTGAAAGCCTCGCTGAGGAGCGATACAGCCCCCACCTGTATCCTCGACCCTTCACTTACTTCCTGCCTCGCAGTGCCCGGTGCAGCTTGGCTCTGCCTCTGAGTCTGCCAAAAGTATGTTATAGTTCCAGCTATCAGTTCAGTCCTCCTCTTCTGCATTCCTAAGCTACTGAACTGCATCAATAGTTTCCGTCATTGTCTAGCCTTCACGTCTCCACGTTAGAGAAATACTGTATTTAATGGTCATTTAATATTCTTCATCACGCACTACATGTAGAATAATGCATGGTCCAGTCTTAGAATCAAGTTAGCTTTTCCCCTCATGACTTCTAGTTTATATCAACATGTTCCCTAAACATTAGATACCAGATAGGGTTTAGGTACATGTCGCTCCGACCCTCCAGACTCAAGTCTCTGCTCCTAGCACAGAGTTCGTAGCCCCCAGCTTCTCCTAGTAACACGTCATTGCCAGTTTACGCGCACCATTAGGTTAGAGGTCCCGGCTCCTTAGGTAGCCCCCTCTAATGTTTCCGCCCATTCATGACATATTCTGTTACGTTTGCATCACATGTCTATGTATACTCCCAGTTACACCTACTTTTACTGTTATCTCTCGCGACTGCTACGCGTCACGCCTTCTGCTCCACCCACTGTTACGCCTACTGCAATGAAATGCTATGTGTTTGCGCTATGTATATAAGTCAATGTATTGTTATTAAAAGTTAGCGCGCTCATCCCAGATCAAGCCCCGGCAGCTGCTGGGCCCCAGTTGTCCTGCTGGGCCCTGTCACCCCTGTTCCTATGCAGGTTGTCCTGATCCTGTCCTTATGCTGTAATAAACCTGCAGAAACTCCTACTACCTCGAATCTTGACTCTTATTTTATTGAGCTATCTGTTATTCATTCATACATTAAAAAATAGATCCGGTATTATTTATTTATATACCACAGTAACTTGTCTTACCTTAGGTTTAAGAGTATCCTGTCTTTGTAATTTACAAACTCTGTTGTATGCTTGTCCAATAATTCTCTCTTCATAGCCTCTATTCTGAAATCTTCTGGTCATATCCTGTAAATTATTTTTAAAATCCAGTTCATTAGAACAATTCCTCCGGGCTCTCAACATTTCTCCGAACGGAATTGAGTTGATTTGACTTTTAGGGTGGCAACTATCTGCACGTAATAAGGCATTACAGCTAGTTTCTTTACGATACATACGGCTGCATAGGCTGTTATTTTCTACAAAAAGTTCAATGTCCAAAAAAGTCAAATGTTATGCATCAAAATGGGTAGTTAAGGACATGTTCACTTCGTTAGTGTTAAGATATTCAAAAAATTTCTTGAGTTCCTCTGTGGCCCCTCTCCAAATTAACAGGCAATCGTCAATGTAACGTCCCCAATAATAAATGTGATCAATCCATAGTCTGCCTTTAGGGCCCCAGATCCACTCCGCCTCAAAGCACCCCATAAAGAGGTTTGCAAAAGACGGAGCGAATCTGGAACCCATCGCAGTCCCAAGTCTTTGTCTATACCAGGTATCCTCAAAAAGAAAAAAGTTATTCTGTAACACTATTTTGGTCATTTCCATGATCATAGCTGTGTGTTCAAGATATTCAACTGGTCTCTGGTTTAAGAAACGTTCCATAGCTTGCATTCCTAGTTCGTGGTCAATGTTAGAATATAGGGAAACCCCATCTAAAGTAGCTAAAATCATGTCTGATTCCCAAGTGACATCATTCATTATATTTAATACATGTTTGGTATCCTCTATATGTGATGGAAGATTTTGAACAAAAGGCCTAAGATACAAATCAATAAAGTGAGACAGTTTTTCCGTAGGTCCACCAATACCCAATATAATCGGCCTACCTGGTGGTTTCTGACGATTCTTATGTATCTTAGGTAAGCTGTACAAGCATGGGGCCCTGGGGAACTCAACACGAAGATATTGATATTCTTCATATTCAAGTAGAGTACGATCATACCAGTCCTTAAGTCTGGAGTTGATCATTTGTATGGTGACTGAAAGTGGATTAAAGGTAATCTTCTCATAGTACCTAACATCTTGCAATTGTGACAATATATCATCATTATAGTCGCACCTGTTCATCAACACGATGTTGCCACCTTTATCGGCCATACGTATAAGAAGATCAGACTGTGTTGTTAAAGTTTTAAGAGCCAACCTTTCATCATGGGTTAAATTACTTTTGGATGATACATTCATTCTACCTTTTTCTTTCTTTAGTAATTTAAGAGCCAACCTTTCATCATGGGTTAAATTACTTTTGGATGATACATTCATTCTACCTTTTTCTTTCTTTAGTAATTTGTCAATATCTGCAGTCACAGCTTTAAAAATGCATCTACTACATTCCCAGCAGATAATTGAGGTGTCCATTTTGATTTAAGTTTAAGACCACTAGCTATTGCGTGGCTTGGGGTAATTTCCAGATCATTGAGCAGTGAGCCCAAAGTAACAGGGTCATCCTCATTTTCTGCTAGTGATAGTAACAGTTTAGTATCATAGACTTCTTGTATAGTCAGGTTACTGAGAAGAGGAGTCCTAACTACACTCTTTTTAGTTACTTCCTGTTTAGAAAAATATTTCTTGAGTTTGAGTAACCTAGAAAATTTGTACAAATCAATTTTGGTTGAATACCAATCTATACACATAGATGGACAAAATCCCAAACCTTTCTTTAATACAGATATCATACTTTCTGACAATTCCATTGATGAAAGGTTGATGATTTCTATTTCACTAGTATTTACATTTGTTTCTTCCAGGAGCGGGTTTTCATCCCTGGTCTTGTTGTTTCTTCTGCCTTTGCCTCTGCCCCCTCTCCTTGTCTTTCTCCTCCAGTATCTCTGAATCTCCCCCCTGTCTCTCGATTCCCCATTCTGATACGACGGACCTCCTGTAAAAAAGAAGTTTTATCTAGTGTCGCAACAGTACCAGATTCAACTAAATCCTCATTCTCACTAGTAGAGATGTTACTCGAGGATGAGTTGATTTCCGAACTCAAAGGTGTTGTGATCTTTTTAGTTGTCTGTTCCTTATTAATTAGGTGATCAAATCTACGGGCAAAAGTAAACACACGACCGGTGTTATAGTCGTGTTTGTTTAAGTTTACGTGCTTTCCTATGTTTAATATCTGCTTGTAAATTAGTTAAAATGTTATCAAGCATGGTGTAATTTTTTACTGTTGCTTCAGGTAAATTGAGTAATTTGATCTCATCTTCGCATGCTTGTATCTCGATGAGCAATTTAGCTATTTTCCTTTCTGCATTATCAATAAGAATCCTAATCAGGTTATTGGAGCTATTAGTCAGCTCTTTTTCCCACATTTCCAAGAGGTTGGGCTCAAGATCCTCGTAAGTTGGAACGATTTGAGATCTGAGACCACGGGGAATGCGATTCAAGGCTAAATATTGCTTTAGAGTAACTGCATCCCACCATTTATTGAGTTCAGACCTTTTAAGTCTCTCCAGTCTGATGAATTTGGCTCTGAGTCCCTCATTGTTAGGTTGAGAAACTGTAGTAACAGCTACGTTACTGGAAGAGCCTGAACTAAGGTTCTTAAACAAATCATGCGCTTCTTGTTCTCTATTCATAGTAACCACAATTAATAAGCCAAAGCGGCTGCCCAAAACCTGGGAAATAAACAATAAATTGTAAGAGGTAACCAGGTATAAAATCAGGCGCACAGCATAAGTAAAGGCAAATTACTAGCGTAAGTACAATGAGGTGCTACCAAGCAAGAGGGAAAGGTTACCAAACTTCCACACAATCCCAAAGTAAAACTTTGATATTTTGAGTGCTCAGCGAGAATTCTTAATAACTGTTATACCTAAAGTTTTACTTTGGGATTGTGTGGAAATTTGGTAAAATTTCCCTCTTGCTTGGTAGCACCTCATTGTACTTACGCTAGTAATTTGCCTTTACTTATGCTGTGCGCCTGATTTTATACCTGGTTACCTCTTACAATTTATTGTCTTTTCTTCTGTGTTCAACACTTTCTTCAAGTTGGTTTAGATTGGAGTGCGAATAGTAAATTCTATGCCTTTAGTGTCCAACACTTATCTCAAGTTAGTTTAAATTGGAGTTGGAACAGTAAATAATACCAATTTAGTACCCAACACCTTCCTTAATTTTGTTTACATTGGAGTGGGAATAATAAATGTTACTTTTTTAGTATCCAATGCTTGCCCCAAGTTGGTTTGGATGGGAGTGGAAACAGTAAATGTCACCCCTTTAGTGTCTATTATTTGCTTAAATAAATTTAGTATAATAAAAAGATGTCTCAAACTTTGTTCTTTTTTTGCAATTTGAAATTTTCTATACAGGTTCACATTTGAACAAATATATTTTTAAAGTAAAAGCAATTACATAGTGAGGTAACAAAAATATTTACTGTAAACATTTAACTTAAAAAAAGCAAAGTACACTGCAGTTTATAGATGTGTATAATGAACATGTTCAATTGTTATTTTTCATTGATTACAGTTTGTATACATGAATTAACTTTTTGAAATAGCTTTTTTTAACAATATTTTAACATAGTTTGTATTAGTATATACTGAATAATTGTTTATATTTTATTTTATTTTTTACTTTAAACTTTCAAAAAAATGTTTTAACACATTGTATGACATGTGAAACATTTATACAAAATTATTACATTCTTTCACATTTATTAAACATTTTTAGTATATTTCCAATTGATTTCTATGGGGAGATAGTTGCTTTCTTAGTTTCATTTGGCCGCCATTTGTTTACCACTAGCTTTAATTTTGTAGTCTATTGGTGTTATTTTGGGTATTTTTCCAGGAATCAAGTCACTGTTAAGTGCTGCTGTATGCCGACACAGGTAAGTCCTTTGTAAGGGATTTTTTTAAAGAGTTTTGAAGGAAGGGGGATTTAGAATGCATGCTTAAAAGTTGGGTATAGTGTTGTTTCTGAATTGTTGGGACAGTTAGATGTGTTTTTGATAGTGTTTTGCATTGTTTTGTCATGTTGTGTTTTTTTACACTGTAATATTAGTGTACGAATGTTTTATGTTCAAGTATGGAATGTTATATATATTATTTTGATGATTAAGGGCCGATCACAAGTTTGGTGACTCATCTCCATATCGCTGTGTCGGTGGCCAAAGAAGACTGCTGAGCCAGTGGGCTTCGACCTGCTGTATTACGATGCATGCAGCCTGAACCTCTGACCAATGTCAATAGAGTGTGTCCTACCTGCAGACTGCAATGTTGGTGACGTATGCTCTCTCACCATCAGGTCTGAGGCTTCTCACTGAGCTGAAAACACAGTTGTACTGGCAGTCCCTTTGCGGCCGTTCCTTGATGGTGGTAAGCTGTCATGGTACACTCTCAGCATAGCACCGGATCAACGCCTATTGGATGGATACAAAACAACACAGCTGGTATTAGTTGGCCAAAAGGACACACCTGCAAATTACACTTTAAAACACACCCTATCCCTGAACAAGATCATTTGCTTCTCTTCTGCAGCACAGCAAAACACAGAGCACATGTTTTCGTTAAGATAAGGCATCCCTTTTTTCCCTATCCCATTTAACACTCTCCACACAAGTTTGTTGCATTTTATTCTAATATGCCTTGGGGTTAATTTTGTAATTGTCACTCACCTAAATTTAGAGTTATGTCACATCACAAAAATTTAAGTTTTTTAGAGGCTGAGTTGTCAGCAGCTGCGGTCGGTAGTGGGAGTACCTGCCGGGCGGTGATGTGGGGAGGGGGAGGGGCAGGGTGGGTGGTAGTAAACTATGGATTACAGAGGTTTACAGGTAAGTAAACATATCAATGAATAAAACTAATTTATTTGCGCGCACTGCATCGCATTTGGAGATGCAGTGCACGCAACGAAATTCGTTGTATTCATTTATATGTTTACTTACCTGGAAACCTCCGTATTCCATAGTTTACTACCCCCCACCCTGCCCCTCCACCTCCCCACGTCACCGCCCAGCAGGTACTCCCACTACCGACCGCGGCTGGTTGTCAGCCATGGTGGATGTAGTCATTAGAGCTACAATTATTTGGATTCCAAGTTCAACATACTCCTCTCAGTAGAAAAAAGGAAATGTGGGACAATATAGTCAACTGAGCCAATGCTGTAGGTACCACTCTGTACACAAAGGAAGAGTTGGAATGACTTGAGGGGGAAGGTGCATTCCCTGTCCTCCAAATAACACCTGGGGGACCAGATGACTGGCAGTGGTTCCCCCAGTGCCCTAATACAACTGTTTTCCTGGGAGAAGAAGGTCTTGGCTATCTGATGGCTTGACAGGAATAGCTGGGGGAATGGAGTTTGGTAAGTTACACCTCACTAATTGTCACAACACTTCAATGTACTGTATGCTCTCATTTCAGCTTTTTCTTTTGTGTTGTCGATCTACTTTCGTAACATGCAATACTTAAAGTATCAGAGTTGTTTGATTGTCAGTGTCTATGTGTATTGTTGAATATAAGATCACATGTGTCATTCTCCCTTGCATGCCTCTTGTTGAAATGGTGTCTGCATTTCTATTAAATCATCATCTACACTAACCATTTTGCAAGTGTTGGAAAGTAGAGACTGATATGACTAAAACTACCGTGAGACCCTGTTTCTGTAACAGAAAACAAGATGCAATAGTGAGTTTGCCCATTCTTACTTGTGTGACATTTTACAAATGATGTTCACTTTTCATGGAGTTAACCTTTTGTCAAGTGTTAGAAAGTAGAGATTAAAATGACTTCAACTACCATGAGGCCCTGAATCTGTAACAGAAAACAAGATGCAATAATGATTTTGCCCATACTTACTTGTCTGACATGTTACAACTGATATTCACCTCTCATGGAGTTAACCATGTTTCAAGTGTTGGGAGGTAGAGATTGAAATGACTACAACTACTATGAGGCCCTGTTTATGTAACTCAAAACAAGATGTAATAGTGATTTTGCCCATTCTCACTGGTCTGAGATGTAACAGCTGTTTTTCATGTCTCATGGACTGAGCAATCTACTTACAGTGCTACTCTCAGACACATTTCAGACTAATTAGCTTGATGTTGTCCTGGTCTCCTCAATTGAAATTATTGATGGCATGAGTGACACCATACCAAGTGTGTACCTTAAATATTTGTAAGGCATTAAGCTAAGTCAGCTGATTAGGTGGCAGGTGACCCATTGACTTTGCACTGCTCAAATGATGACTAATGCTAAATATACAACCACTGTGCCAAAACCAGGCAAGGATCACTCTGTCCCCCACTCATGCCGCCCTATTGTTTATTCATCAATGGCAGGGAGCGGACAACATACAACAAATCTCCCATATAGTTGAAAAGGTGCAGGTCAGAGACATACCTGCTTGTCTCGTGTCTCTCAACTCAGAGAAGGCCTTCGATTGTGTGGACTGGTGTTTTCTTCGGGAAGTCCTGCGGAGGACAGGGCTGGGCTCAAGAATGATCTCTATATTGATGGCCTCCTATGCGCACCTTACTACTCGAATCCAATTTAATGGATGTCTCACTGCTTCCAAACCCCGATCCGTTGCTGTACCAGGCAGGGATGCCCCCTGCCCCCTCTGTTATTAGCCCTCGTGGTGGAAACCCATCCTTTTGCCATTAGACACAATCCTGCATTTCGGGATATGACCACAAGGTTTCTCTTTTCGCAGACAATCTATTACTCTCTCTCTCCTCTCCATTCTCCTTTCTTCCAGCGTTAGCCACACTTTTGCGTATTTTCGAGATAGCCTTGGCATTCGGTATTAATCTTGCTAAATCCCACACACTCAACCTCACCCTGCCAGCCTCGGAGGTCGGGAGCCTAGAAGGGTTACTCCCTCTCTAGTAGACAGATAAATCAATCAGATAACTAGGATCAGCTCTGATCCCCTCTCTTTCTTCTTGGACATCAGCTAATTAGCCTAGATTTAGGGGGGCAATACGAGAGGAATTAGGTAGGTGGAAGAATCTCCCTCTGGCGTGGCTGGGACGCATTTATGCTATAAAAATGTTGCTTCTCCCAAAGATTTTATATTTTCCCAATCCCTCCCCACCCGGATACCTCAGGCTGACATTCTCTTGCTTCAGCGGGTCTTCACCTCTTTCATATTGGAGAGATCGCGCCCGCATTTTTCTAACAAGATCCTGATTTTACCATGGGACCGAGGTGGGCTTGCATGCCCTTATCTTTTGGAATACTACAGGGCCTGCCATCTTCGATACATTTCAGAATGGCTGGTTCGAGAGAGTGAGAAACATTGGTTCCACATGGACCAGGCAGTTTCCTGTAGACCTTTGTGGGACCTGGCTTGGTTATCTCGTGGAGCTCGTCCCCGTAGTGCCTACATAGATAGACCCACTAGAATTGTTCTGGAGATCTGGGATAAAGTGACCGTCTCTCACAGTCTGACTAGTTTCCCTTCCCCTAATACTCCCATTGTGCGTAACCCCAAGTTTCCTCCCACATTGCAACCGTGGGCGCTTGGCGCGTGGTCTGATGGTGAATGTTGGGTATCCAAGACTTGTTTCAAGGCAACAACCTCCTCTGTTTTGATCAATGCAAAAGATCCTTCCACCTTATGGAGGGTGCTTGGATTCAATACTATCAGTTATGGCATTGGTTCCATGCTCAGGCCTATACCCAAGGAGCCACTAGAAAACTCAGAGACTTTTACATTTTAGTGCGTCAATTTGCTTGGTCGAGGGGATTGATTTCTCGCACTTACACCGTTTTGCAACACTCACATCAGCCCCTGCCTCACACTTACCAAAAGCAATGGAAGACTGACCTAGGGGAGGACATAGCTTCAGAATTTTGGGCCCGGTTATGGCAGGATATCCCATGAAATATATCATAGCATATCCTAATCAGCCTAAAAGCTCTTGTTGCGTTGGTACATTACCTCGGTTATACTTCACCAGATGCCACAAAATTTCCCCCGGAATTGTTGTAGATGTCAGACCAACAGAGGAGACTTTCTGCATATTTTGTGGTCCTAGTCCTAGCGTTGAAACGTTTTGGAAAGAGATCCTTAGTCGTTTAAAGGATGTAGTGGGTTTCCCTATTTACCCCTACCCAATGGTCACCATACTAGGCATTCAACCCCTGATAATGGCGGCCATGAAGTATGCAGACTGGCGGTTGATATTGCAGATGCTGGGTGCAGGTAGGCAATCGATAACACTATATTGGAGAAAAAAACACCCCCCAATGGCCACTTGGTTCCTCCGTTTGTGGCATATTTTAGCTCTTGAATTGCTCACTGCCCGTATCAACCACACGGACACCAAATTCACCCAGGTCTGGCAGCCCCTAATATAGCCCCTAATGTAGAACCTTTCTAGTATGATATATTCTTGATTGGTTCCCCTAGGTTATGAGCCCTACAGCTGTTTGACGACTCCCTGGAACCTTATGTGAGGGGCCATAGTCAGGATGTTTGATACTAAACATATTTAGTTTCAGTGAAGCCATCATGTAGCTGGGGAAGTCGTAATCACCAGTGCCCAGTACATATGGTCAAGATGGTTTCCCTGTGCATTGTCAATGTCCAAGAATCAACATGGACATCACAGGGGTATATCTTCTCATGCAGATATGCCCTCACATATAATGCACCCTGCCTTTGGGCCTTAAGGCCTGCTGTAGGGGTGACTTACTTATATTATATGCAGGGTCTGCAGACATGGCACATAGGAGGTGTGCCCTTTCATTGTCTTCACTTTTCTCTACACTATGTCAAACAGCCGGCAATGACAGTTTGCATGATTGTGCTGAGGGGTCTCTTAGGGTGGCACAATACATGCTGCAGTCCTTAGAGACCCTCTTTTGTCTCCCTGCCCTAGGGACCAGGTGTACCATTTACTAGGGACTTACAGGGGGTGCTAAAGATATTGTCAATTGGAGGGACAATTGTATAGTTTTAGGGAAAGACATCTGGCACTGGGAACATGGGTAGCAGGAATCCAGTGCACTTCCGTCAAAATTACATCAAATACCAAGCAAAAGGTGGGGTGACCATGTCAAAAGGAACACTCTCCTACATCTACCCACAGAGTAATAAAGTTGGCTTAGTCTTGTGTGGGTGGCAACGTCCTTCCCTAAACCTCTCATTGGACCTCCGTAACCCCTCTTATCCAAATCCCATCCCCTTTAATAGTAAGTGTGACACTTTTCTCATCCACTCCACTGTGCTCTTCTCATGTTTACCACTAAAGTCTATGCTTATATCTGTGGAGACTCCCTAGTTAGTGTGGAGAACTCAACACATATAAGCACACATAAAACTTACATTATGTAGTATGTTTTGTAGTAAATTTTTTAGTGCTACAAAAGGCACTACATAGTCCAGTTTGAGAATCAAGTTAATTGTGTGTACCAGATGGCAACAAGCAAGCAGTGACCTTCCAAGGCACTGTATGCCTTCCTGCTAGTACCACTGGCACATGACGTAACTGGGTGCACAGAATACAGATGAGCCAACTGCCTACACATACATTACAACACAATCACAACATACATATGTGTTTCAAATATACATATGTTATACTTACCTATCTCTCGGGCAGTGAAATGTCACTCCATCAAGAAACTGCCACCACAAGACCACCAGCCCAATCATAAAATCGTCGACTGGCTAGGCGGCGGTCTTCTTGACTTCTCTTGACCGACTCTTCCGTAGAAGAGATCACATCTCTTCTCTGCGCCGCGTCTTCTGCCCCCCCATTACAGGCTATACTTAACACAACTTCCCTTGCTCCATGGCCTGGTTGAGCGGTTTAACTCCCTTTTCTCTCTTTACTCTTTCTTTTTCTTTCTTCTTTTCTAGTGTTTAAGGTGAGCCGTGTGCCCCTAATGTCGCTCAATTTGTTCTATTACGGTGTTAGTACATGAGTCAGGTGAACAGGCTATTCTTCAGGTTGCTTTATATAAATCACCTAATGATGTTGGCCGGGTATACCCCCATGAGACTTCAGTGATGTCTAATTCCTCCCCTGTGCCTTACTCGAACTCTGAGAGAAGCTATATAAGTGTAATAGGATCAGTAGCATATTTGGTTTGTTTTAGGCTTTACTTTCGCTCTCTTCCATGACAATGTTGGCTGGGTGTGAAGGTATGAACTCCTTTATTTTCATTTTATTTGCAATGCTCTGACTCCGAAAATGAGTGACGATGTTCTTTTTATGTCTTCTTTGTGGGGTTTAAGATAAAGTGGGAGGTACCTTTTGTGGGAAAGGAATGGGTGGATAAGTTCAAACAACAACAAGTTCCCTTTTCCGGAACATGTATTAGAAGGAAATAATATACTCTGTGTTCCCTGTTCTCGAGTGGAAGAGGGAAAATAGTATGAGGTTAAGGCTTGAACAGGTTACCAAATTTACAAAACATATTTCCTATACATTGGGGTTGTACACTTAAAGCGAGTCACATATAACTTTACCAAGGAATAAGATGTATGTCTTTTTTATTTATTCACCAGTACATTACAGTAATCATAAAACGTTAAAAACACTTAATCGTTATTTGTTAAAAACATATACACTCGAAGAATAAAAAAACAATATCGTTTGAAACAAATATACATTTGAAAGAAATGTTATAGTATTCTTTGAAACAAATTGTCTTTGTGGGGCTACATAGGCTTCACTTATGGGTTATATTTTCAATAAACATATTTGAAACAAAAAATATACAACCACATAGTGTGTTTGCCTGTATTATATAGAACTAGGCCTTGAAATGGTCAAATACACATGCTACTTCTCCTCTGTGTTGCCTTAAATATTTGGGAATGTCATGTTGATTCTTTAATCCAGAATACAACACATCAGTACATTTAATGAGCTGCTCAATTCTAGTACATGTATTAAATGTCGCCAAATGTCAATATATCACAATAGGAATCTCTACGTATTTTGTTTTTCCTAGGTTTTCACTTACTGTTACACAAATAGTTTGGATGTAGATTCCACACTTCCACCAATAACAATGTTCTCTATTTCACAACTGGCCGATCTGGCACATCACCTGGGCATACCTTGGCCATCAAACAGACTTCCACTCCACCCTCGGATGAAGGCCTCAGTGCGACAACACTTCTGGACATGTGGACATGGATGAAGGCCCTGGCACATCAGATAAAGCCTAGGCAGACTGAAACAGTGAGTCTCACTGTGCCCACACCAACACTTGCCACCCAAACTGCAACACCTAAGCCAACCCCAGTTCCCCTAACTGTGTACCGAGCTCAGACAATACCATCTTGGGCCCCTCATTCCTGGATTTTGAGGTGAGAATCATCAGCCCAGTCACAGAGGAAGCAGGAACCAGTGGGAGAGTGCTAGGCCTAAGCATAGTTCATGGAGTTCCGCTACGCAGAACTCTGCAAAGTGATGGAAAAAACTCTGCCACGCTACGTGAAGTTCCGCAAGCAGTTGAGTGTGTTACATCACGCCGTTCATGCTGATTTTTAGCCCCTGGTGCTTGTCCTTCATGAGCAGCACCATGGGCAGCTCAAGGGGGCGCTGCTTGTTTCTGCCACTCGAGTTCTACTCGAACGGCAGCTTCCGCAATCTTAATGGAAGGTATCTCAATTAAAGCGATAGTGACAATCAGCGACTGCCAGCATTGAGAATTTTGTCTGGGTAGTGTCTATAGTTGGATTTTCTTCGCACACGCTCGCCAAATTTACATTGGCAAGTGCAAACGAGGAAAATCTCTGCTCCACTACATGGAGTTTATCGGAACTCTGCATGCTCTGCAGAGTGCGGAATGCGGAAAACTCTGCAACCTCTGTGAATGGAGTGGAGTTCACCGCCCAGCCCTAGAGAGTGCAGCCTGGGCCAAGGGTACAGGCTCATGGGAGTAGAGTTTGTGGGAGGGGTACTGTGGGCCAGCTGAGTGAGGACACTGGTGACAGTCACACCCAGGGCCCCATCGACCAAGTCTTGGGACCCTATCTGGACTCCCAAGACTTGATGCACCAGTGGAAATCCGGCAGATGAAGCAGCTGCAGAGGGACATATACCAGGGGCTGGCCATCCACAAAACAAACATGAGCCAGCACATTGGGGTTCTGTACGACATCAGCACAACCCTGTGCAGGGCTTTTCTACCACCATCTACCTCTTCTTGTGGTCCAACTATGTTCGGGCCATCTGTATCTGTGGCAGCCACATGAAGTGAGGCCCTCTAAGAGGAATACACCTGCAGGCACCCTTGCCTCTGCAGCAGCGGATCTCCTTGCAGTCACAAGGGGGAACATCCATGAAAAAATTCAGGCGGTGCAGATGTCAAGACACCCATACCGCCAGAAAGAAACTGCAAACTTCATTTCTTCCAGTGCGTGTAAAACATCCATTCTGTGGAGTATTTCTGAACACTTTTCCCTTTCTGATAGCAGTAGTATTTTGGACATTGGACTTCTGAAAATGTGACATCTACAGCTATGGTTTTATCAACCATGACTGCCTACTTCACTTTTCTTTATATTATGTTTTGCAGAATGTATCCCTTCACCTTTACCACTTTAACAAATACACTGCTGTAGTAAATCTCACATGTAGCAATGTATATATGTACTCCCATGTGAACTTTAAAATGCCAAAACAAGCTACAAGTGTAAGCATGGATATGTTGCATGTGCACAATGTTCAGAATCACAACCATGTCACACCAACACATACATACAAGTGTTTTGTCTTGTAACATATTTATTCCATTGTTCCAATCATAGGCTGGTATGTTGTCAGAAGCACAGCAAATCAAACATGACTCAAATATTCTATTTGAGTGAATAGTCTATGAGTCGGTTTTTTAGTGTTCAGAATTTTGGCGCTCAACTTCTCACGGTAGAGTATTAGTTTGTCCTGGTATCAATGTAGGTGCCTCTTGGCTAGAGGAGAACCTTAACCTCTGTAAAAAAAAAGGGAGGCAGAGACCTCCCTTTTGTTCTGTTTGGGCAAAGATCCAGAGCACACTATATATATCAATAGAATGTTTTCTTGTAAGAGTATTGTTTAATTAGGGATAGATCCAACCAAACGTGAATTTTTCAAAAGTTTTATTCATCAGCAGTGTTCACCACTTGGGAATCACTGTACATGTCACTCAAGCCGACACGTGTTTCATCACAGCATGTGGCTGTGAATCTTCAGGGCTAGAGGAAAATAATAAAATCATAAAATCAATGCGATGTCACAATAGTATGCAATCGCGTGTGAAAGTAGGACACCCGTGGCGTGGAAACCAACACAGAAAGGACGGGAATAAAACATTTTTCAGTGACTTCTTCTAATTATTCCTAATACATTTTTATTTTTTATTTTTATTCTCCTGATGTGAGATAGAAATAATGTGTCGTGACAAACGGCGCAATTCGGGTATTTATAAGCTCCTAATACGTACATAGTTATCCTAGTCTACAAGTGCAAGTGTGTTGTGAGGTGAATCATAATATTTACGTTCATTCATTAAGTTCGTTAACTTCAATATAATAAGACATAAATTATGCTCGAGTATAGTAAACAACTTGGCCAATTAAGATATTGTTACCACAGAACATGGCGGTCCAGCATGACTTAAAAAAAAAAAAGGAATGGTAAGTGACATAACCTTAATCGTTGGATTAACATCCTGTTGAATAAAAGTTATTATTGGGGAACTTTTAGGATCTGATATCATTTGGCTGGTTGCTAGTTGAATGTTGAATTATATAGAATCATCACTCGTCATAAGTACCTGATACATTTTACAGTCTTAGCCTTTCTTCTAGCTCAAAAACCTTTAGTCAGATTTAGGCTAATTCATTCATGTAGTAAATAACAATCCTCTTTCTACAATGCGATTTTGACTGCAACTACGTAGATTCTATCCCTTGAATATGAGACCCGAGACCCGTAGTCTCATGGTGAATAATAATCAATCATGCAACATTATTAGCCATTGCGTGCACAAACTCTTTGTTGAGTGTCCCCGGATATAACCATAGAGAAAAATGCAATAATATCAACATCGTAAACGGAGCCCAATAATTGTCAGTGCTAATCTTTGAAAATATAATCATGTATGTTCACGAAATATCCCTTTGTTTACAAACCTAAACGGAGTGTAGTGCCTCAAAAATCATACAATAGAACAACATGCCGTGTCACTTAATGATACCTGTAATGGTAGCGTGAATCAAAAGTTAAGCGAAATTGGTGATTTTCATACATGTGTAAATAACAGCTGCGACGGGGAAAACACGATTAAGTAGTGTGGAAGTAGAAGGGGAAGTAATTACCTGATCTTAATGATCAAGGCGCGTGGTCTGTAAGTAGGTAAAAAAGGGGGAAATAATTTTAGAACTGACGTTTAAAAGGTGACACAAGGTTACCTACGTGTGGTCACGTTTCTTGAGCAGTTATCAAATATTAAGCACGTAAACTCACCGGGGAACTGGTGATAATTCCAACCCGGTCCTTATCGGGTGGTTTTTAATTTTTGATATAGCGGCACCAGTCAGTCAGTCAGGTTGCCGAAACCAGTTCATTTGTTTGGGGAATTTGTTATATAGACAAATTCAGTGGAGCGGAGGCTGAAAATTAAAATTAAAAGTGGAAAACGAGGCTTAGTAATACGGCTCGTGTGAAGTGGTTACAATCCTAATGGGTTATGCCCGCGGTAAATATGCCCTCATTCTCACCCGTGTTGAGCCTGTATTCATGCCTCGACGGGCGTCGGTCTCCAAGTGCGGGAACACCGAAAACGGTTGTACCCGCCCCTTTTCAAGGGGGCTGATCTAAAAAACGCTAGACTGCTCAAAGTAGCTAAAGGGTGGCAAAAAAAGAAGAGTTACTTTACCGAAAACCGAATGCGGTTATACCGGCCACTTATTACGAAGAGCTAATTTAAAGAGGTTGGACTGATCAGATAATTACATGTGTCAAACGCTAGACTGCTCAAAGTAGTTAAAGGGTGGCAAAAAAAGAAGAGTTACTTAACCGAAAACCGAATGCGGTTATACAGGCCACTTAATACGGAGAGCTATTCTTAAAGAGGTTAGACTGATCAGATAGTTACATGTGTCAAAAGAAAGAGTTTATTGCGCCGAAAGGGGGCGCTTTGATTACGCTTCAGGAAATCAAATCGTGTGAATTTTAAATTAATTCGCAGCCGCCTACTATTTATAAGTATAGCGTATGGTGTGTGTGCAAGTTGTTATATGAAAAAATGAGGAGTGTGTTGATCCAAGTTGATACATTTGGAACTTTAAACTCAGTATTACATGGGAACAGAAAATAGGCAGAAAATTGAGCACAAACTCCCTTAAAAACTGGGAGGAAAAGGATATGGAATCCTCAAACAGTTTGATAACCAATGTGGTTCCGATTGATCTGGGCACAATAAATGTACATAGTCATACCCTCAACATTGATCTAAACATGGATCTTAGCCTAGCCACCACAAATATTTTTTATGATCTAGGAGTAAGACAGCGGGTAAGAACAAAATATCCTTATTCTTAAAGATTCAGTTATGCATTTTCTAGGCATGGTTCAGATGCTAAGGATGGATTGTCATTATTGCAATTGTCTCTCAGGTGTCAGGACCCAAGAAAAAGTGCAGTTCATCATCAGTGTTCTGGCCTGTCCTGGTCGTATCTAGACGCATGATCCATAGGGCCTCTTGTCTTCTAAGGCGTAGTTCCCTGTTTCCTCCTCTCACCGTAGCCTGCACAACATCAATGCCATAGAAGGTGAAGGATTTGATATTTCCTTGTGAAGGACATGAAGCCATATGTATAGCCATGGGGTATCTTGGATCCTTAATGGCATATGCTCTTGCGTGTTCTCTTATGCGTTCTCTGAGAGCCCTAATCGAACTCCCCACATATCTGCTTTTACAGGCACATTCAATAATGTACACTGTAAATTTTGTGTCACAGTTGATATTTGTTTTGATTGTATGTAGTTTTGATCTGTGATCCGAAAATGATTTGATTCCATGATTTGCCCATCTGCACATTGAGCACATTCCGCATTTGAAAAAACCTTTTGATTTCTGGGTCAACCAATCGCATGTTCTTGTGCTTTTGGGCACAGTTGGACTTAGTCTGTTCTTTAAATTCCTTCCTCTGCGAAAGGTTATTTGTGGGTGGCTTCCTATTACGGTGGTTAAGGTTTTGTCCGCACTTAGAATCCCCCAATGTTTATGGAAACTTTTCCGTACCACAGGACTTAGTTCGTTGTAATCTGTGATTAGTCTTACAGGTTGTTATGTTTCAATTTTACGGACTTTAGGTGTTAAGGTTGACTCTCTGCTTATCTTTTTGATTTTTTTGTCCGCTTTGGAAATGATCTGAGGTTTATAACCCCTCTTGGAAAACCTGGACTGCATATCCTTAATGCAGGTTTCAAATTCTTGTTCTTCGCTACAGTTTCTTCTGGCTCTCATGAATTCCCCATATGGGATACCGTTAATCTGGTGGATAGGATGGGAACTGTTGCTATGAAGAACTGAATTGCACGCTGTTGTTTTGCGGAATAGTTTGCTGTGAAGAGTCTCATATTTTACATATAGTTCTATGTCCAGGAAAGACACCTTGGATGTACTGATATGTGTGGTAAATCGCATGTTCATCTCATTGTCATTCAGGTATGCACAGAAATCCATAAGTGTAGTTTCCGGTCCTGACCATATTAAGAGGCAATCGTCTATGTAGCGACCCCAGTATAATATATAGTCAATCCATTTTGTGCCTCTGATGCTCCAGATCATGTCAGCCTCAAGAGCACCCATGTAGATGTTTGCAAAAGAAGGGGAGAACCTTGAGCCCATGGCTACTCCCCTTGTCTGTTTGTACCATCTTGTATCAAATACAAAGAAATTTTGATTCAGTATAATGTCCATCATTGTCACCAGCATTTTAGTGTGTTCTAACAATGTGATGGGTCTGGTATTTAATGCTCTGGTTACGGCTGCCAATCCTAGGTCCGGCTCAATGGAGGTATATAGGGATACCACATCAAGGGTCGCCATTATCAATCCAGGTTGCCAAGCGATGTCAGCTAGGATACTTAAGATATGTTTTGAATCTTGTATATAAGATGGCATGTTCTTTACCATTGGATTCAGGAACTTGTCCACATATTGTGAGAGTCTCTTTGTCGGACCCCCAATCCCGGAAACAATTGGTCTTCCTGGTGGAAACAAAGCAGGTTTGTGGATTTTAGGGAGAGTGTACAGCCAAGGATAAGATGGGCGTGTCACTTTTAAGTACAAATATTCAGCATCATTTATAAGGCCCGCATCCTTCCAGTCCCTCAGGTGGTTATTGATCAGCATTGTTAAAGGACCCATAGGATTGCTGTCTACTGCTTCATAACAGGAGTTGTCGGAAAGTTGAGAGAGAATTTCTGCGTTGTAGTCTATTACGTTCATGACCACTACATTCCCTCCTTTATCCGCTTCGCGGATAACTAGGTCCTGGTTGTCACTTAAAGTTTTTAACGCTATTCTTTCTTCTCTGGTTAGATTGTCTTTTTTCATATGTTTGTGTTTAGAAACTTTAGTCTCATATTTGTTAATGTCTTCCAACACTAATTTATAGAATGTATCAATAGTGTTGTCACTAGGTAATGTGGGTGTCCATTTTGATTTGTTTTTTAAACCACTATCTATGGTACTGTTTGTTTTTACTTCTAGGTCAGTTAATAGATCGTTGAAGGAATTTGGAGGATCATCAAAATCCGTGATTGATAGTAGCAGGTGTGAGGTCAGGACCTCTTGAATGCTGATAGGGTTGGTGGGTACCTCTACTTGGTCGTCAGAGCCAGTGATAACATCTGTGGGTGTACCCCAGAAGTGTTTTTTTTATTTTGAGTCCTCTAATGTATTTGAAAAGGTCAATCTTCATCCTACAAGGGTCCCCTTGTTCAGTAGGATTAAAGCTGAGTCCTTTGCTCAGTAAAGAAATCATATGTTTGTCCAGGTTTGCGGATGAGAGGTTAATCACCTGTACATCCTGTTCCGATGTATCATTCACTTCTTGTTGCTGGACCTCAATCTCTCCCTGTAGTCGTCTTTGTCCTCCTCTCTGACCTCTGCGGGTTTTGTGTAAGTTTGGTTTGCTCTTGTACGATTTGTTCTTCTCATTGTCCTGATTTCCCGAGAAAAAGTATTGGCGGCTCCAGAGGTCGATGGTATGGCTCTAGGCTCTTGATTGCCATTCGCAGTTTCTTCTGCCTCACTCTCTGTCTCAGGGACACTGCTTAGGGAGGTATTACTTGAGGAGATATTAGAGGCACCGGATTTGGTTGCTTGTTGGTTGCTAGCTGGTTTTTGGAATTGCTGATCGTATTTTTTGGCAAAGGTGAACACTCTGCCTTCACGATAGTCTGCTTCATCTCTGCGAATTTGTCTTGATTTGCGATCCTTGATGTCATTTTGATGTTTCGTCAGGATGTCTTCCAGGATTTTGTAGTTTTTTTCGGTTGCATCTTTGAGATTGAGGGCTTCTATCTCCTTCTCTAGTTCTACAATTTCTGCCTGTAATTTTGTCACTTTTCGGTCTGCATTTTTTATTAAAATTCTCATCAGGTTAGTGGAATTCATGGTTACCGATTCCTCCCATTTACTTAGGAGGTCGTCATCCAGATCATCAAAAGTTGGAAAGGTCTGTGACCGAAGACCTCTTGGTATTCTCTGAACTCTTAAATACTGTTTCAGTGTTGCGCCATCCCACCAGCGTGAGTTTTCGGTCTTTTTAAGTCTCTCTAACCTGAGGAATTTCTCTTTTAAGCTGCTTCCTTTTTGTTGATTTCCACTAGCATTAGTTGTATTCGGGTGTGTGCCTTTAGGAAGATTCTCAAACATCTCTGATGCGATCTTATCCCTATCCATTTTACAATAGGTAGTTAGTTGATCGAAGACCGTAGTGGCTGCCTTTCTGAGTCAAGATTATTGAATAGTCTATGAGTCGGTTTTTTAGTGTTCAGAATTTTGGCGCTCAACTTCTCACGGTAGAGTATTAGTTTGTCCTGGTATCAATGTAGGTGCTTCTTGGCCAGAGGAGAACCTTAACCTCTGTAAAAAAAAAAGGGGGGCAGAGACCTCCCTTTTGTTCTGTTTGGGCAAAGATCCAGAGCACACTATATATATCAATAGAATGTTTTCTTCTATTTGAGTGATCACATTTTCAGGTGCAGACCTTAGCTTCATGGAAGGAGGGAATACATCAGACAATTTCCTATTCAATAGGCAAAATAAAATTAGTCTATGTCATCAGCTGGAGTCATGTTGCCTACCTCAAAAAGAAATCCCACATCATTCAAACCAATAAACAGACAGATGATCGTACAGCATTTTCTGATCACAGGGTCATTCCAATCTGGTGGAATACACAAACAAATGTCAGTGATGTGTCACAAGCACTTTGGCCTACAATGAAGAGACATATCAACAGCTACATACAGTTTATGCATAATGAGGATTTAGACACTGTGAAGGGAGACTAGAAGGATTTGGACCACAACAACATTTTTTTAGAGCACATAATGGCACTCATATTGCATTAGAACCACCATTCTACAAGGGAGAAGGACAATGGGTTCCTTTTAACTTTATCCTATCACAGTGCAAGCTGTCTTGGTACAGTATTTGACAGACATTCCCACGAACAATCCATGTCTACTTTGTATGTCCAAACAGCATCACATACCTCTTAATGTCACAACTCTGAGAGGCCCAAATAAAGATGCCATGGTGAAGGTACCTAAAAAAGACCAAAACAAGGAAATTAGCTATCAAACCATACATATGACACAATTCACATTGTCAACCTCTGGAGAGCACAGTCCATGAAATAAATTCAAGCTTAACAAAGCAACACTAACAAAATTAGCATGTGTCAAAGCCTTCCTACACAAGCACTTTTCACCAGAAATTTCCAGAGCTTTAGCCTCCTAATATTTTCCCTAAACATTCTCCTAAAATCATCACAACAAGAATTGCTTTAATTGTCTAAGTCATGAGTCACTATCATCATCATTTGGCATTTCAGGATCCTCACCTGGTGGCACTTCATGGTCTGCATCCTCTGGGATATCAGAGATGTTCCATCGTAGGGGCGATGTTGAGGAGCATGGAGCAGGCCACAGTGATTTGACACACCTTCCCAGGTACATTGAGGAGGGCTCCCCCAGTCTTTTCAAGATATCTGAATCTGGCCTACAGTAGCCTAAAAGCCTGCTCCACTGGCCTCTGTGTTCTTCCATGGGCCTCATTAAAGCAGATTTTCTCTAGAGTAGCTGGATTCCTCACAACCATGGACGGTTGGGATATGCTTAGTCTCCTAGATGGAAGAAAGACAGTTACAACAATAAGTTACAAACTTTCTGATGATACTACCTGTACAAAGTTAGGACAGATCAAACTTACCAACAAGCCAAACACTCTCCTGTAGTAGTTGTGACATCAGCTGGGCTATGGTGCTGTTCCTCAGAATGAAAGGGTCAAGGGCTTATCCTGGGAAGTCAGCACAGATGTTTCAGATATACAAATACAATAAGCAGACAACTTGCAGGTTGATAGACTGGAAGTAATTCCTGTTTGGGTACACTTCTTTCCTTGCTTGCGGTGCCACTAAGGCAATATGGATGCCATCAATGTCTCTTAACTACTTGTGGGATGCAACCTAATCCATAGAAGTCAACCTTCACATTGGCTAAATCCTTGCGTCAGGGGAGCTGGATGTAGCTGTCAATGTGTCTCATCATTGCAGAAATATGTCTTTTAGCACATCACTGAACATTGGTTGTGACATACCACCAGATATAGCCACTGTGTAATGAAAATAACCTTTGTCCAGAAAATGTTATACTGCCATTAGTTTCACAATAGGTGGGCTAACTGTGTGATTTGTGTTTTGAAGAAGGAGATCAGGATCCAACTGATGGCATAAATCCTGTATTGTTTTCCTATTCAAATGAAAAGTCTTGATGGCATCCTTTACTTCCATGGTCTGAAGGTCTGGAAAGGGCAGTGCACTGGAGGCTGTCCTCTCCTACCTCTCCCAGGGTACCTATGTGTGGAGTGAAAACAATTTTAAACATAGATCACAGTGTCCAGAGTAACATATATGAAGAGTAAGCCAAAAGTTGTGCGACAAAACATAACTGCTTCAGAAAGCATCACACATAATTCACATAATAATCGTCTACTATCCAACATCTACTTATACTCCCCATTCTGTGTTTAGATGTGTCTGTCACAGAAATGTGCACAAGATGTGCACATTATATATCCAAAAATGTATCAAGAGCAACCTAATATTGTAAAGTTGGATTTGTTCTCACAAACAGCTGTCACCGGCTGTGTACAGTGCACCACTGTAATACAGCATTAATGCACAGTAATGCACTACACTGATGTTTGTGTAAAGGAAATTGCAGAGCAATGGAGTAATACACCTGTAAACATGTTACAACACATGTATAGTGGTGGTGATGCACTTAACAGGCACAAATACTGTACTTCCAACTGCTAAAATGGCAGATGCCTAACCTCGCATATTGGACATTCAGAACCTGCCTCCACCTGTGCAAGTCGAGCGTGTGATGGACGGTTTCATCCATGGTGGACACAGCTATAGGCTAATGTTGGATATTGTGACGGTCGCAACCCACTGGTTGTGTCTAGCTATGCTGATGACCGCGTGCTTGGCATACATGTATGCAGTCGATTAAAAATGAACTCACTTGCCTCCTTACACTGCTGCTATCAACACCTCCTCCACTTAAGCTGCTGATTGCCACCTCTGGGAGCAATTATGCCAGGCCAAGCAGGTGTGAGGGCCGCTGCCTTCTCTCCAGAGGAGCTGGAGAAACCTTTTGAAGAGGTCCTTCCCCTGTATTGCCAGCTTTATGGCTCACCAGAGAAACAGGTAACGATCTCCATACATATTTTACTCTGTTCAACACCATCTTTTGGTCATGGTAAATCTGCAAAGAAATGCATAGGCTTTACAGCATTAGCTTTTTATGTATACTGTAAGAAGTAGTTGAGGATAATAGCTATGTGTACATTCACACATATTATCCAGCCTGGGTCAGGGTTTGCTAAACTTTTGTCTGGGAGCTAGCTATACCCCACAGACCCCTTCATAGTGCCACACAAACATGCGGTCACCTATTGGATAACCTCAAGATGTACTTTTATGTAGTAAGTTGGTTTAAATGTTCAGACTGCAGAGAGCAAGGCCTAATAATGAGTTATCCCCAGTCTGGGCCATGGCCCAGGTTGGGGCAGAGTTACTGTGGCAATACACCTGATGCACAGAGTAATCTCACTGTAGATCTGCTGAATCTTGGATGTTTCCAAAATGAGTTCTCTAATCCAATATTATCCCATATTGCTTTTACATGGACAACAATATGAATGTTAACTGAGGCAACACATGGTCCTGATACTTCTTTCATTTTCCCATATTGTCAATGTGTGACATTTACTAATGAAATGCCTCTTACTCCCACAGGTCTGCTCTCACGTTTCCTTAAGTCATTCATGCACTCTACAGGCCTATTGCACATGTGACACATTAACAGTCCAGATAGGTGGTTACTTCTAAAGTGATTTTGATATGTGAATCACCAGCTTTGTTACATTCAATCATTCAAACAAGACATACAATGGTATGTTGAATGTTATCCCTGTAACAGTGCTGCATATGCCAAAAGGTGTGTCCTGGGATGGCAGTACATATCAAACAAACTCAATCAGACATGGTATGATATTCCATTAAGTAGCTGACATGTCCACACATTCCCAGACAGGAAGCTCTCAGTGACACACATGCCAGCCCTTTCAATGTGACCTAAGTCTTAGGATGCAGTCCATACTATGGTACCAGCCAGTATGGACCGTATGCATCAGGTCAATGGTCCTGGCTGTAAAGTTGTCTGTACAGTCATGCACAAGTAGTTTACTCATCAGAAGATCACAATGGTGTGCTATGTTTCGTAGAAGCTCACATTACAGTACATGTAGTTTGGCCCTGGGCTACATGATGTTAGTGGGCTGGCATAGTCAGTGTAGGTCATGACCAGGGTTGAGGATAGTCAACAGATGACTACAAAAGTGTGCATTTATGTATTTGTAGTACTTAGCATGTAAGAATTACACATATAGTGTGTAAACTATTGAATAATGCTTGTGCTAGGAGTATCCAAAATGTGTGTCAACCAGACAGATATCCTAAAGCTTGCAGTTATTATCTGTTTCTTCAACTATTGGATCCACACAGGTCAACACCCATCAGGAGAGTATCATTTGGGGAGCCATCGCTTAGAAGTTGCAGATCCTGGGTGGGTTTATCACCAGCACAGTGCCCTTTGCAGGAAAAGATAGAAGGACCTGAGTCACTGGACCCAGAATATCAAGGAGGTCCAACTGGGGATTTCCTCCCAATGTGCGACGGACCTGACCACCCCCCTTCATATCCCGCATACTGGTGGTGATATACCCGGACCTTGATGGGTAGTTGAGGGCCCAACAGCAGCTACTAGGGGGTGAGTCCTGATCAGAGTCATACATATTACATTGTCAACTTTGTGTTTTACAGACAGGCATTTCCCAATCAATATTGGGGTGGCCTGTGTGCGTCACACAAGAAGAGTTATTGATTGTGTAGGTCTGGTAGTAGGTGCATGCTGATGTGCTTTGCCTATTGTCTTTCAGACCAAAAGCACAGCAGAATCATGTCCACTACCACTTTACTGTCTTGAGGAGACACATGGCTGAGTAAAGTGATTAATCACCTCATGTTGTTTGATGTTCTAGGGGGCAATTGTGCCAAACAGACCACTTGTCTTCATTGTGTCAGGAGTGATGCTCTTTCACTACTGCATCACATGTGATAGTGGCCATCTTACATGTGACATAGCATATAGTGCACTTTGGATGCCATCACTGAGCATTACTGGGAACGTACAGTAACATGAGATAGCAAAGATCACTTGTGCTATCAGTATTAGTGCCTACTTGATGGCATGTGTACTTGTCCCTGTTGTAGTATCATCTGCACTACTGTTTCCTACCTGATCTATGTTTCTTCATAGGTTGATATCTAATTCCATCACAAATATTTGTGTAGGCCAATCTATATATAAAAATAGTTATTTGTGATGGGGATACAATTCATGTGTTATCAAAGACAGGGGTGTGTAGACATTGATGCATGGGTTGCACTTACCCTAAGCCATTACTCAATGTCATTAGTAAGGTCCAATTAATGAAGCAACGAAGGACATGACAGGTAGACTTACAGTAATTTCTCACAATGTTAATTTCCATGGCAATGATGTGGGAGCATCCAGTTATGTAAATGTTATATGTTGATTTGTCAAGCTTCATTCACTGGTGACATGCATCAGGGAGTGACATGCAGAAATGTAGGGCTCATATGTGAGTGTCTACACTCAGTAATACAATGGAATTTGTGTTTGAGAGATAAAAAAAGGAACAGTGACGTGCCTTCCCGTTAGGGCACAGGTTAAACCTCTTCATGAATGACATTGTTCTGCATTCTGTCCATCAATTGTTGTTTTTGCATTTGTCTCCCCGAGTGGGACGGGTATGCCCAGACGTGGGTCCCCTGCTCTCCATGCCACTGGACTCAAGCTATCCTGGCTGAAGAGGGGTGAAACCCCTAAACCGGTCCTAGGATGCTTGTTTCCAGTCCAGGGACGACCTGGCCTGGCAGTTCACGCTGGACTGTTCCCATTGGGTGCAGGGTCAAGATTGATTTGCTTATGGCTGGGTCCAAACTAGAATGGCATGGTGAACATGAAAACGATGGATTAAGACCCAGATCTCTGTACTGGGGTGAATGTATGACAATGTTCTGCATTCTGTCCATCAATTGTTGTTTTTACTTTTTGTGGGTAGCAGTTATTTGTTTATTTTATGTAATTTAGGAGTTCATAGTAGGTGTTCCGTTGATTGTTTAGTAGTGAAACATATGTGACAGAGATATTGGTGTTTTGATATTCACCATGTATGGTGGTTATCTGAGTGAATGGCTTGGGACACATTTTGAAGGTCCGATCCATCATCCAGGTTTGGCATTCGGTAAGTTTCATTACAATGTTTGCTGTAGAACGAAATAGGATTTGCTTTTCATTATTTAGATTGTCATGTAAAAAGAAGAGTTCTTTATTTATTATGTGCCTTTTTTAAATAGTCAGGTATGTGAATGTCTTGGTATGTTCCAGGGACAAGTGGGGTATCGCTGGTGTCTTTTGCAAAATTTAGCATTTTCAAGCGGAGATAGGTGGTAGTTTGACTGTTACATGCATAGGGACTTTGGGTAGTATGTCTTTAAGGATCTTGGTTGAAGGTTCCTGGGAGCTAGTGCTTGCCTCTCTCATGTCTTGTAAAATGCCTCTATCTTCTATTTCTGTCTTTTTTGGGGGGTGATTGTGCACTTCAACATTATTTACAAAATTATCTTTTGTAGTTGCTCTCCCGTAGTAATCATCGGTAAAGTATTTAGTACATTTGCAAATTAGAGTTTCAGTTTATGCACTTTCTGGGCTCTTGGTGTAGTCTGTAGCATCCTACCTGGCTGGGGTACTTGTAAATGACTACGCCACACATGGAGCCTGGTATTACATGTCTTTATTCCTCAGCATGTAACTGCAAACTCAGTGTTCTAAACATGAACTCCATTCCCCACACAGAACACTTACGTCATAGTTCTATGAGTCCATCAGGAATCAAAAGGGCCCAATCATCGTTAACTCAGAAGACATGACATCTCCCTCCCCCTTTGTTAAATAAAAAATACAATTTTTTTACAGAAATATATTATACATATACATTACAACTCCTCCATAGGTTGTCTTGGGGCTCTGACCAAATGCTCAGATCATGTCCTCTGAGGCTGGTAAGAGAGAAGAGAGGCGTCCATGACTTACACTGGTGATATAGAGACAGATGCAGTCACAGAGCCCTCTATAGTCTCAATCAAACCAGTCTCATCCATGACACCAGGTAAAGAAGAATGATAAGGCAGATGCCTGAAGTGTGAGGAATCTCACATAATGGGCTTTACAGGACAGTGAGCAGTCACCAAGGGCCAGATGTAGGTGTCAAAATACCGGTCGGAATCGGCCGAAAATACCGATTTTCGGCCGTTTCCGACCGGTATTTTGACATTGGCATGTAGGGGCACTGTAAACATGCAGATTCGGTAATTTCACCGAATCGGTAATTTTACCAAATCGGTAAAATTACCGAATCTGTATTTTCCTATGTAGGTAGCACTTCTAACAGTGCTACAAGGCCTTTAGAATTCGTTACTTACCATGTAATACAATTGCATGGTAAATAACGAATTCTTGTGTACATGCACATCTGTGCATGTACACCTGTGCCATGTGGCACACAGACATGGCCTAAGGGCATGTCTGTGTGCCACATGGCGCACAAGCCAGTTACAGGGGTGCAACAGGGTGTCAAAGTGACACCCTGTCCCCCTTGTAAATTCGGTATTTTTACCGATTCGGTAATTACCAAATCTGTAACTGCCATTGAATCCTATGGGCTTCAAGGCCCATAGGAATCAATGGCAAATACCGATTCTGTAATTACAGAATCGGTAAATACCGAATCATACCGATTCAGTATTTGTTACTGATTTTCTACCTACATTTGAATTACCGATTCATGAATACCGAATCGGTAAAATTCGGTATTTATGAATCGGTAATTCACATTTACCTACATCTAGGCACATCCTTTACTAGTCACAACTTTGAAAGGCTCAGCATTAAATGGAGCATCTGATCGTGCGTTTTCTCTGTTTTTGCAGAAATACTCAATCACCTTTAGTGAAAGTAATGTTTTTGGCACGTTGACGCTTTCATCTTTTGCTTACGGCACAAGTCTATTTGTTGAAGTTCACCATCTGATGTAGATCTTCTGTTGGTCCACGGTGGTAACTTGGTTGTCATGGCTCTCCCGAACATCATGGTGGCAGGACTTTCACCTGTCATGGAATCAGGAGTTGACTGGTAAGCTCAAAGTGCAGGATGGAGAGCAAACTTCAGGTCAAGCTTCTCCAATGTAGCACACTGGACAGTCTAAGTGTGCTCATGAAGGGTTTCGTCAAAGCCATTTGCTTGTGCTCAAAGAGGTGTGCTTTTCTAATGCTTCACATTGAGAAATTAAGAAAATGTCTGAATTCTCGACTGTTGAATGGTGGGCCATTGTCAGACTTTAGAATTGAAGGAACACCCCATATGGTAAAAATGCCATCTAACCCCTCGCTGATTCTTTCTTGAGTGGTCGATAAGAGATCTTCTACCAATGGAAAACAGGAGTATTCATCAATAAGCATCATCCGGTGATGTCCATTGTCAAGAGGACCAAAGAAATTAACAGCGATTCTCTCCTATAGATGTTTTGGCAAATCAGACATATTCAAGGCATGTTGAGTTATTTTGCACAAATGACAGGTCTTCACCTCTCTTCATTAAGATAAGGAAACCAAACTCAATCTCAGAGAGCTTGTTTAGTGGCAACAATTCTAGGATGTCATCATGGTCCACTTCAATTTCTTGTTGTCGCAGACTCTCAGGTATAAAAACTCTTGAACCCCATAAGAATACCTTCTTGAGTAACAGACAGTTCATGTTTTGGATTTTTTAACTTTTGATATTCGTTGTCATGTGTGAGAGGTCGAATATGCTGTTTCTAGGATTGATGGGCAATAGTGTATTTTAGTATCAACAAGTCACTATCTTTGCTCGTTGTAGCAATGATCTATACCAATGAAAGGCAGGTGTATTGGACCTTACAATTAATTTAATGTAGGCTTTGGAAGCTTTGGAAGGGGTGCCACGGCACTGTACTGGCACTTGTGAAAAGCAGTCAGGAGGGTTTTCATCTGTCCCTGGTTGGTGCACGATAGTATAGTCATATTTGTGTGATCACTAACACCCAATGTTCAATTCTAGGTGGCATCTTGGCTTTTGGGTTGCCAAAGATCGTAAGCAATACTTGATGATCAGTTAAAAGAGTGAAAGGTTTTATATATAGGAATACATGGAAATCTTTACAAGCCCACACCACTGCTAAGCTTTCTTTCTCCGGTTGCGAATAGGAACATTAAGTTTGTGACAAACTTCTGCTTGCACATGCTGCAATATGCCTTTGAGCATTTGGGTGTGCACGGGGTTGGGCATGGAACGCACCCAATCTGACCAGGCTTGCATCAAAAACAACCTTGGATTGCAGCTTTCGATCAAAGTAGACCTTTTTTAGTGGCATTCTCGATTGCATGTTTGATTTTCTTAAAACTTTGTTCAGCTTCATGAAACCAGTAAAATGAAGCATTTTTTTATTTAAGTCTCTTAAGAGAGTACTCACTGTGGCAAAGTCACATATGTATCTGGAACAGCAACTCTCCATCCCAAGGAATAAACGTAACATGATAACGACTTGTGAGGGATTGGTGGGTGACAAAGCTTGTTCTTTAGATGCATCCGGCGTCATGTCCCCATCAGAAAAGATATGGCCAAAGATTTTGAGTTTTGGTTTGTGGAATTCACATTTCTCAGCATTCAAAATGAAAGCTGCATCTGCAAGTATATAACACACTCGTGTGAGAGCTTTATCATGTTCTTTTTGTGTAGCTCTGAAAACTAGTATATGGATGTATGTCGTTACAACGCATGCTTTTTCCAACGCAGGTTTTACAACGCAAGTCGTTACAACGACTTGCGTTGGGGGCGCTGGATAGTGAATAGTTTAATTTACTATTCCAACTCCAGTCCCCGTGGATAGTAGGGAAGGTTTTGGATAATAAATGTAACTATTCCCTATCCTACAGCGCCCTCCAGCGCAAGTCGTTGTAACGGTACTGCGTGGAAAAAGTTTCGTTGTAAAGGATGTTTACCCTAATATATCATCCCTGTAATTGAAGACATTCATGACAGGTTGTATGAAATGACGAATAACATCTTTTATAAAGTTCGGCAGATGATGACACACCAAAATTAAGTATTTATTTCTGAACAAAGCAAAATAGGTAGAAAAGTTGGTAATGTACTGGCTTTTTAGTTCGAGCTCCAATCGGTTATACCTTTTGTTTAGATCAAAGCAAGAGAAGACTTTGGCGTGCTGTCGGCAATGTGTGGCCCGGGATGCCTCTCTATTTCAATTGCCTTGTTGGCTTGGTGCTTATCAATACAAATGTGAACAGCTCCTTCACTGGCCTTTTTGGGTATTACCACTATGGGGAAAACCCATTGGAGTTGAACCAAAAGATTTCTCAATGATTTCATGCTATTGTAATGTCTCAAGCTTATTATCAACAGCTTCTTGTAGATGAATTGCAATTCGTCTATGTCTTTGAGCAACAAGACAAACGTCCTCATTGATATTCTGCTGTTCAAGGTGTTAAGCGACTCCAATCCATTAAACAACAACAGGAACTGACTTACTATTTCATGATGAGCATTCATGTTGTAGTTCACAGATATCAGTCCCATATCAACAGCATTATTGAAACTAAGTTAACAGGCACTTGCCTGTACCTTGAAGTTCATGACTGGGTGCTTGTACTTTTGTTCTTTTGTGTTTCATGGTTGCTATGAATCAAACGTGACTCTTTATTGATGTTGATGCAGCCCTATGTATACAATTTAGGCTTTGATGGTGTGAGATTGAACAATGGAGACAGTTCATGGTATTTCTCCTTAGGCATGATATTTAACGAAGCGCCACTGTCAATTATAAAAGGTATGGAGCAACTGATTACTTTTAGTATCATTTTCAGACAATGTTTAAATGACTTTTGTTATTTTGTTTTCTCAGCTTGTGATTTCTATCCTCGCTGACCTACGGTTCAGAACTTCTTAAGGGCAAAGATGTAATGACTCTCAATCATCTACAGTCCGCCCTGTTCACATGCATCTTTTACGTACCACAACACATTTCTCAAGCACATGTGCGCCTGGAATTTGGGTTTTTTCATCAGCTCCCAGTGAGGATGGCTGCAATACGTAAATTGTGCTGGAAGATTAGAGCAACTCCACCTGAGTCATTGGCTGCTCTCTGTTGGTCTGAAATGGAAAGCCAGCATACTAATAAAAATGACTAGCCAACAGTGCTCCAACAAGCTTTTACATCTTTTTACCTTTCCGAAGCCTGGGAGTTAAACATCAACCTTACAGTGTTTGAAAAAATCGCCAACAAAGCAGCTAAGCTAAAATCTTGGCCACTTGGCAAAGCAGAAATGGCTGGAAAAAAGTATTGCTGGACAGTCTTTCAATCTTATAGCAACTGGGGTCCCCAACCATACCTTACGTGCTATAGCTCCCAAATATTTTTCAAATAACCCTATTGGGAGCTTTTACCCAAAAATATCAAGTCCCGCCCTGGAAACAAGGATGGCCTAACTCTCTTTGCCGTTTATGTGGCCAATTTGATGAACGCTTATTACATTTTCTGTGTGTTTGCCCCATAGTTAACAAACTGAGACAGAAATTACTCGGCCCTGCCTTTCGGGCACTCCTGATAAGATCCTTCAGTTGTGTGGTGCTAACACTACTGAAGAGTAAATCAATCTAGCTTTCTAGCAGGATCAGCAAGTTTCTACTACAAGTGAATACATTATTATCAGCACACTATGCCCGGCTAGATTAAAAAAAATACCCCCCCCAAACACTACAGACAAAGCAACTGGAACTTGTCAGCTGGTATAGGCGGTTATTTCCCATTACCACCTAACATATAGCCCTTATCCATCAAGGGGCACCAGTTCCTTAAACTTGCCCAAACAAATCCACCTTCACTTGTCTTACAAACTTTTTGAGGCCTCCCAATTAGAGATTGGTATAAATTCACCTGCAAACATCCGGAGTACCTGGGCATGGAGCACTTTAATGGCCTATTGGTCGTTATGCATGAGGTCACCCTTTTTGTACAGTATGATGCTTTCAACAATGAGTTCAGTTGAATCCACAATGCTGTTAGCAATGAGTTTTCTTAATTTCCTTGTATGGCTTAAATCTGTAATGATTTTAATTAATCTGCAAATAAATTATTGCTGTCTGTCTTTTTTTAGTTTTTAAGTCCTCATAGCCCACATACGCAGAGAAAATCTGCCCCAGATCACTTCTCCCCTGGGCACCTCTAGTGATTTTACTGGGAGCCAGGAATGGCACACTCTATACCTTGCATTCTTACTCAACCATTGGTGCCTATTCCGACCTGAGATCCGTCGGCTACCACCAGAGTATTTGCAAACCGATATAGAGGCCTAATCATTGGACTCATTATTTTTTACTGTATCCACATCTCGTAGGGGAGCCAGAGAGCTTTTTACCTACATTTATGTGCTCTATCTAAGGTGTTTGTGTACTTTATCGAGGCCAGCCATTCCAATTTGCTAGGGGGAGTAGCTGTAACCCATTTCTTACATATTTCCCTACAAGCAAGTAATATTAAATAGAAAATCAATTTTTTCACATTATGTGACATAAATTCATTATTATTTGTAAGCCCAAAGAAAACCAGCAGTTCGCTCACCTGGAGTGCTTGGCCCAGAATGGAAGAAATTGTATTACTTATATCCAGCCAGAAGGATTGGATCACCGGACAAGACATAAACGTGTGTGTATCATCACCTTTCTCCTTGTTACATTTAGGGCAATTCGGAAGTACTCCACTCTCCATTTTAGATAGCTTGTATGGAGTCCAATAAACCCTGTGAAGGCAAAAAAGGTGGTTCCGCCTTAAATTGGCGGGTCGGACTGTGGAGTATAGAATGTTGCAGGATACTTGCCATATTTCTTGTATATGTTCTCCTGGCAAGTTCCTCTCCCACAGCTCCGTCGGCAGGTTGAAATCTCCATTCACCAATTCCGTTAATAACCAGTAGTAATTCGCCACCTCTTTTTTGTGTTTTATACCAGCTACCAAGCTTTCTTCCAGCTTATTTACTAGTCCAGCTCCAAGGCCATCAGCACGGCTCCAACTTAGCATTTGCAAATACTTGAAGTTGGCCACCGAACAAGTTTTGGCACTCTTCCCATGATATTAAATTGCCTTCCGATATCAGCTGCTTACAGGTAGTAATTCCTACATCCTTCAGTGGGCGCACCAGACAGTCCTTCGACCATTCTGGGGATCCTGGAGAGTCAAAAATTGGCGCCATCCCACTGAAATAATTGATTTTTAGCCCTTTCCTAACTTTATACCAAGTTATCGCCAGGCTGTGTAGGGTCTTCAGGCGTATTTTTAAAAAAAAATCTTGGATCCCCGAATTTATGAATAAAACCATATTCACCCCCTGTTATGTCTTTTAGCATTGCTGTATACATCGTCCCTGTCACTGAGTTATCTGGCGTTTTAAATAACCCTTTCCCACCTTTAAACAGAAACACCCAGCCATAATAAGATAGATCTGGCAGCCTTAGACCCCCTTTGTCGTATTGTCGCCTGAGCTTTTTCCACAAGATACGCACCCCTTTGGAGGCCCAAATGAAACTAGATATTTTAGCCTGTAATTTTTTAAGCCATTCATCCTTAAAGATCAACGGAATATTCTGAAATAAGAACGTAAGTTTCGGGAGGACAATCATTTTGATGATGTTAACTCTCCCATAGATAGTGGAACCACCCTAACAATAATTTCCCTATCTCCTTATATATCTTTTGAAAGTTGTTTTCAGGGATTTGTTTGATGCTCTCGGTAATTCTAATACCCAGATATCTCATTTCTGTTTTGACACTGTTCTCTTGTGTGATCATGTTCCCGATCATAATAACCGTTTTCCCTTGATTCATTTTGTATCCCGAAATCCTCCCAAATCCTGCAGCCAGGTCATATGCATTAGGTAATGCTGTGCTGAGATTTGAGGTATTTACAACCAAGTCGTCCGCGTATAACCCCACTTTCTTCTGCCAACCCCTGGACTGACAAGGAAGTATCTCCTCATGTTTCCAGATTTGTTCTGCCAGGGGTTCGATATAAAGGTTGAAGAGTAGTGGGGACAGCGGGCAACCCTGTCTCGTCCCTCTAAGGATATTAGATTTCTCAGATAGCCTCCCATTAATTAATATTTTTGCAGTCTGGATATTATACATTTGTTTTACTGCCCTGCAAAAGTTTTCCCCTAAGTTAGATAGACTCAAAACTTCATGCAGGTAAGACCAGTTTACTCGGTTGAATGCTTTAGTTGCGTCTACTGTAATGACCGCTAATGGGACCTTATCTGCTGTGGGTAGGTCAATAGCACCGATGAGGCTATAGGTCAGATCTCTAAGGTTCCCGCCTCGCACAAACCCTTTCTGGTCTTCGTGAAGGAGTGCTACCACCACCCCATTCAGCCTCTCTGCTAGCATCTTCACGAAGATCTTACAATCTGCCTTTAGCAGAGATATGGGTCTGTATGAGTCACAGCAGTCTGGTTTTTTATCGGGTTTGAGAATCAGAATCACTATGGCATCATTCCAGGAAGGGGGGATCTCTTCACCTGCATCGAAGATGGCTACAAACAGTTCACTAAAGGCGGGTAACAGCTACTGACTTAATTTCTTGAAAACTTCTAAGGGCAGACCATCAGGTCCTGCTGTCGTGCTGGATTTCCCCGATTTTATGGCAATTTCTATTTCCTGCTTAGTTATTAAATTATTAAGAACAGCTTTCTGAGGTTCGGATTCTTTTTGTGGTAGTTCTTGATCTAACCACTCTAGGACTTCCATCCTGGCCATACATAAATCTTCTTTATAAACTTATTCATAGTATTTTAACATAGTATCCTCAATGCTAGCCCCTGCTATAATCAGACATCCAGCAGTCCCAAAATTGAGCTCTTTTATGAAATTTGTGGCAAGATCACTCTTCGCCTTCCAGGCAAGTAGCTTGCCACAGCCTTCCCCATAATTAAAGTGGGACAATTTACTGGCCTGCCACCTTTCTTGCAGCCGCCTTTCTACTACTGACGACAGATCTGTTTTAAGAGTGTGAAACAAAGCCTTTCCGACAGCACCTCCCACTTCATTTTGCTGAATTTTATGTTCCAAGCTCTGGATTTTATTCTCTATGCTACGAATCTCCGCCTTGTGCTGTTTATTTTTGTAGGACTGGATTGATGTAATCCTACCCCTCAAAAAGGATTTTTATGAATCCCAAACAATTCCTATTGGGGCACATCCCCGATTATTGGAAAAGAACTCCTGGGATTCCAGACCGAGTTTGTTTATTACCTCATCGTCAGCAATTATAGACCGATCCATGGTCCACCTACGTTGTTTTTCTGCTGATGCGGGGACCAGCGTCAATGAGACTGCAGAATGGTCAGACATATGTGCTCCCACGTGGTTTACATTACGAACCTGATCTTTTATATTGAGGTCCACTAAAAACAAGCCTATTCTGGACTGGTGTCCGTATTTTTTGTTGTTAAAGGTAAAGCTTTTTAAGGCTCCCTTCTTTTCTCGCCATATATCACACCATCCAAAATTCTTTATAGTGTTTTTTATCAGAGCCCTGGATTTATTATGCGTTATACTTCTACTTTTAGTCGAACGGTCAAGGTTACCATCTAAAACCACGTTAAAATCACCTGCCTATATGACCGGATCAGAGAAATCCAGCAATTCAGATAGCAGCTTGCTAAAAGGCATGGGGTCTTCGATATTGGGCCCATAGTAGCCCAATACAGTATGTATTTGATCACCGTATTGAATTTTTGCGATTGCCCATCTTCCATTTTTATCCACCCTGCTTTCAATTACCATCAGCTGAGGGTTAATCTTTATCAGGATTGACACCCTTTTTATAGAGAGTTGCTGTTCTGTACACACCAAGTTCTGTACCCATTTCCTGCTTTTGAACAGCTCCCTCATCTCATCCCCTGTTAGGTGTGTCTCCTGTAATAAAATGACTTGGGCAGAGGAGTCTTTTAAATGTTGCAGAATCCTCTCACGCCTATGACACCCCCTTAATCCGTTAACATTCCATGAAAGGAATTCTATTAATGGCTTCTGATTCACTGTCATTCCTTTCCTATTTTGTCTTCAATATCCATACTGCTACCGGGGTTTCGATCTATTGCGAGGACTTCTTTTTTTTGTTTTTCCCCCATTGCTCCCACACCCGTGCACCAAGAACTACCTGTGAATCCCTCCCCATCCCCCCCCCTTGGGAAACCCTCCTGTTTCTTCCTAATGGCCTAATCCTAGGCCTGGAGAGGCCCTGGTTTTTGGGATAATTTTAGAAAATCACATACCCACTTAACAACAAACATAATAAACCTATGTGCATGTGTTCCATATCAAACTAAATAATCACATCTGTCCACATCTATCCAACTCCAGCTCCTGATATGGACCTTAGGAACCCTTCCGCCTCCTCAACCCTACGAAAGGTATGCATCTTGCTGTTATGCATAACCCGTAAACTAGCTGGAAATTTTAACTGTGCTGTGGCGCCTAAGCTCTTAAAGGAGCCAATCAGATTCCCCATTTCCCATTGCTTATTTGCTGTCATTTGTGAAATGTCTGATCGTATCTCAAAGTTGATAACATCAACGCCTTGAGAAGTATTTCTTCTTTAAAACTGTAGGTATGGAAATTCACCAAAATGTTTCTTGGTTTAACTCTATTGACATTCCTTCTGTATGAGTCTCTATGGACCCTCTGAATATCCGTACTGAGTTCTTCCTCTGACCATTTGAGTTGTAACCCTTCCTTAAACAAATATATCATGATTTTTTTTATATCTTCTGCTCCTTCTGGTACCTAAAGAACACGGAGATTACATCTTCGTTGGTTGTTTTCCAGGGATTCTATCTTATCCTTCAACTGCTGTTCATTCCCCCTTAGGTCACTAATCTCCTTTGTGTTTACCTCCACCTGAGACACCAAGTCTTTCAATCCGATCTCCAATTGTGCAATTCTATCAGCTATATCATCCAATTTCTGTCCTAGACTCTCACAGACAGACCGTATTTCTCTATGATTCAGTTCAGAGAGTTCTAATCAATTCTTGACCTCCGCTGTCATTAAATGTATCAACTCCGATACCGATACTGCTTGCACCTGAGATTGAGGTTGGAGCTGTACGGAGGGTGGAGATGGTAGAGATTGCAGCTGAACCTGAACTAACGGCTGGGGGTATATTTCAACTTGAGTTATATTCTCAATTTCATCTTGAACGGTCTTAGTTGCACCCTTGTTCTTCCCCTTATTAGCTCCTCCATCGGGAGGTGGACCAAAGGGGGTTCTGGACAGAATTGACTGGATCGCTGGGGTCACTACTTGTAACTGACCTTGTGAAAGAGGTTGTACAGATTGAAGCTGAGGTTGAAAATGCGCTTCCATCTTCTCACTAGAGTACTGAGGTTCCATAGAGTCCGCAAGTCCTGCCAAAACCTGAAACCTATTTCTGTTCACTACATTCACTGTCTGTGCCCCATTCGTTGAATCTATCTTCAGGAAACCTACGGTAGGATTTTTTAGTAGCAGTGTTTTAGGAGCTACCTTAAAAAAGGTCCTCAAAGAAGGGGTAATTTTTAAGTTCAATGCTTGTGGCTCACTATTCACTTTAGGTTTCCTCCTTCTCTTTGGCGTCACCCACTCTCCTAAAGCTGTACTCCCTTGTTTTAGTGGAGGCGAGATTTTTGTTTCTTTACTTGAGGTTACGGAGCCCTGCCCTCCCTTCATACAGTTTTTACTCAGACCACTCCTCAGGTGATTGCGATTCTGTTCAGTTTTCCCACCTGGTTTTCCCACTTTCTCTACCGATTGCTCAGGACCAATTGCCCTTGTGCTCCCACCTCCACCTCTTCTTTTCCAGGGGACAACTGACACTTCAGGGGCAGCTTGAAAACTAACATCAGCCCCTTCGACACATCGCCCAGCAGAGCCTGTTATATCAATAACCACCCCTTTACGCTGTATATTACCACCCCTACCCCCTCTGTCCGCACTAACCTGCTTCATGGGGTCGCCCTTCACCTCTTCCTCAGTGTGTAGGATGATATCTGCCCTGCTCGAGCTTATACTGTGTAAATCTCCATTTTTTATCCGCTGCATCAGCGCACTGTGGCCCCTGCCAAGCTATTGCCCAGCAGGGGTTCAAGACCAGAGAGGTTTGTAAAACTTGTCGGGCAAAGGAGACCAAGGGGGCCCAGGGTTCCCGCCTTAATCCAACCCACTTCCACCCTTGCCTCACGAAGTGTCCCGAGGGTCCCGAAAGTTCTGGCCCAGCCCCGCCTCCAAAACAATGGCAATGGCGGTGGCAGCACAAGCCAAAGGATCCGCCAGGTGTCAGGAGTTCACCGCCGCCGCAGTGGCCCAAAACGCTGCAAGCGCCGCTCACCGCGCTGGCCCGACACCGCAGACCAGCATCTTTCCCCCGTGTCTCCCCAGCACTGTCCGTAGCGAGCAGAGCGAACAGAACCAACAGAGATACAACTGCACACTTTTCACACTCTCACACTATCCACTACTTCCATAAGCGGTTGGAATCACAAATGAAAGGTGGATTCGTCATAATGCCGGCATACATTTTCCCAAAACCAGGAGCCTCCTGCGACCGCGAGTCAAGCGGCCGCCATGTTTACCGCCCCCTCAACCACCTATTACTTTCTGTCTTACTGTCTGAGTACATAATACAATTTAGTAAATGCAGTATAACTTGAAGTACACAAGTATAAGTGTGAACGAGAACTACAAATTATAAAATTAGAGCACACACTTATAAGAATAAATACCTTCTACTGTAAATACACTCTGTCAGTATATTTGGTGCTTTAGTTTGCATTAAATGGGTTAAGGCACACAGAATATATGGTGCTAAGTGCACATAAATATTACACTTCTGTGACGTGTAAGTGTAGAGCTAAATTTACGCTGCTCCAGTTCTCCTTCCATCCCAGAATCAATGAGCGCGGAACTTATGACACTATCTTGGTTTATGCTGTGTATTTTGCACTGCTCTCTGTTGTTTCCAGCTTTTGTCATAGATACTGCCCTTGGACGCAGCCTGGCAATTTGCATACTTAATCTCTGTAGATAGTAAAAGATGTGAAATGCAATGTTAAATCTTTTTCAATTCACACTGCTAATCCCTTTGCATTAGAAACGATTCACTAAATCGGTACCCTGCTGCTTAAAAGACTTATATGCACTTTGTTGCTTTAGGTTTTTTCCTAAATTGCGCAAACAATGTGCCACTAATCCGGTGCAAGTAACTAAAGAGACATCTGTCCCTATGCCCCTAATAAATGGATATATAAACGAACATGATTGATTTCTATTTAATGCAGCCATCTATTGCAATCCCCCTATTCTTTTCCAAGCACGTATTGGAATACAATGAGGTGTGCCTTTTAATGAAATTTTTTTTTTACTGAATTGTGCTTTTTCAGAATAAAGTGTAGAGCATGATGATTGGGGGGCATTCATGGTGGTAAACGAGCATCTACTCACTGAAATACTTTGTGGTGCCATCACATGGGAGATTTTGTGGTCGTTAATGTTCAGCGGCGTTGGCACAGGTAAGCGTGGAGGTCTGTGGGGCAGGGCGTGGGAAGGGGAAGTTGACAGATGACAGAATGGTATTATTTATTTAATCATACCTATTCCGTCATCTGTCGACATCCCTCTCCCATCCTGCCCCGCATGCTTTATGTTATGTCTTTGAGCATTCTAGTAGCTGGGCGTGGGTGGAGTTATGGGGTGGAGGAAGAGGCGGGGCACGAGCAGGAAAGAGTTAGTTAGAGTAGGGACAGGGACGAGGAAGGAGTGTGTTAATAAAGCTCCTTGAACATCAAGTAGTGTCTGTCATTATTGCATGCACGACACTACAGCTGGCGACGAGGGTGGGATGAAGTAACCTGCCATCCCCACATTGAGGAAACGAGTGCCCTGTTCCTGGGCAGCACCGAGAAGTAGTCGCCGTCGCGACACGTGTGCCCCCAGAGAAGATCGCCGCCTGAGGACCCAGGCCAGCAACAGCTGTGACAGCTCCACGATCTGTCGATCGCGTGGAGCGCTGCCGAGTGACTGCTGAAATAAGTTTGCTGCCGAGAAGTCACTTCGTGCCAAAACGGGAGCTCACCCCAGATGCGTGCAACTTGGCAAGGCGTCGGAAGTGACAGCGAGCGAAGCGATAGAATCGCGAGCCTACCGTGACCCCTTCGTGAAGAAGTTCCAGAGAAAGCAAGTGAAGCGCGGCTGCTACAGTGCTGCTGACAAGATCGTCGATCCGGTGAGTTTCAGTAACTGGATCGGAGTGAGGAGAATTGAATGAAGTTGAAATCTCGCGGGAGCCGAGATTTCACTAGCGGCGGCCATCTTGAAGTCAGGCAGCCCGCAGGACAATCCCTATGCTCAAATGGGAAGCGGACATTTTGAAGTCAGGCGGCTCACGGCTCCAGCAAACAAGCATTGGTGAATACGAAACAAGCACTGGTAAATGCAAAACAAGCACTGGCAAATGCAAACAAGCATTGGTGAATGCGAAACAAGCACTGGTAAATGCGAAACAAGCACTGGTAAATGCAAAACAAGCACTGGCAAATGCAAACAAGCATTGGTGACTGCGAAACAAACACTGGTAAATGCAAAGACAAGCACTGGCAAATGCAAAATAAGCCTTGGTAACTGTGAAACAAGCACTGGTAAATGCAAAAGCAAGCATTGGCAAATGAAATAGAATACGCATTGGTGAAAGAAAACAAGCATTGGCAAACGCAAACAAGAATTGGTAAATGCAAAACAAGCAGTGATACCTTAAAGCGGGTTTCGACAAAACGACTGGCACCAGTAAAATAAAAGGTGACGTAGCCAATCACGCTCAAGGATGTCGAATCCACCGCAAGAAAATGGCCATGCTGCCGTGGCTACCTCAACTGAACCTCGAATATCACACTTGCGTCCCCCTGAACCACTAATGTTGGTGGCTGGCGGAAGCATGGGCCCTCGATGGCAGGAGTGGCTAGAAGATTTCGAGGACTACCTTGAAGGTTCAAAGGTCACTGTAGATAGAGAGAAACTCATTGCACTGCGTAATTTAGTTGGCAAAGAAGTCAGCAGAGTGATTAAAGAGCTGCCGGAAGATGACAAAGGGACTTATGCCAAAGCAAAAGAAGCGCTGAATAAGAAATTCATACACAAGAGGAACGTGGACTATGAGAGATATGTTTTTCATCAAGCTCGTCAAGACAAAGAAGAAATGATGAGCACCTTCATCTCCAGGTTACGACGACTATCTCAGTACTGCAATTTTGATGCGTTTTCAACGGAAGATGCTATCCGACTGCGAGTGATTGAAGGCTGTCACTCCGAAACACTCCGGAGGAGGTTGCTAAGAAAAAGCCATAACCTTGATGATATAGAAGAAATGACAAGGGTACATGATCAGGCGGAGGAACACGCCAAGTGCTTGGAGACAGGAAGAAGCGAGGGAAAAGAACAAGCCTTCTGGACGCACAGCACCAAGACTCGCAGGCGGTCAGGTGAACAGCAGAGAAGGTCCAGACCAGCCTCTCGTCATCAACACAAAGGACGCAGATGCTATGAGTCTAGCCGGAGAGCCAAGAAGGCCGAGCCTGCAAAGAAATTGGACAGGTCTAGAAAGTGCCATCGATGTGGATACGATTATCCGCATTCAGACGTCTGTCTAGCGATGGGTCAACAGTGTCACAAGTGTGGGCGCAAGAACCACTTTGAAGCAATGTGTGGAACATATAACAAAGAAAGGAGAGGTGAAACGAACAGGCGGCAGTCTGACCCCAGAAGACACCACGCCAAAGCGGCGCAAGACCGGGCGATGTCATCCTCTGGATCGTCCCGCTCCAGCCGAGACTCTCGTGAATCTCAGTGGACCAGAAGGTCACCGAAACGATCACCGTCGAGAGAGTCCAGATCGACGTCGGCAGAGTCTAATTATACTGATGAATATGTCTGCATGGTATCAGACCCTGATCAACTAAAAAGGTATCCTCCATTTGACATAAAAGTGGGGACTCATGCGACACAGTTCATGCTTGACAGTGGGGCATCCCTGAACTACATGCCCGTGACAGAATATAACAAGATGAAAACACCACCTCGCCTGAGCCCAGCACATGTAAGAGTTTTCACCTGGATGTCGAAGAAACCACTTCCATGCTTGGGCAAATTCGAAACAATTCTCACACACGAAGACAAATCAGTGACAGCATATATCCATGTCATTGAAGGTCCCGAGGCGGAGTGCCTCCTCAGCCTGCCTACGGCGTAACGTCTCCGCCTGGTGTAGATCCTTTACAGAGTCAGTGATGATCCGGACTTAATCCGCAAGTTCCCAAATGTACACCAACCGGGGAAAGGGGAGAATCCGGCGGACTACATGTCCCGACACCCTCAGAAATCCCAGACCTCGTCTCCGTCTATTGCTGAAGAATACATCTATTTTGTAGTAGGATTAGCCCGACCTCCGGCCATTCCCTTAGAGGCAAATCCAGGAAGCCACTGCCAAAGATGTCGTTCTTCAGAAAGTCATGCGCCGACTGCGCACCCATTGATGGAGACACTACAGTGAGGAGGAGCAGACCGATCCTCACGTCCGCCAAGAAATGCAGGCGTTCAGACACATCTGTGAAGAGCTATCTGCCACCTCGGAGGGGCTCCTCCTGAGAGACCATCGGATTGTCATCCCGAGGCAGTTACGACAAGGAGTCATTAACCTGGCTCATGAAGGTCACCGGGGAGTGGTTGCAACCAAAAGAAATCTCCGTGAGCGAGTCTGGTTCCCGCTGCTTGATACCATGGTGGAGGCCACCCTAAAAGACTGCCCCCAGTGTCAACTGGTCAGCCATGGAACACCCCCGGCCCCGCTTCAAATGACTAAACTACCAAATGAATCTGGCAAGAACTAGTCGTGGACTTTTACGGACCCCTTCAATCGGGCAAGTATGTGGTGGCTATCATGGATGAGTACTCAAGGTTTCCGATAGCCCAATTCGTGCCCTCCAAAAATGCCTCCTGCACCATCGCAGTTCTTGATGAGGTATTTGCCGCCTGGGGTGTCCCAAAGGAACTCAAAACAGACAATGGTCCTCCTTTCAATGGCCAGGAGTTTAGTGAGTTTGCACGACACCTTAACTTTAGACATCGAAAGGTCACACCTCTATGGCCACAGGCTAATGGCACTATTGAGAGGTTCATGGCAACTCTGAAGAAAACATTCAAACAAGCCACGCTTGAAAAGAAGGACTTGCAAGTTGCCCTCAACGAAGTCTTGCGAGCCTACCGGACTACCCCACATGCCACCACAGGAAAGTGCCCGGCCACTCTCATGCTGGGGCAACCCATCAGAACCAGAATCCTGACGTGGGAAGGTGCTCTGAGACCAGTGTCTCCGACACATGTCCCCCAAGAGGTGGCTCTTGCTGATCGCACCAATAAGAACAAGATGAAATCATATGCGGACCATCGACGGCGAGCCAAGTCTTCTTCCTTGCAGACGGGGGACTGTGTGGTGGTCAAACAAGAACGATCCCGCAAGACAGATTGCAGGTTCAAAGACGAACCGTTGGTTATCACCCAACAAAAGGGCACCATGGTCACTGCGGCATCTGACAAGAGAAAGGTCACCAGAAATGTGTCTCACTTTAAAAAATGCACGCTGGGCCTGAAGGAGGCTCTTGAACAAGATGGAGACATACCGGACACACAAGGACCCAGTCAAGTGGGCACAATCCACGACTTGATCAGCAGACTGAGGCTGAATTGGATGCTGGCGGTATGAGTCTGCGACCGAGAAGGAACATTCACAGACCTAAAAGACTGATTGAAGAACTTGACTAAAGTTAGTTTGTTCTTTTGTTAACAACGGGGGAAATGTTATGTCTTTGAGCATTCTAGTAGCTGGACGTGGGTGGCGTCATGGGGTGGAGTAAGAGGCGGGGCACGAGCAGGAAAGAGTTAGTTAGAGTAGGGACAGGGACGAGGAAGGAGTGTGTTAATAAAGCTCCTTGAACATCAAGTAGTGTCTGTCATTATTGCATGCACGACACTACACTTACCTGTGCCAGCCGCCACTGTTAGTGTTCCCAGTGTATCTGTAGTGGTTAGTGTTTTTATCAAGTAGCGTCCCACTGCTTTTCTAAGCTGTTATCCTAAAATTGGATTGCCAGCATCTCACTCACCAATTGTGGCGTAGCCGAGGAGTTAAGGCTTACTCTTGGAGGTGGTAACTGATTTGTAAATCAGATAGACCATACTAGTGTAATAACACAATAACTGAAGGCCTGTCAGAAGGCGCTTTATACAATAGAAGGTATGTTTTCATATAAACAAACTAAAAGGGGGCTCAGAACAGCTGGGTTGCAGAGAATGGGGAATGTGGTGCAGATAAACAAATAAGGTTCTGCAGGGAAATGTGGCTTGGTCTGCCGTCGCTTTAAAATGACCTGCAGCACAATCTATGACCCCAGAAAATTATATGAAGATTACACAAGAGATCCTGTCTGACATTGACTCTCATACAATGTCAACATGTGGGTGCAGTCTTTAGCATAGCTTTAGGCATTGTCATCAATGTTGTCTTTATAATATGAAGAACCTGGAGAGGCACTGTTTTCTGCACCATCAAGTCTACTTCTGTTTTCATACATTTTGATGTGTTATGGAGGTTGCAGTGCAATTAATCAATACTTGAAACATGTTCAGTGCCTGGGTGAGACTGAATTTGGTGTCCTGTCATTTCTTTCCATTGCATTCAACTGAAAACTTGCCAGTGATAAATCATTTAATTGAAAATCATATTTAGAGAAATTCAAAACAGAGACATAAGTTTCAGCAAAACCAGGCAATTTAGGTGAAGTATAGGTACGGCTAAGGATAAAGTTTGGTTCAGTTTAGAATTAGTGAACTGGTTAAGGTAAGATGTGATACGGGGACATGGCTATGGTTTGGTTTACAATGTAAGCCTTAAGGTTAGGTCTGGGGTCAAGGTTCGGGCTAGGTCAGGCTAAAGTCGGAGTAGCAACTAGAATAAATGTTATGGTTAAAGTCAGGATTGAGGTAGAGGATAGGAACTAGGCCAGGGTGATATTCACATGATGCAAAAATATTCATTATTAGTAGAATGGCACACAGGGTACTTTTTTAGAGTGAACTACATTTATGCTCAAATTCTGGACTTTAGTGTGCACTACGCCCTAAAATAAAGCACGAAATTGTGTTTAATGCAAACAGCTGCTTGCATTACATTCATTCATGTTATTCCTGTGATCCCATGATAGAATTTCAACCTGAATATCGTAGTACATTTACTAGAAAAACGAGGGGTAGTGTGAAGCTAAATTGGGACAACTCTCAGCCACCCTTAAACATTGTAATCAGTACACAAAAGTGGGAAGGCCTACCAACTGATGAACTCATAACATTTTAAGAGGTAAAAAGAACTGGTCTCAATATATATGAAAATGGAAAGGGATCTGCACCAAGGTGAATGGGTGCGACCCGTGCAGCACATGGATGTATTAGTAGGATCCTCAACCACTAGTGCCACCAGTGGCATGATTCATCATCGGATCATCACCCACTGCAACTAGTATGAGTGGGGGGTCCAACGCAGTTTGTAAGCAGAGATCTTAATAAAATGTAAGTGCAAGTTAAAAAAGCCTAAAGGATCCTATTTCTTGTTTATTAATAAGGTCCTGCAGCACTCTGGCAAGCTGCAGAACAAAGGTGGTTGAGATTGCCGGGGTGGGTACAATGAATGATGGACTATTAACAGATCTAAACTCTGGATTTGCAGCTGGGAGGGGAATAGAGATCGCCTCCAGGGGTAAGAGCATATGAATGACCAAATTGATCTGTGTTTGTGTTATTGTATTATACATAAATGTACTTAATAAAATGAAAAAGAATTAACAAAAGAAAATAAGGTCCTTCAGCTAGGATAAAAACAGTGTGATGTTCTTCAAGTGCAATGACCCCTAACATCTATAGCCCAGTAAGGTCAACATGTTTCAGCCTGTTACAAGTGCCACTCAGGGTCAGCAGGATTTCTTCAGAAACGACTAAATCCATATATTTTCTACAGATTGTGTTAAATACCAACTCCTAATGCTGGTATACAGAGTATGCTAAACATGAAGCATGCAGTCATACAGAGCATATAGGACCTTTTCCCTCTAATGGTTCATGACTCCTAATAATTCAAGCTCCATGAGGTAGTGGGGTTGGGGCGATCTCTGCTGTCACACTTACACCAAGGTACATTGCCCTTCCTTGCACCTACTCAGCTCCCTGCACTCCTCAGAAGATCCTGGTACTAGTGGGTGAGGATCCTACTAATACAATCATGTGATGCAAGGGTCTCACCAATTCACCTGGGTGAAGATCCCTTTCCACTTTGATATATATTGAAACCAATTAATTTGACCTCTTAAAATGTTAGGAGTTCATCAGTACTGTGGTTCATTGGCATAAACTCAAACATTACATATAAAAACACAAAATACTAGACATTTTTCAGGTTTACACTGCTGTGGAAACATGGAGGCAAGCAGAGTAGGCCTGTCGCAAAACCGGGCAACCAATGGGTCCCGTAGTTTGTGGGAGATCCAAGGAGAAAGGACTCACTTTAATTCTGGGGTGGGATGATGACCAAGAGCTGCATTGATGGTGTGATGGACCGCAGGGTAATCTCAGAGCTGCTTTTGTAGTCTCAGGGAGTTATGGAGGCCATGGAACGGAGCAGGAGCAACTGGTAGCAGCTCGTTGGTGCAGGGCGAGATGGATTTTGCAGCAAAACAGGAACGCAGTGTGGAAGACTTCGTTTTGGGGAGGTTAGTGAAACTTGGACTCCTTGGGCACCTTGGGCTACATGAGAAGAGGCAGCAGAGGCACAGTTTGGCTCGGTAACAGCAGCCAACAAAAAATGCACAGCAAAGGTGAAGTTGCAAGGGAAGAATTAAAGGGGAAGGATTAGGCAAGAAAAGCCTGCACCTCGCTGAGAGACTGGGACCCCACAGATGTCAGAGAGTTTAGTCGTTGCTAAGGAGGGACAGAGGACAGTACAGTCTGCACTATGGGTGCTCACAAACATTTTCCCAGGGACCAAAAAGTTTGGTCTGTGGTGTGACTGTGGGCTGCATTGATGCTAGCAGGGTGGCGGTCGAGGAAGAGGGGTAAAGGTTGGTGTAGCAGAAGCAAAGCATGTACATCTAGTGCTTTAACTGAAACATGTGAAACCAGAAAACCCAGAATCAATCCCGGCTCTCCCACATGACCAAATTTTGTGATCCTGGTCAATTGTTTTATTTCACTTTTCTTTCTTTTACTTCATTATCACATATAAGAGGACCTTGAAATGTATGACTTCAAGATGTGCACTGTACAAAAAATTCTCTTGTGTTCGATGTAATAAACTGTAATGTTGTCCATGTATAATAGCAACCCAGGACACTCGAAGCACATACCAACTGACTTGCTTCTTAGTTCACTATTGGCATTGTTGTCAGGGTGGGGGAAAACATGAATGTTTCTAAATCCATGATTGAAAGCTATAATTTTTTAGAATTTTTTCTCAATCCACTGATATAATGTAAAGTGGTTCTGCATTTTAATGAAATACACTTTTTCAATTTGAACAGAATGTAGCTGTACATTTACACATTTGTTGCGAGATATCTTTAAACATGACAGTATTCCTAAAGTTAAGCCCTGCAGGACACCCTAGTTGCTTCCTTTTTTTTCTTCAACTAAATTGTAAATAAATGCTTGAATGTTTACTTGACATATTTTAATGTTGGTAGGGAGTCGAGTAAACAGCAGCCTGGTGCTGCTGTTGACCTGGGGCACAGTTAAACTTCATGAGGGCCATGTGCGCCCCCCAAGCCATATTTTGAGTATCATTGGTCTACACCCTCAATACAAGTGGGTTGGATGGACATGGGGTGGGGTTAGTAAATATCTCAATAGTGGGAGGAGCAATGGCTCCCTACCCAGATAGTAAGGAAAATAGATACAGTCTGCAATATTGAAAGGTAGCCCAGACAGTGAAACTAGGGGTTAATAAGGGCTTTATTGTGGGTAGTACAATAATAGTACCCCTTAAGATAAAAACATTAAATGAACCAAAGTTGTCAAAAGAAATCAAGATTCAGAGGGGAAGAAGGGGGACAATGCCGGTGAGGGAGGAAGGAGGCATGCGCGGTAGTGCTATTTGCACTAAACCCAGAATCAGATCTAAAACCACTGTGCTCCTATTTTATAATTATGACAGAACAGCATGTGCATTTAAAGAGTGCAAATACCCAGTCCTACCTGGGGGGGGGAGGGGGCAGCAGAAAGAGGATGCCAGCTTCCGCAACTGGAAAGTCGAAGGTAGTGGGAAGCAGGACAATATTGAACAAAAACTGCAGGGAATCTGACAAGTTACCCAGAAATAGGTTGCAAGTCCTCCGTGTAAGGGCTTGATGTGAAGCATAGAACAGGTGTGGAGAAGCAGGAGAGCACCAAAATAGCATATAAGACAGAATGATCTTCAATGGTCCTTGACACATCTAACAATTTTTCAATTAATGAAAGGCAGGCCCCTAACCCAGAGGATCAGGGAGGAAGGAATGCTAAGGCTAATGTGGAAGAAAGGATGCCAATGGGGAAAGACATGGAAAGGAGGCCTCCAAAGGAAGTTTGAGACTTCTGATAGAGAGACCAACCAGGGACTTTTAGCATATATTTGCAACCACTGAAAATAAGCAAAAGGGAATCCAAGAGGCCTGTAAAACTTTGGGGGAAAAGGTTGATGACCTGACAGCATGCAATGGTACTAGAGTGGAGACTGGAGAAGGTCTCCAAACAAGTGGAGTAATCTCAACAGGATATCGCACTATTGAAAGCTCAGTAGAAGAAGCTTAATGAGGCACTAGAGGGGTTGGATAGTCACTCCAGGAGGAATGACCTGAACATTTTAGGAGTCTTGGAGGCCAGTGAAGGGAGTGATCTGAAATCATTTGTTATCTTGCTGATCAAAAATGGGTTTTTTGAAGGTGCATGTGATTTAGATCTAAAGCGGGAGACACAAAGGAACCCTTTTAGGAGAAACAACACTGCACGTAAGCCCAGAAGGATATTAATAAACTTTCAGACATACGCAGTGAAAAATAAGATTCTGACCAAGGCATTAATGGCCAGGCAGATGGTGCATGACAGCTATTCCATCATGATTAAGTCTGATATATGCTGAATGATGGAGGCTAGACAGAAGATGGAAGAATTGTGTAGTTTAGGTGCTAAAGTGAAAATGAAATTTCCAGATACTCAGAGAGGAATGAAAGATAATAGGATGTATTACTTCAGACACATAGAGAAAGCAGAGGAGGCATTAGAGGGACAATAAGTAATATATAGGGTGTTCACCTCTTACATTCCCCTGTTATTCTTTATTGTGGGGTAAAAAAGAAAGGAAAAAAAAACATATTGAAATGGAAATCAAAAGAAAATAAAGCTTAAATTAATCAATCGCAGTAATAAAAATAAAAATGCTAATTATGGTGTCTCATGGACTCTAGGGATATAGTTTTTAGTGGGGCGGTGGTCAGGGGGCATCTCAAACAGGCGTCTAGAGTTGTCAATTTGGAAGAAGAAGGGGTTCCCTCAGGAAGGGTGGGGAAGGAGAAAGGGTCACTAGGTGGGGAGCATAAAAGTTCTCATCTACCTTTCTTATGTTTGAAGTCTGGCAGATGCAATATATGGTGGTGGCTTAAACTATCAATAGCATGGCTAGTAGGAAATCAAAAATAAGCCTCATGGCATGGAATGTTAGCTGATTATGGGGACTCAAGAAGCATGGGTGGGTCTTAGATTATCTTAGAGATTGTGGGACCCAGATAACAATACTACAAGAGACACCAATTTCAAAACAGGAATGTGTAGAGTTGTGCAAATTGGGTTCAAGACATGGTAGCAACGGAATGCGTGAGTATAACAGGGGGTGTATTTTTTATCAAAAAAGGATGTGACATGAAACTAGAGGGTTCTGTGGAGGATGGGCAGTGGAGATGGGCCACTGCCAAGGTTAAATTTGGCAATTTCGGCTTGGCCTGTGCAGAACATTACATACCCAATATTGATGACTTGAAGCACCTAGGAAGGCTATTATCAGAACTAGCAGAAGGTAACTCCTGACTATTATTAGGTGGTGACTTTAACACTTTACAGTAACAAGTTAGATAGGTCTTCAGTAAGTTCAAAAATGTACTCCAGAAACGTTTGGAGAGTTTTGGAGCAGGTAACACTTGACTTGGGTCTGTATGATGTTTTGCGAGTGATGGCAGGGATGCAGGTGGCTTATTTGTTCAATAGTCATAAATACAGCCATTTTTCTTGTATTGATTTCTTATTATTGGATTTATATTCTAAGGGGTAGGATGGTAGATTTGAAAAACATATCTGCCTAGACATCAGATCATACAGTAGTATGGCAGGAATGAAAAATTCAACAGGAGCAGGCCCCTGAGAGGTGGACAGTAGACCAGCCCCTCTTGCATGATCAGGATATGATACAGTGGATTAAGAAAGAATACAAGTGTTTTATTTATCAAAACATTTTGAGTAGCATGTTAAATATCATTTGGGATATGTATTAGGCTTTTCAAGAGGAGTAAACATGAAATGGCTAGGAGAGCTATAAAGATTAATTTACTCAAGGTCAACAGATTCTTAAATCAGATAAGGATAAAGGAAGATGAGTTGATGGAAGCTATAGGGAGGGATTGAAGAAAAGTGGAGGATTGTGAGCAAGCTAAGATGGATTTTAAGTTAAAGTTAGAGGCAAAACGTAGAGCAAGATGGGGAGCAAGCAGTCTTCAGCATTTTGAGTATGGGGAGAAATGTGGAAATCAAGGTCTGATCAGGCAAGGAAGTATAACAAAGTCTGTGTATTATACTGAAGGAGTGGGGGAAAACATCTGAGGGCATTGAAATTCGGGACACTTTTCAAATCTACCTTCAGAACCTATATAAGGAGGAGGCAGGATCTCCTATAGTGGAGGTTAAGAAGTGGTTGGCAGCTAGGACACTTCCGGTTCTGCAGAGAACCCAAACAAGAGAAACTAGGAGAGGAAATGAATGAGGAAGAAATAATGAGGGCTATAGGAAATCTTAAGAATGGTAAGGCAGCAGGTCCCAACGGTATTCCCACTGTGATTTATAAGATCTAATTGAAATGTGTGGTTCCTGTACTAAAAATATATTTAACTTGATATTAAGGAGAGAGGGAAAAATCCCAACATCTTTGAGGCAATCATTTCATTATCACTCAAACTTGACCAAAATCCAAAGGCATGTGGCTCTCACAAGTCAATATCTTTGTTAAATACGGATTATTAAAATATTTACTTCAATTGTGGCAATCAGAGTAGCCACAGTGCTCGTGTGGTTTATACAGGAAGATAAAAAGGGTTGTGCCTAAATGACTGCGCACACACGCCAATAGGTGCAATAGCACTAGCGGAGGCCTATGAGACACCACTGGCACTTATACCTTTAGACATGGCTAGGGCATTTGAACAGGTTAAATGGCATTTCTTTTGGGAGTGCCTATAGAAGTTTGCTTTTCCAGATAAGATGATAAGATTGATTAAGGCCTTTTATGGGGCACCAAGAGCAAGAATCCTGGTTAAGGAGTCCCTGATGGGCAATGTTTTGATCCAGAGTCGCACGCGTTAGGGTGTCCATTTTCTTTCTTATTATTCAACTTGCACATTGAACCTTTTATACAAATGATTAGGAAAGATCCTGGTATCCATCAACTCAAATTTAGGAGTTAGTAACGTAAATAGCCCATTATGTGGATGATATTTGTATACATACATCAGACCCACAGAGAGCTAAGCAATGGGTGGAGGCACTCCAAGAGCATTGTAATGTTATCAATTGACTGTGGGAAACGAAAAGAGTGTTGGAATGGAACGTTATGGAATTGAATGCCCCTGTAGAAAAATGTATAACGGGGTTAAAACAGGGTTAGATACCTAGGGATACAAATAACCCAGTCCTTGAAAGATATTCCACTAATGAATTTAACCAAGGTCAATAGGGAAATTGAGACTGTATTGAGTATATGGAATAATCTGTCACTCACCATTTACAGTAGAGTGAACCTAGTTAGGTTGATAATTCTCCCTAAGATTACTTTTTTTTTTACACTTTATCTCTGGAATTTGACAAGAGGCAGCTAGCAGGGCTACAAGAGGAGTTCACAAGTTTCATCTAGACATACAAGGGCACCAGACTGTGCTGGAAAAATTAGGCGAAAGCTGTGGCCAGGGGTTGGCAGCTACCTGATTTGTTAATTAATAGTTTGGCTTTTTAGTTTAAGAACAGCTGGACCTTGCTAAGCTACCCAGATGGAACAACTTAAGGGCAGCTTTGAAGATTTGTTGAGAGAGGAAAACCAAGATAGTACTTTTTTTTGTATAAGTTCGATCTCCCCAAGTATTTCAAGAAGGTTCATCTTAAGACTCTGAGATCCAGTGCAAATGTCTGGTATATTATGAGGAGGAAATGGTGGAGTCGAGTTTTTCAGCGAGAGATCACCAGTGTGGTATTCCCCCTGCACTCCTTTGTTAAAGAAAGGGCAGATTGGCAGAGCATTGAGACAAGCTGGAATACAGATATGGGGAGACCTTATCCTGGAGGGCAACCTAATTACCTGGGAAAACATGAGTGTGCACTCTGATGGATGATTGGGAAATTTCACTCAACACATCTGCTTTCATGGTTTAAAACACAAAACTGGAAACAGAAAGATCTATTAGAACTGGCTGATGATATGCATAAGAAGATAGTCTTGAAAATGGAGATGAAAAGATGGTACAAACCTCTGTGGTATGCAGATGAAACAACAGTGAACCCAAACTTATGGCAAGTATCCTTGAATTTCTTGTATTCCCCAGTTATGCCTCCTTCGCTCAAAAGAAACCGGTTATTTACATTAGATAGGTTGTATTGGGGGCGTGGCCAACCATCATGGCCGAATGGACGTAACTCCGCTCGGGTCCACGCCAGGCCTGATGAAGTTAGCCTGATCGGAAGCAGAATACCTCCTGAAAATGTCCGCAACTGGATCCCCCAAGCTGCTGGACACCGGGGACCCCCTCGAAGCAAATAAGATTACTTTGGAAGCCGTCTACGAGTGAGTTGCGGCAGTGTGGTCCAGGCCCCAGGACTGAATCCAAGATGGCGGCCCGGACCTGAGCGACGACCGAAGGCTCCATTTGGGCAGTGCAGCCACCGGCAAGAGGTTGCAGCTGTGCCTGCGAAGGGCTATTAAATCGGACAAGGCCCGACAGGCGGCTCCACCCAATAAATTACCTGGGGACGTGCAGGGCTGCGGCCCGGCCGGATAAAGTGAGGCCCGCGGGCCCCCCGAGGAGAGGAGCTGGGGCCCACAAAGTGTGGAGGAGGTCCTCAGGCATAGCACTGCCCACCGCATTGCCCACAGGAACCGAATGAGGGTTCCCTGACATAGCTATCTCTGTACATAAACAAGAAAAGAGAGGTCAGATCAATCTCTGGTCAATCACTGAGAAATCTCTAAAGACCACAAATAATGGAGTCAAAACAAGGTCAACACACCCGATTTGGGTGGTGAAGAAAGCCCTCACACACCGACCTAGTCAGTGTCATGCTTCATCATCGGGCCCCACCAAAGAGGCCGAGTGCCTCTTTGGTGTGCTACGACGCCAGAAAGACTGCGGAGCTCGTTGTGTGAGAAGGGCGTGCTCTAAATTACAGTGAAGTTTTAAAAGTGCCTTAAAAAGGTATCAAAAATAAATTTTAATAAGTGATCCCTAAGGCACAAAACAAAGAGTATTATGTGTCTGGATTTAGTTGCCAAGGTTTTAGGGTTGGTTAAATACAGAATATACTCAAATTAATCTTAGTCAACATGTTTCTGCCATATGGGTGGTTTTCATTTACCAAGGCATTCGTCAGGACTAAACCCCGGCGGTATGGGCTCTCTAATCACCCACCCTAACCTGGGGACGTGAAAGTGGAAATTATAAAAGTGAAAAAAGTGCTTAAAAAGGGGGGAAGAGTAAATTACTCATTCCAAAAATACTCCATAAATTTTGGAGTGTTACAGCACCTGTAAAGTGAAAGACATAGACAAACAGAAGACAAACATAAACATTATTAATATGAGCCTTTCTGAATTATCATCGTGCTCCATCATGTGTGGCTTGAATAGTGTACCCAAAGTAAACACTGATTTTAAGCACCATCCAGATAGCCCCTAGAGGATGATAGCGGATAACTCTGGGAAGTGACGTGCTAAAGGTGTCTATTTACAAGAAACGTTCTAAAATGGGGGGGGGTTAAAAACACAAATGCGTGTACTCCTTATGAAGGGATCAATGGACCTAAAAGGTCTGTGCCCCTCAAAGTGGTATTTAAAGGTGGAACTCTCACTTTAAAATGGGGCGCTACTAGCACCATGGGTCTCGGGAGGGGATCGGAGCGAACCTGGCACATCCTAAAAGAAAAAAGAAGTACGATTGCAATTGCATGTGCACGAGTGGACACTTAGCTCAATTTGCAGAGAATTCAGCGACCTCGATTGCAGGATCTACTCACGCCCTCAGTGCTCTCGACCCGCCGCAAACCTGGTTGTGGCCTCAATGCCAGACCCCGAAGATGGAAAACCGGGGCCGGTAGCGTGGTTCTTAAGGGAATCAGTCGCGTATGCGTTGATACTTCCGGGTGGGCGTGTCCCGCCTAGGTCGAGGCTTGGGACGCACCCGCCCACCCCATCTATCTCTGTGGCAGAGCCCGGAAACTGGGTTGCCTGACCCTAAAATGGTGGGGATCAGGCAGACTCAAGCATAGGAAAGCAGCCTTGTGGCTGGGCATCGGACTGGGCCCCTTGGTCATCTGCGTGAGTTCTGTTCTGGGAGACCCTCCCTGTGCCCCGAGATTGGGACCCAGTGCACGGTCCCACCCTAGGACGCAAGCGCTTTTTCTTCTCACAGCCGCAGCCCATCCAAGTACATACAGACTCCCACATGTTCCCTGTGATGAGTACAGGGGGCCTACAAAATAAGATGGAGGGCCCCCGGAGAGTCAACATTTAATGTATTACATCCGGAGGAGCGGAGGGGTCCCCTGATCCACCTGCATCTGTAGAAGGGCCTTGAAGCTAAACTGGTGGGTCCTGACACAGGAGGGGTCAGGCGGCTTTGGACTTAAACCCACAGACTTGAGACTGGGCCTCAGAGCAGGCCTCCTGCAACTCTAAGCTAGTACTCACCTGGGAGTGCCACCTAGGGACCAAGTGGTGTCCAAAGTGAAACTGAGGGGAGCAAAGGGGTCTCCGGGCATCCTAAGTGCTGTGAAACGAAGACCCTAACCATCAGAGGTGCACTGTGGGATCCCGGCATCTTCCCGCTGCATTCCCACACTGCACTTTTACCACCTCTTTACAAGGGGGCCCCTGGCTAACACCGCACCCTGGTACACATGCCACCAAAGAAAGCGCAGAACTCTAAGGTTTCCAACTACTTTACCCCAGCCACCTCGGGCGCAGACAAGGACGGAAGGGCCCCTGACGGCGGTGACATGGCGCTCACGAGAGAAGACCTAATGGCGTCACAGCGAGAGTACTAGAAAGAGGTCCAAGAGTACATTAAAGCAGATATGCGGACCTCGCTTAGTGCTTTTAAAGCTGAGATAGGTGAAAATTGGTGGCCCTACTGGCGGATGTGGACTTGATCGAGGCTTGCACCTTAGACCTAGAGGCGATCATGTTCAGCCTCTCGCAGATCGTTCTGCTGACCTACGCAACCAGCTTAAGGCCACCATACTTAAATGCGAAGACCTCGAGAATCGCTCTAGGCGCGACAACATCCGTGTGAGGGGCCTAGTGGAAGGTTGCGAGGGCCCTGATCTGGAAGCATTCATGGTGGGGATGTTTGCAACAGTGTTGGGAGAAGATGGTCCGGAGGTGTGGCTCGAGAGAGTCCACAAGGTGGGGCCGTGATTGCAAGGGGACTCCAGAAAACCCAGGGATGTTGTGGCAAAATACAGCTCCTTCAAAATCAAAGGACTGATTCTCCAGAAGGCACGCACCATAGACAAAATAAAATTTCTAAATGCTTCCTGCTGTTTTTTTTCAAGATGTGGCCCAAGCAACACTTGTTCATCGTCAGCAGTTGCGGCCGGCCACAGACACCCAGAGAGAGCGCAAAATGAAGTACCGTTGGACGTGCCCCTTTGGCCTGGCCTTCTCGTTGGACAACAAACACGTCCACTGCATGGAACTCGACGGAGCAGCATCCATCCTGAGCATCAAACTCTCCATTCAGAAGCAATCAAAGTGAACAGGTGGCTCAGGAACAGACTCACAGAAGGAAAGACGCGAAGGGAGTTCAATGGCTGCAACAGAGAAGGGGTGGAGAGTAAATATTGTGATGGGATACGATGAATCTCTTCAGTCCGGAAACGATTTCGAATGATAGATGCAGTCTTGGGACATTTGGCGACACTAGAAACACAAGGACCCATATGAAGATGACTCTGAAGCTTTCAGTTTCCACAGAAGCTTGGGGGGTCATGCAAGTAAAAGGGAGTTAAGTTCTACCTTCTAATATTCAGTCTGACAATGATCATTGGCTAATTCTAAATTCATTTCAACTGGCTCTGGGAGGGCCTAGGTGACGAGAATGGTTCCGCCTCACGGGATGCTCCATTGGAGGCTCTCTTCTGAGATAGAACACCTCAGAGCTGAGTTGAGTGTTGCGAGTTGAGTGTGTTATTAGTATCAAGGATCTCTTCAATCAGTTTATAGGGTTGGGATTCGGGTGGGGGCTCTGGGTGAGGGGAGATTCTCAGATTCTCATAGCCGGTCTCTGAGGGGCAGAGGGGAGTATCTCTACATGAATAATATCGGTTAACTGTCTATCTTGGAACGTGAGGGGACTCCACTCCCCTAATAAAAGGCATAGCAGTTTATACTAGACCATAATGTACACATTTTGGCCCTGTAAGAAACCCACCTACCAAAAAAAGATGAACAGCGGCTGAAACACAGGGTTTTCTCATAGATTTTTTTTTCTTCCGCACACATGAAGCATAATGGGGTGGGGATCCTCTTCCACTACTCTGTGCTATTCTCCTACATGAGTCCAAATCTGACATAGCAGGGAGATTTCTGATGGTCAGGGGTGGGCTAAGGGGTAGACCATGCACTGTTGCAACAGTCAATTGGGATGCCTTCAAGGTGGATAATTGGAGCTAAATACATTGAATTGGCAATCACTTTAAAAAAACAGCGCAATGGGGAGAGGATACTTCTGAAGGGGGAGTTACAAACAGCAGGACGGGCCAATAAGGCCAACCCCTCAATGCAGAACCTAAGACAAGTCACACAGCTTAAAGGAAAACTGCAGGTCATCTACACCAATGGGAAATTACGTAGGGGGTTCCCTCCTGGCCAGACAAATTAGAGCGAGGCAGGAAAAAGATTATATAGCGCAAATTGTAGATAAAAACGGGTCCGTTCAGAAAACTGAGGAGGAGAAGGCTAGAGCCTTTGGGGAGTTCTACCGGTCCCTATACACAGCTCACCCCCTGGTGGTTGAGGACCAAGAGAAATATTTAGAGGCACTCCTGCTGTCACTGATCCCAGTCTCCACAAATGAGGACTTAAGCTGTCCCATTTCCAGTAAGGAGGTATAAAGGGCAATAGACGCATTTAAATTGCAAAAAACTCCTGGCCCTGATGGCTTAAATGCTCACTTCTATCATACCATCACCCCTGAGCTGGTTCCTCATTTGGTGTCCTTATTTAATGATATCATAGCCACACAGCAGGTGACCCCATCCATGGGGGAAGCCTTAATCTCAGTCATCCGGAAACCAAGAAAGGACAGTTCAAATTGTGACTCTTACAGACCTATTGCGCTTCTGAACCTAGATGCCAAATTATACTCTAAAAATCTGGCCACGTGCTTGGAGAATGTCATGCCATACCTTATTAAAATGGATCAAGCAGGGTTCATAAAGGGGAGGCAAATGCATGTCAACGTGAGGAGAGTAATACATCTTATTGAAAAAGTGCAGCCCTTTCCTCGCTAGATGCGGAGAAGGCCTTTGACCGGGTCGATTGGGCCTTCTTGTTGCGGACAATGAGGACATTTGGCTTCAATGAGACTTTTAAAGGCATGGTGTGGGCTAACTACTCCACCCCTCGATCGCGTGTTCTGGTAAATGGGGTGGCTTTGGAGCCCATTGGTCTTTCGCCTAGAACCAGGGAGGGGTGCCTGCTTCCCCCCTACTCTTAGCCCTTAGTATTGAACCCTTCGCAGAACGAATCAGGAACAATCCAGACATAGGGGAGTTGCCTTTTGGGACAGGTAAACACAAAATCTCCCTTTTCACAGACAATGTTTTGCTCCCAATCACAAGGTCGGTGTCCTCTCTCCCGGTCATCCAGAATGAGCTCATCTCCTTTGAAAAGATTTTGGGGTTTAAAGTTAACTTCTTATCTCCTTAATCTGAGAATGCCCAGAGAAACCATGAGAGCTGTGGAGGACCTGTCCCCTTTTCAAAATACGCATAAAGACATCACGTACTTGGGCATCAAACTTACATCTAAGATATCGAAGCTCTATGGGGTTAACTATCCTCCCTTGCTTTGGCAGCTGTAAGCAGACCTGGTCAGGTGGAGAACCTGTCATACCTCCTGGATAGGATGCATCAATGCCATTAAAATGAATGTGAAACCTAGGTTACTTTACCACTTTTAGGGCCTTTTGATACCTGAGGAGAGGACCCTATTTGGGGATTTGAAAAAGATGATCACTAAATTTATTTGGCAAGGGCAAAGGGCTTGGTTATCCCACCAGTTGCTCACTAAGGTGGGAATGGAAGGGGAACTGGCACTTCGGCACTTCTTGGGATACTATAGGGCGGCACAACCATGGGTGATCACAGACTGGTCTCTCCGCGAATCAGAAAAACTTTGGCTCCATATTGACTGACAGATAGTGGGTAGGATGAAATGGGATCTCCTTTGGAAGTCAAAACAAAACCACCCATTAAATGTGTACATTAGCACCCCCACAGCCACCCCTCTGCGGGTATGAGATGACCTTAACAGATCACTTGACCTGACCACTTTACCTTCTCCCTACACGCCCATTCACTTTAATCTTGACTTCCCACTGGCCCATAGTGAGGGTCCGTTTGAAGTTTGCTGGAAGGGGGATTGCCTTATGATCTCGGATCTCTTTAAGGGGTGGAAGTTGTTGACCTTTGAGGAATGCACCAACACTTTTAGGCTTCAGCTTGCTGAAAAATTTCACTACATACAACTTACACACTGGGTACAACAACTCCAGATCCGGCTAGCTGCAACCAGAGGCTTACTCCCAATTGAAAAATTCATGCAGTTTGGGGCTTCCTCAAGGGGGACCATCTCTTTGCTTTACTCTCTCATACGGTTGCTCAACACCCAGACACCAAAGATTCTGGGATTCGCATCTCACTACCCAGGTGGGAGGAAAACAGTGGGGCGCCTTGTATAAAGATATCTCCAAATATATTGCTCCATGTTTCTACAAGAGGCTCACTATAAAATTATGTACGAATGGTACTTACACCCCCAGAAGCTGAGCAAAATGTTCCCTAACACCTCCGATAGATGTTGGAGAGGTTGTGGCCTCTTAGGAGATTTTAAGCACATATGGTGGGACTGACCCTCACTCCAGCCCTTCTGGAAATATATTTGATCCCAAAACAAGTCAATACTGGGCTACCCAATTCCTGCTACAATTGAGCACACTCTCTTGGGGATCCAGGACACTAGTCTGAACCACCAAACACATGGGGACCTCTCTGTTATGTGGTTGTGCTTAGAGCCGCCAGAATTGCAATAGCTGCAGCGTGGAAGAAAATGGAGCCCCCTCCCTGACACAATGGCATGGTAGGCTATGGTGAGCCCTGGCAATGGAAAGAATGGCAGACATAGTAGATGACAAGAGAACATGGTTTGACTATACCTGGGCCCCACTAGTTGAGTATTTGTCTGAAGGTCTGCCCCTGTTCACTTGTGGCCCCAGGTTGTGGACTCTGCACCTTTACCTGAGATGAATGTGATATTTAGAAGAAGAGGCATGGGGATCCGTCTTAGTCCCTACTCGCGATGCCTCATCTGCGCCATTGACCGACAACGACTTTGTGATAACGCGATACTATTGTTTGTGTTGTTCTATTTTTTATGTTATAGGTGAAGAATGGTCCTCGGTGGGAGTCAATAGTGCCAATTTGACAACAAGTCCCAAGCAGGGAATTAATAAACAAGATATTTCTGATCAATTTATCATGCATCGAGATGGGGTACACAATGTTTGCAGATATCGCAGGTCGAGTTCTAGTCCACAAGATGAACATGTCAATTGAGCTTCTTTCTTCTCTTGATCTGTACGATATGCTGATGTCTCCCACTTCTGTTTGTTTGTATGTGTTTTGCAAAACTGAAACCAATAATAAAAATATTTTAGATGGGAGCCTGCAGCGGGGTGCCAGAAATTCAGAGACTTCTCAGCAGTAGATGTACATATGTTTTTAACAAGTCCCAACATACAAATATATTGGATGAAGTTAGGTAAAATCATAGTAGAACGTTTTCAACAAGACATTAAGGTAAATCCAAAATGAATTCTATTTGGCCACATTCTGGTGGGTGGAAGGGTGAGAGGTAATTGGGCCATCTACATGTAAAGTTGATATTTATCTAGCTAGACATTTGATTTGAAGATTTTGGATTTAGGAAACTGCACCCTCAGTGTTAGAATGCCTGAAAGAAATGTCAGTAATGCATAAGAGGAATATGCTATGTGGTACTGCTAAGGTCATGGGGATATGGGAAATGTATGAAAAGTGGCTTATGAGGACTGACATATAAGGGGGCAGTTGGAAACCAGGCACTATGATTAACACCTTAAGAAGCCAAAATATGGAGCTGTGTGCTCCTTTTCATTCTTTCTTTCCATGCTGTTGTTCTTGATATCATGCTCACTTTGCCAGACAGAAATCGACGAGCGTGCATTAGAGGTATATGAGGATGAGGACACCACTGTACATAAAATGTCACCTGTGCTGAATAGAAAGAATGCTTGGTCAAGATTATGGTTATGTTAATTTAGAGATATGGATAGGACCATGGGTTCAGTTAAGTGGCTTCAGTTAATGAAACGCATTGCTTTTGTATAACATGAACTAGGCACAAATATTGCTTAAAATGAAACAAATTTAGCAACGGAATTCACTTCCACTTTCTCTGTATGCAAGTAGCTCTCAACAAAATGTTTTTTTGCTATTGTTTTTACTTATGTTTAGGAGACTTCCCTTTTTAATAAAGCTATTTTCAGAAAGTGGATAGTTTGTTCAAGGCCTTTGGGTAGATCTCCATGTGTACATGCCAATTTATTTGCTTACGTATCTGGCAGAGAGGTAGGGTATTGTTGTTGTCACCAGTTTACAGTTGTATTATTTTGAATCTGCAATTGGACATTGTAGGAAAGTAGGATCTGCTTCTTATGGTTACCCCCACTTTTTGCTTGATGTCTCACTGTTTTTGACTAGCCTGACTGGGATCTTGCTAATCAGGACCCCAATCTATCTGCTTTCTCCCTTAAATTGTCATACATTTACTTTGGTACACCCTTATAAGTCCTTAGTATATGGTACACATGTACCCAGGACATAGGTTACCCAGGGGCCTCCCATGGGCTGAAACATGTATTATGCTACCCATGAGAGGCCATGCAAAATGGAACTCTAGGTCTGCTACTGCAGCCTGTGTAAGATGGTGTTTGCCCCACTTACTTTAGATATAGGTTCACTATATCTATTAGTCACTACACTTAAAACTTATCAGTCACCACTATAGCAGGCCTTAACAATCCTGAAGGCAGGGTGCTGGGATGTATGTGAGAGGGTACCTCTGCATGAGTAGACCCACTTTGCAGCCTTCGGAGACCATATACAGGTAGAGGTGCATTATAACCTCGCTGTAAATGCTATCTCAAAAATGGCTGCATAGAAACACATTGTGTGTGGTACCAAACACCTTGGAATCATACCGCCACACCAGTAACTGGTGTGGGAGATATGATTCCACCCTTCTGAAGCGAGCTTCGTGGGGTCACTGGTCTAACCTGTACCAGCCTTCTCGACCTGGACAGCACAAAATGGATGCTGCCGACCAGAGACACATTTCAGTCCTCCTGCTACTGAGCCACGCTCAAGCAGAGAAAGGCAGCACAATAGGCACTCTTTCACATGTAGGTGTGACCACCTCCCAGACAGGATTTAGTGTATTGGGGCTGGGTGGGTGAACTCTGGGAGTGCCTGAAAGTCTGCACTTGGGTCACATTTAGTGTCCCTGTGCATAGTCCAGTCCAAACCAGTTCTGGGAGCCATTGGCTCCTGCTCTGGCTTGAAACTGGACAAAGGACATGGGTTTAACCACCCCTCTGTCCTGCACCTCCACTAGGAGGGTTCCCTGAATCTGTCCAACCGTCTCCTGTGGGTACAAAAGGGCTTACCTGGCTGTTAGACTTTAGATTTTACATGGACAAGATTCTACAAGAAGATACCACTGACCGTCGACCGTCTGGATACTCTGGACTTCGCTGGACCTCAACTGATCTTGACTTTGCCCCCCTTTCCATCCGAAACGTTGTTTGCGCATTTTCTCCATGCAGGCTCTGTGCATGACCTGTGGTGCACTTAAGATAACTGAAGAATCTCCCTTGGAGTGAAGTATTCACTCCCCTGCATGCGCAGGCACCTAACCACAACTGACTGGTCTGCTGCTCCTGAGCTCCTGTGGACTCCGAAGAATTCAGCAACATAGGAGGTTGGTTTCTAAGGTTCCCTGAGGTCGGTCTGCCCTCTCACTGAGTTTGAGGCCAGTATCTGTTGGTGATTCCCAAGCTTGTGCATTGGACTCCGTGTAGTCCTGATCCTGAGCAGTATGCACCAAAGAACTCTGGCCTCCTCACACCGAGTGCTCCGTCGGCTGTTACTTTGTAATCTTGCTCAAAGTCCCCTCACGACTCCTGGTCTTTTGACCTGTGGGTCCCTCTGCGGGTCATCTTGATTTCTGTTGGGCTTCCCTGGTTGCTTGAGATGTGCCCTGACTCCCCTTTGCTGGGTTAATCTCCTGGACCTTGCTGATCCACACAGTAACCTGCTTGACCTTCCTGAGTGGGTTGCTTTTGCTAAGGCTTGTTGGTGCTTCAGCCGGACACCGACCCCTCAGCACTCTATCCTTCGTGGTACAGCTCACCTCTGGCTCCTGGTCATCCTCTGCATCTCTTGGTCCTCATCTCATGGTTCCAGAGTCAAGCATCCCTTCTTCGCACGTGAAGCACCCGACATCGGTGGCCATTCGTCCCCCGAGCCCCTGGTCACTCTGAAGTGACCCAGACTCTGTCCCCTCTGCCTACAGGTTCCTTCCTTCCAGGATCCAGGCTTGGATTCCTCCGGGCCCTTTTCACCTTCACGGCAGCAGTACTTCTTCAAAACCTTCCATTGAGAACAACAAGAGTTTCCTACGCCACTTAAGACCTATGTACCCGGCTTCCCTGGGATAGGTAGCTCTGGTACTACAGTATCCACTGGTGGGGTGGCTCTCCAAACTCTTAAGTTCCAAAGGGTTTACTGTAAGTCCTCCTAGAAGGGTCCTTAAACTTTACAACTGCAACTGCGACTTTTCTTATAGAAATGTACGAAGCCCGCAGTCGTGTTCCCACACTGCACCCGTCCTCCGTGGCTTCCCTATCAACTCACCTTAGGTGGTTCCTTGGGGTCACTGCAATTCTCTGTGTTCTAGACTCTGTCTTGACCCAAGTCGTGATTGCTATACTGCTATTTTAGTATATGGTTTGGTCTCCCCCTGGAGCCCACTGTGTATTGTGTTACTTACAACTGTTCTATTGATTATGTATTGTGTTTTTTATGTTCTATCCTCGTGAAGAGGATAATACAGAGTGTTATAATAATAAATACATATTTTTATAAACGACTGCGTGGTTCTCCTTCATTTAGTAATTCAGGAGGTGATACTCTGGTAACACAGGCTGCTTTACATTCCTTCAAGATTAAGCCTGAAGGTTGCTCTCCACAGCTACCACTAGGATAGCTTTCTAAAGGTTATCTTTGACCTCACACATCATAAGGGTCGTTTGGACTGGTACAAGGTGCCCACTTTAAATAGTGGACAGCATATACCAGGCCAACTTCTCACATTGGTGTCTAGCGTTTGGGATTCAAGCTTGCTATTGTTTTACCAGATACATCTCATTGAATGATTAACTGAAAACCACTAAAGTATTAGGCACATATAATACTTCAAGATTAGACTAAGTAAGTTTTACTGAACTTGGGGTTGGGTAAGTTAAGGGTCTAGCATACCCTTTCTCCAACCTAGGAAACTTTAATTCCCACTAGGTTAGGTAGGTGCATACACCACACAACACTGGTGTGTCTTCTAAAGGAGAAGCCAGTGGCTTTCTGCATTCTAGATACAATGGTCACTCATTTCAAGATTTGAAAGCCATGTGTGTTTCTAGGAAGCTGAAGACAGGGAGAAATGCAAACACCCAACACCTCATTGAGATGTTGCTCTTAGATGACATTAGGAAGACCCCACGGTCTGATGAGGTAGATAGAATGGGTGGGACAGGGAATGAGGACAGGCCAGGAAGTGAAATCTTTTTTGACGTAGAATCAAACCCTGACCAGCAGGATCAAAGTGAATCCCCCCTGGACAACCTAGATCGTCTAGGAGGTGGGGGAGAAGGCCCCAGTGGCCCTCTTGTCACTACTTCAGGAAGAGTACAGAGTTTACCCAGGAGATCTTGATCTTCCTCTGTAGAATCTAACCATTCGGGAACTTCTGTAGGGATCTTCATATCCCATAAGAGAGACAACTCTTATGACAGAGAGTGCCAAGCCAATTTCTGGAGCTTGAGAAAGTCAGGCTTAGGCTCAAGCAAGAACAATTGGCATTAGATAGGAAATCCCGAGAACTCCAGAAGGCTAGAAAGAAAGAAAGAAAGAAATTGGGACTAGAGTCCCATGGGGGCAGCAACGGTGTCCCTAGGGTCAAGGAATATACTTATGACAATAGGAATCTGAGCAAGATAGTCACTCCCTACCATGATAGGGATACCATCCACAAATGGATGACTGCTTTAGAGAAGGCCTATAAGGTACAGAGGATCCCCCAAGAGAAGTGGGCAGCTATCTTTTGGCTCTCCTTTGCTGGCAAAGATAGAGCTAAGCTCTTCACTGTTAGAGAAGAGGATGCTGCCAATTATTCAGTCCTGAAGAGTACTCTCATTGATGGTTTGGCTTAACCACTGAACAGTACAGGATTAAGTTCAGAGACGACCAGAAGACACAGACTCAGGACTAGGTAGACTTTGTAGATTGTGCTACTAATGCTCTGGAAGGCTGGTTACTTGGCAGCAAAGTGAATGATTTCAAGCGATTGTACAGTTTGATTAATAGGGAACAGATCCTTAATAAAAAAAAACAGTTGTTGCATCAGTACTTGGTTGACTCTGATCTGACTTATCCCCAAGAATTGGGAAAGAAGGCAGATAGGTGGGGCAGAACCGTGGTGAAGCATAAAGATCAGAACCAAGGTGGTGACTAAAAGAGGCAAGATGCTAAACCCGCAGGTAAGGGTGGGGAGAAGGGTAAAAACCAGAAATCTTCTACAGGGCCCCAAAAACCTGAATCTGATGGTGGGTCACCATCCAACAAGGGAAATGGCAGAAAGATGCCTTGGTGTTTCCTGTGTAAGGAAAAGACACATTGGCCTAGGGATGCCAATTGTGCCAAAGCCAAGGATCCTCCTATCAACACCACTGCCCCTAAGGCAACTGTTCCCCCTAGTTCAGCTCCAAGTAGAGATACAGGAAACAAGAATATAGTAGAGTTAACCCTGGGATCTGAGATGGGTTGTCGCTTAGTCCGAACTCTAGCTCAGGCTGTTTTAGTCTGTGATGGAGGCATGGAGATTGCCTCCCTATTTGTCAGTCCCAGTAATCTAGGCAAATACAGGCAACAGCTTTTAAGCAATGGTAAGCAGGCCATGGCATATAGGGAAACAGGAGCCAGTGTCACAATGGTGACTAAGGATCGTGTAAGCCCTGACCAGATCGTACTTGATGAGATGTACCAAGTGACCAATGCTAGCAATGTAAGGACAGACCATTCCTTGGCAGTTGTTAATTTCAGCTTGTGAGGGGTAACTGGCCCTAAGTAGGTTGTGGTTAGCTCAGACCTCCTTTTTTTTAAAACATATTTTTATTGTTTTATCGCAAACAAATGTACAGATATGATCCACAATGTTCTCTGATTTACAGGAAACCAGAGTAGTATATGATGAAGCACGACATAGTCAAGGATAATCATTAACATCAGTCAAAGACTCATATCACTATATTGACAGTTGAACGAAACTCCTATGCAACTAACTCCATCATTCAATCTAGTATTAAGTGGATATCTCTACCCTGGCTTACCAGCAGTATATAAGAAAATACCGCCCGCCCCCTCTGCTAACCCTCCCTCCTCCCTAGAACCTTAGGTGGTTCCTTGGGGTCACTGCAATTCTCTGTGTTCTAGACTCTGTCTTGACCCAAGTCATGATTGCTATACTGCTATTTTAGTATATGGTTTGGTCTCCCCCTGGAGCCCACTGTGTATTGTGTTACTTACAACTGTTCTATTGATTATGTATTGTGTGCTTTATGTTCTATCCTCGTGAAGAGTATAATACGTAGTGTTATAATAATAAATAAATATTTTTATAAACTACTGCGTGGTTCTCCTTCATTTAGTAATTCAGGAGGTAATACTCTGGTAACACAGGCTGCTTTACATTCCTTCAAGATTAAGCCTGAAGGTTGCTCTCCACAGCTACCACTAGGATAGCTTTCTAAAGGTTATCTTTGACCTCACACATCATAAGGGTCGTTTGGACTGGTACAAGGTGCCCACTTTAAATAGTGGACAGCATATACCAGGCCAACTTCTCACATTGGTGTCTAGCGGTTGGGATTCAAGCTTGCTATTGTTTTACCAGATACACCTCATTGAATGATTAACTGTAAACCACTAAAGTATTAGGCACATATAATACTTCAAGATTAGACTAAGCAAGTTTTACTGAACTTGGGGTTGGGTAAGTTAAGGGTCTAGCACACCCTTTCTCCAACCTAGGAGAGTTTAATTCCCACTAGGTTAGGTAGGTGCATACACCACACAACACTGGTGTGTCTTCTAAAGGAGAAGGAGAAGCCAGTGGCTTTCTGCCTTCTAGATACAATGGTCACTCATTTCAAGATTTGAAAGCCATGTGTGTTTCTAGGAAGCTGAAGACAGGGAGAAATGCAAACACCCAACACCTCATTGAGATGTTGCTCTTAGATGACATTAGGAAGACCCCACGGTCTGATGAGGTAGATAGAATCGGTGGGACAGGGAATGAGGACAGGCCAGGAAGTGAAATCTTTTTTGACCTAGAATCAAACCCTGACCAGCAGGATCAAAGTGAATCCCCCCTGGACAACCTAGATCTTCTAGGAGATGGGGGAGAAGGCCCCAGTGGCCCTCTTGTCACTCCTTCAGGAAGAGTACAGAGTTTACCCAGGAGATCTTGATCTTCCTCTGTAGAATCTAACCATTCGGGAACTTCTGTAGAGATCTCCATATCCCATAAGAGAGACAACTCTTATGACAGAGAGTGCCAAGCCAATTTCTGGAGCTTGGGAAAGTCCGGCTTAGGCTCAAGCAAGAACAATTGGCATTGGATAGGAAATCCCGAGAACTCCAGAAGGCTAGAAAGAAAGAAAGAAATTGGGACTAGAGTCCCATGGGGGCAGCAACAGTGTCCCTAGGGTCAAGGAATAAACTTATGACAATAGGAATCTGAGCAAGATAGTCACTCCCTACCATGATAGGGATACCATCCACAAATGGATGACTGCTTTGGAGAAGCCCTATAAGGTACAGAGGATCCCCCAAGAGAAGTGGGCAGCTATCTTTTGGCTCTCCTTTGCTGGCAAAGATAGAGCTAAGCTCTTCACTGTTAGAGAAGAGGATGCTGCCAATTATTCAGTCCTGAAGAGTACTCTCATTGATGGGTTTGGCTTAACCACAGAACAGTACAGGATTAAGTTCAGAGACGACCAGAAGACACAGACTCAGGACTAGGTAGACTTTGTAGATTGTGCTACTAATGCTCTGGAAGGCTGGTTACTTGGCAGCAAAGTGAATGATTTCAAGCGATTGTACAGTTTGATTAATAGGGAACAGATCCTTAATAACCAAAACCAGTTGTTGCATCAGTACTTGGTTGACTCTGATCTGACTTCTCCCCAAGAATTGGGAAAGAAGGCAGATAGGTGGGGCAGAACCGTGGTGAAGCATAAAGATCAGAACCAAGGTGGTGACCAAAAGAGGCAAGATGCTAAACCCGCAGATAAGGGTGGGGAGAAGGGTAAAGACCAGAAATCTTCTACAGGGCCCCAAAAACCTGCATCTGATGGTGGGTCACCATCCAACAAGGGAAATGGCAGAAAGATGCCTTGGTGTTTCCTGTGTAAGGAAAAGACACATTGGCCTAGGGATGCCAATTGTGCCAAAGCCAAGGATCCTCCTATCAACACCACTGCCCCTAAGGCAGCTGTTCCCCCTAGTTCAGATCCAAGTAGGGGTACAGGAAACAAGAATATAGTAGAGTTAACCCTGGGATCTGAGATGGGTTGTCGCTTAGTCCAAACTCCAGCTCAGGCTGTTTTAGTCTGTGATGGAGGCATGGAGATTGCCTCCCTATTTGTCAGTCCCATTAATCTAGGCAAATACAGGCAACAGCTTTTAATCAATGGTAAGTAGGCCATGGCATATAGGGAAACAGGAGCCAGTGTCACAATGGTGACTAAGGATCGTGTAAGCCCTGACCAGATCGTACTTGATGAGATGTACCAAGTGACCAATGCTAGCAATGTAAGGACAGACCATTCCTTGGCAGTTGTTAATTTCAGCTTGTGAGGGGTAACTGGCCCTAAGTAGGTTGTGGTTAGCTCAGACCTTCTCTTTTTTTTTTTTAAACATATTTTTATTGTTTAATCGCAAACAAATGTACAGATATGATCCACAATGTTCTCTGATTTACAGGAAACCAGAGTAGTATATGATGAAGCACGACATAGTCAAGGATAATCATTAACATCAGTCAAAGACTCATATCTCTATATTGACAGTTGAACGAAACTCCTATGCAACTAACTCCATCATTCAATCTAGTATTAAGTGGATATTTCTACCCTGGCTTACCAGCAGTATATAAGAAAATGCCGCCCGCCCCCTCTGCTAACCCTCCCTCCTCCCTAGTGGCGTAACAATTATATACATTACTTTGTAGTGACATGAGGTAGGTAGATTGACATTAAGAAGCAGCACAACATCAGTTGTTGACTCCTCTTATGGCTGTCAGAGGCAACACCCAAGCTATATAACAGTGCGTCCATCCCCCCCAGGTGGAGCTAGCCCTCAAGGCGGCACTTCTGAAGCTGACTCATTGGAATCCTAGCTAGAGTCAGAGTCTGGCATTTTCAATAGTGCCACCAGTGCCTCCCACGCCCGGGAAACATCCTTTACGATGCAACTTTTACCACGCAGTGCCTTTACAACGCAGGTTTTTCAGCGCAAGTCATTACAACGAATTGCGCTGGGGGGCGCTCTAGGATAGGTAATAGTTTAATTTACTATCCAACACCTTCCCTACTATCCACGGGGACTGGAGTTGGAATAGTAAATTAAATTATTCACTATCCAGCAACCCCAACGCAAGTCGATGTAACGACTTGCGTTGAAAAACCTGCGTTGTAAAGGCATGCATAGTAAAAGCATGCATTGTAACAACGTACATCCCCCACGCCCTCGCCACCTCCCGCTCTTTTTTACTGTTGGCTCGGATCATCAGTTGCAGTCTTGTAGACCCTTCACATTCCGCACACTTAAGAAATTCTGTATGCCATCTCCGGTAACTAGGGGCCCGATGTAGGTAAATTAGATTTACTGATTCATAAATACCGAATTTTACCGATTCGGTATTCATGAATCAGTAATTCTAATGTAGGTAATTTTTCGGTAAAAAATACCGAATCGGTAGGATTCGGTATTTACCGATTCTGTAATTACAGACTCGGTATTTGTCATTGATTCCTATGGGCCTTGAAGCCCATAGGATTCAATGGCAAATACCGATTCGGTAATTACAGAATTGGTAAAATTACCGAATTCGCCAAGGGGGACAGGGTGTCACTTTGACACCATGTTGCACCCCTGTTTGTGGCTTGTGTGCCATGTGGCACACATACATGCCCTAAGGGCATGTATGTGTGTCACATGGCACAGGTGTACATGCACAGATGTGCCTGTACACAGGTATTCATTATTTACCATGCAATAGTATTACATGGTAAATAACGAATCGGTAAGGGCCTGTGGCACTGTTTTCAGTGCCACCTACATATTGATTTACCGATTCGTTAAATTTACAGAATTGGTATTTTACCGAATCAGTAACTTTACCGATTCGGTAAATATACCGATTCTGTAAATTTTAAGGCCCCTACATCTCCATTTGCAAATACCGGTCGGTAACGGCTGAAATTGTCCGTTACCGATTGGTATTTGCCGACCTACATCTGTCCCTCGGACCCTTCTTTGCATTCCAGTGTACTGTGATTTCCCTCTTCGCTAGTAATAGCCCCAGATCTATGAATTTGCTCGTCACCTTGTTCCTCGCAGTACGCGGGAGCCAGTGTAACAAAATGAGACCTATGGTGGGTTCTATATCTCTAGCTGTAGCATCCTGCAGGAGCAATATCACCTCCTCCCAATACGTCCCCAAATAGGGACACCTCCACATCATGTGGGAGAAGTCCGCCCCCACTGTACCACCGCGTGGACACATTGCCGAATCAAACTCAAAATGTTGGTTCATTTTGGCTGGCATAAGATAAGCCCTGTGTAGCACAAAAAAGTGTATTAATTGGAAACGTGCATTCCTCGTACTTTTCCACGCTTGCTCCAGTAACCTTGCCCATGTTTTCTCAGGGAGTTCTGTGCCTATATCTACCTCCCATTGTCGTCGAAGTGAATTCAGAAGGGTAAGATTCTCATTAGTCATTCGGCGGTACAGACACGTAACCGCCTTTATGGTGCCGGCTGCCAAAACAACATATTGGCATGCCATTGAGGTCGAAGGTTCACTCAGTCCCTCCTTCCAATGTGTTTGAATGGGCGTCGTGAGTGCCAAGAGCTATAAATAGTCCCCTAGGGCCAGATCAAACCTATCTTGGAGTGTCTCATAAGGGAGTAAACCTCCATCCTCGTAAAGATCCCCCATAGTAGTCAGGCCCCTCGTCGCCCAGTCAGCCAATGCCCTCCAGTCTCTCCCATGTGGTAGGACCTCGCACATAATTAGTGGTATCTCGGGAGCATATGGTCGCGCGATCTGTGCTCGCCGTTGGCTTCTATTCCAGCAGTGTTTAAAAGTCAGCATCTCCCGAGTGAGAGATGAGACCGGGAGCCCCAGCTGCAACAACAATCTGGACAATGTCTGTCTTGGGCCCTGAATGTCATCTGTAGTAGGCTGACCCCGAAATATCCCTGCCACCATCTGAGTAAGCCACTGCAGTTGCGCTGCTATATAATACATTTCATAATCTGGTACTGCCAAGCCGCCCTCCGATCTTGGTCTCATCAACGTGCTAAGTGCCACCCTCCGTCTGCCTGAAGTCCATAAAAACCCAATCATCATCGACCGAAGTTGTTTAAAATCAGAGGCCGGGATGCAGATAGGCAGTGTTCTAAAATAATACAGCAGCCGGGGAAGAGCTATCATTTTAAGTAAGCGTGGGCGTAAAATCCGTTTCGCGGACGAATTTGCGGATTTTTGACAATTTCACGGTCCGCGAATTTGCCCAAAAATCCGCAAATTGCAAATTATTTTGCTTGGTCGCGCTTGAAAAATACAATATCACGCGCACGGCGTTGACTTAACGTGAATCTGAGTCCGCCGAGTTGTTTTTCTCCCGGTTTGCATGTGCTGCGCCATTTTAGATCTTGCTACGTGATCGCGTGTGAGTTTTTTGACCGTAATTACGTCATCGCGGTTTGCCATCTTGAACAGCGAGAGTTTGAGAACGCAAGTACATAATAAGGGCCCGCGATCACGCATCGCGGGAGTAAACAATGCCGAACACGTAGCTGCCCAAAAACAACTGGGGTGGGCTCTAATCAGTAAGGCTGAGCCGTAATCACTAAACAACAGAGAGAAAGTGCCACTACTGATCTTTTGTTTGTCTTCTTACTCAACAACCCAGGGCAAAGACAACTTATCAAGGCTGGGGCTTACTATTCAATAGCTTTTTATTTTACAAATTCAATTTGAAAGTAAGGGTGGGCGTCCGAATCGGCTACGCCCACGGAGTAGGCGTAGTGTTGCCTTCTACGCATTTTGCGTAGACAGCGTAGCCGGCAACACTACGCCCACTCCGTGAGCGTAGCCGAGTCGGCCGCCACCCGCCTACCTCCCGCCCTCCACTAGATACTTTATTTAAACATTTGCACGGATAAAAACAAGTTAAAAGCACTTACCTTGTCCGGGGCTCGTCCGGGTCTTCATCTTTGAATAGCGTCCTTTGCCTGGATACCAATGCGCATGCGCGGGCGGCCGCGCATGCGCATTTCTCGGGAGAAATGCGCATGCGCGGCCGCCCGCGCATGCGCATTGGTATCCAGGCAAAGGACGCTATTCAAAGATGAAGACCCGGACGAGCCCCGGACAAGGTAAGTGCTTTTAACTTGTTTTAATCCGTGTAAATGCTTAAATAAAGTATGTAGGGGAGAGCGGGAGGGGGGTGCGTAGTGGGGCTACGCGGAGTGCGGGAGTGGGCGTAGCTTCTCGCCCTCTCCGCGTAGCTCCGCGGAGCCCCACTACGCCCCACTACGCCCAGGGTTATTTGAAAGTGCATTTATTTAAACTTTCATCGCATATTGTCAAAACAAGAAAAAATTTTAACAACAAAGAAAATTGGGACACAAGAATAGGACAATAATATCAACCATCCATTCCAAAATCAATCATATCACAGTCATACCACACACATTCATGCATTCATGTCAAAATACTTAGCCCGATTGAATACGGGTAAACAATGGGGCTAGGTATTAGGTCTGCTACCTAAATATACAATTATTTACAGTGAATTATAAAATGTATTCATTCTTATGAATCAGATGAGTCATACAATTAGGTAAACAATAAGTACAAACAGATTCAAAAATTTCAAAGCAACTAGTGTTACAGAATTAACACTAAGGCAAAACCATGAGGAGCAGACGCTGAGCGTGAAGGGGCCTACGCGTTTCGAGTCCCTAAGATTGAAAGGGAATCTCATCAGGGCCAGGTAACTCTGAAAAAAGAAAAAAAGGGAAAACTTGTGTACATTTGTTTGAAAAGAATCTACCGTGCACTACAACATCCAAAGTGGCCTCAGCTTACCAATACGGAGATTATCCAAAGGTCAGGGAATAGATGTCACCTGTGTTTATAACAGAAAGGATAGAAAAGATGTGTGTGTAAGCTACAGTTCTAAAATTGCATGCCATACCGATATCATAGGCAGATTTCAAAGATTTACCTCGGGGATACAAGGTGCTGTGTCCAGGCGTGGTAAATTTGGAAATGGGTCGAGCAGGCCTGTAAGAGATGTATGTTGTTTAGTGTCCGGGCAGTTTTTTGGAAGTGGCCCTATAGCGACAATAGAGAAAATAAAGGGGCAGTCTTCTTACCAGGCAGTTTTGCAGAGCCGCGAAAGGGGACGGTGATATGTTATGAATTCAGTCGCAAGGCGGTTTTTCTTTTATTCTTTCTCTTTCTGAAAAAAGCGGGGGAGAGGCGTGTAAGCCATTGATTTCAAAAGGGCAGTTCTTGTAACACACCTACAACTGAACGCTGCTTGCGCTTACCCATAAGCTAATTCCAATTTTCATAGCCAAATTCCACCGGCGTCCTCAATCGCACTGCTCCCTCGCGCGTGCGTGAAGTGAATCAGCTGTAATGGGCGTCTGGGTTTAAAGAAGACACTGCTTTATTGCGCATGCGTGCTGTAGGAATGGATCATCTAGACTAAAAGGCGGGCAGATATATACGTCCTATGGAGTGCGCCTGCACACATCGGGACCTCCCACAGACAGCAAGGGGTATTCCCAAGGGTTGATCCTTGTATTTTGAAATAAGTGTTTTCATTGACCGGCATGTGTTGGTGAAATTCCTACAGCACGCATGCGCAATAAAGCAGTATCTTCTTTAAACCCAGACGCCCATTACAGCTGATTCACTTCACGCACGCGCGAGGGAGCAGTGCGATTGAGGACGCCGGTGGAATTCGGCTACGAAAATTGGAATTAGCTTATGGGTAAGCGCAAGCAGCGTTCAGTTGTAGGTGTGTTACAAGAACTGCCCTTTTGAAATCAATGGCTTACACGCCTCTCCCCCGCTTTTTTCAGAAAGAGAAAGAATAAAAGAAAAACCGCCTTGCGACTGAATTCATAACATATCACCGTCCCCTTTCGCGGCTCTGCAAAACTGCCTGGTAAGAAGACTGCCCCTTTATTTTCTCTATTGTCGCTATAGGGCCACTTCCAAAAAACTGCCCGGACACTAAACAACATACATCTCTTACAGGCCTGCTCGACCCATTTCCAAATTTACCACGCCTGGACACAGCACCTTGTATCCCCGAGGTAAATCTTTGAAATCTGCCTATGATATCGGTATGGCATGCAATTTTAGAACTGTAGCTTACACACACATCTTTTCTATCCTTTCTGTTATAAACACAGGTGACATCTATTCCCTGACCTTTGGATAATCTCCGTATTGGTAAGCTGAGGCCACTTTGGATGTTGTAGTGCACGGTAGATTCTTTTCAAACAAATGTACACAAGTTTTCCCTTTTTTTCTTTTTTCAGAGTTACCTGGCCCTGATGAGATTCCCTTTCAATCTTAGGGACTCGAAACGCGTAGGCCCCTTCACGCTCAGCGTCTGCTCCTCATGGTTTTGCCTTAGTGTTAATTCTGTAACACTAGTTGCTTTGACATTTTTGAATCTGTTTGTACTTATTGTTTACCTAATTGTATGACTCATCTGATTCATAAGAATGAATACATTTTATAATTCACTGTAAATAATTGTATATTTAGGTAGCAGACCTAATACCTAGCCCCATTGTTTACCCGTATTCAATCGGGCTAAGTATTTTGACATGAATGCATGAATGTGTGTGGTATGACTGTGATATGATTGATTTTGGAATGGATGGTTGATATTATTGTCCTATTCTTGTCTCCCAATTTTCTTTGTTGTTAAAAAATGTTCTTGTTTTGACAATATGCGATGAAAGTTTAAATAAATGCACTTTCAAATTGAATTTGTAAAATAAAAAGCTATTGAATAGTAAGCCCCAGCCTTGATAAGTTGTCTTTGCCCTGGGTTGTTGAGTAAGAAGACAAACAAAAGATCAGTAGTGGCACTTTCTCTCTGTTGTTTAGTGAACACGTAGCTGCGGTGCGCAGCTGACATCCGGCGGGAGATTTGAACAGCTCGCTTTCCCGAAATTGCAAAAATTGCAATTCTGCACAAGAAATCCACCGCAGGCAGCATAAACCTTCTGAAAATCATGATTTTGCGAATAACTCCTCAGATTGAGATTTGGCTGGACTTTTTGGTGGAAGGAGTCCATTTTTGGGGGGGTGGGAGGAAGGAAGTGCCCCAGAGTCTCCAACTTCCTGTTCCTGTCCAGCAGACTCCTCCCAGTGCTTTGTCCATCTCCTGGTCACTTTTCATTTGGATCTGGAGCTGGAAGGATTACTTTTTGTGGCTGCTGCTGGATATTTGTATTTGAGGACTTTTTGGACTTCACTTTTGGATTTGAGATTTTACAAGTAAGTTGGTGTTGTTTGTTTGGGGCATTGCAGTTGCTGCAACTACAATTTTAAAACTTTTTCACAACTTTAAAAAAAATATATTGTGGGTAGCCACAGTATCCAGTAGGCCCAGGGTTAGTCATGGGTGCATGATACAACTGTTTCTGTGAGTTTTGTTGAACTTAAATCTCATTTATGTCATTGAATTTTAGCTCACTATATGTGGATTTTTATTTTTTATTTTGGGGTGCCTGTAAAGCCACACTAGCCAGTAGGCCCAGTGGTAGTGAGTGGTGCATGGGCCAAGTCTTTCTGTGTGGTATCTTGAATTTAAACATCATAGAGGGCATGGATGGCATTGGATTGTGGTGATTTTTGTGTGTTTTTCTACTTTTTGGGGTGGTGTTGGGGCCTGGCCATGTGGGTGGGGGCCATTTTGAGGCCTGGTCCAGGCAGGGCCTGGCCATGTGGTGGGGGTGAAGGGGCCATTTTGAAGCCAGGCAGCGTGCTCCGGCTTGCACCCAGTTTGCTTTGCTTTCTTCCATTAGGCCCAGTGGTAGTGAGTGGTGCATGGACCAAGTCTTTCTGTGGGGTGTCTTGAATTTAAACATCATTGAGGGCATGGATGGCATTAGATTAGATTGTGGTGATTTGTGTGTGTTTTTTACTTTTTGGGGTGGTGTTGGGGCCTGACCATGTGGGTGGGGGCCATTTTGAGGCCTGGTCCAGGCAGGGCCTGGCCATGTGGTGGGGGTAAAGGTGCCATTTTGAAGCCAGGCAGTGTGCTCAGTCCTGCACCCAGTTTGCCTTGCTTTCAACCATTAGGCCCATTGGTAGTGAGTGGTGCATGGGCCAAGTCTTTCTGTGGGATGTCTTGAATTTAAACATCATTGAGGGCATGGGTGGCATTGGATTGTGGTGATTTTTGTGTTTTTTTTTGACTTTTTGGGGTGGTGTTGGGGCCTGGCCATATGGATGGGGGCCATTTTGAGGACTGGTCTAGGCAGGGCCTGGCCATGTGGTGGGGATCAAGGGGCCATTTTGAAGCCAGGCAGCGTGCTCAGGCTTGCACCCAGTTTGCTTTGCTTTCTTCCATTAGGCCCAGGGGTAGTGAGTGGTGCATGGACCAAGTCTTTCTGTGGGGTGTCTTGAATTTAAACATCATTGAGGGCATGGATGGCATTAGATTGTGGTGATTGTTGACTTTTTGGGGTGGTGTTGGAGCCTGACCATGTGGGTGGGGGCCATTTTGAGGCCTGGTCCAGGCAGGACCTGGCCATGTGGTGGGGGTAAAGGGGCCATTTTGAAGCTAGGCAGTGTGCTCAGTCCTGCACCCACTTTGCCTTGCTTTCAAGCATTAGGCCCATTGGTAGTGAGTGGTGCATGGGCCAAGTCTTTCTGTGGGATGTCTTGAATTTAAACATCATTGAGGGCATGGGTGGCATTGGATTGTGGTGATTTGTGTGTGTTTTTTTACTTTTTGGGGTAGTGTTGGGGCCTGGCCATATGGGTGGGGGCCATTTTAAGGACTGGTCTAGGCAGGGCCTGGCCATGTGGTGGGGGTCAAGGGGCCATTTTGAAGCCAGTCAGCGTGCTCAGGCCTGCACCCAGTTTGCTTTGCTTTCTTCCATTAGGCCCAGGGGTAGTGAGTGGTGCATGGACCAAGTCTTTCTGTGGGGTGTCTTGAATTTAAACATCATTGAGTGCATGGATTGCATTGGATTGTGGTGATTTTTGTGTGTTTTTCGACTTTTTGGGGTGGTGTTGGGGCCTGGCCATGTGGGTGGGGGCCATTTTGAGGCCTGGTCCAGGCAGGGCCTGGCGATGTGGTGGGGGTCAAGGGGCCATTTTGAAGCCAGGCAGTGTGCTCAGTCCTTCACCCACTTCGCCTTGCTTTCAACCATTAGGCCCAGGGCTAGGGAGTAGGGCATGGACCAAGTCTTTCAGTGGGGTGTCTTGAATTTAAACATCATCGAGGGCATGGATGACATTGGATTGTGGTGATTATTGTGTGTTTTTCGACTTTTTGGGGTGGTGTTGGGGCCAGGCCATGTGGATGGGGGCCATTTTGCGGCCTGGTCCAGGCAGGGCCTGGCCTTGTGGTGGGGGTCAAGGGGTCATTTTGAAGCCAGGCAGTGTGCTCAGGCCTACACCCACTTTGCCTTGCTTTCAACCAATAGGCCCAGGGCTAGTGAGTGGTGCATGAACCAAGTCTTTCTGTGGGGTGTCTTGAATTTAAACATCATTGAGGGCATGGATGGCATTGGATTGTCATGATTTTTGTGTGTTATTCGACTTTTTGGGGAGGTGTTGGGGCCTGGCCATGTGGGTGGGGGCCATTTTGAGGCCTGGTCCAGGCAGGGCCTGGCCATGTGGTGGGGGTCAAGGCGCCATTTTGAAGCCAGGCAGTGTGCTCAGGCCTGCACCCACTTTGCCTTGCTTTCAACCATTAGGCCCAGGGCTAGTGAGTGGTGCATGGACCAAGTCTTTCTGTGGGGTGTCTTGAATTTAAACATCATAGAGGGCATGGATGGCATTGGATTGTGGTGATTTTTGTGTATTTTTTTACTTTTTGGGGCGGTGTTGGGGCCTGGCCATGTGGGTGGGGGCCATTTTGAGGCCTGGTCCAGGCAGGGCCTGGTCATGTGGTGGGGGTCAAGGGGCCATTTTGAAGCCAGGCAGCGTGCTCCGGCTTGCACCCAGTTTGCTTTGCTTTCTTCCCTTAGGCCCAGGGGTAGTGAGTGGTGCATGGACCAAGTCTTTCTGTGGGGTGTCTTGAATTTAAACATCATTGAGGGCATGGATGGCATTAGATTGTGGTGATTTTTGTGTGTTTTTCGACTTTTTGGGGTGGTGTTGGGGCCTGGCCATATGGGTGGGGGCCATTTTGAGGACTGGTCTAGGCAGGGCCTGGCCATGTGGTGGGGGTAAAGGTGCCATTTTGAAGCCAGGCAGTGTGCTCAGTCCTGCACCCACTTTGCCTTGCTTTCAAGCATTAGGCCCATTGGTAGTGAGTGGTTTATGGGCCAAGTCTTTCTGTGGGATGTCTTGAATTTAAACATCATTGAGGGCATGGGTGGCATTGGATTGTGGTGCTTTTTGTGTGTTTTTCGACTTTTTGGGGTGGTGTTGGGGCCTGGCCATATGGGTGGGGGCCATTTTGAGGACTGGTCTAGGCAGGGCCTGGCCATGTGGTGGGGGTCAAGGGGCCATTTTGAAGCCAGGCAGCGTGCTCAGGCCTGCACCCAGTTTGCTTTACTTTCTTCCATTAGGCCCAGGGGTAGTGAGTGGTGCATGGACCAAGTCTTTCTGTGGGGTGTCTTGAATTTAAACATCATTGAGTGCATGAATTGCATTGGATTGTGGTGATTTTTGTGTGTTTCTTGACTTTTTGGGGTGGTGTTGGGGCCTGGCCATGTGGGTGGGGGCCATTTTGAGGCCTGGTCCAGGCAGGGCCTGGCCATGTGGTGGGGGTCAAGGGGCCATTTTGAAGCCAGGCAGGGTGCTCAGGCCTGCACCCACTTTGCCTTGTTTTCAACCAATATGCCCAGGGCTAGTGAGCGGTGGATGGACCAAGTCTTTCTGTGGGGTGTCTTGAATTTAAACATCATTGAGGGCATGGATGGCATTGGATTGTGGTGATTTTTGTGTGTTTTTTTACTTTTTGGGGTGGTGTTGGGGCCTGGCCATGTGGGTGGGGGCCATTTTGAGGCCTGGTCCAGGCAGGGCCTGGCCATGTGGTGGGGGTCAAGGGGCCATTTTGAAGCCAGGCAGTGTGCTCAGTCCTTCACCCACTTTGCCTTGCTTTCAACCATTAGGCCCAGGGCTAGGGAGTGGTGCATGGACCAAGTCTTTCAGTGGGGTGTCTTGAATTTAAACATCATTGAGGGCATGGATGGTATTGGATTGTGGTGATTTTTGTGTGTTTCTTGACTTTTTGGGGTGGTGTTGGGGCCTAGCCATGTGGGTGGGGGCCATTTTGAGGCCTGGTCCAGGCAGGGCCTGGCCATGTGGTGGGGGTCAAGGGGCCATTTTGAAGCCAGGCAGTGTGCTCAGGCCTGCACCCACTTTGCCTTGTTTTCAACCAATAGGCCCAGGGCTAGTGAGTGGTGCATGGACCAAGTCTTTCTGTGGGGTGTCTTGAATTTAAACATCATAGAGGGCATGGATGGCATTGGATTGTGGTGATTTTTGTGTGTTTTTTGACTTTTGGGGTGGTGTTGGGGCCTGGCCATGTGGGTGGGGGCCATTTTGAGGCGTGGTCCAGGCAGGGCCTGGCCATGTAGCTGGGGTCAAGGGCCCATTTTGAAGCCAGGCAGTGTGCTCAGGCCTGCACCCAGGTTGCTTTGCTTTCACCCATTAGGCCCAGTGGTAGTGAGTTGTGCATGGGCCAAGTCTTTCTGTGGGGTGTCTTGAATTTAAACATCATTGAGGGCATGGATGGCAGTGGATTGTGGTGATTTTTGTGTGTTTTTCGACTTTTTGTGGTGGTGTTGGGGCCTAGCCATGTGGGTGGGGGGCATTTTGAGGCCTGGTCCAGGCAGGGCCTGGCCATGTGGTGGGGGTCAAGGGGCCATTTTGAAGCCAGGCAGTGTGCTCTGGCCTGCACCCACTTTGCCTTGCTTTCAACCATTAGGCCCAGGGGTAGTGAGTGATGCATGGACCAAGTCTTTCTGTGGGGTGTCTTGAATTTAAACATCATTGAGGGCATGGATGGCACTGGATTGTAGTGATTTCTGTGTGTTTTTTTACTTTTTGGGGTGGTGTTGGGGCCTGGCCATGTGGGTGGGGGCCTTTTTGAGGCCTGGAACAGGCAGGGCCTGGCCATGTGGTGGGGGTCAAGGGGCCATTTTGAAGCCAGGCAGTGTGCTCAGGCCTGCACCCACTTTGCCTTGCTTTCAACCATTAGGCCCAGGTGTAGTGAGTGGTGCATGGACCAAGTCTTTTTTTGGGGTGTCTTGAATTTAAACATCATTGAGGGCATGGATGGCATTGGATTGTGGTGATATCTGTGTGTTTCTCGACTTTCTGGGGTGTTTAACTGATGTTCCTCTGGCTTTCATTGCTTTTAGGTGCTCAAGAGAACCACCAGTGCCAGGGAGAAGTCCTGCAGCGGTGTGTGCAGCACAACGTCATGTGACGTCACGTGTGGCCACAGACAAGACAACTCTGCAACTCGTGCAACTGCGACCTGCTGTTCTGACTTCTGAGGAAGATGGCCCCAAAGAAAGGTGGCCGTAGCGCCTCAGCGAAAAAAGTTGCCAGTGCCACTGCCAGTAAGAAGGAGCAGAAGAAGCAAGTGGCACCACCTACCAAGGAGACTGGTGTGCCCACCGACACCTTTTTAAAAAAAAAAAACTATGCCTGCAGCAGCAGCGGTGTCCGCCGGGGACCAAGCTGGAAGCAGCACCTCCGCTTCTTTGGGCTCAGTGCCACCACGCCAAGTTAGGCCCAAGCCCATGAGTGCCGCAAAGGCAGCCACTTTGGTTGTTCAATCACCATCGACCAGTGATATTGGCTCATCACAAGAAAGTACCATCCAATCAACGCCGGGTGTAACTCAGCTGACGAGTGTTCAACAACCACAGCCGCAACGACAACCACAAGTGCAACTAGTACAAGCGCAAGTACATGGGAAAGGAGAGGCGCAAGTACATGGGCAAGGAGAGGCGCAAGTACATGGGCAAGGAGAGGCGCAGGTACATGGGCAAGGAGAGGCGCAAGTACATAGGCAAGGAGAGGCGCAAGTACATGGGCAAGGAGAGGCGCAAGCACGTGGGCAAGGAGAGGCGCAAGTACATGGGCAAGGAGAGGCGCAAGTACATGCACAAGGAGAGGCGCAAGTAGAGGTGCATGGAGAGGTGCAACTAGAGGTTCATGGAGCGGCACAACTGCCTACAACGCTTGTTCCTCCAGAAGTAGGGGCGCATCAGGAAATTGATATTCAAGTGGAGGTGTCATCCGAGGAAGCCACTCCTCCTGAGGATGATCCATTGTCTTCCAGATCCCCAGCAATAAAAAGGTCAAGGAGGGGTGCTACTACTACTACTACTACAAGTTCTTCTTCAATCCCGCTTCATTCTGATGACCTTGATCGTGATTGGAACCCAGCAATGCAGTCTGACAGTGAGGCACGCCATGAGCCGACAAAGGTAGCTAAGCCTAAAAGGAAGGTTCCAGCAAGGCTTCGACTAATGGTTGATGACGATGAACAAGAAGTGGTGTCTTCTGCTGCTGATGAACAGTCTGACGATGACCAGGTCATCACAGATGTCACTCCAGCCACAGCGGGCATGCAGCAGACAAACATTTTCACCCTATCCTGAATGGATGCTGAGCGGGATGTGGGCGGTGTGGCACTGGTACCACCACCAACGCAGTTAACTACAACACCAAAACGACCTACAGCTTCCATATTTTCTCTTCAGAAGGGCCTGCAGGGACCTCCATCCAGCTCGACCTCCATTACATCAAGTAGTGGTGCTGTAAGTGAACAACAGAAACAAATTCAGCCACGCCCATCCTCCACTTCATCTGGCATTGAAAGTCAAAGTAGCACCTCCACCACCAGCAGACATCTCCAGTCCCCAGTTTGGGACTTCTTTACTGTTAGCCAAAAGGCGGAAAACATGGTCGTTTGTTCGATTTGTAAAGTATCAGTTAGTCGGGGTAAGCTTGGTACCAACTATGGTACCGGAGGCCAGAGAGGTCACCTCAAAAAACACCACCCTATCCAGTGGTATGCGCACCTAAGTAAGATCGATGCAGTCCAAAGTAGAACTGATCCAAATGTATCCATTCACATTGCATCTGATGCTGAGGAGGGGCTGATTGTGCAGGGGGGAAGTCAAGAACCGACCAATATTTTTTCTGGTACACCCAGTACTCCTGGCAGCAGCATTGCAGTGGTAGCGCCCACACCCTCTACCCCTGCAACATGTATGAGTCACACTAAGAGTCTGGGAGAGACACCAATGCGAAAAACTACATCAATGAGCCTAACTGGTTTGAAGTCTGCATCATCATCATCATCATCACGTAAAACGGCCCAGCCCACCATTAGAAGCATGTTTTGGTCGGATGCACCATTTGAACGCAAACACCCAACGGTACGTCTGTATAACGCAAAGCTTGCTAAAATGAAAGCGCTGGACCTTCTCCCTTTCTCTTTCTTGGGAGGGGTGGGTTTTCTTGAATTGGTGGCAACAGTCTGCCCTAAATGGAAGGTTCCTAGCGGGTCCTATTTTGCCAGGGTTGCTGTTCCAGCATTACATCAAGATGTGCTGGAGGTGATTGGCGCAGCTATTCTGAAGAGTGCTATTCACACTATGCACACGACAACAGACATGTGGACCAATTGCTAAGCCCTTGATTACATGTGTATCACTGCACACTGGGTCTCTTTTGCAGGGTCGCACAACAGTTAAAACAAGCAGGTGTTGACACGGAGAAAGTTTTTCAAGCTACTCGCAAACATGCAACAGTGGGCATGTTTGCCATTGTGAAATCTCACACTGCACATAACCTTTTGGAGGAGTTTAAGAGGAAGGTCAATGAATGGCTGCATCCAAGAAATCGCATAGTTGGTTATGTTTCCACGGATAATGGCAGTAATATAGTTAGGGCCATGACTGATGGTGAATATTTCAGAGTGCCGTGTTTGGCGCACAGTATTAACATCGTGGTGCAAGAATTCTTGAAAAAAGAAGACCCAGTCATCAAATTACTGACCATCTGATGAAGAATCTGTACACATTTCAGCCATTCTTTTAAGGCCCGGAAGCAGCTGAGGAGCATTCAACATGAACGTAAACTGCCAGTCAAAGGACTAATCCAGGAGGTGGCAACACGTTGGAACTCAACCTTTTACATGCTTGAGCGTCTGTCTGAGCAGTGGGGGGTAATAAATGATTATGTCTATAAACTGGGTTCTACTCAGAAAGAGATGAGCCGAGAGTTGGAGGAATGGAAGCTAATTGCAAGCCTGACAGACATGCTTCGTCCTTTTGAGATCTTCACGCGTGAAGTCAGCAGGGAGGACTGTTCTTTCAGCAAAGCTATCCCATTGTTGCGCATGCTAGAGCACCAACTGAAGGACGTGTCTTCAACGTTCAGAGATGATGATGAAATGCGAGAAGCATATGATTTGGCGGAGAAGTTATTAAGGCGCCTACTTCGCATGAAAGGCTTAAAAACATACACGCTGAACAACATTTCATTTGTGCCACTAGTCTGGATCCACTGTACAAAAAGGCAGTGGCTAGCAAAGCATTCATTCCTTTTGATGAAGCAGATGTTTCAAAGTACAAACATTGGCTAGCTCTGTCAGCCACTCGGTTCGAAAAAGAGCGGCAGAACCTTCAAGGAGGCAGCACAAGTACAACTGAATCAGCAGGCTATCCGGCGTCAAGTTCCACTTCTCAATCCGTGGCCGAAGGGAGTCACTTTCCCTCACAGCTGTTAACGACACCAGCAACCGTATCATCATCCTCACCGGCACCAGGCCCCCAAAAAATATTGTCGGAAGCGGATTGGCTAACTCAGCAAGGGTTTGCTTGGTCCACTGCTGCAAAGGTCGCAGATGGTACGCAAAGTGGAGCAACCCTGGTGCAGGCCTATCTGGATGACCCAACAGAGGTCTGTCATAATGAGAACCCATTGGTATATTTGTATAGGTAAAGCTCTGTATGGCGACTGATCACCAACCTGGCTCTAAATTATTTGTCTTGCCCACTCGCAAGCGTGTCTTCTGAACGTGTTTTCAGTGCTGCTTGTGCCATTGTAACTTCAAAAAGGACCCGCCTCTCGCCCAAAAATGTGGAGTGGTTAACAATAATCAAGATGAATCAGCACTTCATACCACCCGATTACAAAATACGTGAATGCATGCAGGAAGAAGAGGACACCGACTTAGGTGACGCCGACGGAAGTTCTTCTCAGTCACCTGACCTACTCCTGTCTCAATTCAAAGACTTTGAGGACGAGCTCTACTTCCCTGACACCGAGGCCTGAAAATTGCTTCTTTTTTTTTTCGTCCTTATTCACTTTTATTCCTGTGTGTCTTTCTTTGTTTTTCAACTTTTACCACAACAAAACTCTAATCACCTAATCACAACAAGTCCATCATCAGCACTGTCTTCATCATATTTTCCTTATTGATTTGAAGGGGCCGCAGTCTGCATTCCTGATGTTCACAAGTTCACAACTCAATCATGCTCCTCTATCCTCCTCCAGACTCCCCCTGTCAAATTCCCTCAAGGCAGATGGATGGATTATGGAGAAAAAATAAACGTTGTCTTCGTAGACGAGTCCCCTCAAGTGGGACTGAAATAACTGACTGACTACATGCTTGCTGATTGCTGACAGACTTACTTCTGAAATTAACAGGAGAGGCTGCCCTGTGGGCCCTCACTTTCCGAAGAAGATGCGGACAAAAAGTAGAACAGGTAATGAATAATGAGAAGATGGCATGCAGTGGACAGCAATGGCTGTCTGTCTCTGTTGAAACCAATTGCTGTTTGTATTTTGTGTTTTTTGTGAACAGCGCAATTTGCCATGTTTTGAATATACCAGTATTGCAGGTTTTTGGGGGTTTCTTTGGTGGTGTTCTAGATTTGCGGTGCTGGGTCGGGGGGTCTTGGAGCACTACTGGGAAGGTCTAATTTTGATTGCAAGTGGTTTGAAGAAAATACATGGTGGAAAAGGGGAGTTATGGCCTAGCTGCAGAGCGCGTTTGGACAGAATTGAAGGAAGGCCGAAAATATTCTAAGTATGAGATTTTCCATTTTTGCTTTTTGCCTGTTTGGGGGGGTTCTACTTTTTTGCGGGTGGGTTGACGGGTCTGGGGACATTGCTGGGAAGGACTAATATCGGAATCAATTGGTTTGGACAAATCCATGGTGACATTTTTTTTGGTTTTGCTCACTTGCCTGTTTTTGGGGGGCTGCTTGGGGGGGTTCCTGGTGTTTGCGGGTGGGTTTTGGGGTCTGGGAGCACTGCTGGCACTGTCTAATTTTGATTGCATTTGTTTTTCAGAAAATCCATGGTGGAAAAGGGGAGTTAGAGCCTACCTGCAGAGCGCGCATGGAGTGATTTGGAAATGAGGCTTAACTTTTTCTAAGTGTGAGTTTTTATGGTTTTGCTTTTTGGCTGTTTGGGGGTGTTAAACTTGTTTTCGCCTGGGTTGACGGGTCTGGGGGCACCTGGGAAGGTCTAATACCGGATAAAAGTGGTTTGGAGAAAATCGGAGGTGAAAAAGATTTTGCGTTTTTGCTCACTTGCCTGTCTTTGGGGTGCTGTTTGGGGGGCTTCTAGGGTTTTGGGGGTGGGTTTTGGGGTCTGGGAGCACTGCTGGCACAGTCTAATGTTGATTGCATTTGTTTTTCAGGAAATCCATGGTGACAAAGGGGAGTTAGAGTCTAGCTGCAGAGCGCGTATGGAGTGATTTTGGAATGAGGCCTAAATATTTCAAAGTGCCCGTTTTTGTATTTTTGCTTTTTGCCTGTTTGCGGGTCTTCTACTGTTTTTTTGCCTGGGTTGACGGGTCTGGGGGCATGGCTGGGAAGGTCTTATATCAGAATCAAGTGGTTTGGACAAAAACCATTATGAAAAAGTTTTTCCGTTTTTGCTCACTTGCCTCTTTTTGGGGGGCTGTTTGGGGGGGTTCCGGGTGTTTGGGGGTGGGATTTGGGGTCTGGGAGCACTGCTGGCACAGTCTAATTTTGATTGCATTTGTTTTTCAGAAAATCCATGGTGGAAAAGGGGAGTTATGGCGTACCTGCAGAGTGTGCATGGAGTAATTTCGAAATGACGCCTAACTTTTTCTAAGTGTGAGTTTTTCCGGTTTTGATTTTTGGCTGTTTGGGGGTGTTAAACTTGTTTTCGCCTGGGTTGACAGATCTGGGGGCATTGCTGGGAAGGTCTAATACCGGATAAAAGTGGTTTGGAGAAAATCGGAGGTGAAAAAGTTTTTCATTTTTCAGAGTTTTCGCTCACTTTCGTGTTTTCAGGGGCCTGCTTGGGGGGGTTTCTGGTGTTTGGGGGGGGTTGGGGGGTCTTGGATCAACGCTGGTTATGGATAGTTTTGATTGCAAGTGGTTTGAAGAAAATCCATGGTGGCAAAGGGGAGTTAGGGCCTAGCTGCAGAGCGCGCATGGAGTGATTTTGGAATGAGGCCTAAATATTTCTAAGTGCCCGTTTTTGTATTTATGCTTTTTGCCTGTTTGGGGGTCTTCTACTTTTTTCACCTGGGTTGACGGGTCTGGGGGCATTGCTGGGAAGGTCTAACATCGGAATCAAGTGGTTTGGACAAAATCCATGGTGAAAAAGTTTTTCCGTTTTTGCTCACTTGCCTCTTTTTAGGGGGCTGTTTGGGGGGGTTCCTGGTGTTTGGGGGTGGGTTTTGGGGTCTGGGAGCACTGCTGGCACAGTCTAATTTTGATTGCATTTGTTTTTCAGAAAATCCATGGTGGAAAAGGGGAGTTAGGGCCTACCTGCAGAGCGCACATGGAGTGATTTCGAAATGAGGCCTACCTTTTTCTGTGTGAGTTTTTCTGGTTTTGCTTTTTGGCTGTTTGGGGGTGTTAAACTTATTTTCGCCTGGGTTGACGGGTCTGGGGGCATTGCTGGGAAGGTCTAATACAGGATAAAAGTGTTTTGGAGACAATCCATGGTGAAAAAGTTTTTCACTTTTCAGAGTTTTCGCTCACTTTCGTGTTTTCGGGGGCCTGCTTGGGGGGGTTCCTGGTGTTTGGGGGAGTTGGGGGGTCTTGGAGCAACGCTGGGTAAGGATAGTTTTGATTGCAAGTGGTTTGAAGAAAATCCATGGTGGCAAAAGGGAGTTAGGGCCTAGCTGCAGAGCGCGCATGGAGTGATTTTGGAACTGGGCCAAAATATTTCTAAGTGCCCGTTTTTGTATTTTTGGTTTTTGCCTGTTTGGGGGTTCTTCTACTTTTTTGCGGGTGGGTTGGCGGGTCTTGGGGCATTGCTGGGAAGGTCTAATATCGGAATCAAGTGGTTTGGACAAAAACCATTATGAAAAAGTTTTTCCGTTTTTGCTCACTTGCCTCTTTTTGGGGGGCTGTTTGGGGGGGTTCCGGGTGTTTGGGAGTGGGATTTTGCGTCTGGGAGCACTGCTGGCACAGTCTAATTTTGACTGCATTTGTTTTTCAGAAAATCCATGGTGGAAAAGGGGAGTTATGGCCTACCTGCAGAGTGTGCATGGAGTAATTTCGAAATGACGCCTAACTTTTTCTAAGTGTGAGTTTTTCCGGTTTCGCTTTTTGGCTGTTTGGGGGTGTTAAACTTGTTTTCGCCTGGGTTGACGGGTCTGGGGGCATTGCTGGGAAGGTCTAATACCGGATAAAAGTGGTTTGGAGAAAATCGGAGGTGAAAAAGTTTTTCATTTTTCAGAGTTTTCGCTCACTTTCGTGTTTTCGGGGGCCTGCTTGGGGGGGTTCCTGGTGTTTGGGGAGGGGTTGGGGGGTCTTGGATCAACGCTGGTTATGGATAGTTTTGATTGCAAGTGGTTTGAAGAAAATCCATGGTGGCAAAGGGGAGTCAGGGCCTAGCTGCAGAGCGCGCATGGAGTGATTTTGGAATGAGGCCTAAATATTTCTAAGTGCCCGTTTTTGTATTTATGCTTTTTGCCTGTTTGGGGGTCTTCTACTTTTTTCACCTGGGTTGACGGGTCTGGGGGCATTGCTGGGAAGGTCTAACATCGGAATCAAGTGGTTTGGACAAAATCCATGGTGAAAAAGTTTTTCCGTTTTTGCTCACTTGCCTCTTTTTGGGGGGCTGTTTGGGGGGGTTCCTGGTGTTTGGGGGTGGGTTTTGGGGTCTGGGAGCACTGCTGGCACAGTCTAATTTTGATTGCATTTGTTTTTCAGAAAATCCATGGTGGAAAAGGGGAGTTAGGGCCTACCTGCAGAGCGCACATGGAGTGATTTCGAAATGAGGCCCACCTTTTTCTGTGTGAGTTTTTTCTGGTTTTGCTTTTTGGCTGTTTGGGGGTCTTAAACTTGTTTTCGCCTGGGTTGACGGGTCTGGGGGCATTGCTGGGAAGGTCTAATACCGGATAAAAGTGTTTTGGAGACAATCCATGGTGAAAAAGTGTTTCACTTTTCAGAGTTTTCGCTCACTTTCGTTTTTTCGGGGGCCTGCTTGGGGGGGTTCCTGGTGTTTGGGGGAGTTGGGGGGTCTTGGAGCAACGCTGGGTAAGGATAGTTTTGATTGCAAGTGGTTTGAAAAAAATCCATGGTGGCAAAAGTGAGTTAGGGCCTAGCTGCAGAGCGCGCATGGAGTGATTTTGGAACTGGGCCAAAATATTTCTAAGTGCCCGTTTTTGTATTTTTGGTTTTTGCCTGTTCGGGGGGTCTTCTACTTTTTTGCGGGTGGGTTGGCGGGTCTTGGGGCATTGCTGGGAAGGTCTAATATCGGAATCAAGTGGTTTGAACAAAAACCATTATGAAAAAGTTTTTCCGTTTTTGCTCACTTGCCTCTTTTTGGGGGGCTGTTTGGGGGGTTCCTGGTGTTTGGGGGTGGGTTTTGGGGTCTGGGAGCACTGCTGGCACAGTCTAATTTTGATTGCGATTGTTTTTCAGAAAATTCATCGTGGAAAAGGGGAGTTAGAGCCTACCTGCAGAGCGCGCATGGAGTGATTTCGAAATGAGGCTTAACTTTTTCTAAGTGTGAGTTTTTCCGGTTTTGCTTTTTGCCTGTTTGGGGTTGTTAAACTTGTTTTCGCCTGGGTTGACGGCTCTGGGGGCATTGCTGGGAAGGTATAATACCGGATAAAAGTGGTTTGGAGAAAATCGGAGGAGAAAAAGTTTTTGCGTTTTTGCTCACTTGCCTGTCTTTGGGGTGCTGTTTGGGGGGCTTCTAGGGTTTTGGGGGTGGGTTTTGCGGTCTAGGAGCACTGCTGGCACAGTCTAATGTTGATTTCATTTGTTTTTCAGGAAATCCATGGTGGAAAAGGGGCGTTAGGGCCTAGGTGCAGAGCGCATTTGGACTGAATTCCAGGTAGGCCCCAAATTTTCTGTCTTAGTTTTTCCGGTTTTGCTTTTTGGCTGTTTGGGAGTGTGAAACTTGTTTTCGCGCAGATTGGCGGGTTTGGGGGCATTGCTGGGAAGGTCTAATACCGGATAAAAGTGGTTTGGAGAAAATCGGAGGTGAAAACGTTTTTGCGTTTTTGCAAACTTGCCTGTCTTTGGGTGCTGTTTGGGGGGCTTCTAGGGTTTTGGGGGTGGGTTTTGCGGTCTGCGAGCACTGCTGGCACAGTCTAATGTTGATTTCATTTGTTTTTCAGGAAATCCATGGTGGAAAAGGGGAGTTAGGGCCTAGCTGCAGAGCGCATTTGGACTGAATTCCAGGTAGACCCCACATTTTCTGTCTTAGTTTTTCCGGTTTTGCTTTTTGGCTGTTTGGGGGTGTGAAACTTTTTTTCGCCCAGGTTGGCGGGTTTGGGGGCATTGCTGGGAAGGTCTAATACCGGATAAAAGTGGTTTGGAGAAAATCGGAGGTGAAAACGTTTTTGCGTTTTTGCAAACTTGCATGTCTTCGGGGTGCTGTTTGGGGGGCTTCTAGGGTTTTGGGGTGGGTTTTGCGGTCTGGGAGCACTGCTGGCACAGTCTAATGTTGATTGTATTTGTTTTTCAGGAAATTCATGGTGGAAAAGGGGAGTTAGGGCCTAGCTGCAGAGCGCATTTGGACTGAATTCCAGGTAGGCCCCACATTTTCTAAGTCTTAGTTTTTCCGGTTTTGCTTTTTGGCTGTTTGGGGGTGTGAAACTTGTTTTCACCCGGGTTGGCGGGTTTTGGGGCATTGCTGGGAAGGTCTAATACCGGATAAAAGTGGTTTGGAGAAAATCCATGGTGAAAAGCGTTTGGCACTATTTTTAACTTAGGGCTCGTTAGGGTTAGCAGCAGTATTGCATGTGTTTGATGGTGTTCTAGATTTTTGCAATTGGGTTCTGGGGTCTTAGAGCACTCGTGGGAATGAGTAATTTTGGCTGCAAGTGCTTTGAAGAAAATTCTGGTTGGGAAGGGGGGATTTGGCCTAGTTGAAGGAAGCGTTTGGCACTGTTCTTAACTTAGGGCTCGTTAGGATTAGCAGTATTGTATTGCATGTGTTTGGGGGTGTTCTAGATTTTTATGACTGGGTGGGGTCTTGGAACACTTGTGGGAATGTCTAATTTTGACTGCAAGTGGTTTGAAGAAAATCCACGGTGGGAAAGGGGGGTTTTGGGCATACTTTCTGAGTGCGTTTTGGCATGATTTGAAATTAGGCCTCTGCGAGGTAGCAGCAGTATTCTGCATGTTTTTGGGAGGGTAATGTGGGGTGTTCTAGATTTTAGGGATTGTCATCTCTGAAACTGAAAGTGTAATTTTTGCACTACACAGCGTACCTTATATATTTTTTCTCCGAGGTGTATTTATCACTTACTGTTGTGTTTTTCCATCAACAATTACAGGCAGGCTTTTACCCTGTGCCATCGATGTACTACTCAGGCTTACAATTAGCGATATGCAATTCCGCATCAGGCAGGCAGTGGACAGTGTGTTTGGTCACCAAGATTGATCGACGGAGCATCCGATGAAATGAAGGAGTACCGCGAATAAGAGGAATGGCTGGAGGCATCAACTTCACAAATTCTACGGGACAACTACAAAAAACAGTAACAGTATCCAAAATTCTCCTTATCTTTTAAATGATATTCTTGTGAACTTGAACTTACTTCTACGAGTGTGACTCTGTGCGTTTGTTTGATCTCTGCTTCAAATTCATCCCTCCAGCTATTTGATACGTCTTTGCTATGTTTAACACTAATTTAATGTTCTAAGTTCTTAAATCTAAGTACATGTCTTTTAATGCGCCCAAAGCTAACAGGGGTACTGTACATATGAGTAGCGGACCACTTAAGAAGGTACAGGCATTTAGCTATCTGGGCATCTGCATTCAACAGGACTTGTCCTCGAGGCAGCAGATTGATCTGGCTACCCTGAAGCATCGACAACTTTCAGGAGCTCTGACCATAGAGCATTCTAGGTCTTTGACTAGACCGATAAGTCCGGTGTTATCGGTTTACAATGGCAAGGTAGTTAGTTCTACTCTGTATGGTGTGGAAATGTGGGGAAATGAAAAGTTAAAGGCCTCGGTGAATTGTGGGATGATCCATTGCACGCCAGGTTCCCACCGAAGAAAATACTTAAGACCCTGTACTGGAACTTGGTGGCTACAAAGATTTTTGGTACTACTCCTTCACAATCGCTTGTAGGTCTATTCTTAGAAATTAAAGATCGTCCCAAACTTGAGGAATTCTGGGATGTCATTACGAAGCCCCTCGGCCGCAAGCTCTACTTTCAGCTAAGAGTGGGAAGCCTACCAGTAAGGGCATTCTCTAATAGATGGACTAGTGGGGGCAAGGTGGCGTGTCCAGTTTGCTCAGATGTTCCTGAAACCATTGGCCATCTTTTGTTTGAGTGCCCATTGTATGCGGCGCCGAGACGAAAGTGGTTAAAACCGATGTGTAGGTCATTGGGAACAAGGAAAGGAATGATTGCAGTTAGACTCATTCGCACCAGTCCTAACATGTCTGTGTACATAGCTGTGGCGAAATTCCTAGGATGGGCATGGACGATTAGAGCCCGACTCCTGAAAGAATAACACATTAGTTAATGTCGTAGGCTAAGTATCTCTGTTAATAGTAATATTTTGCACATTTGCACTGTTTATGTAATGATTTTATCTATTTATTCTTGAAATTTTATAATCTGATTTTAAATGGTTTTATTACTAAAAGTTTATACATGTACTTTTATATATGGAACATGCTTTTATGACAATTGTCGAATAAAGCTTGCTTGACTTGTTCTAAGTGTTTATTATCTCTGAGGGCAGAGAGGCAAGTGAAATTGCGTAATGACTGCAGCCCTGTACTGTCAACTTGTTTCTTCGTAGTTACTAGTAAGTTGCAGTAAGTAGTAGTACTACTTTTCAGTAACCTAACCATCCATTTAGTAAACAACTTCTGGCATGCAGTAGTGCACTTCCTTTATGTCCCTTAAAAGATTTATCAATATCTTCAAATCCAAAGATTTGTTTCTCTTCATTTGTTGTTTGACTGTCCATGCTGTGTTTTTTTTTCCTCTCTACCAAACTTTCCCAAAAACCCCCATTCCCATCCAATTTTCAAACCGTAACCCTCTTTCCCCGGGCTGTGTGGTATTTCATTGAGGTGTGACTGAGAAGGAGAAGTGGAGAAGTGAGAAGGAGAAGTGAGAAGCAGAGTGGAGAAGTGTGGCTCAATGGTTAGAGCGGCAGACCCTGATGCAGAGGTCTAGCCCGAGACCAGGGTTCAATTCCCTGCCTCGGCGGGTCTTGGGCTAAAAATTCCACGGACCTGATAATTCTCGCCTCGATGCCTATTCCAATCATGGAGTCCCACTCTGCAACTCTGGGCAATAGCTTGCTTAATCTCCACAACGGCCCTCACAACGCTAAGGATGCTTGGCCTCCACCTTGGGAGTGCCCAGGAGTGGACACCTCACAGGGAAAGCCAGGATGGGTTCCACAGCGGTATTCGTACAAGTGCCTTGAGACCCTTGCGGGTGAGTAGTGCGCTATACAAGTATCAATTTACAATTTACATTTTACTGACAACAACAATAAATTCCACATACTTGCTGGGGAAGATAAGGTCAAAGCAACCAAAATCATTAGTACAATGATCAGAATCGTGGATTGATAAGAACATCCTCCTCCTACACGATGTGTACAATCAAATGCTTAATGCTTACCTTACGTTGGCACTGCTTAGGCTACAATTTAGGGCACTGTTCTGTACCGTACTATCTATTGTACTGTTTCTAATGCTACGCTCAGGCCACTCAATGTTTTATTTCCTTTTTTTTCATATGGTGATACTGCCAGTGTGTACCACTACTGCTACCAGCACAACAATGATATTACATCCATCGAGGATTCAAGTCAACAACCAACCTTAATCACCATTTGCAATGTAGCCAGCCCTGGGGCTACCCCAATTCTCAAACACAAATCACAGGTAAGATAAGCATATTGGAGAGGTAGTAGAATAATGGGCTAGGAGGACTAAGTTGGGAGGAGAGCAGAGACTGACAGTACTACTAGTAAAGTACAGTAGTAGGGCTACTAAATTTACTAACTCGGTTACTTGCATTTTGGTACATTTCAGGACTAGATGTTTCATTCATGCTGGTAAGTTTGAAGAAAACAAACGTCCAATAACCACCGCCAACCCCCACACAAAATAATATATGAACGCATACACTGTGTTTTAGTAAGAAAAATAATTATTAAGAAATATATATTCATGTTGTTGTCAGCACAACAATAAAATAAATTACCCGAACTCACGCCCCCTCCCTAACCCAACCAATGTCCAAAAGTCCAAAAGTCCCCTTTCCCAAACATCCAATTCCCACCCCCCCCAACAGTCTTTAAAAAAGGGGCAAGGGACAGTCACTTCCTCCGGTGGTGTAGTTTGGAAAGCTGTTGCTGCACGTTCCGCAGCTCTTTGCGGAGGTCCCGGAGCTGGCGCTGATGTTTTTCGCCCAACCGCTCCAGGTAGTCCACTCTTGTACGTAGCCGGCGCACATGAACCATCCAGGATCTGGGGGGGGGGGGGGGTGCTAATTTTGTTGCTGCTGTGCGGCGGCGGCGGGAGGCTGTCGGGCCACGGCTCTGTTTGGCTGGAGGCTTCTGGCTGGTGGACCCGGGGCCAGTGGAGGAGGATGTAGAGGTTGATGTCTCCTCATGCTCCCGAGCCCACAACCGCCGATACTCGGCACAAATAGCCTCCAGCTTACGGGCCCTGGCCCGGACAGCCAAGTCCTTGCGGGTGAGCTTTTTTGGAGTAGCATCTATGAAGAAAGAAAGAAAAATACTGTAGCCAATAGTCTTTAACATACAGTCAAAATAATTCAACGGAAAGTTGACACTCAGTAACACCAGCAAGTAGCAAACACAGTATAACATTTTGGCATGTATCTTTCCGCCGTCTTTGTAAGCCTGTGACATTACTGGGAGTTTCAGGAATTCCACTAGCAGCACTATGGGTGGACTCACTACTACATACATAGTCAGAGAGTACTGAAAAAAGGCCTTTTTTACTTTTTTTCTCTTGTTTTGCAAAAGAAATTACTGGTATGTGAACTTGTGGTAGCCGCCATAATGGCAGCTCACTCAGCTTTCACCCAAGAAATACAGACACAGCCCATGATGATTCAAACTCGCAGTACTTTAAGCAGTACATGCAGCTGGAGATAGGAATGTCTTACTTTTCTATAGGGGTGGCACTGCCACTGGCCATACTTCATCCACTCAGCATCTGCTCTACTACATCATACACCTTTGCTATCGATGAGGAGGATAAAGAAGATAACATCCAGGCTTCCAAAGTACGTCTACAATTCTTCTTAATGTCTCAAATGTACCAAAATGTATTTTTGTCAACAACCAACTAACACCCTTTTCATTATATTTTGGAAACCGCCGTCTTCTTATGTTGAATTGCATTCAACAAAACCATTCTTTACAGTCATAAATATTAAGACTCGCTCGTCCTTCGTTTCACCCTTCTTTAACTTTTCGCTCTTCACATCCCTAAACTACATCTGATATGTCTTGGCTTCACAATAAAAATTTGCCAGCTGAGTTGAAGTGAAATAGAGGGGGCCATTGGTTACCCGAGAAGTACCGCCGCTAATGCTATTACAAGTCAAGGTTGACTGTCTTCTCCGCGATAGCCAAATAAGTATTTCTAAATTAGTAACTGTTCTTAACAGTACAGTGTACTTATACTAGTGTACTGTATACTACTGTACACTACATCATACACTCCTTTGCGAGCCTACTCAAAAGAAATTCAATAAGTAAGGAGTATAATAACTTACCACCGTCCGCGCCGCTGGGTCTTCCCCCCCCCAGCTCCTCCTGTTAGCGCCACCGCATCCAGAGTGGACCCCTCCGCACTGCTGGCCCCGGCACTGGTGGTCATCTGTGCCGCATCAGATGTTGTGACGTCTAGGAAAAACATATTTTCAGATGCCATACACAACCCCCTATTTTGTCTCGTACTGGAAGAAAAAGTTACAAACACATTTTTTATTACTGGGATTGAAAAAAAGTAACGGTTTTGGGGAGGGTGTTAACGTTTTATATGCTTATTCCATTAAATGCTACACTTCTTCTTATGACATCTGATGAATGCTTGCTTAACGTGCAGCATTTTTCTCATTACAGAAAGAAGATTCGATTGCCCTTCTGCCAGACGATTCCCAACTACTAGAAAGTCATCACCAGCAGTACTTTAAGTACTTTAAAGAAGGTGGGGGCTCCCGCACAGTTATTCTAATAATTTCATGTGTCTGTTAACTATTATTAAGTTTGAGTCATAGTAATTTCATTCATGGGAATGTTGTTTAAACTTTAACGTCATCTTCATCCATCATCATTGCTCGCTCAGAATACTGCGCTATTAAAAATAAAGAAATAATGTTTTAATTTCTTAATTGAAAATTAAACTTTAAAACTAACAAACACTGTGTGGTTTTTGTTCACGAGTGAGTGAGCGGAAAGGTTTGAACTACTGCACTTGGCAGTCATGTTTCAGTGACTCAGATAGGCCGGGACTCGGCGGTAGTCTTCTTCTGTTCTTCTGGGTCGTAAAATCATTGGTCAGACACACTAGATAGTCGGTCAGGGGATTGGGGGTTCAACTTCTGTTCGGACTGAGGTATGTCGAAAGTCAAACTGCACCTATCATCAACAATGTTCTATTTATCTTGTCCATACTTCTTTGTGTGCAGAATAGTCCCTGAAACACTAGCGGTATAGGATGTGCTCCTCTCAAATCAAAAAGGCAACTGCTACCTTTTACTTGGTGTAAACAATGACATTTTGTTGTTGGAAATGTCAAAGCACATTAAGAAGACTGGAATAGATAGCAAGGGCAAGCCAGAGGACTGCACTCAGTGCCTAGAGCTATTGCTGTATCAGAGTTTTGTTTCACACCGTTTGCCGAATGGGCAAGCTTAGCTACCTACACAGACCGACTCATAATCGTAAATAGTAGTAGCACATAGAGTGATGGTAGAGACAGGATAAGAATGTAGAAAGTAGTCTACATTAGAAGAAGATCAAAGACTATTTTGTAAAAATTAGAATTATTAGGAAACAGTTTGTAATGAATAGGAGCTGTAAAAGTTAGGGAAGTATAAGTATTAATATAACAATAGAACAACTTACTGGGGCCAGCAGAAGAGCCTGCAAGGGACTGATCCTGTCCACCTTCTGCCACCGGAGTCTGTCGCCGCCGGCGCCTTGTCCCTGGGAGTTGCTGGTGATCATGAAATAAAGAAACACAACATGGATGATTGTTTCTTTGGAAATATTTGATTTCTTTGAACACAATATAAAATTATGTCGGGGAAACAAATTAACAACAATTGCATCTGATCTGGTCAACTAGGAGGATATTAGTACAGTATTGCAGGATTCGCAGACCGTCTAATAGGAAAGTTATGTAATTCACTAACTACATCAACAACAAAAAGGTTCTACTACGACTGCCATCACTCAGCAGCACGAGACGTCGCGTGAGAGACACAGTCCATCATCATGATTGCAGACCACTAACAAATGTCCTATAACAAGTAATAAATAATATACTCAACATATCAATCCACCACTATCTCTTCAAAGTGGCAGCAGCAGGAGTACAAAGAAGGACTAGACTTGAGTCTACTGTCTCTAGCATTACGCAGTAATGCTCTCAAATGACTAAAAAGTTGCAAACAAGTAAACATAGTAGCAACGCCAATAACCAGGCGAGCACCTGCAATGACAGAAGCTATTTAAACATTAATTTACCTGTAATGTAATCGAATCAGCAGCATTAGTACTCTTCAGGAAAAAAATAGATTAGCAATATAACAGAGCAGAAGAAAAAAAAGTAGTTATTATATAGCTACTTACCAAGGCCAGGGATCTTCAATCCTAGCAGGTCGAGCATGTCATGCTCCCGGTCCAGGATGTCAGTCCACCGGTGCGTCACTTGCTGGTAGGTGCGCCGGACCCCAGACTCCTTACACATGCCCCGGCACACCTTCTCCCACAGCTGGCGACGCTCCCGGAGGCCGTAACCGGAAGCAATCCGCCCACCTGCTGCCATGGTCTTAGGGAGGTGGACTTGAACAAAAACCATCAAGACGGCCACCTCCACTGCAGAGAAGATCTCCCTGGCCTGGACTTCCTTCCCCATCAAACGCCCGCAAGGGAGCCGGGTATGGGGTGTTGGGCCCTTCCCCTTGCCCTTGTCGGCTCCCTTATCCATGGTCCTGGGCACAAGAAGAAGGAAAGAAGAATAGGTGTGAAAAAAAATAAGAGAGAAAGCGAAAGAAATAAAGTAGGTAATAAAGTAACAACAAGTTAAAAAACAACACACACTATAGATGTAGGACATTGTAGAGATAGATAATAGGCAAAAAAAAGCAAAAAAAAGTTCAGAAAAACATAGGATTACAAAGATGTAAGATGGATAGAAAGGTAGCATGCCCAAAAACCATAGCAATGAATGAAAAACAAGATGGCCGCGCCCATAGAGGACCGCGTGGGTAAGTTTGCGCGATATTTCCCCCGCGAGCACGCAAAAAACGCCCGCGAACCCGTAAACGCGCCACGCGCACAACGCGAACATGCAGCTAGCACCCGGAACCGGAAATACGCAATGCACACAAGATGGCCGCGCCCATGTACGACCGAATGGGTAACTTCGCGGTCGTTGCGCTGCAAGCGGCCCGCGAAGACGCAAAAAACCCCGCGAACACGCAAAAAAAAAACAATCCACAAATTCGCACGAATTTGCGGATTGCGAGTTCGATTTCGCGCCTCATGAATCTCACGAAGTTGCAGAAAAACAAATTTTGCAAAACTGAAAGCACTTAGCAGGTGCAAAAGTTCAAGCTAATTTGCAACCATTCCCTGTAGTGCTTCCTTAGGGGCCCCTCCAGAGTTCAGTTGCCTACTTGCAACTATTCTCTGACTCAGCTCTGACCCTCAAAGCAGGGTCAGAGAATAGTTACAGGTATGGCACAATGCTCCTGTAAAAAAAATTAAACTGCAACAGGAAGCACTTACAGCTAAGGAAGCAGGTGCCAGACTTGAAGCGCAAATTCAGTGACACATTAACCAGCCCCAAATTAATTCATCTCAGTTGAGGCTGGCAGGTGTGCTTTCCCCCCATAATCAACAGTGGTGAACCAGAGGGTGCTGTGATGAACCAGAGGGTGGCAGTGCTGAACCAGAGGGTGGCAGTGATGAACCAGAGGGTGGCAGGGGTGAACCAGAGGGTGGCAGTGGTGAACCAGAGGGTGCTGTGATGAACCAGAGCGTGACAGGGGTGAACCAGAGGGTGACAGTGGTGAACCAGAGGGTGCTGTGATGAACCAGAGGGTGGCAGTGGTGAACCAGAGGGTGGTAATGGTGAACCAGAGGGTGACAGTGGTGAACCAGAGAGTGACAGTGGTGAACCAGAGAGGGGCAGTGGTGAACCACAAGGTGGCAGTGGTGAACCAGAGGGTGACAGTGCTGAACCAGAGGGTGGCAGGGGTGAACCAGAAGGTGGCAGTGGTGAACCAGAGAGTGGCAGTGGTGAACCACAGGGTGGCAGTGGTGAACCAGAGGGTGACAGTGCTGAACCAGAGGGTGGCAGGGGTGAACCAGAGGGTGGCAGTGGTGAACCAGAGAGTGCTGTGATGAACCAGAGAGTGACAGGGGTGAACCAGAGGGTGACAGTGGTGAACCATAGGGTGCTGTGATGAACCAGAGGGTGACAGTGCTGAACCAGAGGGTTGCAGTGGTGAACCAGAGAGTGGCAGTGGTGAACCAGAGGTGCTGTGATGAACCAGAGAGTGACAGGGGTGAACCAGAGGGTGACAGTGGTGAACCAGAGGGTGCTGTGATGAACCAGAGGGTGGCAGTGGTGAACCAGAGGGTGGTAATGGTGAACCAGAGGGTGACAGTGGTGAACCAGAGAGTGACAGTGGTGAAACAGAGAGTGGCAGTGGTGAACCACAATGTGTCAGTGGTGAACCAGAGGGTGACAGTGCTGAACCAGAGGGTGGCAGGGGTGAACCAGAGGGTGACAGTGCTGAACCAGAGGGTGGCAGGGGTGAACCAGAGGGTGGCAGTGGTGAACCAGAGAGTGGCAGTGGTGAACCACAGGGTGGCAGTGGTGAACCAGAGGGTGGCAGGGGTGAACCAGAGGGTGGCAGTGGCAAATCAGAGAGTGCTGTGATGAACCAGAGGGTGACAGGGGTGAACCAGAGTGTGACAGTGGTGAACCAGAAGGTGCTGTGATGAACCAGAGGGTGGCAGTGGTGAGTGCTGAACCAGAGGGTGGCAGGGGTGACTCAGAGGGTGTCAGTGCTGAACCAGAGGGTGCTGTGATGAACCAGAGGGTGGCAGGGGTGAACCAGAGGGTATCTCCAACAATAAGGAGCTCAGAGGGAATTAGGGTCATAGGTCGCCCTCCACTCAACAACTTTTCAGAAAAAAGAACCTATACCCTAGGCACTAATCATTTTTTATCTTCGTGGTGTATCAAGTGTCGCAAAACATTACAACAGACCTCCCCTCTTTCAATAAATGTGGTTTATATGTTGTATTGACTTTAATTTTTGTCATTTTTTGTCTGTTTACACTGCATGTATTCACAAACACTCTCTTTGTTTGTTTATTTGGACACATATTTTCGAGCTTGATGGTACCAATGATGAGAACAGGGCAATCCTGGTGAGTACCTGCCAGGTTCCCGTTGGTGGTTCGCCCGTGAGGTGCCATCTCGCTCACACACACTTTTTCCCTTTTGTCTTAACGTGACACCTTGGTGTGTGTTTTTTGTCGTCTCACAACTGTTGTTATTTTATTAATAGGGACTGGGCAAATTTTAATTAAGGCACAGTGTGGGTGTATCTCCTATCCCATTTAGTGAACCAGAGGGTGACAGGGGTGAACTAGAGGGTGAGAGTGGTGAACCAGAGGGTGCTGTGATGAACCAGACGGTGGCAGTGGTGAACCAGAGGGTGGCAGTGATGAACCGGAGGGTGGCCGGGATTAACCACAGGGTCGCAAACAGGCTGGACACGTAGAAATAACATGGTCGCGACCGTTGCGACCACACAAGTAAGTTCGCGTTCCCGAACTTGTAAAAAACCCTCACGAGCTGGCAAAAATCTTTGCAAACACACAAAAAAAATCCGCAAATTCGCACGAATTCGCAGATTTTGCGGATTGCAAGTTCGCTTTCGCGCAAATTCACAGAGCGCGAATTCGCAAATTTCGCCCATACTTAATTTTAAGAAGGGCTACCCGCCCAGCTACCAATAAAGGAAGTGTGCCCCAAAATTCAATACAGCCCTTAAGCCCTCTGATGGCCCTGCCCACGTTGCCCTCTAGCAAGTCAGATTGGGTATAATAAATACGGGTGCCGAGATATATCAGACACTGATGCTCCCACTGTATTCCCTGCGTTGTTAGTGGACCTTCAGTCGTGGACGTGGTAGGAAATAAGCAGGTCTTTGCCCAATTTACTCTGAGGCCAGCTATGGCGCCAAGGTTAGCCAGCAGGTCCCTAGCGCCCCTAAGAGCGTCTTCCGTGTTCGCCAACAACGTAAGAAGGTCATCAGCATAAAGTGCAATGTGGTGGACCTGCTCGTGCACCTGGAGTCCCTGATAATGCAAACCCGTCCTGGCCCGGGCCGCTAGCGGCTCCATGGCCAGGGCGAATAGCAGTGGAGACAGTGGGCAGCCCTGCCTCGTCCCCCGACTCACATCACAGGCATCCGAAATCATCCCACCCGTTTTAACCCGCGCTGTAGATTGGCGATATAAAAGTGCTGTCCAGTGTACAAACTCATTCCCTAGGCCAAATCGTCGCATAACGTGGAACAGATATGCCCATTCCAAACTATCAAAAGCCTTCTCAATATCTACTACCAACACAGCAGCAGAGGGCCTGGGGTACGTATCAGCATCCAAAATACGGAGAAGGCGCAGCGTATTCTGAGAACGTATAAAACCCATCTGATCCGTGTGTATTAAGTGTACCATATACGGAAGCAATCGGGTCGGCAATATAGGGCTTAATATTTTGTAGTCCATTGTAAACATCGACAGCGGGCGATAGGCCGTCCTATCATGGGGAAGCTTCCCCGGTTTTAAAAGTGATATGATCACTGCTTCACGGGTAGAAGCAGGTAAGAGACGCTTCTTCCGGGCGGTATTATATAGCGTCACTAATCGAGGAGCCAAACGATCAATATATGTACCATAAAATTCTACAGGCAAACCATCCACCCCAGGTGTCTTTCCACGGGCCATAGCCTTAATAGCTGCGTGAACCTCGCCGAAATAGATATACCCTGTCCCAGTAGTTTAGCCGGTTCCCCATCCAATGCCGGGAATTCCACCCCCTCCAAGAAGTCTTGAATGGCCAGCTCCCTAGGTGCCACCTTACTGTGATATAACTCGGTATAGTAGGTCAGAAAATGATTATTAATCCCCCTCTGCTTGTAGTGGACTTCCCCTCCAGGACCATGAAGCTCCAGGATGACCATGCCCCTCCTCGCCGGATTGGCAAGCCATGCTAACAGCGCGCCAGATTTATCTCGCTCCGCGTGTGCACGTGTTACATACCATTTGTAATCAAAGCAGCACAGTCTTTCAACTTGCACCGCTACTGCCTCCCTCGCATCCACTAATACTTGGTGACGATCAAGGTGGTTAGGTCTCTCTTTCTCAGCCTCTCTTAGCTTCAGGTCTGCTGTTTCTAGGTCTTGTAGCAACACTCGGCGCACCCCCATCTTATTCGCTATGCATTGCCCTCTGATAACACTTTTGAATGCGTCCCATTCCACCATCAAGGAAGAGGCGGTGCCAGTGTTTTCTTGAAAATAGTTGTCAATCCCAGTACCCACCACCTCGCGGAACACCTGATCCTCCAATGACTCTGGGGCCAAGCGCCAGGTTGGGATACTAGAGCGTCGCGGTAGGAGATTAATACGCATAAATACAGGATTGTGATCTAGTTAGGTACTCACTGTGCTGAACCTCCGCATGTACGTCAGGGGAGCATAGCATCACATCCAGATGGACATGAAGGGCGTGCAGGGCAGAAAAGAAAGAATAATCCCGATCAGTCGGGTGGTGCACCCACCAAGTATCCACCAGCCCCCAGCTATGCTGCCAGTCTCGCCGAAGCTTTGATAATTTATGGGCTGGGGCATCTGGGAGTGGAAGGTGAGACCTATCCAATGAGACATCTGTTACAGAATTAAAATCTCCACCCATAAGGACAGACCAGGTTAGAAGTGGAGCAAATTTCCCGATAGGCATGCGAAAAAGGCTGCTTGCCCCGTGTTTGGAGCATAGACATTAGCCAGCACCACTTCTCTACCATTTAGGCGACCTGCTATTAGTACATAACGCCCATCAGGATCTTTTAGTTGGCGTGAGGGTTGAACCGAAACTCCAGCCCGGACCCATATCAGCACCCCGCTCGCGAAGGCAGAAGAGGTAGTACAGAAAACGTGCCCTCTCCACCTGCGCTGCAGCGCCACATCTTCGCCGTGCACGATGTGAGTTTCCTGGAGGAAAGCCAATTGGATGCCCCTACGCACCAAGTATGCATGTCTACTGTAGGAGAGTAGGGTCTGCTTTCCTATGGTCACCCCACTTTTTGCTTTTTGCTTCACTGGTTTTTGACTTAATGTGGCTGTGGGCCTGCTATTCAGAACCACAGCCCTGCTGTTCTCTCTCTAAATTCAACCCATGTACTTTAGGTACATCACCAATTGGATATTGGATCACCTTTTGAGCCCCTGTACAGTGTACTATAGGTACCCAGGGCATAGGTGCATCCAAGGCCTACCAGGGGCTGCAGCATATCTTTTGCCACCCCTGGCTGGCCATCCAAACTGACACAACTGGCTTATCACTCAGCTGGGCCAAGGTCGTGCAATCAGCCCTTGCTTAGATATAGTATACCTATGTCTAAACCTATATCTGGACACATATACACCTATAAGTCACTCCTATGGCAGGCCTTAAAAATCTTGGAGGCAGAGTGCTTGGTTTTATGTGAGATGGTGCTCTAGCATGAGCTGAGCCTGTCTGCAGCTTTCGGAACCATGTCCTTATAGCTGTTCCAGGGTATTGCCATACCATATACTCTTAAGTGCATTATAATCCTCGCGGTTAGATGCTATCTTTGGTTTGGCTTTATCAAAACATGTCGTGTAAGGTGTCATACGCTTTGGAATACTACCTCCTCACCAGTTCTGGCGACGGGGGCAGCATTCCACCCTTCTAGAGGGATAAGACATGTTGGTAACAGTAAACACGGTTAAAACTAACCAGAGCCTCAGCATCACAAAATGGATGCTGCTGCCACAGACACAAGTCTGGCCTCCTGCTGCTGACCAAAACTACAGTAGGGGAGGCCTGGACAAAAGGTTTCCTGTCACAGGGAGGTGCTAACACCACCCCAGACAGGAGATAGTGCATTGAGGCAGGGAGGGCTGAGTGAAACTAGACACTGCCTGGGGCACACAAGGTGACCCATGCATAGCCTGGTTCAAACCGGTGCTGGGGCACTCCATCCCCAACTGTGGCGCGAAACTGGACAAAGGGAAAGGGGTGTAACCACCCCCTTCCTGGGTCCCACCGATAGGAGGGACCTAGCAGGTAATCCAGCCCCTTGATTTGGAATAAAGGTAGGAGCTGTGTCCATAGACTTTAGATTATTCTGACTGAAACTTTGAAACAGAACTCTGGACCCTTCAACATCCTACTCGACGTAGAAGACTGAAGAATCTCCCTTGTGGTCAAGGAGTGACCACCCTGTGCAAGCAGGCACCATCAAGCACTCCAAGGTTTGCTTTGTTGCTGCTCCTGCCAGAGCTCGAGCAACAGAGATCAACAAGAACTGGATTCCTAGATATCCAACAGCTGGATCCACAGCCACAGCAAAGCTGAGAGCCGTGGAGGTGACGTGAGACGTGGGACTGGGCATCTTGGAAAGCCAGCGAAGTGCTTCCCGTGCAGCTCCCGAGGCACCCTCGAAGCTGTGCATTGGAGATTAAAAAGCCATAACTCCGAGCAGCTTGTGCAGTGAATATCACCTCTCCACGCTCACCGAGTGCTGCGTGGGGCCCTTTTGCATTTTCCTGCTTGACGCGTCTGTCTGGTCACTTGCCCGTTGGCTAGTGGCCTCTGTGACAACAATCCTTCAAATTTATACTGCTGCTCTGGTTGCTCCAGACTTGCCCTTGCTCCCCTGAAAAGGAGCAGCCCATCAAACCTTGCTGGTCTGATCCAGAAGCCATCTTCCAGTCCTGCGTGGGTTGCATTTGCCAAGGCCTGTTGACTCCAATCCGGAAGCCGACACCGTTGACAGCGAGAGCCTTTGTGGGACAGTCCGTGTCCAACTCCTGGTCATCGTCGATACCTCCGGGTCCACGTGGCAGTGGAGACAAGCTTCCCAACAACCACCTGATTGCACCCGACATCACCTGGTTCCTTCCTGGTTCCTTCCTGGTCACTGGCTAGTGACCCATACTCTGTCCCCTCTGCTTTCAGGTACTCTACATCTTCGATCCATCCTTGGATCCAACCGGACTCTTCTCTCCTGGTCGCCTGCAGCATCTTTACCTCCAGACTCCATAGAACTCCACGACGAAACCCGACGCACTTTGACACCTATGCACCCGCTTCCTGTGGGTGAGGTAACGAGAGTACTCCGGTGCTCCTGTAGTGGTTTACACCTCTAGTGTCCTAGTTTTAAGTGGTTAAGTTCAAGTCCAGTCGGAAGACTTCAAAATCTGCAACTTTCTAACTTTTACACACCATTGACTTATATTGGTGCACGCGTGTGCATTTAGACACTGCACCCGCATCCTGTGGGCCTCCCACGTCCTAACTGCTGTTAGTCCAGTGTAGCCCCAGCGATTCCCAAGGCCCTAGGCCTTACGATTGTTCATGACGTGGTTCTTATACCACTATTTTAGTACATGGTTTTAGGGGCCCCAGGGCCTATCCATATTTGTGCAACTTTTGTATGTTATATGAAGTTCTTTGTTTAACGCTTGTGCTTCTGGCCTCATAAAGAGTACAGAGGATTATTCTAGTAATAAATACATATATTTTATAATATATAACTTGTGTGGTGTCCTTTCATTTGGTATTACAGGATTGCATATGGTAAAACAGCTGGCTTCACATGCCCTCTTGAGTTTAGCCTAAGACTGCTTTTGTCCATGCTACCCCTAGGATAGCTGGTCTATAAGGTTGACTTACAACCAATCACCATAAGGGTTGTTTGGACTGGTACAAGGTGCTCACTATAATAGTAAACATCATACACCAGGCCAACTTCTCACATCTACGTAGCATTGTGTGCATACCCCTGACATTCCAAGTCAGACATTTCAGCTCAGACATTTAGCCCATGAACTCGTTCCTCCATGCCCAGCAACAATAGATTCAGAAAAGTTACGCCAACATGCTGCAAAAAGCCCCTCACAACAAAATAATAACAACAACCCGAACACCCCCACCCCAGGACAAGCCCCACAAAACCTAGGCCCCATCCAAACTGTCCAAAAACTAACTGCCCTCTGGTAGATACCGAGCAACAAGGGGGAAGGTGGCTGCTAACTAGCGACAACCGTCTGCAAAGACAGAGGAAGTCTATTGCACTCTAACCCCACATAATATAGCACACCCAGGACCATGCCCCCTCCCAATCCCCTTGCATGCCTCCCCCCACCACGAGTGCCAGGCAATCAAATAATCACAGTACAGTGCACGCCGTCCATAGATTCCCAGACTCGGAACCTGCATATGGGCACCTGTAAAGGAACACTAGATAAGCAGACATAAAGCAGCACCAAACAGAACCCCCATCAAACAATCTCATCAGCCGTGCCCGGTGTAACATGTGGCAGCTGCAGGCTACTTGCTTGGGATGCATCAGTGTCCGTGCCCTCCGGAGTCTTGTCCGATGCAGTGCCCATTGGCGATGACTGCTTCCGATCTTGAAGTAGTTCAGACACCGCCCGCAGTGCCTCAGATCTCTCCGCTGCTGTCTGGGATATGTTGGGAGTCTTCAGGGTGGTAGTGCGTCATTGTGTGCCTCGATGTCGCCTGGTCGGCCGCTGCGAGGAAGTCTGTGCCACAGGTCTCTCGGCGGGGCGGTGACCCATCCTGTAAGTTTCGAGCCAGTCCCATGCCTCCGACGGGTCATCGCAGAAGTGAGTCGCACCATCAAGTATAATTCGTTGCCGAGCCGGAAACAGCAAGGAATATTAGAGACCCTTGTCCCTCAGGGCCTTCTTGACTGCCTGAAAGGAAGCGCGGCATCGTTGAACCTCTAGCGTGTAGTCTGGGAAAATGGAAACCTTGCTATTATCCACCTGGTATGGACCTGACTTTCATGCAGCCTGCAGAAGGAGGTCTCTGTCCCTATAATGGAGGAGCCTTGCCACCACTGGTCTCGGCGACCTGCTCGGTTGTGGTAAGCGAGCCGGAACCCGATGAACCCTCTCCAGGGTGAAAAACTGGGTCAGTCCTTCCGGTTTCACTGTGGTGCAGAGCCAATCCTCAAGATAGTGGACCATATCGGCCCCATCAACTCCTTCCGGCAGACCCAAAACGCGAATGTTATTTTGCCGATTACGGCTCTCAGCATGCTCGGCCCTTTTTTCCAAGGTCAGTAGCCTCTGCGAGAAACTCCCCATCTAATCAGCCAGCGATTTGTGTGCCAGTTACAGCACCGTCAAGGTCGCTTCAGTCCACTCCACCCTATCTGCCAACTTGGAGTGTTCGGCGCGCAGTAGTCCCAGACCCACCGACACTGTGGCTATATCCTGGTGTTGGGCCTCCCTTGAATCTGTAATGGCCTGCAAGATGCGAGCCAGCTGCTCCTGCACTCCCAGATCTGCAGGCCCCTCAGCTGCATATTTCTGCCCCAGGTCGTCATGTTTCGGCAGCACCAAGACCAGTTTCCCCCTGGGTTTTCCCATCCCGCAAGGTGGGGCACAGGTAAAGGCGGTCCCCGCAGACCAGGACGCTCAACTCTGCACGCCTCGTGGTCACAGAAGCACTCATGTATGTGGTGGGCACACAGTATGTAGGCCCCTGAATCCACAAAAGCCACCACTTCACAGGGTACAAATTGGGTACAGCAGGACTTGGCAAGCTCTATGCCCGCATTTGCACTCTCAGCAGCCCACTCTTGAGACCAGCCTGCAGGAGAAGTGATAGGGGGTTTGCCACTCCCAGTTCCAGCATTCAATGCACCCCCGGTAAGGCCTCTCCCGCAGGTGTCGAGGGCAGGCAGCAGCCCGATCCAAGGCCTCCAGAACTGCACTAGTTAGAGGAGCAGCTGCCGCGCCACTCAATGCCGCTGTGATGATCGCTCGCTGTGCAGCTCACCAGCCCAATCAGCAGCAGCAAAGGGTCTCTGGCAGCCTAGCAGGATCCGCCGATTTCCGCCAGAGTCCCAGATCAGCCCTCGAGCAGCGCCCAGGCACTCCGAGTCGTCATGCTGGGGAGGGGGGGCAGGGCAGATCCCGGGCTCTGCCGACACAGCACCAGACCCTGCCGCACTCCCACAGGTCTGGATCTCCACAGGCAGCCCCTGCAGCAACCGCCCACTCTCTGTCTCGTCGGGTTACCGGTGTGTCCGGGTCACTCTCGCCTCAGTAGCGCACCGGCCGGTGCCATCTTAGTAGCGGGGGCCGCAACGTCTGTCTGCCGTCTACACGGCTTATCTCACTCTGTTCGCCCGCGAGTGCCCCCAAATCGCTCACGGGGAATGTGTACCACGGCGGGAGGGAGCATGCCTCGTCCCCGGGGACAGGGTGGCCAGGGGAAGCTAATTAATCAGTGGACCGGTGCGGAGCTCCGAGCTCACACGACCGCTGCCATCAAGCTGCAAGCCACGCCCCCTCAGACCTCCCTGTGGAATGCTTGTTAGGCAATAATTTGGAAACTTCCCCTTGGGCTGAAGTGGAACTCAGGACATATGCAGCAATGTTGGGCATCTCTGCAGATGTGTTTGCTGTGACCAGGTCACAGCAAACATGTCTTCCACTGAACAGGCCCAGGATCCAGGAAAAATGAACCATGTGCCTTCCAAGAGAATGAGCAGTAGGAGTAAGGCAGTGTCTTACCCCCAGACTCAGAGTGAGGATCAGTCTCCTGAGGATGATGATCCTAGTCCCTGTGAAGGAACTACCTCAGAGGAACTTGAGCCTGATCAGGTTGAGTTCTTGGGGACAGGGGGCCCTTCCGGTGCAGAGCTGAGTCAGGAGCAGCACAGCTGCCCCTCTCTTGAACCCCTCAGACAGCAAGCTGCTGCTGAGGCTGCTGGGAGTGCCAGTGGGTCCCACAGGATCTACTGGGATGAAGGACCCCTTTACTCAGAGGGTAAAGACCCCAAGCCTGGTGCCTCCAGGAGGTTGGTTATACTTCTGAGGCTTAGGGTCTTCCTACTAACAATGGCACATGATACCCCTTTAGCAGGACACCTAGGACAAGGTAAGTCTTGGGACAGGCTTGTCCCTCACTTTCACTGGCCTCACATGTCAGAGGACACAAAGGAGTGTTGATGCTCCTGTACTACCTGTCAAGCCACTGGCAAGGCTGGTGGTATCACAAAGGCCCCCCTGATACTACTGCCTGTGGTGGGGTTCCCTTTGAGAGGGTTGGGATTGACATAATTGGTACCACGGATCCTCCAACTGCATCTGGGCACAGATATATACTAGTGGTGGTGGATCATGCCACTAGGTATCCAGAAGCAATACCCCTTAGAACCACCACAGCTCCAGTGGTGGCCAGGACCCTCATGGGATTTGTTTTCTGGAGTGGGTTTCACTAAGGAGGTTTTAAATGACAGAGGTGCAAACCTAATGTCAAGTTACATACCTGCTATGTGGAAGGAGTGTGGAGTGAATTATAAATTCACCACACCCTATCACCCCAATGAAATGGGTTAGTTGAAAGGTTCAACAAAACCCTAAAGGTATGATCATGGACATCCCACAAAAGCTTAGGTGAACATGGGATGGCCTGTTGCCCTGCGTTCTCTTTGCCTTATGAGAGGTCCCTCAGAAAGGGGTTGGTTACAGCCCTTTTGAACTTCTGTTTGGCCATCCAGTTAGGAGTCCCTTGTGTTTAGTGAAGGAGGGATGGGAGTTACCTCTCAAACCACCTAAACAAGACATAGTGGACTATGTACGTGGTCTCAGCTCCAGGATGGCTGAATATATGAAGAAGGTATCTAAAGACCTTGAGGCTTGCCAAGAATTACAGAAAGCTTGGCATGACCAAAAGGCTGTTCTGACTGTGTACCAGCCAGGACAGAGGGTATGGGTATTGTAGCCTCTGGTCCCAGCAACTCTCTAGGACAAGTGGGGTGGACCCCATATCATACTTGAGCAGAAGGGAGTGGTTACCTACCTCGTGGACTTTGGAACTCCGAGGATCCCCTCCAGGGTGCTCGATGTGAACAGGCTCAAGCCATATGTTGACAGGGCAGACACGGGCTTGCTCCTGGCTACTAATGAGGGACAGGAGGAAGAGAGTGGCCCACTTCCTGACCTCCTATCACAGAATCCTGATGATGGTTCAGTAGATTGTGTAGCCTTGGCAGGCAGCCTCACTGAACAGCAACAGACTGGTTGTAGGAAGGTCCTCAATCAGTTTAGACATATTTTCCCTGATTCCTAGTCAGACCACTTGGTGTACCCATGAAGTGGACACAGGTAAAAGTCTGCTTGTTAAAAATAAGATTTACAGGCAACCTGACCATGTCAGGGACTGCATCAGGATTGAGGTCCACAAGATGCTGGAATTGGGAGTAATTTAACCCTCAGATAGCCCTTGGGCTAGTCCAGTAGTCCTGGTGCCCAAACCTCACACCCAGGGTGGTAAAAGAGAGATGAGGTTTGGTGTAGACTACATGGGGCTCAATGCAGTCACTAGGACTGATGCTCATCCTATTCCCGGGGCAGATGAACTTATAGATACTTTGGCCTCAGCCAAGTTTCTGAGTACATTTGACCTCACTGCTGGTTACTGGTAAATCAGGCTAGCTGAGGATTCCAAGCCCAAAACAGCTTTCTCAACCCTTAGTGGGCATTATCAATTTATTGTAATACCTTTTGGTTTGAAGAATGCACCAGCCACATTTCAAAGGTTGGTGAATAAAGTTTTCACAGGCTTGAAAGACTATAGTGCAGCTTATCTTGATGATATTGCTGTCTTTAGTTTCACCTGGGGGAGATCACCTGGCCCACCTACGAATTGTTCTGGAGGCCCTGCAAAAGGCAGGCCTCACTCTCAAGGCCACTAAGTGCCAGATAGGGCAGAGTAAGGTTGTGTACCTGGACCACCTTGTGGGTGGAGGCCAAGTTCAACCATTGCAGAGCAAAATCCAGACCATCATGGAATGGGTTGCTCCAACTACCCAGACTCAGGTCAGAGCTTTCTTGGTCCGGACTCGATACTACAGGAGGTTTGTCAAGGGCTATGGATCCATAGTGACCCCTTAAATGATCTTACCTGTAAAAGAATGCCTAAGAAAGTTCACTGGACAGTTAGCTGTCAAAAGACATTTGATGACCTGAAGCAGGCCATGTGCACTGCTCCCATTCTGCAAAGTCCTGACTATTCCAAATAATTATTTGTTCAAACTGATGCATCTGAGTTGGGGGTTGGGCCTGTGTTATCACAACTGAATTAAGAGGGTCAGGATCAGCCAGTAGCTTATATTAGCAGAAGGCTGACCCCCAGTGAGAAACGATGGTCAGCTATTGAGAGGGAAGCCTTTGCTGTGGTTTGGGCTCTGAAGAAGCTAAGGCCATACTTGTTTAGCACCCGCTTCATTGTTCAGACAGACCATATGCCATGGCTAAAACAGATGAAGGGTGAAAACCCCAAACTTTTGAGGTTGTCCATTTCCCTACAGGGGATGGATTATACAGTGGAACATAGACCTGGGAGTAACCATGCCAATGCAGCTGGACTCTCCAGATATTTCCACTTCGAAAAGGAAGACTCAACTGGTCAAGGTTAGTCTCATGTCCTTTTGTTTGGGGGGGGGGTTGTATAAGAAAGTAGGATCTGCTTCTTATGGTTACCCCCACTTTTTGCTTGATGTCTCACTGTTTTTGACTAGTCTGACGTGGATCCTGATAATCTGGACCTCAGTCTATCTGCTTTCTCTTCTAAATTGTCATACATGTACTTTGGTACACTCCAGATTGGATACTGCGGTACTCTTATAAGTCCCTAGTATATGGTACACATGTACCCACGGCATAGGTACCCCAGAGGCCTACCATGGGCTGAAGCATGTATTATGCCACCCATGATATGCCATGCAAAATGGAACTCTAGGTCTGCTACTGCAGCCAGTGTAATATGGTGCTTGCTCCACTTATTTTAGAAAAAGGTTCAATATCTATTAATCACTACACTTGAAGGCAGGGTGCTGGGTGTTATGTGAAAGGGTGCCCCTGCATGAGCAGAGCCTCTCTGCAGCCTTCGCAGACCATTGCCCCGGTTGTCTGTGACTCAGCCGGACATATAGGTAGAGGTGCATTTAAACCTCGCAGTAAATGCTATCTCAAGACGGCTGCATTGAAACATATCGTGTTTGGTATCAAAGACCGTGGAGTGGGAGGTATGATTCTACCCTTCTGAAGCGAGCTTCGTCGGGTCACTGGTCTAACCAATACCAGCCTTCTCAGCCCGGACAGCACAAAATGGATGTTCCGGATCAGAGACACATTTCTGCCCTCCTGCTGCTGAGCCAAGCTCGAGCAGAGGAAGGCAGCCCAATAGGCATCCTGTCAAAGAGAGGTGTGACCACCTTCCAGACAAGATTTAGTGTATTGGGGCTGGGTGGGTGCACTCTGAGAGTGCCTGAAAGTCTACACTTGGGCCACATTGGTGTCCCTATGCATAGTCCAGCTCAAACCAGTACTGGGAGCCATTGGCTCCAGCTCTGGCACAAAACTGGACAAAGGACATGGGTGTAGCCACTCCTCTGTCCTGCCCCTCCCATAGGAGGGTCCCCTGAATCTGTCCAACCTTCTCCGTGGGTATAAAAGGGCTTACCTGGCTGTAAGACTTTAGATTTTATGTGGACAAGATTCTACAAGAAGAAACCACTGACTTTCAACCATGTGGACACTCTGGACTTTGTTGGACCTCGACTGGGCTTGACTTTGTCCCCCTTGCCGTCTGAAGCTTAGTTTGGCCCTTTGCTTCATACAGGCTCTGTGCAGGACCTGTGATGCACTTAATGCAACTGAAGAATCTCCCTTGGAGTGAAGGAGTCACTCACCTGCATGCGCAGGCACCTTACCGCAACTGGCTGGTCTGATGCTTCTGAGCTCCTGAGAACTCTGAAGATTTCAGCAACACTGGAGGTGGGTTTCTGAGGGTCCCTGAGGTTGATCTGACCTCTCACTGAGTTTGAGGCCAGTATCCCTTGGTGGGGGCTGCATAACGCGAACTCCTCTGCACCGTGTCCATTTGCAAGTGCATATGCTTGTTGGTGACGCCTGAGCTTGTGCACTTGACTCCGTTTTGTCCTGACCCTGAGCCATATTTGCACCAAAGAACTCCAGCCTCCTTGCACCGAGTTCACCGTGGGCTTGTACTTGGTAATCTTGCTAGAGGACCCCTCGCGACTCCTGGTCCTTTGGCCTGTGGGTCCCCCTGAGGGTCATCTTGATTTCTGTTGGGCTTCCCTGGTTGCTCTAGATGTGCCTTGACTCTCCATTGCTTGGGGAGTCTCCTGGACCTTGCTGGTCCACAAGTAACTATTTGACCTTCCTAAGTGGGTTGCTTTTGGCAAGGTTTGTTGGTGCTCCCGCCTGACACCCACCCCTCAGCACTCGACATACTTCGTGTGTCAGCTCACCTACAGCTCCTGGTTGTCCTTGTCATCTCCTGGTCCTCGTGGCTACAGAGTCAAGCATCCCATCTTCGCACATGAAACACCCAACATCGGTGGGCATCCGTCTCCCGAGCCCCTGGTCACTCTCAAGTGACCCAGACTCTGTCCCTTCTGCATTCAGGTCCCTTCATTCCCGAATCCAGGCTTTGATTCCACCGGGCCCTTTTCACCTTCACGGCAGCAGCACCTCTTCACAGCCTTCCATTGAGAACGACAAGAGTTTCCGACACCACTTCAGACCTATGAACCCTGCTTCCCTGGGATAGGTAACTCTGGTACTACGGTATCCACGGGTGGGATGGCTCTCCAAACTCTTAAGTTTTAAAGGGTTTGCTCGAAATCCTCCTAGAAATGTCCTTAAACTTTAAAACTGCAACAGCGACTTTCCCATAGAATTGTACAGAGCCTGCGGTCGTGTTCCCACACTGCACCCGTCCTCAGCGGGGTCCCTATCTACTCACCTTGGGTGGTTCCTTGGGTTCCCAATGATTCTCTGTGTTCTAAACTGTGTCTTGACCCAAGACGTGATTGTTATACTACTATTTTAGTATATGGTTTGGTCTCCCCCTGAAGCCCGTGTATTGTGCTACTTACAACAGTTTTATTGATAATGTATTGTGCGCTTTATTTTCTATCCTCGTGTAGACGATAATAGAGAGTGTTATATTAATAAATACATATTTTTATATAACTAGTGCCTGGTTCTCCTTCATTTGGTCATTCAGGAGGTGATACTCTGGTAAATCAAGTTGTTTTACATTCCTTCAAGATTAAGCCTGAAGGCTGCTCCCCACAGCTACCACTAGGATAGCTTTCTAAAGGTTATCTTTGACCTCATACATCATAAGGGTCGTTTGGACTGGTACAAGGTGCCCACTTTGAGTAGTGGACAGCATACACCAGTCCAACTTTTATTTTTTTATTTTCATTTATTTAAAAGTTTTTTGCACATATTCCAAACACTGTTACAGCACACTTAATCAAAACATATTTCCACACTTTCGGTACAACAAAATAAACCTCTTGGCACAAGAGAAAAAAGAAAAAAAGAATAAAAATAAGCATGAAAATGCATCCTTAGAAAGCACTTTTTTTGTGATAATACAGTTTCCCTTTCTATTTCCTAAGACCCCTCTATTACTTGGAATCCCTTAAAGCAGCAACAACAGCTAAGTAACAAAGTTAAACAGCTAGAGGGAGGCTCAGTCCCCAAAGAGTTACCCTTAAGAAGGCTACTAGACAGTATGTATAGGGAAAGATCCTATCTCAGAGCCAGTGTTCATCCCTTGTTTCCATTGTGCTTTAGGTCGCCTAATTTATCCCCCCAAGGCTTTGGCTCTGCGACCTTTCCTGTCATATATTGCTTTCTCTAAGTTATATGTAGAGAGCAGCCTGGCTATCCAGGTTTGGTCCAGGCCAACTTTTCGCAGACATTTAAAAAACATGTATTTATTCAGCAATGCAAGCAAACAACAATAGGTATTTCTCCAGATTATGCACATTCTCATTCAAAAATAACTATAGATTCCAGCATTAGCAAACAATTATATTGAACACCCATACAGAAGTGCGAAGTACAATAAGATTTGGTGCATATAACCGGCAACACAGGACCAACCTCCTTTTGAAGCATAAAGATAATGTAAAGTAGAACATGCCTGAGGCCATACAACACTCGTATTACAGAAGAGTAGACTCCCCAAAGTAGAGAGTTTCTGTACCATTCAGAGTGGGCAAGCACTCCCTCAATGGTTCCCAAAAGTCTTGCACTGGGAAGAGTCTTGGCATAGGTTCCAGACCACTCCTCACATACAGTCATATCTATGAGCAAGTCTTCAAATTTAGGGGCTCTACAACCCCCCATACCGTAGCGACCCTATGTTTGCCTAGCAGTATTGCTGTGGCAGTTTTCTAAATTCTTATGGGGCATTTTTCACATAACCAAGTAGCACTACGTTGTGGGTGATACAGAATTTGTGTCTCGCCATAGTCTCTACAACTTGTGTTATTTGTGTCTAGATACCAGGCTAGAGATAGGCAGTATGTATAAACTCCGCTCCTTGGGCACTACATCTTTGGCACCTGGTGATGTGCATAGACGCATATCTAGCTATGATCATTGGAGTTAGATACATCCTATGCAAACATTTGCATAGAATCAATCTATATCTACTATTAGGGGAGACTTCCTTGGTTTGCTGGCAACAGTATTTTCACACTGTGTCATAAGTGTCTATTCCCAGATCTATTGACTACAGTTCTCATGCCCGGGAGGTCTATGTCTCTATCAACCTCAAAACTGTGTTATATAGTCTGGTGATTAGTTTAATTGGTTGAAGAGAGGAAAGTAGAATATAAATCACATGCCACTCAGCTAGCTGGGCATGTGGCATGATATATCTTATGATATTCGTTCATGTATTGGTGGTTGTCATAGATATTTCTGTTATGACTTAAAATTGGGATCCTTACATAGATTCCCTAAAGTGTTAACAAGTTGGGTGCAGATTTGTGCCATTACTGGGGGCACATTATCTATCTGAAGTGGAGAATCAAGGGGAATTAAGAGTGGGTATAGTATTTGGATGGCACACATAAATGTGAACCAGGACAATGCACATGTAGCACATTTCACCATATGTATTTCCTTAGAGGGTCTAGTACAGTGTGAGTAGGGGGCATTCTGTATTGGGAATGGGTGTACCAAGCCCTTCTCAAAGGCAACGTGTGGCGCCTGTTTGCTATTTTGCATCCAATGTCAGATGAATTGCACCTGTACCACTAAGTAGCACACTAGTAATGTGGTCCTGCAAAACCCCCTCTATTGTATGGGAGCGAACGTTTGTTCTAACTAAATCTAGGTTGTTTGCCTGCCCTTACCAATTTTATCATAAACGTGTTGAAAAGTTGAGTAAAAACATCTTGTGTAATGGGATGGGGATATTTTGGAACATATTGAGTAGTTTCCTCAATTTCACCCTCTTCATCAGTGTTATTCTGCCTGCTAATAGCAGTCGCAATTTAATCCATCTATTCACATATATTTCCCATAGTTTTCTTGCAAGGTGGTCTGCATATCAGTATGGTAGCATTATATACAGTAACGTCTTCTATTGTAATGGATAATTTATTGTAGGCTGTATTGAGGTGGGCGTGAGGGGAACCATGAAAGATTTTAACCAGAAGATTTGGAGCCCAGACCAGTGTCCATATTCTATAATCTTTCTTATAATTGGATTTAAGTTCACCTCTGGATCTTTTAACACAAGCAGGGCATCATTTGCATGAATTGAAAAAAGTGTCTAATGAAACCCCAGATTAACCCCCCACCAATGATGAAATTTCCTGAAGGATTAGGCTATGGGTGCCTTTGTGAGAGCAAATAATATAGGGGATACGGGATATCCATGCCAAGTTCCATGACTGACCTACAGCCAATGCAGACATAGCACAGTCCACCTATCCTTGAGCTTGTGGTTCTGTATCTACCAATCTGATCCATTTCAACAAAGCCCTCCTAAGGCCCATTTTTTTCAGTACTGTGAATAGAAAGGTCTATTTAACTAAGTCAAGTGCCTTAACGACATCAAGAAAGTTGGCCACCGTTCAGGGATATTTGATATGTGAATAAGAATAGCGTTTGCAAATTATCTACGGTAGATCTGCCCAATTGTAAATCATTTGGTCCCACTAGTGTGGCAGTAGGGGCAATAGCCTGTTTACTATTTGTTTGTCAATGCCTTGCTGTCAACATTGATGAGTGCTTCACAGTGTACAGGGGATTTATCAAGCTTAAGGAGAGATTATTACAATGACCTCCCCAATGTATTGTGGAAGATTCTCCACACTGTAAGCTTCATCATCAACCTCCAGGAGTATAGTAGAAGCTATTTTGCATATTCTCTATAAAATGCAGCTGGGGTTCTATCGTTGCCAGGCCCACTTAAATTTTTGAGCTGTTTAATGACAGGTAGTGTTCCTTCTATAGTAATTGGTTGGTATGTAAGTGCTCGCTCTTCAGTTTCTAGCCAGGCTAACATGGCTTTCTCTAGGTATTTGTGGGATTATCCGCTATATGTATGAAGGGACCGATTAGCGATTCAGAAATTGCGAAAATTACCGAATCGCTAAATCTGTATCGCTAATCGGGATGTATCAACGCATTAGCAAATATTTAGCGATTCGGCCACAATCGCTAAATATTTGCACAATATGAATCAGCGATTCCCTAAACGGCCAAACTCGCAAAATAGCGCGACCCCGCCCCTAAATACGCAAAAATAGCGCGCCGCGTCGCTAAATTGTGCGACCGCGTCGCTAAATTGCGCGACCGCGTCGCTAAATAGCGCGACCGCGCCCCTAAATACGCTAATTAGCGCGACCGCGCCGTGAAATAGCGCGACCGCGCCCCTAAATACGCTAATTAGCGCGACCGCGCCGTGAAATAGCGCGACCGCACCCCTAAATACGCTAATTAGCGCGACCGCGCCCAGCAAAGCGCTAAATTGAGAGGTACCCCCGTGAAAAATCGCTATTTAGCACAAACTGGAAACATCCAATTGCAATCCTGATGCTATATGATGACATCACAACCAGGAAGAGAGTGATTTCCCATGGGGCATCTGGAGTGAGACAGAGAGAGTGAGAGTGTTGTGTGCAACTCTTGAGCCATGTCAGAAAGTGGAAGCCAGGATGTCCCAGCAAGCCAGCAGGAGCAGCAAGCAGGGGAAGCAGCCAGGAAGAGGAAGCTCAAGTTTTCAGAGCCTGAACTAGAGACCCTAATCACTGAAATGGTGCAACACCATGACTCATTATTTGGGGCCACTTCCCACAAGGTGCCAGAAGCCAGCAAGAGAAGGATTTGGGAGGGCATCCAAGCCAAAGTGAATGCCCTAGGAGTCACCCACAGGACAGTTGATGTGCTGCGCAAGCGCTGGTACGACCTGCGCCAGCGCTCCAAGGAGAGGTTGGCTGCCAGGCTGGAGCAGTCCCAGCTCACCGGTGGGGGAACCTCCAACGTCCAAGACTCTACACCACTGGAGGAGCTGGTAGAGGGCACACTGCCTCATCAGAGTGTTGCGGGCGTGTCCGTGCTCGACAGCTCAGCACAACCATCAGCAAGACCAGGTAAGAAGCATGCCTCCCCACCCTAAACCACCCCCAGAACCCCCTGAGGCGACCTAGGGATTAGGGCAACCACATGTCAGGCTAGACCAAGTACACAGCAATGCATTATGGGAGATGTAGTCACAACAGTCAGCAATGTAGAAAGTAGCATGAGATTGTCAAATTGTACACATGTGCAGGTCAGGAGAGGTGAATGACACAAGTAAAGTCAGGGAACACTGTGAAAATTTATTAGTACATCACCTGTGATGATCAAATAAGTAATGTGTGCTGTTCTATCCACAGCACCTGCAAGTGGGAAAGCTACAGCCAGTGCAACAGAGACAGGAGCCAGAGGCTCAGGAGAAGGCAGGCATGGCCATGATCCAGATGGGGAGGACAGTCCTATTATCCAAACACAGGGACACAGTAGGAGGAACGTGAGGCCATTCAGAATAATGGATGATGAGGAAGAGGAAAATGACAATGTCCAGTCTGAAGCACCAGTACCCCAGCAGCAGGAGTCCAGAACAGAGTCCAGAGGCAGGCGTAGACCCCGCACGGCCATCAGCACCAATGTGCAAGAAGAAGAATCAGTGTTCGCCGGTCTTGAAATGCACATGCTCCAGGTTCACCGCCTGCAAGCGAAACACATGAAGGCCATTCAGAGAGAGATCAGGGCAGGGAACAGAGGACTACGCGAGGAAATCAGGGGGGCTGTGCAGGAGCTGACTGCAGAGATGAGAGCTGAACGCGCAGCCAGGCGCAAAGAAATTGCCCGCATGGACCACTACACGCGTGCTGTTAATCGCCTCGCCTCCTCCAACAATATGCTGGCAAGGCGTGCCATAGAGACCCAGCGAGAGTTCTCGCATGGTATCCAGGACATAGCCACTGTGGTAGTGCAGTCAACTGCCACCCTGGATGAGCTGCGTGCGCTGCGTACTGCTGGACCCGGGGTGCTTACCCCCAGTGAGGAGGACTCACAGTCGGTGCGGAGCACTAATACACCACCACCCACTGTTGAGAGGCGCCGTAGTGGCCGGAGCAGCAGGCCTGCCCCACAACAATAGGGACTGCATCAAAATGACTACTCCGCACAGGGGGGTATATGGGGCCAGCAACTGGGTAGCACTTGCTATACCAATGACTGTTTAGTTGCACTGTGATTTGAACATGTGCTTTTGTTTAGGAGAGTTCATCCTGCATTTTTTTGGAAGTCACATTGTTGGTTTTGGAAATTAAACACGTTTGCAGAGCAATAAGTTGTCATTGTATCATTTTTACTCACCTAGAAGTAGTTCCGCATGATCTCATCACGCCTCTGGCGCCCAGCTGCAGCAGCAGCTACGCCAGCTTCCATGTGTATGGGTCCGGGTCCCTCCACGTCCGAGGTATCTGAGTCACTCGACTCCATAGGTGTCCCTTTCCTGGTTGCAATGTTGTGGAGCATGGCACAAGCTACAACAATTTTGCAGCATGTCTCAGGGCTGTATTGAAGGGCACCTCCACTTTTGTGGATGCATCTGAATCTGCTCTTCAGAATCCCGAATGTTCGCTCGATGGTGTTTCTTGTGGTAATGTGTGCCCGGTTGTAGCGGTGCTCCCCAGCAGTGGCAGGATTCAAGTAGGGTGTCAGGATGAAGTCCCTGACTGCATAGGCACTGTCCCCTGTGGGTGGAAGAGTTGAAAGGTCAGTCAATGTGATGCACATGCAGGTCATGAGTAATATGGGCTGACAATGTGTGCTGTTACCTAGTAGGTATCCCTCTCCAAATTCCCCTCTTGAGAGTCTACGGTATAGGCCACAGTGACGGAATATAAATGCATCATGTGTGCTTCCTGGGTACTTTGCCACTATATCGGTGATAATGTTTTTGGCATCACACACCATCTGTATGTTCAGGGAATGGTAGCATTTCCTGTTCCGGAATACATACTCTATGTTTGTGGGGGGTGAAATGGCAATATGTGTTCCGTCTATACATCCTATGACGTGGGGGAATTGGGCTATGTTATAAAAATCCTGCTTAGTCTGTGCTAGTTCCTGTGGGGTGCTGGGGAAGTGGATGTGATGTTGCATCCTATGTGTCATGGCGTCGAGGAATGCATGGAAAAAGCGCGACAGGGCACTTTGAGACACCCCTCCTGCAGTGGCTATGACCCCCTGGAAACTACCTGAGGACAGCAGGTGTAGTGAACACAGGACCTGGATGTGTGTGGGTATGGCTTGGGTCCTGCGGGTGGGGTGTTCTAGGTAGGGCCTGAGTTCATCAATCAATTCAATTATGCTCTCTTCCTCCAGTCTGTAATGGGTGTGGATATCCTCATCAGTGCGTTGGAAGATGGTAATGCGCAACCGGAATATCCTCTCCTGCCGTCTCCTCCTCTGCGCCAGAGCTCTCACTCTTCGCCTCCTCACTATCATGTACAACCCGGACATTGTGGTAGGGAGTGTGTTGCATTCTGGGTTTCAATTTATAGTTTGCACCTGGTTACCACCTGCTCCCACTTGATGGTAATTGCGAGGCGCTATTTAGCGAATTTGCTTGATTCGCTAATGCAAATTGGTTGATACATTCCATAGCGATTTCAGAATTGCGATTTCCGCTTTAGCGAATCTCGCTAACGGATTTCTACGCTAAATAAGGATTCGCTTTTTTATTCGCTATGTTGCACTTTCGCAACGTTTGGAAATCGTTATTTACCGAATCCTTATTTCGCAAGCGTATTTTGCTTCATACATAGCGAATAGCGATTTTTTAGTCGCTAACGCTATTTATTGCGAATCGCAGCGTTTGCGATCGATTTTTGGCTTCATACATATAGCGGTATGTCACTTAAATTGGAGCTCTATGTCTTTTAAAAAAAATTAGCAAATGCCTTTAATATGTTAGAGTGGTCATGCTCAATGGCACCCCCAAGGTTTCATCCGTGTGTTATATAGATCGTCGCACAATTAGATTTTTAGAATGGAGCCATGGTAACTCTTGATCTATCACACTTCCCATATTGCTTTTCCAGGCTACGGTTACTCAATAATTTCAAGTCTCTCTTAGTCATTTTGGAATGCATGGTCCCAAGACTGTTTTATCATGAGTGGCGTCATTGTGCCGCTCTAAGTCATGTAATTCTTGCTCTAACTATATCAGTCTTGTTCTGATCAATTTCAGGATGCCATTTGCTTTAGACATATATTCCCCTCTAGCTACAGCCTTCAAGGCTTCAGGTAAAATCGAGATAGAGGAGCCTGAACCATTGTTTATCTCCAAATAATTTGTGATGGTCTGTCTGCTTTCCTCCTTGAACACTGGGTTCAGGGTGTTTTTAGGTTGAAGGCGCCACATATACACCTAGCATCAGTCCCTAGGTATTGTGAGGGTTAATATCATCGGGGAATGGTCGGATAATGTTCTGGAAAGACCGTCTATCTCTATTAACCATCCTGTTACCTCTCTGAAGCCCAGCCACAAGTCAATGCATGAGGAGTAGTAATGTACTGAGGAGTAAATTGTATATTTCCTATTGTCAGGGTAGCTCATTATCCATAAGTCTTGTAGGTTGCATTGTTGGACCTTTCTTTTAGGTCAGTGCATTCTTGTACTGTTTTGAGGATGAAATCGTGGTGCCCTCCCCAGGTGATCATACGGGGGATCAGTGTCTGCACAATGTTTCTTCATTGTGAACAAGAAATCTGGAACTATATGCATTCAGACAATATGTGTTAAATAAGGTGATGTGTGAGTAATTGATCAGCCCTTGCAGGATATTAAAATGGTTCTCCCGGTCCGTTGTGGTTTAGATGTGCAGGAAGTGCACCGATTTTTTTTATACATGTGGCCATTCCCCTTAAGTAGGTGGAGTATGAGGAGAAATGTCTGTTGGAGACCCATGTGTGTGCAAAGGGGTTCATACGATTTTGTGGGAAATGTGTTTTCTGCAGTAGTTGAATGTGCACCGGATATCTAGACATATTGCCAAGAATGTGTCTACATCTGTGGGGATTCTTCAAGCCTTGCACGTTCCATGTTGCCAGTTTTAAAAGACATGTTCGACTGTCCTGACTCCTACCTATAATAATTTATCAGTAGCTGTATCTCTAGCAGTGGGATCCATCTGGACTTGTGAGATAGCATGCTAGTATCACATTGCTCTGCCTTAGCTTGAAAGTTTCTCTGTACCATCCCACACCAGAACCCAATCTCCCAGTGATATTCCTACAAATCTTGTTATCCAACCCAACAATTAACCAAAGAGACTGAAGATAGAGTGAATCAGTTTGCATTCAGGCATAAATCCGGAGATGGCCAAAGCAGTAGACTCATACCATCATTCCTATTTAAAGGGTTTACCATAGAAAGAATAAATTGTCTCAGCAAACTGACAGGGGGTTGCTTTGGGACCCTTAAAGCGCTACGGAAGTTTTTTCCTTATCTTCCTTCCACAGAAAGAGAGTCAGTAGCGAGGGCATTAATTCTCTCGCGCCTTGACTATGCCAATGCCTTGCTGAGCGGCTCCCCGGCCTATCTGGTGAGGAGTCTCCAAGTAATTCAAAATGCTACAGCCAGACTTCTATGTAATATTTCTAGCCGTGTGAGTGTAAAGAACCATTTGCAGAGATTGCACTGGCTGCCAGTTCCACAACGGATCATCTTTAAAATTCTTACACTGGCTCATAAAGCTATAAATGGCCATGGTCCTGCCTATTTGATGAAACGATTTAGCCGTTACTTTCCCAACAGACCTTTGCATTCTGCCGCTCAACATCTGCTGCAGGTCCCACGTTTCCAGCGCTCTCAGCTGGGAGGGCAGTCGGTTGCGATGAAGGCCGCTTCTGCCTGGAATGACCTTCCACTATTCCTGCGAGCTACCCTGAACTTTGGTCCCTTTAAAAAAGCTTTGAAAACCCATCTGTTTAGGATGGCTTTTTAGCTTTTTTGTATAGTTTATTCCTCTTTTTCTGTTTTCCTTTTCATTTCGCGCCAGGATACTCCGGCAGTAATTGAGCGCGTAATAAAACAGCATAATAATAATAATAATATTGCATTCTCCATAAGACATGCATTATACTCCCGGCAGCTCAGCAATCCACTTCCAGCTATAACCAGCTCAAGGAGGAATTGGAATTCAGAGAGGAAGCCCACATCCAGGCAGCCACTCCAGAGAGCCTTACACCAGATTGTGATGTCCTCATTCTATTTCTTTGACTGATAATCTATTGTCATCGTGGGGCGTAGGGAATTCTTGGACCATCATGTTTTTCTGGAGGAAAGCAATTGCTTCTTTTCGGCTCTGTGTATATCTTAGTCTTGCCTTTCCATGTGAAATGAAGGGGTCCAGGTTACAACTTAGTGTATATTATTCCAAATTGTTTGAGTCTAGTCATCATGGGTGAGCATTTTCTCTGTCTTCTGGTAAATATTGTGTGAAGTCATGGAAAAAAGGCACATAACTTTGTATTGAATCCCCTTTGCTTCCGTAGCTAGTGTTAATAGGTGGTCAATCCACCCAGGGGCCCCCACGAACCCCTGCCCCCACCACATCTTCAACAGAGCCACCAACACCATCGCTCCCATGCTCTGTCACACCATCAACCGCTCCCTGGCGAACGCCTCCTTCCTCAATGACTGGAAACACGCTGAGATCAACCCCCTGCTGAAGAAACCCTCAGCGGACCCCACCAACCTCAAAAACAACAGACCCATCTCCCTGCTACCGTTCCCAGCGAAAGTCATCGAGAAAGCCATCAACAGCTTACTCGCCACCTTCATGGAAGAGCATATTATCCTCGCCTTCTCCCAATCCGGCTTCAGAAACAAACACAGCACAGAAACCGCCCTCCTCACCGTAACAGACGACATCTTCTCCCTACTGGACAGAGGTGAAACAGTAGCCCTAACAACAAGCAGACTAACAAGCAGACTCCACAATGCAGGGATCCGGGACAAGGCCCTCGACCGGATCCATTCTTTACTCTCCAGCAGAAGACAGAGGGTCAGACTCCGTCCTTACCTCTTGGACCCTACACCAACCAATTGCGTAGTCCCCCAGTTGTCCTCCCTCAGCCCCATGTGGTAAAACATCTACATGGCTCTGCTTGCCCCCATCGTCATAACCCACGGACTCAACATTGTGTCATATGCAGACGACATCCAACTCATCCTCTCCCTATCCAAAGGACCCAATGCAGCCAAACACAACTTTCAAGAAGGCATGGGTGCTGTAACCAAATGGATTTAAAGCAACTGCCTCCAACTCAACACCAACAAAACAGAAGTACTCATCATGGGCCCAAACCCTGATACCTGGACCGACACCTGGTGGCCCCCCGCCCTCCGAAGCACAAAACCCCCCACGGACCACACATGCAACATTGGAATCCTCCTGGACTCTGAACTCAAAATGGACCGCCAGATCAACCCTGCCGCATCCTCCTCCTTCCACACCCTCCGCCTCCTACATAAGACCTTCAAATGGATCCCCTGAGCACGGAAAGACCGTCACTCACGCCTTCATCACCAGCAGACTTGACTACGCCAACATACTCTACGCCGGAATAAACATAAACCTCACCGCAAGAGTAAGCTACAAAACATCCAGAACGCTGCTGCAAGACTGGTCCTCAACCTGCCAAGACACTGCCATATCTCCCAGCAACTGCGCAGACTCCACTGGTTCCATTGAGGCCAGAATCACCTTCAAGATTCTCACCCACACACAAAGCCCTCCACAACACCGGACCAGAATACTTGAAAATCCGACAAAATTCCATACACCCCAAAGGACCCCACGATCAACCCAGCTCTTGTACGCCATGGTCCCCCGCGCCAGAAAGACCAGGTCAGGAGGCCTTCTTCGTGGGCAGAGCCTGGAATGCCCTACCGCTCCACCTCATACTCACAACATCACTCTCCATTTTCATGAGAAACCTCAAAACTTGGCTCTTCAACAGACCCCCTACTTGATGGACTGGAACCTACACCCCCCCCCCCCAGCGCCTAGAGACCCTTAATGGTGAGTAGCCACACTTAACAAACACAGGATTGATTGATTGATTGTGGTCCCTGTTGCAATAATTTATGAACTTAGCGATGATGAGTTGGGGGTGCACCTGGTTTTGGTGTGGGGTTCAGGGACCTGTGGACTCTCGCGATTAGAAACATTTTCCAGAACCTATCCAAGCCAAAGAGGTTTATTATCAATTTTCCAAATCAGCCATTTCCAAAATTCGAAGAGTTTAAATATTGCACCATTATAGGCAGGCCTCTAAATCTTGCTTCCTGCATGTCTTTCATAGCTTTTGACTGCTGCATGTGATCATCCTCTATGTCTAAGATTCTTTGCTCTGCAATAGAAATGTAGAGATGTTGTTTGTCCAGTTGGTCCTTCACATCATCCATTCTCTGTGTTAGGGAGTCTATTTTAAAATCTATTTAGTAGAGGCTCGATTTCATCAGTAATATGGCCTTGTCATCCCCCAATAACAGGAGTTGATTTGCAGAGCTGTCCTCTAGAGAGGGTGGATGTATTGTGTCAGGTTCTTGATGTTAGTACTTTTCCTGAAATCAAATACTTCCCTGGATTGGTTGGTATCCATCTTTCCCATGGTGTGCAAGTGAGGGATAAAAATCCGGAAGGACTCTCAAAAAGTTAAGATCTGCATTTGTCCCAATCAAGTGTCAAGACCACAGCAAGACCCTGGGTGCGTAAATGGGTCAGCACATCTACAGAGCCGGCAGTGTACTAATGGCCGATCAGGAGGTTTAGCCAAAGAGACCAGTCAGGGGATACAATATCTCTGTGGTTAGTATGGGTCAGTCGGTCACCACAAGGTAAGTTTGCTCTAATCTATGAGGCAGATGTGGTTCATCACAATCCACTATAGGAGAGCACACCTGATCTGCACCGAGTGTATTTTGGCACCTCTCTCCGCCTCTAACCAGAAGCCACTCCAGTCATCCTCAAAGAGGCCCATGCACCTCCCTAGCCCTCGGGAGGGTCAGCTCAACTTTACGTTACCACAGGGCCTCAAAGAGTAAAGAGCAGGTTGTCTGTAACACAGAGTCTTCAGCTCCTAAGCTGCCAGCAGGGTCCAGCATGGCTTCACCCTCCATTCACGTTGATATACAGGAGGTGGCATGATTCTCCTCAAATATGCAGGTGGATCAACAATGCTCAGTACTCACCTGCAGCATCCCTGTTCTTCCGCCTAGTCCGACTGACCTTCCATCTTCCATGTGATCTCCACTCTCTGAGGCATTCCTGCCTCCGCTGACCGTAAGGTACTCCGGTGTCCCACGCGGATCACTGACATACTACCGTCCGTCAAAATATCGAGGTACCAGAATATTGTGCCCAAAATATCGATGGACAAAATATTGACTTCCTATCTCCATAAAGGTAAGTACCAAATAGTTAAAAATATAGTTGTATAAAATATAATTTTTGTAATGTCTTAAAAATAATATAACATTAATTCCATTATATACATAATTAAATTAAACATAGTTAGAATTGGTAAAAAAAATCCATTAATAAATAATAAATGTAATGTAAAAAAAATATTAAACATAAATAATAAAAAATATATATATAATTAACGTAATAATATTAATACATATAATTAAATATAATTATAAAATGTTAAAAGCGTAATTTAAATTTTAATTACATTTATATCTAAATAAACCTGTAATATATATAATACATTTTATATATAATAAATTAAATTGTTAATATATATTTTTTTAATAATATTTCACACTACATTAATTATAACAGTAGGAAAAACATTGCATAGCGTGGTGGATAAAATTAGTATTTCCACTCCAGCAAGTGTAGCAGTAGGGAAAGTGTTGAATAGCGGGAGTTTAAAAATGACTATTTCCACTCCAGTGAGTGCAACAGTGGGGAAAGTGTTGGTTAGCGGGAGGGTAAAAATTACTATTCCCACTCGAGCAAGTGCAACAGTAGGGAAAATGTTGGATTGTGTGTGGTAATAATTTACTAGTCCCACTCCGCCAAGTGTAAAAGTAGGGAAAGTGTTGGATAGCAAGAGGGTGAACAATACAATTCCCTCTCCAGTGAGTGCAACAGTATGGAAAGTGTTGGATAATGGGAGGGTAAAAATTACTATTCCCACTCCAACGAGTTTAACAGTAGGGAAAGTCTTGGACAGCGGGTGGGTAAAAATTACTATTCCCACTCCAGCGAGTGCTTCAGTAGGGTAAGTGTTGGATAGCGGGTGAGAATAATTTACTATTCCCACTCCACCAAGTGTAACAGTAACGAAAGGGTTGGATAGCGGGAGGGTAACAATTACTATTCCAGCTCCAGTGAGTACAACAGTAGGGAAAGTGTTGGGTAGTGGGAGGGTAAAAATTACTATTCCCACTCCAACTAGTGTAACAGTATGGAAAGTGTTGGAAAACGGGTGGGTGAAAATGCCTATTCCCATTCCAACGAGTGTAACAGTAGGGAAACTGTTGGATAGCAGATGTGTAAAAATTACTATTCCCACTCCACCGAGTTCAACAGTAGGGAAAGTGTTGGATAGCGGGTGTGTAAAAATTACAATTCCCACTCCAGTGAGTGCAACAGTAGGGAAAGTATTGGATAGCGGGTGGGAATAATTTACTATTCCCACTCCACCAAGTATAACAGTAGAGAAAGTGTTTGATAGCGTAGGGGATTAATTTAGTATTCCCACTCCTGCAATATAATTAACATTATTTAACAATTAATTAATGTAAAAAATGTATTTACCTCCCACCATGTTCTATATAAACATCACCATCAATATAGTAAAATATTAATCAATTAACATAATTATTTATCAATTAATTAATTAACTAATAACAATTAACTATAAATTAATAACCATCAAATATAAATTAATTCACACAACACTATTAAAAATATTGACATTTTTAATAAAAATTAAATTACTGTGCACCCTATTCTCCTAGCAACCCTCAACCCACTCCTAAAAAAAACACAATGAAAATATTCACAAATTAATTATTAATAATTAATATCCAAATATTACCTTTTTTAAAGACAATTACTATATTTACAAATACAATATTAATTATTATTAACCAATTTATAATTAATAATAATAAATTAATTGACACAATTAACATAAACTATTAAAAACAAAAACTATTAATTAATTAATTAATTAATTAATTACAATTACATTCAATTGCTTCCCACCCTGTTTCCCTATAAACCCACAACCCGCTACGGAATAAAATTACACAAAAATAAATTAACATATAATTAATTAATTAAAAAAATTCCTAATTAATATATTATAATTAAATTACTTCCCACCCTATCCCCTATAAACCCACAACCCGCTACAGAACTAAAAAGTGCAAAAATAATTTAACATAAAATGTATTACTTAAAAAAAAGTAAAACATACATTACAAAAATAATATATACTTTTAACACATATACTAAAATTTAAAACACTAAAAAATAAATATATTTTTTTTGTCAAATATATAAAAAATAAATATTTTTAACAATGATATTATCACTGACAATATTACTGACTTCGATATTATGACAAACGATATTTCTTACCTGCATGTCGATATTCTGTACCACTATATTTTTGACAGTCGATATTCTGTCCTCTCAATAATAAAACTCGATATATTGTCCACTCGTTATTTAGAATTTGATATTTAGAGTATTTACTGTCCCACACCGGGGAAGTCACAACTCTTTTGCCTGGCCAACTCCCGCGCCTGGCCATCCCCACTTGCAATGCCGCATCTGATTGATTTCTTCATTTTCTGAACAATGCATGGTTATAAAGTTGGCTTGCAGGCCACAGTGTTCGTTACCTTCCTCCAGCTTCTGATCTCCTGGACAGGAACCAGACTTCTTTCTGCAGTTGTCTGTTACTGAAATGGCAGAGTTTGTGTACTTTGAAGGGTTTATCATTATGTCTAAATGGATGGTTGTTTAGGATTGTTGCTCTGGCCGTCAGAGCTCTATTAGTTTGTGCCATCTTGTTGCTCTGCCCAGTCATGCCCTCCACAATTGAACAAATTTGACCCCAGATTTACTAATGCTTTTTCATCACTTTGAGTCATCTGAGCATTTTTGGTTGTGGTCAGAACAAACACCTATACCTTTTGACACAAACCCCAATCAACTAAGGTAGCCTGAGTAAACTCTGCACCAAAAAATAATCGGAAGCGGAGGCAGGTGCAATCTAAGAGGAATTATTCATTTTCCCCAGAAACTGATGAAATTTGCAAGTAGTGCAGGGCACAGCCACATCTAAGGCATATTTTGAGGTTGTCTATGCATGTAAATTTGTGCTAGAAGGCTGTGACTACAATACAAATCCCACACAAGATAGAACACTCTCCTCTGCACTAGAGGGCAAGCCAGTGTGTCACACGAGCCCATTTTTTACCCTGTCCTTCAGGCAGTAAAGCAAAGTTGGATGGTGTGCTGTGTTGCAAAAAAGTTGGTATATTTGGGCATTGGAGTTTAATGGAACACAAAACTCCCCAATGTCTTGATAATTTGTTTCTATTGATTATGCAATTATTTTTAGAAATCTCAGACTACTGTTTCCCTCTCATCCTTGTCCCACATATCACAAACACCAACTAGCATTAGACATATATTCACCTGCGGAAACCATAATAGACTCTTTGCATCCTGCCTTTTATGGACAGGACACACTAATAGACTCAACCTACCATCTTTCTTTTTAAATATTAAAATGGCTACTGATTAGAGTTTATTTATTTTAAAATTGTCAGCAGGAGACAAATAAAGCAATCCATCTGAAAAGTGGTTACTACGATTTTTTAGATTTTTTATAGTTTTAATTATATAATGCACTTCAATCCCTTGCTCCTATAGAAATCCACCAGACACATGTATGTTGAGTATGCCACTGCACAGTGGTACAAGTGGTGCGTTTTCAGTTTTTAATCCGTTTGAGCTATAAGCAATCTTTTTTTATCGATGTCTGCAAATCATAGCGGTCTATGTGGAAAGTGTGGTAAATCCTTACTGAAGTGGATCCATGTTCCAGAATCACATTATTCCAGTGTGTGTGTGTGTGTGTGTGTGTGTGTGTGCATGCGTGTGCATTGTGTGTGTGTGGGGGCCTGCATAATTTTCATGTTTTGCAATTGTTTGGTACATGAAATTCATACTACACACTTGTAGAATTAAATAGTATTATCTTTGTCATACTTACATTTATATCATTCTTTTCAAAATTGGTATCATTAACACTAGATCCCTTTTATGGACCTGGCTACATTTCGAAATATTCTTGACAATAATTATTTCTCTTTTGAGGGGCAGTGTTGAGTGGCTAGTGCTGAAAGGTTAATAAAGTTGTCTCTTCATAGTTATGCACCTGCTATGCTAAATGTGTCCTTGGCTGAACGCTCAGGGCTTTATTCACAAACTGTACTTTGTAGTGTGTTTTGTATTTCTACAGTAGTTCGCGCTTGTAGTAACTTACATGTGTAATTTGCACCTTTACAGTAATTTACTTTTTTGAAGTAACTTACACTTTTGTTGTAAGTCGAGCACTACACATGGCCTGCCACCTGTACAACATCACCTTCAGATAGAAAATAATAGAGGTAGGGACTTAAAACAAAACCATATAAGAAATAATGTTAAATTCAATTAGATGAATTTAAATTGTTAAAAATATAAATAAATACACACTATTGCTAAAAATATATATAAATAGTACATATTTATTTATAAAATATGTAACAATCTATTTTTAATTCAATAAATATTGTAACACAAGACTCTAATAAATATAATTACATTAATTTTAATTCATTCTAAACATCACGTTTAATGCTTATTAATTCAGAATTTTAAAAAAGTAATTTAATCTATTTCAATCTTCTTCCATTATTTATGGGTTTTACACAAAATTAATACATAATTAATTAATCAATAATATACTATAATTAATTAATATTGTTTTCTATTGTGTTCTAAATTTAAATTAAATACACAAAAGCATATTAAATTAATATATAACATAAAAATCTATATTTGTACGTTTAAAAAATGCTTTATTAAAGAATTACAAAATGAACAATAATATACGTTTAACAGGAGAGAAATAAAATTCACAAGAATATATCAAGTATAAAATGCTATTGTAATCCAGAAAAGATTTGTAAATAATAACGAAGATAATTTATATCAATGAAGAAGGCATGAGAATTGGTACTCTAGTGAACATTGAGATACAATAACAGAATGTTAAAATGCTTGCTGTTTTATTGTGAATGGAAGAGAGAAAAAGGGGAAAGAGATGGAAAGGTAGAGGAAAGAATTTACTATTCAGAAGGAAAAGAATATAGAGGTTATAGGTGTAGTAAAATGAATGATCAATAGTAGCAAAAAACTAAAATATTGATGGGGGTCAAACAATGCATTAACATGAGGAGAGGTATTCTGTCATTTAGAAAGGAGAAAAAGGGTATCCATAACAAATCATATTTGATTAGTTGTTGCACGGAAGTAACAGTAGCATGTGTAATCTATAGTGATGAGAGAGCATATTCCACTATCCAATAAAGGTTACTTCCTGGGTATTCTTTGAACTATGGGGTCATTAGTATGGCGGGCGACTTTGTCCACCTGCCATACCCCCGGGAAACGGGAGCGCCCGCAATCAATGCTTGCGGCGGTCCCGCACCTAAAATTAGGATGCACCTGCCACACTGGCGGGTGCATACCGCATTTGTAACATTCAGCACCGCCCGCCGCAATGTCACAAAGGCAAGTGGTGCCTTTCAAGGCACAACGTGACAGGCACCGCATGGTGCCTGCCATGTTGTACATTGAAATACCCCCTATGTTCACCCCCCACCCCCCAGAATCCTTGGGGGCCCACTACGGGTCTCCAATGCCGAAGTCTGCATGCCTACTAATATGGATGGCGGTGTCTACCGGACACCACCACCATATTCCTGGGCTTTTCCGCCTGGTAGGCAATCGGGCGATTGCCTACCGACGGAAAACCGGAGGACGGTCTTCTCGTCCGCCGGGGTCATGTCCGCCATGGTAATGTGGCGGGGTAATTTATATGCGGGCGGTGGTTTTTGGCAATCTGCCCGCTATCTTATTGACCCCCTAGATGCCACAACTTATAATGCAATCGCTATTGACATAACAACATATTTTTCCGTCATAACAGAATTGTTCCACATTGGAGAAGAACCACCCAGAAAAAATGTGTTTATCACATGGAAGGGATAAGTAACAAATATGAGTAAGTTTGACCAATATATGTGACCAGAAATTACGAACCTGAGGGCAGTCAAAACATATGAAGAACATCACCATTCTCTTCTCACATTGACCAGCATTTACTGCCAATTGATACTTTGTACCTACATAAGGAAGAGGGAGTAAGAAATAGTATATTATAAAAGAAAAATAGTGTTTATGTGGCAGAGCGACAGGTGGTGTGGATTTTAGTCCAAATTTTATTTCATAACTGTACTAGGAATATTTGTTAAAATCCGTATTCCTTTGAGATTCAGTGGTAGGTTATGGGCTGTCAGATGGGCTAATGGGGGTATTCTCAATATTTTTATAAATAAAGGAGTTCTTATTTGGAATAGAAAACGTGAACACGAGGAAACAATTATTTGGAGTGTGGTCAGCAATTGCAGTGAATAAGGGTGATTGTAGGAAGTGGGCTTTAAGCCTGTTATAGTTTGAGAGATAGGATGTATGCAGATCAAATTTATCTGAGAGTGCAGGAAAAGAAAGTAGGCCGGAGTCACACAAAATTTGATTCACTGTGACAATATATTTTTAAACCAATCTTACCAGAACAAAACTTTTTTGATTTTCAACTATTATTGATTTTAAGACCAAATAGATGACATCAAAAGGTTTTCATCATCATAACGTAATCTTGTGATACGGGTTTTTGCTAAAGATACAGAGAAAGTGATAACAAAGAAGATAAAGATACAAACCAAATGATGTATGGAAAAGGATGAGTAAATGGAGTGTTCTAATCCTTGTCAGATAGTGGAGGTGAAACCAGAATCTTCCATTAGAAAAGTTCAAACTGTTCAAAAGTAAAAGTAGAGTTATATTTTTTGAAATTGTGAAAACTACCCCAACCAAGGGCTTTGGGATGTGGAAGTTTAAGCAAGGAAATTAGTGTTTTGTTTTTTAATCTTTCCACAAACATTTCCTGCAGCTGCTATTTAAGGAGTTTCACCAGAAAAATAGATATATGAAAAGCAACATCATCATCTTAACTGGGTTGCCTGTGTACAACTAGCCTCACCAAGGTAAAAATAAAGGAGACCTTTGTTCAGAGAATGCGACCATTTTTTGCCTAATTGTAGCCATATTAACCAGTATGGTGTCTTGTAGGACCAAAGAATATCTGATACCTAAACATTTGCTAGAGGTAGAATTCCAAGTAAAACCCAGATCCTTAAACATTGCTTTATGACAATATTAATTATACTGAAGTACCTCTGATTTGTAAATGTTTCATTTATAGCCAGATACCAATGACTATTCCCTTAGTAAATTAAAACATTCTGGAATAGTTTCTATGGCATCAGAGAAAACGAGAAGGACATTGTTGGCATATGCATTAACTCTTACAAAGGTATCTCTATGTTTAAAACTTAAGAAATAACTTAATTAACATATTTTTCCAAAAACAGTCTTAGAGATCAAATGAATAATTATAGTGAAAGAGGACACCCCTGATGAGTGCCTGTACATAAGAGAATATAAGGAGATAGATGGCCATTAATAGAGATCGAAACAGTTGGTGAGGAGCAGAGTAAACCAGTATATTTAAGGAATATCCAGCCCAAAACAATGCCAATTCAGTGCTCTAACCATAAAGTCCGAATTCTCCCGGTCAAATTATTTTTTTGCATCTAAGATGATGGCTGCAACTGAGGAGAAGTATTTAGAGGCTAGCTGAAAAACGTTCAGAAATGTTCTAGAGTTAAGAGTACTGTATTGTCCCTTGCCAAAACCAGAGTGTTCCATGTCAATAAGTTCTGGAACAAAACTAATGATAGATAGAGCCAAGAAGTTTGCAAAAGTCTTACAATCCATAATAATTAGCAAGATCGGTCTATCATTCCCACACTTGATTAAATCCTTATCTTTTTATGGGATCAAACAAAGCACAGCCTTGAAAAAAGGAATGTGTGCCTTGTTAAAGGAAAGAAAATATTGGATAATTAATAAGTTTGAGGTTAAGTATACTTGACAATTAAGAGTAAAATTCCACTGGTATCCTATCTGGGACAAGGGTTTTATCTTTGGGTAATTTTGATAAAGCATTGATGAGCTCAGTGCCTGAGAGATTTCCCAGAGTGGAAAGATCAAGAGACACATCATGATTTTTGGGGCTAGAGCTGAAAAGGTTATCTAAGGCCTCTTAAGTAGGGGAGATGTCAAAAATTTAAAGATCAGTGTAGAAATTACAGAAACAATTCCACATTTATGATTCAGTGTGATGACTGGTTTCATGTTAATCTTTAATAACATGAATTTTTGATGTATGTTGTTTAATTTTTAAATGGCTAGCAAGGAGTTTGCCTGCTTTATTACATCTCCATAGCATTTTGCGTGGATTTTTAAGAGATTACCACCTTTGTGTTCGATAGAGTTTTAATTACATTGTAGTTTAGTAGTGGTTAGATGGCCCAATGTATTCTTGTTGTTAGAAGTGAAGTACTCATGTTCTAATTCTTTATTATTTTTCATGACAGAGTAAATTCTTTATGTGCAAATTTCTTCTTGGAGGCCACATAGTCAATAATAAAGCCTCTGGCTGCTGCATTGTAAGTATCCCATACATAATTCATTTGGACATCAACAGCTAAATTAAGATCAAATAATCCATTAGAAAATGATTAAAGTTTTTCCACAAATATAGGGGGTTATTGGGATGGTGGGCAGACTTTTGTCTGCCCGCCACCCTAGCGATGCCGGGACCGGCTGCCAGACGTACGGCGGTCCCGCACAGCTAATTAGGATGCGACTGCCACCCTGGCGGTCGCATTCTGCATTTTTGAGATTGCAGTGGGTGCTGCTTTAAGCCAAAGTGCCATGTTGTGCATTGCCATGCTCAACGTGGCAGGCACCGCGCGGTGCATCCCACCTTATGCATGGCAATGTAGAAGGGTACCATAGGTACCCCCCAAGTGCAGCCCCCCACCCCCTCGGGGGCCTGCAACGGGTCCCCAAAGCAATTCCCCACCAGCCTTTCCATGGCGGAGTGGAAAGGCCTTAGAAACCACAATATGGTGGCGCTAGGCACCGCCACCATATTGTGACCCAAGTCCGCCCGACCGGCAATTGTAATGATTGCCGACCAGCATAAAAGCGGTGGACGCACTTTGCGTCCGCCGTGATACCCCGCCATTATAATATGGCTGGGGTAACCATGGTTGCGATGGAGGGCGGATCGGCACTGCCTGGCCAGCGGTGGTGATCCATCCGCCATCCTAATCACCCCCATAGTGTCTTGTAATAAAACATTGTGAAAACGCCATCTTTTGGTGCGTGCACGTTGTGGTAAAAGGTCTTTGTCAGAAATAACTGAGGAGTGACCAGAAATAACAATGGAGCCAGTTTTGGCTTGTTTTTGTTTTAATTTACAACATTACAACAAAACCTACACGTGGGTTTACATAAGAAGGGAAGTACAGTTCCTTAGTCCTTTATCATTTCATTTGTCTGTTGAGTTTCACACTTAATAGTCTCTATAAAGAAATAATTTCTTGTTATTCATAATTCATTATCTTAAGTCATTTACATACATTCTAAAGAAAGAGAAAAGGTGATTCTTACTGAGCCCACCTCATACTCCACAGTTTACCCTAGCTACTCAGTTAGCCACTGGTATCCAAATAGAAGAGCCCCTCTTCCGTGCCCATCTACCCTTACTTTGATATAAGTTGCTATCTGTAGTAAATACTATCTTCACTGTTCCTCTCTGGCTAGACAATACTATTATACTAATGACATCATAGAATGCCAAGGAGTCTCTCTAGCTGACTGCACCTTTCTATTCCCTGTTGTGGCAGTTGGTCACTTGAGGCTGAGCTACCAACAGCGAGCTCCTGGTGGGGTTTCTCTCTATTAACCTACAATCATAACTTATCTGTCTAAGCTGGAAGGAACCTGAATAAAGGATCATAACCTATCAAGTGGACTCTGCAACTTTCATTTATTACACTATCCATATGATAAGTGGAGACAACCTAGCTAACTAATGCTGATTGGAATGAGGCTCCACTTTCCTCCAAGCCGCCACAATACAAATGCAAACTATTGCAATAGCTACAAATGTTAACTACAGCGTTCCCTTATCCTTCTTAAATTGCCCATTTAGTACAAGATCCATGGGCTGTGGGGAGATCATAACCTCAATATTCAGAGTACCTACCAGAAAATTAATGTTCCTTTCCTTAAATGCTCCTAACTTCCCACAATTTCAAAACATGTGCACAATGTCTGCTTCAGTTCCTCCACACCTCGAGCAGTTGGAGTGAGGTCATTTGCCCTAATTGTTCAAGTTAGCAGGAGTATAAGATAAGTTATATATAGTTTTATAATGCTGGCTCTTTAACCGGGCTGATAGTAAAATCTCCTGCCCCAACTCCGGCGATTTTTTAAACTCCACCTTGCTAGGAATAACTGCTCTTCCAGTAATTCTAAGTCATCCACAGTATAATTGGATAAAGCTGTATAAATGAGACAAAGCTTCCCTCTCCCAGACCAACTCAATAATTTAAGAATTGAAAACTGCTCTAATGAGCATTGACAATCATCCAGGTTCGAAAATAAATCCCTAATTTGCAGATACTTAAAAAGCTTTGTTTGGTCAAGCCAAATTTCTGTTGCAAATCCTTGTAATGTCTGCTTGTTCTCATGTTCAACAATATTCATATAATGAAAAATATTTTGAAAGAGCAGTGTATTCCTTAATAACATTTTTCCATACAGCATCCAGCCATTTTAAAAGTTTAGGCTCAATTTCAAGAGGAATTTTCCTGAATACAGCACCTTAGGCAGAGTCAGCGTCTTGATTACATTGCAGCAGCTGACTAGCGTAAGATGCAAATGATTAATCCTTGCCAAAATCCTTCTTGATTTTTGACACCGGATTAAAGTTTAATGACACTTAGGACCTGATTACGATGTCATTCGGAGTTGCCTCTGACCGACACTGTTTCGGTGGAGAATCTGCCCGACCATAGGTCCTCAGTTCCGCACATCGAATTCTGAGAAATTGGAGTTTCTGATCATCCCAGCACTGTGTGGCAGGCACCTCATGCTGGCTGCCACACAGAGCAGGAATTTTCAGGGGTGCCCCCAGGCCCAGATGTAGAGGGGTAGGGGCTCCCAATGTTGCTTTCTGACACCCTTTCCTTGTCAAAAAAGGCCAACACATAAAGACTGTTGGAAACTGACGTCATAAGCCCAATGGCAGAAATGTCATCCTTAAGGGATTTTAAGGCCTTACTGTCCGAGTGTCAGTCAATCTCTCTGACTGCTGCCTCCGACTGCACGCATTATTGTAATGCATCGGTTGGACCGTAGCAGTAGATGCGGTTCAGACTGCAACCAACAAGCCGCCGGTTGAGATCCGAACGGCATCGTAATTTGGCCCTATATCTCCAACGCTGGCCATAACTGTACTTTAAAATATGTCATGCTAATCACTTTTCAAACCTCCATCAGGATTGCTGCATCATTGCATACTATATGAGTCTTACTCTTGTTTAACAAGTAGCTTGACAACATTCCCAGAAATCTCAGCCTCCCAATTTACTTAACCAATAGTACTACTGGGCTCCAATGTCACAGGAGCAAAATCATCAACAAATGCCATTACCTTGCTACTATAACCATGTATAACCAGATGGTTTATTGCATTATTCCAAACAAAACAAAGTAGCACGGGGTTAATATAAAGTGCAGATAATGAGTAAAAGCAAGGACCCCTAGTAATCACAATTACTTCCAATTCCCTCCCCATCATTTCCAGTATAGATGTGGGCTTCTGATATAACATTCGAATATCTGTACAAAACCCAAGGCCCAGTCCACTCCCCATAAGGACCTCCCACCAATTTGTGCTTGTGTCTGGTTTTGTAATATATTATGAGTCGCAAAAATGTAATCTATCCTAGAATTGGAGTGGTGTACGGGTGATTGGAACATAAACTCCAAGCTGTTAGGGTAAACAAAGCTCTAGAAATCAATCAAACCATGTGAGAGTGAACTGCTTTTGAAAACACGTTTAGACTTTTTTAGGTACATATATCCTGATAAAGAGCAATGCCTATAAAAGGGTCCATGAGCAAATTAAAATGCCCACTCACAATTAGGTTGTCTTGTGTGCATGGGTGTAATAAAATTAAAACATTTTCCCAGAGTTGAAAATCCAGCTTAGAGGGACTACATGCATTGCATATAAAAACAGGCAGAAGTCAACTACCATCTTCATCTTTAACTTCAATATCTTCATCAAGGACTAATGATTATTGAAATAGAATTATAGCACAATTTTTATGTGTGGAGGCAGGAGAACAAAAAACTTTCCCACCCAATCTTCCTTTAAGAAATTCATATATTTTTCTGCATGACGTTTCCTGCAACAAAGCAATCTGGCCCTTAATACTTTTTTATAGGGTTGCAAAGGCCCTTGACATTCCAAGAGGCATTACCTAGACGACTCACAGTGCACAGACCTAGGGAAGAGAATATACATCATCAAAACAAGTAATAAAAAGGAAAACATTAACTAATGTAAAGTGAGAGATCATCCAAAAGGAAATAATTAGGAAGTAGAGAATATAATCATAGGGATATGCTGTAGAAAAAAGGGCCAATAAGAACAGAAGAGGGGAAAGGGAAATGGCAGAGAGGGGAGAAAGCAAGGGGGGAAAGAAAGGGAAGAAGGTGTAAGGGAGATTATCAAACTCCTCGTGTTGCTTGTACAGTAGTTGGCAACAAGTCCAACGTCTGTATCAATAAGCGAGACTAAACAACAATAAGCTGAGAAAGTGATGGATTGCAAGAACAGAGATCAAGCAAGGGACCATGCCTTTGGAAAAGCAAAACATTAATTGAATAGAGATATAGAAATATAAAGGACAAACTTGCTGTTTATAAATTATGGCAGTGAGTTAAGGAGAGGAGAATATATCTAAACACAGCATTATATAGAAACCTGAATACTTACCATACCAATATTGGGGTTTACGAACAATGATGGGTGAAAAGAAAGGACACAAATAAGATATGGAGACACTGAACACAGCATTCCAACTTCTGTGAAAAACAGGGGATCTTTGAAAACAAATAAAAAGGTCTTACCACATCTTATATAGCAGAGCAAAAGCAACCAAGCTGGGAATATATACTCAACTCAACTCAACTCAACAAAGCTTTATTTCGATATGAAATATCATCAAAGCATTTTTACAATGTAAAACACATTTCATAATAAATACATAAAAAAAAGAAGTTTCATCTGAAAATCATTTTTACAATAGTATGTTAAAAAATGTATTAAACTATAGCAGCTTTGAGGAGGTTTGGAATTATTAATTAAACATATTCGTCATATAGCCTTCTGTCTTATCAGCCAAGCCCAGCTTAAAAATGTTGCCACCCCACAGGCTAGGGTTGTGCTGGCGTCAGCTTGGAGTATTCTAAGAGCAACAGAATGATTCCTAGTTTCAATCTGTAGGCATACAGGTTTAAGGCACTTCAGTCTGGGTTTGGTATAAGCAGGGCATACGAAAAAAAAGTGAGGAATATTTTCAATAACACCTACACAAGTTGGACAATCCGAGGACGTTTGGTGCGGGGGCTTCCATTTGCTTGTGCGATCGCGAAGAGAAAGGGTACCCATTCTAAACTGGATAAAATGACCCCTGTCTCTCGGCTTCTGAATAAAATCTAGATAAGGCTCCAAACGAGGCACTTGCTTATGCTGACAAAATGCGTCAGTCAGCCTGCCCAGATTAGGGTCCCTATGCTCCTGGTTATCAACCCATGCCCAAAAGGCTCTCTTAGTTTCTGCCTTGGTCAGCGCAACCCCAGACACCCATGCAGTTTTGAGGCCAGTAGCCAGAAGGAGCTTTTTTTATATTTACTAGCCAGACAATCTTGTGGGAACCTTGAAGGTTCATTACCTCGCTTAGGCCGTCAGCATTCTAGCTAGCTCTGCGGTGTGCAATAGCCGAGCCCAGTATAAAAGAGGTCGCAACGTGATTAAGTCCTTGATTGAACGACGACCCAAATCACTCAGAAGTGGCTTGGTTGGGGTGCCCCTAGGGAGCGAAGCAAGCTCCCTAAAGAACTTGTTTTCTGCTGTGACTAGCACGTCTACACAACCAAAGCCCCATAGTTCGGCTCCATATAAGGCACAGCCTACAGCCTTGGCAGCGTAAATTTCCAGGGCCGGGGCAATCGGCCTAGAGATTGAGGCTCTATGTTCCCTCCCTATCACCCCCACCACCCCCTTATGATTTAAGGCCATTTTATCAATGTGTGGCTGCCATTTGAATTTGTCTGAGATTCTTATCCCCAAATAATCAAACTCTTTGACACGCTCTAGAGGCACCCCATCAAGATCCAATGTGGATTTAGTCGATCTGCTGGGGTTAAAATAAAGAAGCTTCGTTTTGGAGGTGTTAATGGCTAACCCCCTCATTTTACAAAACAAGCAGAAACGGTCCAACAGCTTTTGTAATCCGGCAGGAGTTTTTGATACTAGCAATGTATCGTCCGCAAAAAGTAAGGCGGGGACTTTGTCACCCGCCAAAACTGGGGCATCGGCGTTAATTTCGAGCAAAAAGGAAACTACCCCATTCACGAAAAGCATGAATAGGGTAGGGGCCAATACGCATCCCTGGCGGACACCTCTATTTACAGGGATTTTATCTGTCTTTTGTTCCTGCGTACCCAATCTAATGCGGGCGTAATTTCCATCATGTAAGCGGGCCAGGAGGTTCAAGATAGGTAGAGGAAACCCCATCTCCTGCAAGACCAGCCATAGGCGGTCTCGGGGGACCAAGTCAAAGGCGGTCTTCAGATCGATAAATGCTAAATAAAGACCGCCTTTGCCTATGGTAACCACCTTCCAGTGCAGAAGTGCCAGCCTAAATACCTGGTCTATCGTGCTTGTACAAGCCCTGAAGCCCGCCTGGAACTGTGCAATTATATTATTCTCCTCAGCCCATGAGAGGATCCTCTCCAGGAGGACCCTGCCAACCACCTTCTGACCAGCGTCTATAAGACTTATTGGACGATAGTTGGCCGAGTCCCCCCTGGAACCTTTCTTGTAGATAGGAATTACCGGGGATCCTTCCAACAGAGCATTAATAAGGAGTACAAAGTAAGTGGCCCAGTTCTCGGCATTAGCTCGAAAAAGGTCGCCCGGTATACCATCTTGTCCCGGGGCCTTAGCAGGTACAATCTTATTCATAGCGGCCACCACCTCTTTTTTCCCTATCTTGACAAAGGAACCCTGAGCGGTTGGTGTAGCTGCCATGAAGCAGCTAGAGGGCCCTGATATACCGGTATCCACATCTCCTACATAGGAATCCTGAAGTGCTCAAACCACTCCCAATCAGTTATATGGTTAGGAATTTGGTCCGGGTCACGACCATTAGATCTTCTCACCAGAGCCCAAAACAGCTCGCCGTTCTTGGACTGGCTCGCTACCTTTAGGCGGTCCCAGTGTGATTCTTCCCATACCCTCTTCGCCTCTATGATAGCTCACCTATACTGTAGTCTCGCCGACCGAACCTCAACAGAATTATTGGATTTGATGGCAAGTATCAAACTGGTTTTTTTCATTCTACAGTCTTTATCAAACCACTTCTCAACTGGCTTGCCACTCTTAGGGCGCTTTTTAATGGACGAAGGCTCTACAAATAAAGAGCCAATCATATCTATTGTATCAACATAAATTGATTCCACAACTGGGGGCCCAACCTCATTCTTACAAGCTGCAGAAATCCTAAGAGTCTGATCTCTTAAGATTTCCCATAGGGCGCTTAATCTTTGGTTCATTCAATATGAATGTTGGCCATTTAAGGAACCTATTGCAATTAGATGGTATAACTGCCTTTGTTAGCATCCTGGGTCCAGTGGTGGAAGTAGACTCCTTATTTTACCACATTTCTGTCATTGTAAGGGATAAGGGGTTATGATCACTGTCTATAGATAGTATAATAATCATGTCATTCACAAACTTCCATGACCTCTTGTCAACCAATATGTAATCAATTCTACTGGGACAAGAGACCATATTATATGTATTTGCTCCCATTACATCAGAGGACGTACGTCCATTAACCGCTCTTAGCCCGAATTCCAGCATTAGGGCATTCAATTGAATGACCACCGGTGACCATTTCTTCACTGGTATAATTGACAAAGATGGTATGCCCCATCTGGCATCCTCATCATAAATTCCCAAAATATCATCTGCCGCCAAAGGTTCAAATGAACAATTTAGGTCGCCGGCGACCAGAACAAAGGAGTCTGAAGGACAAGAGAGAAGCACTTCAGAGAGAATGGAAATAGTTGAAGATTTTGCCCCCTCTTGGGTTCCTCTAGCATAGATGTTAAAGAGTTCCCAGGTGTTATTGCCCTTCAAGCCCTTAATGGAGAGTCTCATTAAATCTGGTGTTGGACAGAGATGATGGGTAATCTTACAATTAAGCGCTGCCTTAACCCAAACCATGAGCCCTCCAGATGGGCGTCCTCGAAGAGAGGAGGAAGCTGGTAAATGAAAGCAAGAATAACCAGGCTTATACAAAGGTTCCAGGATCCATGTTTCCTGGAATAAACACAAATCATAACCGTCAATAAAGGTATTCCAGTCCGGTAATGAGAGCTTATTACGTAAACCCGCTACATTCCATGAAACAAATTAAAAATTACTAGTGGAACCACCACAGGGAGTTAGGGCGCCTTGAAATAAATCGGGTCCCCTGTCAGTCAAATTATTGTCCCTCAGAGATATAGGAACAGAAGTTAATAATTCTGGACCAGGGGACTGGAGCGGTCCAGGAGGACTAACAATACAGCTACCAGGGGGAGAAATAGAACTGGTTGGTGCCCCTTCATGGGCCTGAAGTCAGTCAACAGCCTCCAGACTACTGAACCGATTTTCGATAGGAATTTGGCTCGAAACTAGTAGAGACTCGGGACAGCCCCCATGGATCAGCCCCCTCCCATTCCGCTGTACTAGTGACCACCCATCCGCTACTGATACAAAGTTAACGGGGGGATAAAAATAAGACAGTGGGAGAGAGCGAATAGAAGCTCCTGGGCTAGAGTATCTCCAATTACAAATATACTCAACTGTCCTAGGGTCTTTAAAGTTGACTAACACACAATCCCCCCTTATATCCTTGGCCAGATGTCCCACCCAGGACACCCTCCGCACCATAAGTATTTTGCTCACTGTATGTATTGGCAGCGGTCTATTTATATTTAGCCAATTGGCAACCTTGTTCCTCAGGGCCTTGGGAGATTCATCTTCATGCTTGCTCAGTTCGGGAACCCCCGCTAGAACTACCAGGGTACGGGCTTACTTCCGGGGGCAGATTGATGTCAATATCCCACCTGGGAGCCTGGGCTATAGGAACCCCGCCACCCTCGTTCGGCTGAGTAGGATTATACTGGCAAGATTTATTAGCAGCAGCTGTGGCTGGAACCTTACGAGGAGGGGCAGCTGGAACCTGTGGAGCTATGATTGTGGCTAATGAGTCCCTCAAATCATTTTCCCCTCTGGCTTTATTTAGCGGTAGAGCAACCCTAGATGTGTTTTCCTTTTTTAGAGTATCAATAATTCCCTTAGAGTCGAGCTCAATCTTATTTAGATGCTGTTCAATCTTAGTTAGTCGATCCTCTACTGGATGGAGAAGGAGTCTAATTATGTCACCTATGTTAGCCAGTAGGGGATACTCCACCTCCACCCTTTCACCTAGACTTTTCCCCCTGTTGTCAGCCTGGGGTACCGTTCTAATGGGTAATGGGTCGTCTATAGGTGTGGCTATAATTACCGGGGCAGCTACAGCTGCCCGCGCCCTTTTGGTGGTAGTTGCTCTAGTATTTTTTGGCATCTTCCCTTTCTTCCCTCCGTTGTTATTGGCCAGCCCTTGCTTATACTTAGGAATAGCCCCTTGGCGTCTCTCACGTAGTTGCCTAGTATTATGCTCCTTCACTGGACTACCCATAAGAGGAAGCTTGTGGGGGGACAATAGTAATGATTCGGAGACCGTGGACTGCTCCCCAGAGGAGACATAATCTAAATCGTGAGATACCAGATGCGTATTCGGGGATTCTGGGATCGCTAATACACCAATACCACTACTTTGTCCATGTTGTTCAGGGGTACGTGCATTAGCAATATACCCCATAGATGACCTTCTGGCGATAGCTAAGTCCTGTGAAACTCGTCGTTCCATCAACGTGATCCCGTGATCTATGACAGAATTGACCCTAGTAATGAACTGGTCCATTGTTCCGGTGAGGTTTGCATTGTACTCCCTAATTCTAGCCTCCTTCGAAGCCATGGTAAAGCAGGTATGTCAATAAGGTGAAGAGAGTACTTACAGATCAAACCCCCGCAACAGGGTTGAAAGAGGGGTGGCCCGTCCCATTCTTGATCGATCTTGAACGGGCTTAAACAGGCCCGCCCTTGGCCTGGGCTTCGCCCGGCTCGTCCCGCGATGCTCGGATATGGTGCCGCTTAAATGCACCCGGGCAGGGCGTTGCAGGAGGAGGTGTCAATGCCCTGATGCCTTGTGGGCTTTGTGGTCCTCTCCCCTCCAAGTGCGTCAAAGTTTGGTGGGTGAGCGTTTCCCACAGAGCGGGAAACGCGAGAAGTAGTGCTGATCCTCGATGGGGGGTGCGTGGTTCACCGCCGAGTCGTGGCCCCCTTTGCTGTTCCCTTACAGTTCGCCAGAGTGCAGATGTGTTTAATATATAGAAACCCAAGACAATAATATGACAAGAAAATTCACGTTTTCCTGAGGTTCATTGCCTCTCTTTTATGAGAGTGTATGCATTTTTTGAAATCTTCTGGGTTGTCAAATGTATTGGACCTGTCCTAGTATGCAGCTTTAATAAGATACCAATGAATAAGGCCATAGCGACCTTTCATTGATCTCAAAGCAGGGTGGAGATCGAGGAATTCATTCCATCTAAGAGCCATTGAGCAAGTTACATCCTGGGCGAAGAAGATCCTCTGTCCAGATCAAAGCATTTGTTTACTTTCATTAGAGGCCAAGAGCACAGCCACTATATCAGAGTATTGTGAAAAAATAGCAATAATACCTCGGGTTCCAGCAGCAGTGGATTTAAACTGAGATGGTGAACCATCCTGGTATGACAACCATCTGCAACTGAGGTGCAACTAAGGGAATGCGAGAAATTAAATGCTTTGATGATGATGCCAACTGATGATCCATGGTGAGTCGGAGAGCTCAAAACAATATTATGTATATATACAACAGGTTGAGAAAAGTAATAAGGTGAATGAATAAAAGCTCCAATGTAATGGAGGGTATTCAATGTGTCCTCATATTGGGCTCCTGAGAATATAGAAATATATAAGGTGACCAGTGGTTAGTTATTCAAACATCTGGCAGTAGAAAGTAAAAGAAAGCTGTCAGTGCACTTAATAACCCATTTTGTTGGAGCGAATGATGCAGGAATATAAGGGAGAGGGTCCTCTCCCCATCCGTTCCATGTAGTGAGGCACTGGCTCCTGCTGGAGAATTTCCATCTGAAGAGCTCTGGCTTCAGGCAGGTGATAGGAATCTGAAAAATGGCAGCCAAGGTAGTTCAGTGTGAGGAGTGGCATCATGTGCTGGTAAGTATAGGAAAATACCTTAAAAAGGTCTGCAAACTCACCAAGATGCTGCTCAGCCGATCCAGATCTGCTACAGTTTGCTGAGCTTCAGGGAAAAGCTATTGAGCAGCCAAAAGCCAACCTATTGTTCCTCAACTCAGGCCATCTTGGTGCGGTCCAGTGCACACTCCCCATAAAAATATTTTTTATGTTTTTATTAATTAAATCTTTACAATTGTTCATATATTTTACCATGTTTCCTTGTCCACCCTGACAGCAGAATCTCCCTTTGGTAAAGGATAGGGACAATTAAAAAAAGGAATTTAACTCAAAGATAAATATTACAAATATTTTATGTTAAATATTATAATAAATCCATGTTATGTATTACTTTTAAATTTAGAACAAAATAGAAAACAATGCTAAAGATCTACTAAATTAATTTGTAACAAATCAGTTGCTGTCCCATTTCCAGTATCGTAACCTTTAATTCGTATGTACATTTGTGAATGTGGTTTATGTTCTGGTTTTTCCTGTGTCCACAGAATGATTGTTTTATGAATTCTTTAAGTCATATGTGTTTTATCAAGGACTCTTTCAAGTAATTCAGGTCAGTAGATGGCCAATGATTTAATAATTCTGTCCTCTGAATAGGTTCACCATGCACTTGGTTGATTAGAGACGTTCATGCACATATATGCGCATTTCTGGTTTCACTTAGCCAGTTGGATATAGTTGTACTGTGGTGATACATATCAGATAAGTATACGAGTTATATCTGGTAGTTTTCTGTATGCACTGTTGTTTACTGCATAGTTTCACATTTGTGGTGGGATAGCTCTTTCAGGTTGTATGTCTTGGGTGTTTTACTCTCAGTTCATGAGTTCTTTTTCTAAGTGCTTTTTGCACCACAAGTGATTGTTTGCAGATTGAGTCACTTCATGATTTTATTGGTGGAGTGCTTCAAAAAAACGTTTTTACTTTTATCATAATGTCATTCCTGCTTTTACATTTAGGTTGTATCACAAATAAGGGGTCTTAAATGTATTTTAATTGACACACTGTTATGAAGATGGTCTCAAGTAATTTTTAGATGACCAGAGACTAAAATGTCGATGTAGTGACCACCTGCGGGTAAGTAAACTTGCCTCTATAAATGAAAGAACTCTTAGGGACTATTGAGAGGTGGTTGGCTGGTTGCTCAGTCCCTCCCACATCACTCACTGGAAATGAGGACATTTCAGTGAACACTTCCTGACAGAGGGCGAATGCTGTAATTTCGATGCTGTAATGAGATACCTACATGTGGATTGTAAAGAATTAAAAATTGTTCTATCCATAAAGAAGCACACCTTACATCACTTTTTGTGGGAACATATAATTGAAGAATGTGTTACTTTAATTAATTTCACCTGTGTGATTGTATGTTTGTTAAGAACAAATCCTCTTAGCACTAAAATTGTACAGAAATCTTCCTCCTTCAGCGGGCACTCTGTGTGTTTACATATGTCTGCGCCCAGTTCCCTTGGGGTTTATTGGGTTGCCCTATTGTGTGGTACCCTCCTACAGTGAAGCAGACTTAAGCATAGACTCATCGCAGAACCAGCAGAGAAACTATATTTCAGCAATAGGGCCGGGCACTCCTGGGCATAGATAGAAACAGAGTCTCACTTCCATCTACTTCAAAGATGCAGCAGTGCCAAGACCATGTACCCAGAACTAATGAAAAGGTATACTTAAATGAGAGCACAGCTATCTGCCAAGCTGACAAGAATCAACCAATAGGAAGCAAGCCTGTGCACAGCTCTCCTGCTTATGCTTGGCCTGTGATCAATAAGAAATTGTCTGAACCTAGCCATCGCATGGTGCAGGGAGAGGACAGGCAGTCCCCGATCTGGCCATAATATCAGGGAAAGAAGGGGCCTTTGGAATGAGTTATTCTATTATTTGCCGTATCTCAATTTGATGTTGTTGGTGTGTATCCTAGCACCCCCATATGGGCGTAGCCCCCTTTAACACAAGTTGAGCTTTTGGAATGTTATCAAGTAGTAAGGGATGCTTGCACCTAGGGGCATATTACCAACGTTATCGCTAACGATGCTTAGCAACGAATTTTGTAACGCTAAGCATCGTCAGAAATTATCGTAGATAAACCTTGCTATTATCAAGGTTTATCGCAAATGCGATAAAAAACGGCCGCAATGCATGAATATCGCTGAAAAGTCAGCGATATTCATGCATTACCAAGCTAATACTCTTAGCCATGTTATCCACCTCCCATTGGATAACATGGCTAAGAACTGCTCAGGGCAGGTGTTAGTTTTTGGAGATATTCGCGCTTAGCGCGAATAGCTCCAAAAGTTGGTAATAGGAGATAGCGATGTTAGCGACTGTTTCCAGTCGCTAACATCTTGGCACGCCCACTTTGCATGTCATTAGTGATAAATATCACTGACATGCAAAGTGGGGCCCAAGATGGTCGCTATCTCCTACTAGCTGTCGCTAACTGGTGTTAGCGACAGCTAGGTAATAGGGAGATAATTTTATCTCCGCTATCTTGGCTTTTAAAGCCAAAAAAGCGGAGATAAACCCCCTTGATAATATGCCCCCTAGTTTTTTAAATAATTTCCATGATTATATCCGGATTAGATCTGGAAGTGAAAGAACATGCATTTAGGAATACTACCACAAACACAACAATAAGCCTTGAACAGGCCCCAGACCTTCAAGCCACAAGGGGGGTGACAAATGTGCTGACTGTGGTATACTGAAAAAAAGAAACAGGAATAAAAGAATTTTTCAGGCAACTTGGCTGTTTCATTGTACTCATAAATCAAAACAAATACTGCTTCTAAATGTATTTTTTTCCCTTCCTGATCTATATAAATACCTAGGTGCAAGAACCCACTACCCCTTGATAGCATTTGATAGCCTCCAATCTTGGGAGTTTTTATTTTAACAGTATGAGGATCTCTACCTGGATGCGTACCAATACCAACTGGTGATCACCAGCATAAATAAAGCCCTTACAGGAGTAAAAATTGTTGTTATGCGAAAAACACAAAATAACTAATGTTTAACTAATAGTAAAACATATTTTGAAAAGGGAGAAGTGGTCTTGTGGCTAGAGCTTCTGACTTTGTAACAATGGGAACTAAGGGGCCTATTAGGATGGCGGGCGGACCTGCGTCCGTCCGCCACCCCCGAGGTGAAGGGACCATCCGCAGGGGCAGCGGCGGTCCCTCCGTTGCAATTAGGATGTGACCGCCACCCTGGCGCTCACATCCCGTATCTTTAACCTTGCAGCGGGTGCTGCTTGAAGCAGCACCCGCCGCAAGGTTAAAAATGCATGTTTGACATTTACATGCACAAAGCGGCAGGCACCGCGCGGTGCCTGCCGCTTTGTGCATGTAAATGCTGGGGGGTACCATAGGTACCCCCCATGTGCACCCCCCACCCCCGACACCCTGGGGGCCCGCAACGGGCCCCCAAACAACAAAGACCACATGCTTTTCCACGGCGGAAAAGCCGCCGTGGATAAGCATGTTTCCCTGCACATCGTAATTTGGCTGACGGTGTCTTGCAGACACCGCCACCAAATAGCCCTCCACAACCCACGGATCAGCGGCGGACGGACCTGCCGCCCGCCGCTGGTCCCACCGCAATCCCACCACCATCCTAATCTGGCGGTGGGTGTTTCCTATGGCCGCGGCGGTGAATCCGCATCCTCCAGGCCGGTGGTGGCTTCTGCTGGCCCGGAGGATGCGGATTCACAGCCATCCTAATCGGCCCCTAGGTTTGACTCCTAGCCTTGGCACAACATTATGTGATTCTAGCCAAGTCACTAAGGGCCTGATTTAGATTACCACAGCAGTCCTGGCCCGCCACGGCGATGGCACCAAGTACTCTGTTGAGCTGTCGGTGGTCCACCAACTATATTTAGATGTTTTGGCTATAGGCAAATGTAAATCATATGCAGTCAATTTGATATTCCTCTTTGTGTTACTGTTTGCCTGTGACTCACACATCATATTCCGTTTGAATATTAGACACAACCACCCAGTGTCAAGGAAATAACTATATAATTCACAACATTTTAGGAATCTATACATCTAAAACTGGAAACCAGCATGCAATTATATCAATTTATCAAGCATGAATTTATTACACTTTGAAACATTAAAAGAACTGTATGTTTTCATACAATTGTTGAATACATCATGTTTATCAGAATATTACATAATACACAAAAACATTACACAGTACTTTAAAAAATGTTCATGAGAACACAGGTCGACGCGGCGTTTCAGTTAAAAACCTTCTTCAGGACAGTTTCTATAAAGAAACACACAATTACTAGATTGTAGGTAAATTTACACACAGTGTGTTTAAACAAATTTCAATGTATCTAGCTGTCACAAAAAGCTAAAAAGGTACTATTTAATCCCCTGGCATATACCGTCTGCATCCTGTTGTTCTTACATATAATTCTACACATAACTATTTTTCATCTTTAATTAAATATAACAATTCAACATGTGTAGACGTCCTAACATTGTGTGCATCAATTCAACAGGTGTGGACATCCTATGCAGAACATTGCCAGTGCATGTCAGTATATCAGATTACAATGAAATTAATATTGACATTGGAATCTCTATGACAGTGTCCTATGGTGGTGGTTCTGCTAATACTCCTGTGAAACCAGAACACTTATTCAAAATAATTACGTGACGTCTCTCCAATGTAGATTAGGTCACATGGGCAACGTATCATATAGATGACATTTTTAGAGCGACAATTCATGAAACTTTTGATATCTACAGAGTTATTCTTATTGGTAATTGATTTGCCCTTGATGATGTTTTCACAGTTGGCACATCCTGAACAAGCAAAGGTGCCAGTGGGTAAAGGTGCTCTATCTATGCTCTGCTGGTTAGAGTTACTGATGTTTCTGTATGTATGCACTATACTATTCCGGATCGTGCGGTTTCTTCTGTAGGAGAACATCGGTTTTGGCAACATTTTTTGTTGTCTGTCATTAACTAGATGCCAATTTCTATTGATAATATTTTTTAATTTGTTACTTATTGAGTTATAATTAGTAAAAAAAATTATCGGCTGGGGATCAGTATCTGTTTTAAGTTTGCCACTGAGCAGGCTCTTCCTATCATAATATTTCGCCCGTTTGTATGCATGTCTGATCAGGCGTTTAGGATATCCTCTGTCCATGAATTTGCGTTGCAGTAACAATGCATGTTTGTCAAAATCTTGGATCGTTGTGCAGTTGCGCTTTAGCCGCAAGAACTGGCCAAACGGGATGTTATTAATTTGACATGGAGGATGATTGCTAGTATAATGGAGCATAGTGTTTTTATCGGTAGATTTAGTGGAAAGCTCTACATTGATGCATCCATTAACATGTTTTATAATTAGATCCAGGAACTCACATTGTTGTCTGTTGGTGTGAGAAGTGAAATTAAGATTAATATCTCCTAGGTTTAACCAACTAATGAATTCATCTAGCATCTCTGATGTTCCTGTCCATATAAAGAAAACATCATTGATGTAGCGTGACCATTCCGTAATGTTCTCAAAAAGGGCGCTAGGTCGTTGAAAATATGATGTTCTTCAAATCTGGAGACATAAAGGCAAGCCAGACTGGGAGCACAGGTTGCTCCCATGCTGGTGCCCTTAATCTATTTATATAGATCCTTATTAAATAAAAAGATATTATTTTTAAGAACCAAGGATACACAATCCAAGATGAAGGTTTCATGGGCATTCAGATCTCTTTCTTCTACACTAAGCATGGATCTAATCATTTAAATCGTGGCGTCTTGCGGGATATTAGTATAAAGCGCCTCGATATCTAGTGTTACCAAGACTTGAGTTTCAGGATTGAATTTAAGGCCTTCCAGTTTTTGTATGATTGCTGTCGTATCTTTTATATATGCTTTTTGAGATACTACCAGGGGCTGTAAAAATACGTCTGCATACTTGCTTAGTGGCTCAGTGAGCGATCCTATGCTGGAAACAATAGGTCGCATGGGAGGGTTGTCTATATTCTTATGAACCTTAGGGAGTCCATATAATGCTGGAACAGTGGGATTGGTATTATTTAGAAAGTTGAATTCTTCTTCACAAATGACATCATCATCTTTTGCATGTTCCAGAAGGGTTTGAATCGTAGTTTTTAAATTGGTCCATTCATTGAAATTAGATGGTTTGTAGTGCAACTTATTATCTAATAGGCAAAGCATTCTATTATTGTAATCAACGGTATCCATAACAACAATCCCTCCGCCTTTATCGGCTGGCTTGATTGTTAAATTGGTATTATTCTGTAAAGCTTGGAGCGCAGCTTTTTCCTCTCTCATGAGATTGTGATTCCTCCAGTGTTTCTGTTTTAACAGGTCATCTACGCTCTTATCAACAAGAAGAAGAGTTTTCCCAATGGCTACTTTACTTAAATGCATGTATATATCCAACTTTTATTCCAACATGGGTGACAAATAACCAACAATCTGATTTATTTACTTAGAAAGGTATCAAAGTTTATTGTTTACAAATCATCATTTTTTTCGTATTTTTTTTTTAAAATAATATCTTTAGTTTTAGGAATTTTTTTCCATAAGAATTCATATTTTGGACAAGAAGGAGAAAAAATTTTTTTACACCAAAATCAATACAACATATAGTTCTTAACAGCAGAATATTTTACTCAATACAAAAAAATTATATATGTATATACCCCTGGTAATAACCCACTATCATCACATACACACCCATTCATACCATCACCACAGTCATAACTCAATCTCTGTAAAGGGGGGACTGAAGACAAAATGACAGGAGATCCCTGCCAATTCGTTGGTCTCAGAAGAATGTAATGAGACCTCGCACTGGTCGACGCGCGTTTCGGCGGCCCAAGGCCACCTTCCTCAGGACCTCTTCCAGATAAACAAACTCATATAACCAGGGGATCTGTAAAATATGATAAGTACCGTCACCACATACAATACAACAAAAATATTTGACATGTTAAAAAGCAGTTTTGAACATTGCTTAGACCTAACAAAGACCACCCTACGTGACCAACTGTTATGAGGAGTATCTTCAGATAAATTCATACAAAAACTTTTTTTTTAAATAACACACAACGCCCAGTGATAGGAAATTCACACAAAAGGAGAAAGAGTAAAAGTTCACAATCTATTCGTTCCAGGGATTTGATCTTGAGATAGCTTAATTTATTTATAATTACTTTTCATGATCTAGATCTCTGGTTTCCTGAGAGTTAATTACATTCAGACACACAAGTGATTTATTCCATTAATTTTTCAGGATGTAGTTTTATATCCTTTCTTCTGTATCCCTTAGGTTCAGAAGACTGTGATCGGACCCCCTGAGAATCAAGGAACCCATGTTAAATATATATATATCAACTTCTAGGTTAAAAAAAGAAAACTGTCTATTTACAGAGATATCTTACCCCTCATAGGTTAATCTTGTTGTTATAGTGGGGTCTCGTAGTCTTTCTTCATGAAGTGATGTTCAAATACGCTTATGCTAGAAAAGGGTGGAACAAATGACCATAAATTAACAGCATGCGAGGGGAGAAACCAATTCTGTATATCAAGACAATGAACTAAACCTACCTCTCTTTTTTTTAAAGCTACTTCCTAAGAGGACGTCGATTTCATCTTTTTTAGAGAATGGGCTTTCGTAAGGTGCTGTCGTGTTTATTCCTCTCCGTCTGAATTCCGCCCCTGACGGAGAAATGACAATTTCGAAAAGTCACTCGAAGTGCGAAAAAACGAGCACACGACTTGTGTTACCTCCCGTTTTTAACAGCCATTATTACACCTATCAAGCCCTGGCGGTGAGATTTGCTATAGTTATACAGGACATGCCAGACGAAATAATAATTTCGTAATCGACGGTGCTATCACTCAGATGAGAGTCAATTAATGCCGGTTAAGATATACAACCTAAACAGTATGGTATGTTCTATAAGACCCATAACCATCACATTTTTCATCTTGTTTAACGGGCACAACACCCATCCGGGTATTGGAAACATCATTCGTTCGACATTGGATATACAAAAACCAGTCCTTCAAAGTGAGTGCGGCATGCATAAACGAGCAGTCTCGTACTGAAGGACTAGGCAGGTGCCCAATTACCCAATGCATCCCGCCAATAACTAAACTACTTGAATATATACCGCGAGGGGTTCCACTTACTTCAGTATGTTGAAGGCGCCAGCCCATAAGTCCTCTAACTTGCTGCCGTGTTCGAAAATGCCGGCTGCTGGCAAAGTGTTTGTCTTTAAAGCCTAACACCGCCTTCTGATTCTCACGGTAGTTCCTCGTGACATGTGGTGGTGTTAGGTCACAGCTATACTAAAAATAAAAAAAGGACTGAAGTTCCACCGTGTATATTGGGGATTACTCTATCTCCAGAAAGCTTAAGACCGCCTTTTGATTCTCGCGATAGTTTCTAGTGACATGTGATGGTGTTAGGTCACAGCTGTACTAAAAATAAAGGAAGGACCGAAGTTCCACCATGTATATTGGGGATTACTCTATCTCGAGAACACTCGGAAGGTCTAATTTTCCCAGATAGCGACCAATCACAAGAGGTGGATGTATAGATGGTAAAAAAGCGACAATTATTTATTGAAATATAGGAGATGAATGCAAGGGACATCCTTCCTGACAGTGGCATAAGTTATACACTACCTGTCCCCAAATAAACAGGAGTGTAATTTAGGCGGGGCACCCTAAATTCAATATAGAGAAACAGCAAAGTCTAATTTTATTATCCAAAAATACAGTACATATTTATCAGATACCAAACCCACACAAGTAATGGAATCCCCACTGCTATTTAAGATGGAAATACAACGTGGGCAATATTAGTACATGATTCATATGGTTTACTGCAAACAGCAAAGAGAGAAGGAAACTTCTCATGATTGGAAAGGCAGTGAGAGTGTGACCGGCCCAATAATAAGATGGTAGATTGTAATTCTCTCTAACTACAAGGTGTCTTACTTAGTCACAAACCAAATTATCTCCTCATTAAGACCATGTCTGACGCTATCCAAATGATAAATCCAGAAAGTTTCCAGTTTTTTGCGAGTAGTCTCTACTGGCTTACCTGGTTTCACTAAGACCTTCTCTAGGATTGTCCACTTAAGTTCTTGTTCAGTGTGGGACATCTCTAAACAATGCTGAACTAAGGGTGCAGTTAGTTTCTTAGTTTTCACTGCAGACTTATGCTCACTAAAGCGTATACGGAACTCGCGGCCGGTTTCTCCCACATAGGCTAGCCCACATGGCCAGAACAAAATTGTACTTGATAAATTGATATAATTGCATGCTGGTTTCCAGTTTTGGATGTATAGATTCCTAAATTGTTGTGAATTATATAGTTATTTCCTTGACACTGGGTGGTTGTGTCTAATATTCAAACGAAATACAGTGAGCACTAAATCCTAGATGATTATCGCCACGGGTTTTTTTGATCTTTTGACTTTAGGGACATTGCAATTTTCTTAAACTCCTTTCCCCTGTCCCAGACCGTACAGGAGGGGGCCTCCTATACTTTCTTTGTGACTCACACATCATACACTTGCAATTGAATGCAAACCAACAGGCAACGCTTGCACCTCCAAACACCATAGCGACAAGCATTTTTTTATGTCTCACGAGAAGTGCGTTCTATTTACCCTTATTATCAGGAAACGGAACACTACTGCATTATACCTAAGGACAATATTGCATGTAAGAGCAATGCACACAGGCTACAGCAATTGACAATAAACAATACCTAAGAAAAATGTAAAAGTAGCTTATCGTAGATATCGGTGACAACTGAGCCTTATGGCTTTATGGTTGGATCAGTGCAGTAAAGGAGGGACCTCGACGATGAGGTAGAAGATGGATGCATGAAGCAGGATAAAAGGTACGTTTTTACCTAATTTCCTTCCATTCCACCAAACTTGAAGCAGGAGGGATTCCCGCTACAATTGCCAAGGTGGGAAGGCACATTGCAATCAGCTCAGCTGGAATGTGGGCTGGAGTCCAGCAGACAGCTGATTTTTCCTATCCCGCCGTCAACACATTTGGGAATTCCTGGAGGAGGTGGCGAAACCACAGCAGTCTTTCGTGTATGGGCCCATCAACATCTAAATAGTGCGGGCGGACCGCCAATCCAGCAGGTGGGAAGACCGACCAAGAAGCGCCTGCAGGAAGATCTAATCAGGCCCTTAATATTCATGTGCTCCAAAAAGGAAACAAAAAATGTGTACCGTAGTCTGGTACTGTTCTAAAACCCGCCATTGACTTTGGGCAAGCAATTGGGAAAGAACAAATTGTAATATGCTGTATTGGGGTTTATATCACACTTTCAATAATCCCTCTGAGGCATAAAGCGATTTCTGGGTAGTCAGATTAATAACGCTTTATAATACTAATGCAGTTGTTCAATGTTCTAATTTGTACTGGATTCAACGGCAACCATCAGACCGCATACTTGAAAGGATTCTGTTTAAGTTTGGCTGTTTAGGTTCTGTTGGATTAGGTGAGTGGTGTTTGAGCAACTGGTGTAAGCACTGTGTTCCAAATGCTGCTGTCCAAAACCATGTGTTGTAGCGGAGATTGTGTGAAACAGATGCCATTACATATGAGAGCATTAGCTTTATGATGGTCAGTATCTAGAGCAGAACCTGAGATTTTGACCTGGCCCTCTCTGCAGGATCACCCCAAAACGTTTTGCCTTCACCCTCATGGTTTCTGAACCCATTTTTGTTGGCTTTAGGAGTTGGTGAGCTTTACCATTGCTAACCAGTGCTAAAGTACCTGAGCTCTTCCCGTTAAACGTGGTAAAATTGGCTTACCCCAGTTGGCACATTTCATTTGCATGCGAGTCCCTAGAAAAGTGGTACTACATGCATCCATGGCTTTTAGATTAAAATGCCACTAGTGAGCCTGCAGCACTTATGGTGCCATCCCCTTAAATAGCATTTTAAAACATGTCTCACACCTGCCATTGAAGCCCGTATTTGCAGTTTCAAAGTGCCATTTCAACCTAGCAAACTAAACCTTTTGTCCGGCCTGAATCTCACTTTTTTGATTGATTTACATCACCCCTAAGATAGTCCCTAAACAACACAAAGTCCATGCTGCAGTGTATTTAAGAAGTTGGACATGTATTTTCAGGTTTTATGTCGTAGTAGTGAAAAACTCCCAAATGTGTTTTTCACTTTTGTGAGGCCTACCTCTCACATAGGATAATTTTGTGTTACCTTCTGCAGAACTCACCTATCCTGTTTCCGGCTGCATTTTTTCGGTGGGCGGAGAGCATGCAGAGGAGGCTACTTTGGGGTACAGGCCCGCCGCGTATCTCTTTTTCAAAGTTGGTGAGGGGATGGTATGATGAGGGTATAGGTCTGCCGAACAGTAAGAAATATTACTGGGCAGCACAACGGGCGGCCATCAATCATTGCACTTATCAACCTCCCACTGATCCCGGCTATGCTATGCACAGATGGCTTCTGCCTGGTGGCAATTATACACAGGCATTCTATTCGAGACTTGCAAAATTCCCTCTGATGGGACCCACAAAACACTTGGTACAGGTGAGGCACTATTTTCAGAAAAATATGGGATAGACTGAGATCATAACTCAAAGCATGCCTCTGTGGGACTCTGAACAGTTGGGCAATCTTTGGAAGACTAAAGGGTTTGATAAATGGGACTTGATAGGTATCTCACGTGTAACGGACCTTTGGAAATAGGGAGAGGTTTTGCCCTTCACAGCACTCCAACAGAAATATGAACTTGCAGAGTCGGAAAGGTTTAGATACCTCCAGATGCGACACGCACTGCAGACACTCATCCCAAAGGGAGAGACCCCTCGGCAGCCTCTCCTCTCAAGGATAGACTTTTTGAAGGATATGTGCCCAAGAAGGCAATTTCCTTGACATACTTGAAATTAATTCACCATGCCCCTGACCCCCTTCTCCAGCTTCCTACAAAATGGGAGGGTGACCTACAGGAACTCGATGAGGATGAGTGGATGGCAGCGTTGGTGTCCCCGCGTGAGTGGGCAATTTCCTCAAAATTGAAACTAGTACAGCTGAAAATACTCCATAGGATATATGACACTGGGCCCACATTAGTTAGGATGAGATTCAGCACTGACTCCAGTTGCAGACAGTACTGTGGCCAAGAAGGCACATTCTGCCACATACTGTGGGAGTGCCAGCACATAGCTCGATATTGGAGGGTGGTCCACACATGCATGGGTGAGGTCATGGGTCAAACACTCACTGTGGAGGCCAAACGGGGTCTCCTAAATATTTGGGAGCCGACGGACTTGAGTAGTAAAGAAAAGATTTGGGTGACGTTAGGATTATCAATAGCCAAAATAAACGTAGCGAGAAAGTGGTTTGTACAGGCAACTTGGACCTTAAAGAATGGAAAGGCGACATGGACTACTGCATGTTCCGTGAAAAATCAGTCTATGTGCCATGAGGCTGCCCCAAGAAATTGTTGCAAATATGGGGCAAATGGAATGGATACAGGGGGCATATTTGTCCACCACCTGTCTTGCCGACTGAATCCTCCTTTGTGGAGTCAACACTCTAACAGTTTTTATCGGTTAGCAGCATGGTAAAAGTATGTATAATGCTATGGGGGTGATTTGAGGTACCTGTTTGACAAGGCCGGGCATCGCTCCGCCGCAACGCGCAGCACCATCAGCAAAGGGCCGGGCCTTGCTCCGCCTGTATCCCGGCCGGGCTTGGCTCCGCCGGGCCCCTCCCACTACCAGTGACGCAGTAACAGCGCCAGGAGGCGCATAAAGGCAGCGCCAGTTCTGAGGCTTGTGGGGGTGATTTGAGGTACCTGTTTGACACGGCCGGGCATCGCTCCGCCACAACACGCAGCACCATCAGCAAAGGGCCGGGCCTTGCTCCGCCTGCATCCCGACCAGGCTTGGCTCCGCTGGGCCCCTCCCACCACCAGTGACGCAGTAACAGCGCCAAGAGGCGCATAAAGGCATCTCCAGTTCCGAGGCTTGTGGGGGTGATTTGAGGTACCTGTTTGACACGGCCGGGCATCGCTCCGCCGCAACGCGCAGCGCCATCAGCAAAGGGCCGGGCCTTGCTCCGCCTGCATCCCGGCCGGGCTTGGCTCCGCCGGGCCCCTCCCACCACCAGTGACGCAGTAACAGCGCCAGAAGGCGCATAAAGGCAGCGCCAGTTCCGAGGCTTGTGGGGGTGATTTGAGGTACCTGTTTGACACGGCCGGGCATCGCTCCGCCGCAACGCGCAGCACCATCAGCAAAGGGCCGGGCCTTGCTCCGCCTGCATCCCGGCCGGGCTTGGCTCCGCCGGGCCCCTCCCACCACCAGTGACGCAGTAACAGCGCCAGGAGGCGCATAAAGGCAACGTCATCCCCTCGTTCCGCGGGACGCGCGCGGTATGCGCCGGGCTAAGCCCGGGCAGAGGGCGGGCAAAGGGCGGGCCCTCTGTGGCCCTCAGAGGCCTGAGGAGGCTGGGCCGGGCCACCCCATTAAGCTCCTGCATTAGGTGAGTCAGATCGACTATCCCTCATAATGGTGAAAAGAAACACCGTAAACGCGGTACCAGTCTCTGAGGGATTCACTGCGTCCCAAAACTCATTAGAAAGCATGCTGGAGAATGCCTTCAATATGGTCACCAATGAAATCGCAAATACTGAGAGGAGGATGTCAATGGGCTTAGCAAGTACACTTTCTGAAACATCTTTGCTAATTCCCAATAATGCCGCCCCACTTTCTCCCGTGGTCACGGTCTTGAAGCAACCACTACCAGCTAGCTCAACAGAGCCACCATCGGGTGGGAATATTCCTAATGGGACAGGGGAAGGCCCACTAGACTCAGCAGCCCCCCCGACCCCGACTAACAAACCGGGAGGTGAGAAAAGAAAAAGAGGGGTCCCCAAACCAACGGGAAACAAGAGGAAGCAACCCCCTCGTAATAAGAGCCAGCCGACACCCCAGAGTATGTGGTCCAAAGTGAACAAAGAACTCCCTATGGGTGGCACCGATACGAGCGAGCCTACACCGACTGATGACGTAGTCTTAGTTGTACCCCCTATAACCTTGGAAAATGATGACTATACCTCTGCCTATACCCAGACAGAGTCACTACTTGATAGCATCAGCCAACCAAAAACTAATGGGAACCTGATTGAAACTATTGTAGACACTATTTTTAAACAAATGGAAAGTCAAATGATCAAACAATTTAATACTATTTTTAAACGATTAGACAGGTTGGAAAATCTTGTTAAGAAAGAAGATGTAAAACGCAAAGGGCAGATTAACCTTGACCTACTGAGGGGAGTATGCCTAGTGAAAGACATAGAGTCTATGTGTAAGGCCAATATGGCCAAAGGGCCAAACACAGCCAGTACCTATACTTAAACCAACATCTGTACCTACTGCTACACCTACAAGCAATATCACCGGGAAAACACCTATTGTTAGGAAACCACAGCAAACCCAAGCTACGACAGCAGTACTCCCCAGCTCCACCAGTTCCACTATTGTGGTTAGCGGGACGCCCAAGGGTGTCATCACTCCTGCTGCCCCAAAATCAGGCGCAATAACCACCACTGCCCCTGATAAAGGGCCGACCATCACACCAAAGCCAGCAAAACGCATGGGACCCACCCTGCATCTACCACCAGATGCATGCCCATACGTCCTAGTCCTAGCTGGCGTTCCATCACTTAATGAAGGTCAAGGCGAGTCTTGGGTCCAGCTAAACAACAAATGCATAGATTGGCTGTGTAAACACAAAGGGGTGGGTCATGACATTTCAAATGAAATTCTGTCAGCTCGCCGTGTAAGTTGGGTTGGTCCCCTATTTAAGAACATCGATGGCGACTGCATTGTGATCAACTTTCGCCACCCTGGGACAGCCAAATACATTCTCAATAACAATAACACTTATCCTGGCCCATCAACTATCATCACTCCACTTTCATTAGGTTATTTCCTACAGGTCCCCCCAGAGATCGTTTAATCAAGCACCACCACCATACCCATTGTTTAACAGATTCAGTGTTCTAGCGGAGATGAGTAGTTTTGAATGACCATCACTCACAGTCCCCTTAGATACCATACAATCCGAGCAGCCGCCCATAACCGACTCTATAGTAGAAACGACGACCTGCCCCATTATAATAGTGCCCAATGATTTAAGAACACCGGTCCATCCAATTACTCACCCAAGTTCTTCCCAGGATACTAACATCATAGTACCTACTGATAACATGAGCGTTTTGAGTTGGAACATTGCCGGCCTCCAAGCCAAAACACAAATTAAAGAGTGGACAGAGTGGGTTACTAACTTCGATGTGTTGATGTTCCAAGAGACGTGGTGTATTACTCCCTTACTTTTGGAAGGGTACTGTTGTTATAATCGAAATGCTCTCCCCTCTGCTATGGGCCGTGCAAGTGGGGGACTCTCCATCTGGGCCAAAATTACGGCAGGAGTTAAAACTGAATTATTAACTGTCCATGACAATAGTTTTCAGGCTCTGGCATACATCAGCAGGATAAAGTTATGTATAATCAATTTCTATAACAATGATTTCCTAACCTTCCCTAACCCTAATTTTATAAGACTATTTGATTTTATAGATGAGATTGTGGATGGACGCAAATATGGCAACTTTGATGGCATCTGCATTGGGGGTGATTTTAATGCTCACATCCACCCAAGAACTCCTAGATGCAAAAGAGGCGTAGAACTACTCGACCACTTAACTTCGCGCGATTTAATTAACGCAATGGATGAGGCAAAAATAAGGGAGACTGATGAACCTCAGGCAACTTATGTAGGTCGAGGGTGTTCAACCACCATAGACTATGTATTTCTATCCTCTATCTTAGGAGATCTCCTATTAAAGGCCAAGGTGGTTGATGTTCCATATAGTGACCACTACCCCATTTTAATTTGCTTAAAATCCATTACAAAACAGGGGAATGTGAGAGAAATTGGTGCCCAGAATTTAGTAGCCTCCACAGACAGACCTAGGGTGGTTTGGAGGGGGGTGGATAATAAGGGAGTTTTGGCACGCACTATCAAAACACATCCCCAACTAGTCTCAGTCTGCCCAGCCTCTGATTGCCCCGATCACGTGATTATAGATGCCTTTACGGACCTTTGTAAGGCTATAAAAAAGGAAATCTCCAAACCAGCTCGAACCACAGATAATAACCAACCACGGTGGTTCGACTCCCTTTGCTCTAAAGCTAACCGTGAACTCAGGGGAGCACTCACAGCAGTCCCACGAGACCAGCCTGCTGTGAGGTGATTGAGGGCCAACTACAAACATGTACTAAAAACAAGAACAGAGGAGCTATTAAGAGAACACTGGGACTCCCTTGTGCGCTTTGCAACACTGAGGGATGTTACTGGATTCTGGAGTGAGGTTAAAAGTTTAAGGTCACTGGGATCCAACATCACCCCGATAAATTGTAACATACAAGGGGAAGATTGGGTGAAACATTTCACGAAAATATATGAGGCGCCACCTAACATCACGGGCGCCGTCTCCCGATTAACCTCACTCAACATCACTATAACAGAGGTAGAAGAAGCCATCACAGAGAGTGCAGGGAATAAAGCCCCCGTCCCGATGGTCTATCCATCGACCAAATTAAATCGGAACCAGATTTTTGGGCACCATTACTCTGCAACATTTTTAATCATTTGGCCCACACCCCACCGCCAGTAACCTGGTCTAATAGCACCATTGTGCCCATCTTTAAAAAAGGCAACAGACTAGACCCTGCCTGTTATCGACCGATATCTCTAATCGATAACACCTTGAAGATCTTAGGCAGGGTCCTTTTTAATACGATTAGAATCTGGGCGGATGATAACTCCATCCTACATCCATGCCAGCTTGGTTTTAGAAGCCACGTGGGCACAGTGGAACAATGCTTAAATTTAAATTTAGTACTGGCAAAATATACTATTGCAAAAAAGTCCCCACTTTGTTTAGGTTTTATGGATTTGAGTTCTGCTTTTGATTTTGTTAATCGTTCTCGTTTATGGACTGTATTGTTGAATTATGGTTTAGACGAATCGTTAGTTCATTTTTTGGCCCACATACACAATGATTTGAGAGCCCGTGTCCGTTTGAACACCCTTGGCGAGGTATCCAGTGACATTAATGTCGGCAGGGGGGTCAGACAGGGGTGCGTTCTAGCCCCACTGCTTTTTATTTTGTATATAAATGAATTAAGCAATTGTGTGTGTAAATTAACATCTGATGTCCCGCAAGTCAGTGGTAGACCACTTCCCGCCCTTCTTTACGCGGATGACGCGGTACTCATGGCCCGCACACCTAACGCATTAAGAATTTTAATCACTGGATTTGTTAACTATATGGCCGATTTGGGGCTTTGTACTAACTTCACCAAATCATTCATAATGTGTTGTGGCCCAAGAAAGCACAAGGTCAACGGCATCTTAATAGGGGACAATGTTTTAAAATGCACAAGCACTTTTCCATATTTAGGTCTGTTGTTCGCTGACTCTGGCTCATGGCAACCGCATGTTGCACAGGGAAGAAACAAATTGAGCAAAGCCATAAACTCCATCACCTCACTTCGCCAACCACAAAATGCTGAGGTCATCATATCAATGTTACATTTTTACAAGACCCAATGTATACCAACAGGAACCTATGGCACAGAGTTATGGGGCTATACAAATTGCACTAATATACAGACAGCAGAGAACCGGTTTTGCAGGAAGACCCTGGGAGGGGTTATCTGCGCCCCAACCTATTTGTGCCACCGCGAACTGAGCATTGAGTACATAGAGGATTTTATAAGATCTAGACCTGCGTTGTTTTGGCTAAAAATCTGGAGGAACGAAGCCGCATCATTGACCCGTGACATCATTATGGATTGTTTAAAATGTGATCGGGCCAACCAAATACCATGGCTTGTGGCAGTGGAAAAAAGTCTAGTGAGTGTTGAACAGGGGCATCTATTTTCATCTCCCAACATGATAGACTGTTCATACAAGAACTTAGTAAAAAGAGCCCTGTATAGCCACTACAATTGTGAGAGGGAAATCAAAGACCTCAATAAACCGGCCGTTATAAGGTACTTATCTTTCCAGACACTTAGTGACAGGTCTTCTAATTTACCTAAAAGGTACCTGTGTAAAAAGATGAGCAAATGGAATAGAAGCTTGTTATTCCGGTTCAGGGACGGAATCATTAAAAACTTGTTATGCTTCCCGATAGGCTTTAATAGGAACTTAGAAAACCTAAACTGTCCCTGTGCCCATGGTGGCAAACAAAGCCTTTTACATTTTGTCCTCTTTTGTGGGTTCTATGTTAAAAATACCAAACATTTTTTAATGCCATATTTTCGCAAAACTAATCAGCTTGACTTCAACCTAGCTTTTGATGATTTATTAAGGTTAAGCTGTGACGAAGTGATTTTCAGAGTTAGTTGTTTTCTTAAATCTGCAGTCCGATCAAGAATGTCACTGAATTTGCCTTGAAAAGTCTCGCACCTTGATTTGCTTAGTTTGCACATTTACCTACTTTTGCACAAATAATTGCCTTTTGCACATATTATAGAAATGATTTCTGAAGAGTTGCCACTCACAGTCTGTTTTTAACGTACTTCTAAAACTGTGTAAGATCACTACTCTTATAGCCGACAGTAATTGTACATTATGATGATTCAGATGATTTTACTATGTGATTTTATTAATTCTTTTATAAATGTATTTGAATCTTGTCTTTGTATGATATCGCATGATGCTGTGATTTTACGTACTTTTATGGATGTTCAATCCGAATAAAGATCTTTGACTTGACTTGACGTATAATGCTACATGTTAAGTATTATTGATGTCATATTATTGCCTTGAATGATTGTAAGTCTACAACTTTGTTGTTTTGTTATTAATAAAAATATATATTTTTAAAGATATTGTGTTACCTTATTACATTTAATATGTGCTAAATTTAGTCTGGGAGCAGTAAGATATGTCATATTTGGTGTTTGAGGAATTGTAATGTAATATCCTCTTTAATGGTAAAGTTTAATTTTAAATCACAATTCTCAAAATTCCACTTTTAGAAAGTTAGAATGTTCTTGTCCTAATCATTTGGTTCCGGCAGGCCTGTTTCATGGATCACATGACTAGTTGTATTTGGAAGTTGGCCTTTATGTATTCCTCCAGAGTGCCACACAATAGAGGATTCGGTTGTTAGGAGGATGGGCCATCCTGTCTCGATGAGAGGGGTGGTGCTGTCACCTGTCACACTGGCACTTCAAAGGTCTTTGCAATAGCCTATTGTGCCTGCAGACAGACTGTGACCAGGGCTGGGAGGCAGAAATTCCAAGCTCTTCCGTAGGGGGAAGACTCCAGAAGTTTCTTTCACTTCACCAGATATAAAAAGAGGACCTTCAGACTCACTCTTTGGTAGACTCCTGGACCTGTGGATGCTACAGATGGATGATTACCCTGCTGCCAGAGGACTACCCTGATGCTTGTGGCCTGCTCTACTGTCTGAGATGAACAATTGGACCTACATCCTTCATCCCAGCCTTCCCAGGTGACACCAAGTGCTGGTTAGCTAGCCTCCAGTTCTGATCTACAGGGACACAACAAGCTCCAGAGGCCGTGTTGGAACTGCCCAGCAGACCTGTTGCACTGGACCTGCAACTGGACCTGCCTGAGCTCTGCTGGCCTCTGCTGGAGTAGGTTTTGATCCACAAGAGGTGCCTCCCAGGTCCTGGACCCATGGGGTGGCATCATTGAGCTCCCCCTTGAAGAAAAGAAGAAATCCTGAAGTTGTGGGCCCTTAGTGATTTAGAAAGGGCCTGTTTGTGCCAAGATCTTGCCACCCGTGCCGACTACCATCGCAAATGTCCAGTGAACTCTTAGCACTACAGAGAGTGTTAGCATCGACTGGTAACGCAAGATCTGCAGTTTGTGCTACAGCATCAGTAGCCCGTGGTGACTGACAACACGAATCTCCAGCAATGACTGTCCACAACACCTGAGAAGATCTTGTGCTACAGCAAAGACTGTTTACACTGCTCTTTGCACTACAGTGACGTACATGCATGACTCTCTCTTTGATCCTCTGGGGCTCCTCTAATTTAAACAGAACTCTTCTTGCTGGACTTTAGAGGATAACTTTATTTAGCTGGACTTACCTGTTCCCTGTATCTAATGTGTGATCCATCTCGGTCGGCCTGAACTTCTGACTTTCAACCAGTCTGGCATAACCAGATAACCACGAGTAGAGCTTTGTTCTTTTACATGCTATACTTACAGTATTTCTATAAAATTTCATGTCTCTGGTTTTATTTTCTGGATTTATGTCATTTTGGTGTCAAATCATTTATTAAATTTGACTCTTTTTTTCTATATTTGTGTGGGATCTTACTTGTGCTGTGTTTTCACTTGCTGTGCTTGTAATGTGTTGGAGCAGCACTGCTCAAGAACACGGTGTGTATTTAGTATAGTGTATTTACACCTCAGCAAGCTTGCTCGTTGGACATTTTCAACACTTCTTAGCGGAATTACTTTAGTTGTAAGGGGAGGTACTGTTATTTTTTACCAATATACGTGAACTTCCCTCAGTCTACTACATTCGGCCATGAGCTAGAAGTGATAGATCAGCCGTGACACAGATATTTTTTCTGAGTAGTTCTTTACAACTTTGGAACTAGGAAACAGAGTTAGCTCAACATCCTATGATTCTGGGCAAATCACTTAGGGTCTCATTTTGATGTCGGACGGAATTCCATCTACCCGACACCCACTCAGTCCTGGGACCAACCGACACCCAGTATGCGGTCCTGACCGGCACATCACAATGCAGCCAAACACTGTTCGGTCACATTGAACTTTTCTAAATGTGAGCTTGTATTACGACCTGCTCCTATTTAGAAAAAAAGGAGGTGAAGTTCATCCCTGAGGTGCCTGCGATCAACCTGGGGGCACCTATCCCACCAACTGGAAGTTGTGCACCCAAGGGGGCCAGGCTGGAGCTTCCAAATTCGAGTTCCAACAACCTTTCCGTTACGGAAAGGCAGGCACGGAAAGGCTGCAGAAACCCAACATTCTAATCTCAAGGGCAGAAATGCCCGCCCTTGAGATTACAGGCTGGATCCTGACTGGCCGTTGGGCTCTGTGAGCCTGTCGGAAGCCAGCCGGAATGCTAGTCACGGAGGGCTGCCCCCGCCCACCTTGTGGCCAGCCACTCTTCGCCTGGGCAGGTATCGCCCAGTAGGAGGTAGGCGGGCCGCTGACGCACGTCCGGGGCGGCTAGGAGGAACCTCAGGGGGTATATGACCCCAGTGCACCATTGTGGAGGCCTCTTTGCCGCTCCAGACGTCGCGCGACAGCGTCGGGACACTCTTTCCCCCCATCGAGTGCTGCAGTGCGTGTGTTGCCCGCCATGATCGGATTGCCGAATTGTAAGGTAGGTGTGCCTCTCTCTCGCCTCCCCCCGGCCCCGTCCCTGGTAAGGATCCAGGTGGTACAGGGGCCCTGTGGTAGGAGACCACGGGGGGTGGAGAGGTGGCCACCCACGTGTTTCGGCTTGAGTGGGCTTATTTTGCGGCACTGTGGCCGGGGGGGATTCGGACTAGGGGGCAGCATGGCGGGATTCGGGGCAGCCCTCACGCTCGGTATGCCGCCAGGCAGCTGGCTTGCTGTGGCTGAAATGGCCTGTTGTCGTGCGGGACTCGTGTCCCTCCTCGCCTGCCTCGAGGCGTACTCCCCGATCCCCTGGCATTCGTGGGTACAGTTGTACCATTGCGGGCGGGTTGTGGGTGCAGGTTGCATTTCCCCGTCACCGTTTGCCAGGCGGAGCGTACACCGGTGGTATGCGGGGCTTTTGCTTCCGCCTTCCGCTCGCGAGTGGGCTGCGTGAGTGTTTACCGGGCCGCCGTGCGGGCCCTGCCCGGGGCTCGGGTCCGGCCCTACCGTTGGCATACGGGGTCGTGTGCAATGCCCTGCATTCTCTCTGCTCGTCCAGCCTGTTGCTGGTGCGGGACGCCCGCATGGGCACGGGTATGCGTTGCATACGCGCTGACTCAGAGCACTGCGGTGAGGGGGGTGTGGTACTCCCGTTGGGCAGTCCCGCCCCTTTAGTGAGCTCTTGGGGCTCTTCCTGCGCAAGGATAGCAGTAGGTCTGCGATTAGGTTTGGACACGAGGGGGGGGCAAGTAGGCGCGGCCGGGCCACGGCGTGCGGTCCTGCTCCATATGTGTGCGGGCCCTGCCTTCCTCTGGGGTACGGTCCCAACGGAGGCACTGCTTAGGTGTCTTCGCGGCGGCCTATTTCAAGCGCCTGCCCCCCCCCCCCGGTTTAGGCACGACCAGATATCTGCGTGCTCAGCCTTGTGAGGTCTTGCGCGCGGCAGTGCGAGGGCCCTTCATGTAGCAGTCACCGGTTCCTGAGCGAGCAGTAAACGTTGGCACCACGCTATATACATAAATTAAATATAGCCGGTACATGTGCTCAGTTCAGGTCACGGACAGGACCGGCACAGCGCACGCGTCCCACCCCTCCGGCCAGTACTGCCTCTGCCCCCGCCTGCGATACGCTGTTGTCGGTCTAGGCCACCCATAGGGACTACAGTGGCGCGGGACACTGCAAATATTCTGCATTCTTAGCACAGTTGCCGCACATATCCGTTTCAGTGTCGGCGCTGGCTGAGCCCTGCTGGGAGCCTTCTTTAATTTTGCCACGTTTAGTTATTAGGGATAGGATGGGGTCAGTCGCCTAGATTGCTGACTTTGGTGCTGAGACCGTGGTTCGAGTCTCAGTTTCGCCTCCTGGCAAATATCATCATAATCTCCCCGTGCAAAATGTGTAATGTAAATACGGTGCTTTAAAACGCTCCAATCCCTTTGGTCAAAGTATGGTACACCCCAGGGAATTGCTTATGTCTGGGGCGGCTGTGCTACAACTGTGGACACATGCTCAACAGTCTTGATACCGGAACGTGGCTTCTGAATCATAGGACTAGCAAGCCATGGCCTTAGAGGCGCGTCCCAGCAGCCGTGCCCCTCAGCTTCGCTCCTCACCTCCTTGAGGTGCCTCCGTGGCTCCAGTTGCATATCTGTGGAATGGGGCACGTTTAGTGAGTGACGTGTCATGAGCGGTTTTCTGGCGCACAATTTTCGGGGAGCGCCCGGATCAGATGCCGTGCTATCAGGCCGGGTCTGAGAAGGCACAGCGTGAATCCAGCTTGTGGAATACAGCCATACATTTAATAACTGCTATTGCGTGCAGGGCTCGTCTCTGCAGCAACTCAAGCTTCTCATATTCCTACTTTCACAACAGGCCAGTAGCATAGAGTCCTGGCTAGTGGTAAACGTCTACCCATGGTACCCCATCTGTTCTCCCCGTGTTAAAACCTTACGATGGGGGGGGGGGGGAAATCCTACTCGAATACAAACACGTATATGAAGGCATTGCACGTTATCAAACGTGCCTGTGGCCCTCGGTTAGCGAGCATGGAGCATATGCTTGTGGCACTCGGGAATCACGAGACCGCGTTGGTGTAGGTAAGCACCGATATTCTAGACGATAGTGGCTAGGGGCCAGCACGTGTAGGGGAGGCACCAGCCGTCAGCAAGTTGCCAGTGGCCACCACGCTCGGCCCGTGCTGGAGCGAGGCAGGATCCATGTTGGGGGCTGATGTTATGTGTCAGCCATAGGTGCCTCTGGTGTACGTAGAACAGAAGTTCGCAGGGAACTCGTCGCATACGTGCGCCCCCGGGCCACAGTTAGGGGACGAGGCGTCGCTGGCGCAGCGGTAGACCGGCTGAGCCGAGGGGGGGTATACATTCCGCATGTCTTCTGCCCCGCGGGTCGCCCATTTCTTTCGGGAGATAGCTCCGGGCGTAATGCTGGCCCACAGTGGCCATTCGGGTGCCCGTCTGTCGCAGAGGGCCAAGGGCAGGATGTTGGTGAGCGTTCGGGCCCATTCACCCGGCCAGTGCGGGTGTTACCCGTTTGGTGAGCCACTTCGGGTACCAGACCCGCGTGGGCATGGGTCCTCCCGGGATTGCCCATCTTCTGCCCGCATCCTGCAGCTGCTGTCGTTAGTACATTCCCCGAAGTGCGGCATCTCGACCGGGCAGCTTCGTATGTTGCCCAGTCCAGAATCTGCGTTGCCCCATGGCCTGTTGCGGCTAACCTAGCTTCCATGCTCGGCAGTTAGTGTAGTCCGCGATGCTGGTAAATTGGTCGGAGACTCAGCTTTAAGGGTTAGTCCGTGCAATCTTCTGATTTAGGGACATTTCAGATGGCACGCGTGGGGGTTGCGTTTCACACTAAGCGATTCTGGGCTATCATCCTAACTCGCCCATTTTGATTGCGCGGAGGAAGCGGCTCATGTAAGCGATTCATTCCTTGGGGTGGAGTCCGGCGGACTAACTGGTGGTGCGAGCCTCTGCATCGCGCTCACCTGCAGTGATCCTGGTTGCGTTGTCTAGCCGGGTGCTGGAACTCAGGATCGAGCCTTGGGGTCGAGTTTTACCTGTTCGCAAGGATTCGTTTATCGTGAGGGCGAGCTCGCAGGGGCGACCTTGGTGCTGGTTACAGGGTCCTATCGCGGGGCATGCGGGTCGCGTTCTCCTGCGGCGCACGCGGTCGTCTCTCGTTGCTTATCAATACATGATAGCGGGGCGTTATTCGAGTAGGCCAGACGGGCCTCCCGGGTAGCCGCATATCAGAGCATGTGGGTTCCTGCACCTTTTTCCCACACGGCAGTAGGAATGGTTGTTGCCGGCTAGCATTGTGGGTAATTTCAGATCACACCCTGTATAATCGATAGAATGTTAGCAACCAGGCACCTGGTCGGGAAAGTTATTCATTTATGACTGCCCTTTAAGATGCCACTCTTGTACACGGTGCTTCCTTCTCCCTTGCTTCCCTGCATAAAACCAATGCTGGCCGCTAAGCTGTACTCAGGAGATAAGATTTTTTAGCGCTGGGATACCTCCGGGTGACTACGCGCTCTACAAAAATAAATAATAATAATAATAATAATAAGCATAACTTCAGTTAAGACTTACACGCGGTGCCCAAGGGCATGATGTTTCTTTGATTGTGCTGTAACACACATTGGGTTTTAGAGGCACTGCCTGTTATTAAGCCACACCCTTAAATTGATATGCCACGTCCCTTTATGAGACCGAGCTCATTTTCATCACATGCATTCCTTTGCGAGAGTGAGTACATCCATTTTACAGATTATTATCAGTAGTCGGTTGCATGCTTTACACATATTTGTGGTATGACTAAGATGCACGTTGATTAAGCCCTTGCGAGGCCTGGTGAGGTTTCAAGTGGCAAGGCTGTGCACACCGGTGCGCTAGTGTTAGGAGAGCGTTCTGCCATCGTAGATCTTTCCTCCGGTCTAGGTCTGTCTGCACATGCCTGCTCTCGCTAGAGTGTAGTGGAGAAATTCCCAAATTTAAGAGTTAGACTCAGTTCTCTGCGCTACTTTAATTGATCAGTTATGTGTAGAGGCGTGGATGTGCCATCCTATGAACACCACGAGTGATCGGTTCATGGGTGGTACCGGCGTTGTGGTCTTTGCTGGACTGGAGAGGGCTGGGATATTTATCTGGCAATTCTCATGTATAATCGGGGGCTTAATACTAGTTTGCCAGGATATCCGTGTTCCGTCAACACTAGTCATGCCTTGCCAGTCCGGATCCCTTAATTGGATCCCTTATGTTGGCGCACACGTTAGAGATGTTGTTGCGGTCGCGCTAATGTTTTGCTTTCATAAGCAGGGCTATTAATTGCTCTAGTTTGTACACATGACACAGACCTATGTACTTTGTCGCCTGCCCTATTGGCCCATTGGGCTTGGCTAATTACCCATACGGTGGGTTGCAGTATTTCAATGCTTTACACCTGCCTCTGGTTGGAACGTCACGTCAGGAGGAGTTAAAAGATGTGTCTTGGACAAAGGGTGTCACAGCGGTGATGGGTTTAGGTAGCCATGACAGATTGTATCCCTAACTGTTTCAAGTTGGACTTCGGGGATTAGTTGAGCAGCAGTGGCTGAGCGTGCGGATAACGGAAGTTTGTAGTATATGTTTACAAGTCTGTTTTTCTCAAACCCGATATTTGTTTGGATACACACGCAGGCCAGCTGGGGCTGGGTGCTCTACCACTTGCGTGGAGCGGCGCAAACGGAAGCTCTATCAATCCTAGTTAGTAAAGAAGGTATTCGGATTATTTGATCTTGCAGCCAGCATCGTGTACATGTTTTGGACCATATAAAAATTGCTGTCTTGCGCGGGGCGGTCAATTAACGCCACGGTAGGTCCAAGCCTCTACATGGTATTACGTCGAGGTATAGTAAGTGCTTGTTTTAATCCTCCCTCCTGCTTCTCTCGTGCGCTTGTCAGGTTGGGTATCTTCCTTTTATCTGGAAGTGTGGGTGTGAGGGGGTTTGTTTTACGACTGCGTACATGTGGTACGAGTGCTCCAATTTTGTACGTACTATCCTGGGTCAAGGGGTGCTTTTAGCATTGGTTCCTTGGGTCGTCACTCAGGACATGGGTATATGGGACCCGGTTTTGTGCCAGCCTCCCACAAGCATAGCAGAGCATACTGATACAGCGACTCGCTCTGTGGCTTTCAGTTACTTTACATAGCTTGCCCTGGTAGTGAGAATTCCACTCACACCTCATTCACAGCATTAGAGCCCCCCCACACCAGGCATCTCGCCCGTCCTGGGGGCCCCACCTTGGTGTTGGGCAGTTCTGAGTATCCGGGGTGTCCTGTTTGGCGCAGGGTTGACGCTCACTGTGAGAAGCCGGTTACGTGGTGCCTTTCCTGTGGTGGTTGGAATTTCAGGAAAACTTTGTTCCAGTTTGGCGCCGGGTGGCGTGCATTGTGAGAAGTTGGTTTCGGATTATGGCTGGAGCGAAGTCTCGCTGCTTGACTATCATGGTCCGCGAGCCACCAGGAGTTTTTCATTTGGCCCTCCGGCATGTCCGATTGATGGAGGTGCCATTGGTGGCATTCAGAATTTGTTGTCGGTCTTGATCAAGACTCTGCAGTATTGTTTCTACTTCCTCACCGTTCTGGTGCGTCAGCGGCCTCGAAGCCAAGAATACGTCCCGGGGCGCTGCTCCCACTATGGTGGCCATGTTCACACAAGGCACAGGCCAGGGTGCAGGCGGGGGGAGGTAGGAGCAGCTATAAAGTGCTGTGGCACAGAAAGTGGGTTGCACAGTGGTCGTGACAGTGTCGACAGGGTCCGTTCACCTGGGCTTTTCCCTCTTTCTTTATCCTGGAAAAGGGCACACAGTTCAGTGTGCTCCATTGCTCTGGGCTGGATGTGCCAGGGAGCCGCTCTGCAGCGGCAGATGTAGTGCTGTTCACGCTACAGTATTTTGGGGCCTCCACTTCTGACATACACCTTGGGTGTAGTGATGTACTCAAGCGGCTAATTACCACAAGCACGTGGTTTAGCAGGCGACGCTTGTCACCCTCCTGTTTTGGGCTGGTAGGAGGCAGTTCAGCTTACATGCAGTGAATAGTGGGTGTATTTAAGCCATTGGTATTGCCTTCTCAGTTAGTGCGAACCTCTTTTGATTACTGTGCGACAATCCACTTGGGCTCCTTGAATTATGCCAGTTCAGTTTTGCTGTCAGGGCCTACCCTGACGGCATTCTTGGGGAGGGGCCCTTCAATTTCCCTGCTAGTTTGCGGGGGATCACATTGATCTATCTGGTAACCCAACCTCCCCTTTTTGCTCATCGCCCAAGGGGAGTGGCTTGCACTGGGCTCCTTGCAGAAATAGGGACCCACGGCTTCTCGTACACGTTCACGTGTGGTTGGGCTCCCCTGGCTTGGCTGGAATAGCCTTGTGAATACACTTGAGTAACCTATAGTTTATCTGGGAAGCCCCTCCCATTGTGAGAAGTTGCCTGATCATGATGTCCTTCAAAGCTGGCTTGCAGCCAGACATGGCGCAAATGGTAGGGCGTTGGGAGTCCCCCTGCTATAAACGTTAAATTCGCCCCTGAACAGGGTATCCTGGCAGGTCCATGTTCTTGTATATTTGTTTGCTGTGCTCCATTTGGAGGTTATTGGCCAATTTTGCTGTTGTGTGTCATTTATTCAATAAACAGTCTTGAACATATTGTGTCTTTTCTTGACAGGGTCAAGAGTGTGGGTCTTGGGGCATTCCACAGTCGCCAGGTTGGGACGGTGGGCAGCAATCAGGAACTGGACCCAGGGCTTCTAGAGCTTGGAATGTGTGTGGCTGGGCTTTCATGGGATGCGATGGAACAGCTTGCTGCACAGGTTACAGGAAGCCCTTGCCTCCGCGGAGCCCCCTCCTCAGCATTTGGTAATTCATCTGGGGGGCAATGACCTGACCAACTTGGGGAGATCTACCTTGCTGCAAAAAATGAAAGTGGACCTGGGGGTCATCTGCGGGCTCATGCGCGAGTGTGAGATTTGGTGGTCAGAAATTGTCCCAAGGCGAATCTGGCGGGGCGCTAAGTCTAGTGAGGGAATTGAAAGGTCCAGGAAAAGAGTCAACAGTGCCATGAAAAGATTCACCCAACGGAGGGGCCTGGGTTTCATCAAACACGAGATGATTCAGGACAAAGTCATGGGCTACTTTGAGGGGATGGTGTTCATCTCACACCTGTGGGTTTAGACCTGTTCCTCCTAGACCTTAAGAAGCACTTGTGAGCAAAGGTTGCAGGTAATGAGTAGTAGCAGTGGTGGGGGGCCCGTGCGGCAGCGGGTACCACCGCACGGGCTGTGGCGGAGTTACTGGGCGATCTGGAAGAAGAGAGGTGCAAACACTGTACTTCAGCGGGCACATAGGGGTGCCAGAGCCTAACCTGTAACCTCATGGGAGGTGCAGGAACTCGTGTCGGTGCCCCAGTAGTCCTTCGGGCGGTTGTGGGCCTGTGCAGCCGGGGGTTTGCCTAGTCACGCCCTGCAAGGGGCGTGTGTAGTATAATTATAATAATTGTGCAGCAGTTGGGTGGTTCGCCACTATGCTGATTGGCTCAACAGGTGGGCAGGTGGCGAGAATGCGGCCTGCCCTTGGATCGTCCGTAAGATAACCCACCATCATTACATATGTTGTATGTAATAAACCTGCAGCAAATTTTTCCCAAACTTAAAACTTGTGTCTGTGTGTTATTTGCGGGTTTGGGCATCACGGGGGCGGGGGGTTCTGTGGCCCTGATGTGACTATGCGCTTGCCCGAGGCCACGCAGTGGCCATCAGGAGGGCGGGCTCCTAGTCACGGAGGGCTGCCCCCGCCCACCTTGTGGCCAGCCACTCCTCGCCTGGGCAGGTATCGCCCAGTAGGAGGTAGGCGGGCCGCTGACGCACGTCCGGGGCGGGTAGGAGGAGCCTCAGGGGGTATATGACCCCAGTGCACCATTGTGGAGGCCTCTTTGCCGCTCCGGACGTCGGGCGACAGCGTCGGGACACTCTTTCCCCGCCCTTCCTCAAACCCAGAGTGTCTGCTTGAGGGGGGCTCCAGGGGGAGCTTTAATGTGTTCCTTTTTCGTTGCAGGCGGAGTTACTGGGCGATCCGGAAAAAGAGAGGTGCAAACACTGTACTTCAGCGGGCACATAGGGGTGCCAGAGCCTAACCTGTAACCTCATGGGAGGTGCAGGAACTCGTGTCGGCGCCCCAGTAGTCCTTCGGGCGGTTGTGGGCCTGTGCAGCCGGGGGTTTGCCTAGTCACGCCCTGCAAGGGGCGTGTGTAGTATAATTATAATAATTGTGCAGCAGTTGGGTGGTTCGCCACTATGCTGATTGGCTCAACAGGCGGGCAGGTGGCGAGAATGCGGCCTGCCCTTGGATCGTCCGTAAGATAACCCACCATCATTACATATGTTGTATGTAATAAACCTGCAGCAAATTTTTCCCAAACTTAACACTTGTGTCTGTGTGTTATTTGCGGGTTTGGGCATCACGGGGGCGGGGGGTTCTGTGGCCCTGATGTGACTATGTCCGACAGGTAAGTTTACGACCGCCTCCATCATAATAAGGAGGTCTTAAAGTAAACTGACAGGCCCAATATGATGTGGTTGTAAAGGTTCCGAACAAGGATCAGAGCCTTTTACAGCTTCATTGTAATCAGCCCCCTTAATCTCTCCATGCCTACCAAAAATGAATGTGTTCTCCTGTAATGTCACTGGTGCTTATGTAAAGCGTTCCAATACCTTTGAGTCGAGTTCGTGCTATAGAAAACTGCAACCAAAAAGAAAAAAAAATAATGATTCTTCTAAAAAAGTGTCTTGATCCACATCAGCATGTCAACCTCTACTTCCAAATTGATGTAGCTTTTTGCGAGTAAGCAATGTCATAACTATATCGAGGAATTTTGATGGATAGCTAAATTGGTTAAAGCGCCTGGCTACTAAAGGAACTGCTACATACTTTATAACAGCCAGCAGCAACCTCTGCCCTCGCACATATTGCCTTCTTGACGCTCCGCCTCCACAAACACAAATTAACTGAGTTGCTCTGTCATTGGATGTCCGACGCTGCAGACAACCAATTATAAATCAGCTCAGATCATGACAAGCAAGAGCCCTCCCAGCCGCGGAAAACTGAGCCTCGAATTTAGCTTCTGTACATCGCAACGTGTCTGGGGCTTCTCCAGCACTTTCTCTCCCATATCCCCCCCCCTGCCCCTCACATAACCAAACCCAAGCGTCACACCCAGACAGATGCTGGTGCAAACAAAAATAATAATTCCATATGACGGCAGACTGCCACTCCCGATTTGTGGGTCTCCGAATGCACTGTACCACCGATAGTTACGTCTCTGGAGTCAATGTCAGGAGACTATTTAAGGCGAGTGTGCTGTGTGCGACACATGTAAGTGCAAGCATTGTGTTTTCCTCTTTAGGTCTTGGGTATGAAGCCATGGAGGCCATGATGCTGTGTGTGCTCTTAGCACTGGCTGCTGTTCTTCTGCAGTGTGCTTGCTGTGCAGCAAGTTGAAAGCTAAGCCCAGTCGGACTTCTGTTGAACCCACATGAACAGCACTGTTTCTTTGTCCTGCATCTGGAAAACACTTCCTGCTACATGCCAGTGAAGACGATCTGCTGCACTTAGGTGAGCATCGAATGTTATGGTAAGCTCTTCTTCAAGGCAGAACTTATTTTACTGAGCTACCTATGAAAAAGAATATCCATTGTATTCTGCACGTATCTAGCATCTTGCATGTGCTATGCCCATGGGTAAACCTTTCCTGATGTGATCAGCCAATGCCCGTCATCAGGTTCAGTTTTTGCTTCATGCAATATTAACATGCGTGTGCACCTAGTATATCTGTCACTAGCGCGCATTCCAAGGTGGACTGGCTACGGCACAGCATACACCATCTCGTCTTCTAATCTCCCAACCCATGATGCCAAGAAACTGCGGTGAATGCTGCTCTTCGCAAGCAATTTCACAATAATTAGCAGAAACTTTTCTAAAATGGTAGTCCCATGGATGGTGCTGATCTGAGAGCTATATCGCGTTTGCGTTGTACTAAAGTGTGATCTCTGGTAATGTATACACGATACAACACAACACGCGCATATGCTCCAGATGAAATTAAGGTGGTAATCCAGTGACCGTGTGCACCCTAATTGACAGTTATACACATTTGTGCAATTGTGCCACCGTGGAACTGAGCATGTGGTTGGATTGGTGGCTCTCAGTATCTCTATCTTGTATAAATATTTCGAAAAGCTTGATGTAATGTTTCTCTATAGAGACACTGGGCAGACTATTATAACCAAAAGAGCTGCTAATGAATAACAGGGAAAATAACATTGGCAAAATAGGCCAAAATAGTATATATAAGACTTTATCAGGGAGTACAGCACATTGTATGTTGAGTGAAGCAGTCACACATGGAGGTGCAAAAAGAGATCAGAACACAGTAGAGTCACGTGGTGAGGAGAATCTACTCCTCCAAAGGTTGTCCACTGGAAAAATACATGACGGTACTCATACATTCTCAACCGTTCCAACTTTCCAGAAGAGGACCTGGAAATCCAAAATTGTAATCATTCTGCAGGCAGTTGGTTACAACCAGCACAATCACAATCTATCTATCTGCATGCCATTCTTAGATAAAAGCACAAGGTCGTGGCCAGAGAGCACCCACAACACATCTGAGAGTAATAGGACACATTCATGGTTCGCAATCTTCTGCCACTGTTCATCTATGTCGCTATCCAATCAGAATGACTGCAAGTCAAGACCCAATAACTTCAATTCTCATTATCTGAACACTGCCGGATCATCCTACCCTTGTAAAAAACAGCCTATTCCATGAACACTGTCACAGCTACCTAATTTTGAATTATTCATGAACTTTTGATTTTTAGCCCATCCTCAAAAGCTTTTGCGCCTGAAATAAAAGAGGGTTGTGAAAGAGGATCTACCTAAAAAGTTGGATCCTAATCAGTGGCCAAAGGGTTCAACCTACCTTACGATCAGTTATCTTCTTGCCATATCCCATGCTTTCAGAGCAACACCATGTGCACTATCTCTTCTCTCAAGGCACCACAGGTGTTCTAGCAGAAATGGTGAGACTCTAGTGCAAGTGTTCATGAACCAGTGGTGATCCATTGTAAGGCATCCAACACTATGCATTGCATTTACCAAGTAGGCTTAATAACAGGTTTACCACTACAAAGCATAGCATCACCACAGAAAGCATTACCATGCATGGGTAATTTCCAATGGAGGATACTTGTATGTGTGTATTAATAGCTCTAAGTGTGATTTGAATATTTTGTGTTTCTTTATGTGTTCAGGTAGGATGTATTTTTTTTGAGTAACTAAATACAGATTATTTATAAATAGGGATAGGGTGGTGGTTTAGGCCTTCATAAGATTAAAAAGAGAATGTATTATTTATTATTTATAAATCGGGTTGGAGTTTAGTGGACTTATGCCCTCCATAAGTTTAAAAAAGGAAAATCAATGTTGTTTTTATCTAAATTTAGGGATGGGGGTTGGAGAGTTACCCCCCATGAGCTTAAAAAGGGAATTCATTATTTATTATATTTATAGTTAGGGATATGTGCTGGGGCTTTACACTCCATAGGCTTAAAAATCATTATTAGTTGAGATTATATTTTGGAAAGGGATTTAGAAGGTGATTACCCACATGAACATAAGAAAGAAATTGGTGCTTTTGAATATATTTTAGGCTGGCTTTTTCGGAGGTTTACTTCCTCATCGGCATAAAAAGGAATTCATTGTTGGTTTTACCTATATTTAAGGAAGGGGATTTGGGATTTACCCTCACCACACAAGCGTTAAAAATATATTTGTTCTTCAATAATTATAATTAGGGATGGGCTTGTGTGATGCGTCGATTATGATGGCGGACGGACCTGCGTCCGTCCGCCACCCCCGATGTGGAGGGACCTTCCGCAGGGGCAGCGGCGTTCTCTCCATACCAATTAGGATGTGACCGCCACCCTGGCGGTCACATCCCGTATCTTTAACATTGCTGCGGGTGCTGCTTCAAGCAGCACCCGGCGCACGCTTAAAAAGTGCATGCTTTGCATGCTTTGCATTTGCATGCACAAAGCGGCAGGCACCGAGCGGTGCCTGCCGCTTTGTGCATGCAAATGCAGGGGGATACCATAGGTACCCCACATGTGCACCCCCACCCCCCCTTTATCCTGGGGGCCCACAAGGGGCCCCCAGAAGCAAAGGTCCACATGCTTTTCCACGGCGGAAATGCCCCCGCGGAAAAGCATGTTTATACACACAGCCTAATTTGGCTGATGGTGTCTTGCAGACACCGCCACCAAATTGCGATCAACACCCCGCGAATCAGCGGCGGACGGACCTGCCGTTCGCCGCTGTTCCCACCACCATCCTAATCTGGTGGTGGGTGTTTTCTCAGAACGCGGCGGTGAATCCGCATCCTCCGGCCGGCGGTGGCTTCCACCGGCCCGGAGGATGCAGATTCACTGCAATCATAATTGACCCCTAAGGGTGGTGGGAGATTTGGCCATGTGTCCCCCCTGCCGTATTTAGATTGGGCAGACACATAGCCAGTTTTCACTGCCCATCACCACCATTAAAAATGTGGTGGTAGGGTGTAGAAAAAACTTTCAAATGAAACCCAATCAATGGGAGAATGCTACCATGGTGAGGGGGTCATTGTGTTTTTTACTTTCAAAAAGAAAATCCTGCTTTGGGATTTTCTTTTTTAAAATAAAAGATAAGTTGTAATTTGTTTGTTTGGCTCTGTCATGTTGACAAGGGCAGCAGACACATATACATACAGCGGGTGGAGTACACAGTATGCCATGGCGACAATAATTACTCAGTCTACCTACATTTAAGTCAGCCCCTTAGGTTTCAAGTGATATTTAACCTGTTTACATTCCAGGGTAATATCTGCATGTTAATTATAAGGTACTTTAGGATGTCTCACTCTTTAAACATCTAGCACTTCCTCTATATTGTCGCTTATTGATGGAATGATTGATTTGGTCATTTGATTAATATTTCTATAAAGCGTTCAGTATCTTTAAGAGCATCATGGTGCTAAATGGATGGCAGTTACCCTACCAGACATGGTAGAAGGTGCTCAAAGTAGGGGGGAGAAGATTACGTAATTCAAGGAGATTGATGGGCAGGTTGCTAGGACTGATATAAATCAGTGTTTGCAAGAGATACATAGGTAACAGGTTGAATTCTAGGAAACCATTCCCCTCCCCATTACTGCTAATATTCCCCTAGATGCCCTGCTCTAGAGAAGGATCTGGACCTTGCTTGAGTAGAATTGGTCATCTCTCTGGCTGTCTTGAGTCTTTTTATTTTTTGATGTCTTTATTTAAGTTTGGCGTATGAGAGATACAAGTACAGTGGAATGGTGCAGTGTACTACAACAGTCAAACAGCCAAAGCCACAGGAGACTTTACCCAACAGTAATCAGAATTAGGATAAACAGGCATTGACCAAGGGTGAAAGGGAGAGGGATTGGATGTTCCTTTGGTGCAGGGATGAAGGGGAAACGGAGAAACCGTGCACTGAACTGGAAACCATTGTGTTCAGGGGCAGAGGGAGGGAGAAGAATATAGGGGGTGGTTGCAAACAATTGCACCTATGGTGGGTATTGCAGGCGAACTCCCAAGGGTGGAAGCACAATGTTGGGGCACATGGCATCCTCCATGTCTATAGTGTGGCTTTGGCTCAGTTGACGTCCAGGCATAGATCAGGCGGTCCTATGTTCAGGGGTCATAGTAGTCACTGAGGAGGGGTGTCGCAGCACACTGCTGACAGAGGGCAGTGTCTCTCAGGGTGGGCAGTGTCAGGTGTCAGCATTAAAAAATGGGGCCCACACCTGCAGGTGGCTCTCTAGTTTATCTGACAGCTTATAAATGAGCCTCTTTTACAAGACTGTTTTAAGCATCTTGGTCACCCATTCTGCATGTGTTGGTGTGTGTGGTTAGCACCAGTAGCGGCAAATGCTAAAGTTTTGTCATGTTCAGCACTGAGGCGAGGAAGCGTCTTTTGTAATGTGTCAGTGTATGAATGTCAGTAGTGCCATGCATCATCACTACGTGATAGACATCGTGGAGGGGTATGGTTCTACTTAGTGTGTAACCCACTGCGGTTCAGGTCTCTCAAATTGCCAGCACCATGAGGAGTGCAGGAGTCCTGAGCGCTCCAATCACACGGGGGTCCAGTACTATTCCCAGTACTGTCTTGAAAAGACCCTATTTCCTCCTGGAATCTCTTTTCCATGTTCTCCAAAATCTCAGCCCATTCCTCATCTGTGTAGCCCATTAGCAGCATCTCCTGCTACACAACTCGCAATCAGTTTGTCTGGGCTAAGGAGTGCCTATGCTGTATCGACATGTTATAGATAACAGACATTACAACAAGCCCAGCAGCAGACGTAGTAGACTACTAGGTGGGTGTCAGCACCCATGGAGGGGCACTCAGTGTGGTAAAGAGGTAGTGGCGGGATTTCAAATATCTCCTGTTCTGATTTGGTGGAAGGGCAATTCCTCCCTCAGTCCTTCAGAGAATTAAAGGTAGTTGTGGGCAATGACCTGGGAAAGGGGCATGATGCTTGTCTGTCGCCATAGCGGCTATCTGGGCAAAGCTCCTCCAATTTGGATACCGGCATTCTGCCGAGGTGCCCCAACATGTAAGTAAGCATTGGTAGAGAGAAGATTAGGGGCATGCTTCCAGGAGGGGACCGTGGCCTGGATCATAGGACTGGAGAGTCCAATCAAAGGTGCAACATGTATTTAGAGTGACTTTAGTCCTGGTGGGCTGCAGGAAAGATTTATTTTGATGAGGACCCAGAAAGAAGGGTTGGATGTGTGCTGCTTCATGTAGGTCAGTTGTGAAGGTGCAACTCTGTGTTAAAGTGTTCAACTGAAGGGAGGCCTAGGCTGAAGTTTCTCCTTTGAGCAATCAGTTTGGACATTGCCAGTCACAATTTCTCAGTGCCCCATATGAAGCCTTTAATGTCTTTATCTACGGAACGTAGCAGTGAGATCAGGAGCGGAAGTATGCCCAGAACATATGTGAACCTTGGGAGGATTACATTTTGATGGCTTGATGCCTGCCCCAGGATGAAAGATTGAGGTGCGTCCGCTTGGCGTAGTCAGCCCAGGCACGCTCAATGAGGGGTTCTGGATTATCTAGTGTCATGCCTTCTAGATCCCTGTTGGCTTAGACTTCAAAGAGTTTGAAATGGGATGGCTTCTAGTAAACCTGATAGCCTTATATGGAGCCTTCATCATAGTCTTGGAGAAGGGCAGGGCTTCACTCTTAACCTAGGTGACCTTGCATTTGACTATTGCTGTGAAAGCTGCGACAATTCTCAGAAGGGCTGGTAAGGAGCTCAGTAAGTGTCAAGAGATGTTGTCTGCATAAAAAAGAATGAATGAGGAGCCTCCTGATCTGAGTATACTCGCAAAGTCAGCTGATTGGCGGATGGCTGCGGCAAAGGGTGAGTAGCAAGAGCAGTGGGGAGTGAGGACACCTCTGTCGCATCCCGTGCCGTACTGGGAAAGGGGCTGATAATAGGCCCCTGCAATTCACTTGTATTGTGTGAGAATCATTTAGCTACTGAACCCTGGCAATGAAGTTGCCTCCCAAACCGAACATGAATAGGGCTGCAAAGAAGTATCCCCATTCTCTGAGGTCAAACACCTTTTTTGGAGTCATGTGACAGGGCCAGCGCATTCTCGGCATGTCCTTAGTCACCCACAGGATATGAGTGAGAGTGTATCAAGGGTTATGAGACGTCCAGGGGTGATGGGGTGGATGAGTGTGGGAGAACTTGTTTAAGGCAGGTTATAAGCATTTTGGAAGGATCTTGCCATCTCAGTTTAGGAGAGAAATGGGTCAATAGCTGCCACAGGATATCAGATCCTTACCTGGTTTAGGGACTACAGTAATTAGGGGCCTTATCTGGTTTGTCCATTTGAAGAACTCCGCGGGGAAGCTGTCTCTCCTGGTGAGTTGTTGTGCAATCTCCTCCTAGTAATCTCGCTAGGGTGAGATGGATGCTTCAGAAGAACCTGCTTATTTGAGCATTATCAGTGATGATTTCAGGTCTGTAGAGGTCTGTAGAGGTCTGTAGAGGTCTCAGTAGTGCTTGGCAAATGTATCCGCTATCCCTTGGTTGTACTATCCCTTGGGGGTGTATGATAATCTGGCTAGTCCGGTTCCTACTGGCCAGAAAGACTGTCAGTGCTTCCTGTTGTCTGGGTTGCTCTGCAACAAACCTACTTGCTTTCTCACCATGCTCATAGTGGGGTTCCTAAGTCTGTGAATCGCATACTCAACCTTGGAGTTGAAGAGAGCATTAAGGTCCATTTTCAAATTTTCCACTTGTCGCCTGAAGGCATCGGAAGGGTGAGATAATATAATCGTGTCAACTTCTGTATTGCCATTTCCAGGAAGGTCTGTTGGGTTGCCCTCTCTTTAACATGAGTTGCTGTCTAATGGTAAATTTTGCCACTGCCTGCAGTGTCAGTGCAGATGCAACCGATCCAGCTTTATGGTCCAGGTAGACTTTGAGATGTGATTGAAGGAGTGCTTTCTTCACAGGCATTTTATAACAGGGGGTGTTAAAGCGCTAGGGCTTACAGATTGGACATGCCAGTCACAGGTAACTCAGTAAGCTTGTCAGGGGAGTGGTCCTAGAGTGCTCCTTTGAGAATTATGAAAGCGGTGTCTATCAGGCAAAGAAAGAGAGCAAGGACAGGGCACTGTAAATAGGTAAAAGATCAATAACAGTATCGCCTGGAGTGGAGTATACACAATCTTATTTGTCAATATTGTAAATGTAAATCCACTCATGGGTGTCGACGTTTCGATCCCTATTGCTCAACTAGATAACTGGGATCATCATCAGGACATTTGTAATGAACAAGACATGCCTGATTGTAAGAAAGCCTGTTTAGGAGAAACGAAGAGAAAAAGAGATATTTCAAACACTTAAGAGTAGTTTGCAGATGTATGCCAACTATGTAACGAATTCGCAGTGTGTGACCAAGTGCACGGTGTTTGTGACCTAATCAAGCACATAATAACAACATTTTCATACTCCTCGGAATCGCAGTGACGTGCGTGAAGGGCTGCGACGACCAGTTGTGCCGTGATAGTGATCAATTCAGTTTGTAGTATAATGGGGAACAGGGATTTCCATCGTGAGGTGACGGTGCAGGTTCAGTAGTTGCGTGGCTAGGGGTAAGTAGGTGATTGGGGATAGCCCTGTGGATTATGAGTCACAAAAAGTGTAATCATACCTCAGTGGATCTATGCATGAAGCCTCACATGGGAGGTGTGCTTCACTTCAAGGCTTTTGGCCGAAGAGATCGTGCTGAAATGGGAGTAAATTTAAAACACAAGGTTACGAATTCCCTGGTTCACAATTTCAGCGAACCGTGATGTAAAAATAACCACATACCACGTAGTAAAATGTCGTGGAGGTCTTTTTGGGGGTCCAGACGAATTGTTCATTAGAGAATTCGTATTTCGTTTCCAACTGCATACGATGGCAGCGCTGAAAACAGAGCGGGAATTCTGTATCAAGGTGCAAGGGGGCTACAAAAAAACAGGGTGGTGGTTTATGGAAGAACCTTCCTTACCTTACTTAGCTCATCCAGGGAGCAGGATAAAGAGTTTACGTGTAGGCAGCGGTGGCCATACACGGGGGTTGCCAACAATGTGGCTTTCAGACGCTGTAATAGCAAGGGGTATATATCAGCACATAGACTAAGAGCGGGCCATAACCGGACAGTGTTAAAATTCCGCAGTTACTTACAAAGTCAAGGTAAAGACTCGTCTCTCCCGTGGCTTCTCGGGCAGTGCCGGTTGCAAGTCAACGGACTGAGAGCGCGCGCGGAGTTGTCTACAGCCACGCTGGTCACGTGACCTTCATTGCGGGTGCCATTGTAGAACGGCGAGTTGTCTTGGTGGGGGCCATCTTGGAGTGGATGGCTGTGCGGGCTAATGCTACCAGTGTGAGGGAGTGCACGGACAATTAGGTAGTGATGGTGACAATGTGACATTAAAAACGGTGGTACGTATTCAATAAAATAAACCACATAACGTTTTGCTCCCAGGAGGCCAGATTTCTTGTCTTTCAGCCAGTTATGCATTCCATCATGGAGTATTTATCTGGGAACACAACCCTTTCATGGAAAGGCTCATTCCGTTACTGTTTCATGATATAGTCTCATTGGTCATAGGTTCAATCACAGTAGCGTGGTCCAGTCCTCACTTCGATTGAGCCCTGTGTGAATGGTATTAAATTGAATGATGGATTTCAATTCCTCACGGTTTAGTAACTGCTGTAGGTTGCCACCTCTTTGTGGTAGTTTGATGGATTTCAGGACGGTCCATTGGAGGTCATCCGCTGTATGGTTCATGCTGGCATAATGTTCAACCAAAGGGGCGTTAGGAGTGCCGCACCTTATGCGACTCCGATGTTGACTTATTCTGGTCCTTATTTTTTGTGTAGTTTGTCCCACATACATCAGAGGGCAAGGACATAGAATTGCATAAATCACATTGTGACTGTTACAGTTTGTGAAATCTCTCATATCAATTGTGATGTTATTGTGACTAAACGTGCGCCCCTCAAGTGTCAGATCACAAACAATACAATGTCCACATTTAACGTGACCTCTCAACGGGGGCAAGCCCCAGTTTGACTCAATCGTATTTGTGGGAGGTGGTGGGGGTAGGGCAGCTCGAACCAAATGGTCTTTTATATTTCTACTTTTCTTGAAAGCAAACAAAGGTTTATCAAAAGTTAATTGGCCTGAGTTTAAGGTTGGCCAATGCCGTAGAATTGTTTTACGGATTTTGTCAGAGATAGGGGAAAAAGTTGTGACACAGGCAATTCTCTCTGTGCTGGGCCTCGTCTTGGGTTGGAGCAGGACCTCTCTAGGACAATACCATGCCCGTTTCGAGGCATTCCTCACTATCCTGCTTGGATAACCTCTTGATTTCAGTTTTGAGCACAAAATACCTGCCTCTTTGAAATAATCAGTTTTCGAGGAGCAATTCCGTCTAATCCGCAGGAACTGCGAATAGGGAAGTGAATCTTTCAGAGCTTTGGGGTGGTTACTGTTGTATCTGAGTAACGTATTACGCTCAGTCGGTTTTCTATAGAGGCGAGTAAGTAACTCCCCTGCCTCATGATAGATCATGAGATCCAAGAATGGTATCTCTGTTTTGTGATATGAGAGAGTGAACTGCAGATTGTCGCAGTTATTGTTCAGCCAGTGTAGGAACGAATTCAGACCTTCTCTCTCCGAATTCCAAATTAGAAAAATATCATCTATGTACCGGCGCCAAACCCCAATGCTGGTTCTGAATGGGTTTGTGTCAGCTAGGATTCTGCCGGTCTCAAGCGCATCCATGTACATAATGGCCAGATGGGGAGCAAAAATCGCTCCCATCGAGCATCCTTTTATCTGTTGGTAGAAGGTCCCGTCAAAGGCAAAAAAGTTTTTCGTGAGACATAGTTCTAGCAATTGCAATATGAACAATGTCGGTACTCTATGTGGTCTAGGTCTGGAATCAAGTATTCTTTCAATGACCCGTAGAGCCGCTCCCTGAGGTATATTAGTGTAGAGCGACTCTACGTCCAATGTACATAGTGTTTGAATGTTGGGATCAAAGGGCTGGTGTTCAACAAGATTGATCATTTCCATGCTGTCACGGACATAACAGCACGTGGAAGGCACAAAGTCCTTAATGAAAAAGTCCACATAGGACCCTAATGGTTCCAAAATAGAACCACAAGCCGATACTATTGGTCGGCCTGGCGGGTTCTCACTGTCTTTATGAACCTTAGGGAGGGTGTAGATGACTGGAAGGCGAGGACACTTAACATTAAGGAAATTATATTCCTTCTTGCTAAGAAAGCCCTCATCCCTGGCCGCCGTGGTAATCTTTTTTATCAGGGCTTGGATTTCAATTGTTGGATTGCGGCCAAGTCTCAAGTAATGTTCCCTGTTTTTCAGCTGTCGGTTAATTTCGTTTTTATAGGTATCAATATTTTGCAGGACAATGCCACCACCCTTATCAGCGCTCTTGATGATTAAGTTAGTGTTGGATTTGAGTGAGTCTATTGCCTCCTTTTCAATTTTTGAAATATTGTAAGGAATGTATAATCTCTTCCTTTCCAGAATCTCAAGTTCTTTGAGAATAAGTTTCTCAAACGTGATGATCTCAGGCGGAATCATGCTCGCCGTTGGTAGGAAAGTAGAAGGGGGGGCAAAGGGGGTGTTACGATTTGGTTCAGGCGTTGGGTGCAATTGAAAGAATGCTTTCAGCCGAACCAGTCTGAAAAAACGAAGTAACTCTGTTTGTAACTCCATATAATTTGGGCGAACCGTGGGGACAAAGGAAAGTCCTTTCTTCAAAAGTTCTAATTCAGAATGCTGCAAAATATGGTTAGATAAATTAAAAATAGGTAATGTTTCAGTCAAATTCTCTGTTGTGGGTATTACCACTGATAAAAGTTGTTGCGGGTCCTCCGCTCCCCTGGAGCGTTGAACCATGTTCTGGGTTTCTTGGCCCTCCCTCTCTGCGGGGTTCCAGGCTGGCCTCTGGCTAAAAAATTGCCTTGTGCACCACCACGCCCTCTACCCCGGTTGCTACCTCCCTCACCTGGATCTGAGTTGTCAGATGAGTCTTCTGAGGTGTCTGAAAACCCCACTATGTTCTGTCGTTTGTTAAAACGACCCCAGGGTCTATTCTGCGGGTTGAAGTATGGTCTGTTAGTGTAAAAATCTTTATTCAAATATGGATAGGTTGTCTCGGCACTATAATTTCTGATATCCTTTTTAACTTTATTGGCCTTCTTGTTCTGTTCAATACGGCAATAATCGGCTATTGTTTTCTCTACTTGTTCCAGTAATTTTTTACACTCAGCTGTGGGGTCTGAATCATTAATTTGTTTAAGCAAGTCAGCAATTTCTATCTCAAGCGTTTTTAATGTCTCTGTAGCAATATCTATGCCAAGCGCCAACCACTGCCTTGAGCATGTGGTCCCAATATGACTGAAGTTAGTAATATATTTAGGATTATCCGTAAAGATCCCAGGGATATTACGCACTTGTAGACCAAGTGGGATTACTCCGGATTTGAGATAATCAGTTAGCATTAATATCATCAATTTTAATCTAACCTGTTTTTTCTGTAGCTTTTCTACCTGTTCTGGAAGACTGGACGCTGCAGTTGTTGGAGCATCTGGGGTTTCTGATAAGAGTGACGGTAATGTGCATAAATGCTTAATATGGTCTATCGTATACAGAGGGGCATGGTCTGACATCTCCTAAGGCTAAAAGAGAAAAAAGAAAAGTAATTTCGGGAATATACAAGTGTGTGTACAGGGGCACTAGGAAGGTCGACCTCGGTGCCGAGGTAAATTGAGTTTAGAACAACCCTGCAATCCTGGTGATTGCGCTAAAGCTTTTTTAAGACACAAGGGGGACCCAACAGATAGCTAAGTACCATGGGTATAACAACGTTATAATGAACAAGGGTCCTTAGCTTATTTTAGAATCTAAAAAACAATACTGTATAGAAACACAATGGAAAGCTATACGTTATAAAGTTTCCAAACCCAGCCGGGAAAGGAGTTTATTTTATCAAGAAACAATGTTCAATCCTACAATACAAACGTAATAACAAGACACAAGCCTGTGCCGTACAAAAAGGAGGGAAAAGAAAAATAGAATAAAGGTGAAAGCGGTGTCTATCAGGCAAAGAAAGAGAGCAAGGACAGGGCACTGTAAATAGGTAAAAGATCAATAACAGTATCGCCTGGAGTGGAGTATACACAATCTTATTTGTCAATATTGTAAATGTAAATCCACTCATGGGTGTCGACGTTTCGATCCCTATTGCTCAACTAGATAACTGGGATCATCATCAGGACATTTGTAATGAACAAGACATGCCTGATTGTAAGAAAGCCTGTTTAGGAGAAACGAAGAGAAAAAGAGATATTTCAAACACTTAAGAGTAGTTTGCAGATGTATGCCAACTATGTAACGAATTCGCAGTGTGTGACCAAGTGCACGGTGTTTGTGACCTAATCAAGCACATAATAACAACATTTTCATACTCCTCGGAATCGCAGTGACGTGCGTGAAGGGCTGCGACGACCAGTTGTGCCGTGATAGTGATCAATTCAGTTTGTAGTATAATGGGGAACAGGGATTTCCATCGTGAGGTGACGGTGCAGGTTCAGTAGTTGCGTGGCTAGGGGTAAGTAGGTGATTGGGGATAGCCCTGTGGATTATGAGTCACAAAAAGTGTAATCATACCTCAGTGGATCTATGCATGAAGCCTCACATGGGAGGTGTGCTTCACTTCAAGGCTTTTGGCCGAAGAGATCGTGCTGAAATGGGAGTAAATTTAAAACACAAGGTTACGAATTCCCTGGTTCACAATTTCAGCGAACCGTGATGTAAAAATAACCACATACCACGTAGTAAAATGTCGTGGAGGTCTTTTTGGGGGTCCAGACGAATTGTTCATTAGAGAATTCGTATTTCGTTTCCAACTGCATACGATGGCAGCGCTGAAAACAGAGCGGGAATTCTGTATCAAGGTGCAAGGGGGCTACAAAACAGGGTGGTGGTTTATGGAAGAACCTTCCTTACCTTACTTAGCTCATCCAGGGAGCAGGATAAAGAGTTTACGTGTAGGCAGCGGTGGCCATACACGGGGGTTGCCAACAATGTGGCTTTCAGACGCTGTAATAGCAAGGGGTATATATCAGCACATAGACTAAGAGCGGGCCATAACCGGACAGTGTTAAAATTCCGCAGTTACTTACAAAGTCAAGGTAAAGACTCGTCTCTCCCGTGGCTTCTCGGGCAGTGCCGGTTGCAAGTCAACGGACTGAGAGCGCGCGCGGAGTTGTCTACAGCCACGCTGGTCACGTGACCTTCATTGCGGGTGCCATTGTAGAACGGCGAGTTGTCTTGGTGGGGGCCATCTTGGAGTGGATGGCTGTGCGGGCTAATGCTACCAGTGTGAGGGAGTGCACGGACAATTAGGTAGTGATGGTGACAATGTGACATTAAAAACGGTGGTACGTATTCAATAAAATAAACCACATAACGTTTTGCTCCCAGGAGGCCAGATTTCTTGTCTTTCAGCCAGTTATGCATTCCATCATGGAGTATTTATCTGGGAACACAACCCTTTCATGGAAAGGCTCATTCCGTTACTGTTTCATGATATAGTCTCATTGGTCATAGGTTCAATCACAGTAGCGTGGTCCAGTCCTCACTTCGATTGAGCCCTGTGTGAATGGTATTAAATTGAATGATGGATTTCAATTCCTCACGGTTTAGTAACTGCTGTAGGTTGCCACCTCTTTGTGGTAGTTTGATGGATTTCAGGACGGTCCATTGGAGGTCATCCGCTGTATGGTTCATGCTGGCATAATGTTCAACCAAAGGGGCGTTAGGAGTGCCGCACCTTATGCGACTCCGATGTTGACTTATTCTGGTCCTTATTTTTTGTGTAGTTTGTCCCACATACATCAGAGGGCAAGGACATAGAATTGCATAAATCACATTGTGACTGTTACAGTTTGTGAAATCTCTCATATCAATTGTGATGTTATTGTGACTAAACGTGCGCCCCTCAAGTGTCAGATCACAAACAATACAATGTCCACATTTAACGTGACCTCTCAACGGGGGCAAGCCCCAGTTTGACTCAATCGTATTTGTGGGAGGTGGTGGGGGTAGGGCAGCTCGAACCAAATGGTCTTTTATATTTCTACTTTTCTTGAAAGCAAACAAAGGTTTATCAAAAGTTAATTGGCCTGAGTTTAAGGTTGGCCAATGCCGTAGAATTGTTTTACGGATTTTGTCAGAGATAGGGGAAAAAGTTGTGACACAGGCAATTCTCTCTGTGCTGGGCCTCGTCTTGGGTTGGAGCAGGACCTCTCTAGGACAATACCATGCCCGTTTCGAGGCATTCCTCACTATCCTGCTTGGATAACCTCTTGATTTCAGTTTTGAGCACAAAATACCTGCCTCTTTGAAATAATCAGTTTTCGAGGAGCAATTCCGTCTAATCCGCAGGAACTGCGAATAGGGAAGCGAATCTTTCAGAGCTTTGGGGTGGTTACTGTTGTATCTGAGTAACGTATTACGCTCAGTCGGTTTTCTATAGAGGCGAGTAAGTAACTCCCCTGCCTCATGATAGATCATGAGATCCAAGAATGGTATCTCTGTTTTGTGATATGAGAGAGTGAACTGCAGATTGTCGCAGTTATTGTTCAGCCAGTGTAGGAACGAATTCAGACCTTCTCTCTCCGAATTCCAAATTAGAAAAATATCATCTATGTACCGGCGCCAAACCCCAATGCTGGTTCTGAATGGGTTTGTGTCAGCTAGGATTGTGCCGGTCTCAAGCGCATCCATGTACATAATGGCCAGATGGGGAGCAAAAATCGCTCCCATCGAGCATCCTTTTATCTGTTGGTAGAAGGTCCCGTCAAAGGCAAAAAAGTTTTTCGTGAGACATAGTTCTAGCAATTGCAATATGAACAATGTCGGTACTCTATGTGGTCTAGGTCTGGAATCAAGTATTCTTTCAATGACCCGTAGAGCCGCTCCCTGAGGTATATTAGTGTAGAGCGTCAAGATTGATCATTTCCATGCTGTCACGGACATTATTATTATTATTATTATTGAATTTTGTACCGCGCACGGTTACCCTAGGGCATCCCAGCGCTTAAAGAAACCAAGAGCAGGCTTACTAATAGGAAACAGAGGAGCTGCAGTTATTCTGGGAAAAGATACGTTTTCAGATGTTTCCGGAATCTGAGAAGGTTTGGTTCGGACCGCAGCGAGAGTGGGAGGGAGTTCCAGGCGAGCGCTGTATGGATAGAAAAACTCCTGCCCCCTGAGCGGGCTCTCCTGATTCTCTTAGTCTGAAGGAAATGTTTATTGTCAGAGCGTAAGGCTCTTGTGGGCTTATAGGGGCGAATCATGTCCTTCAGAATAGCTGGTCCTTTCCCCTGTATGCTCTTGTGGGCGATGCACAGGGCCTTGAAGGTAACTCTCTCTTTGACAGGGAGCCAATGGAGTGCTTTTAAAGCCGGCCTGGCTGACTGCCTGGCCGGAACATTCCGCAGCAGCCTTGCTGCTGCGTTCTGCACTTGTTGCAGGATCTTAAACGTTGACTCTGGCGCTCCAAGAAAGAGCGCGTTACTGTAGTCCAGGCGTGAGATGATTAAGCCTTGGACTAACAGCTTCCGGGAGAGTTCTGGTAACAGGGGGAGAACCTTACGGGCCGACCGGAGCATTCCATAACAAACGCCCGCGATCTTCTTGGCGTGTGTCCTAAAGGACAAGTCCGGCTCCAGCCAGACCCCCAGGCTCTTAATCTCCTTTTTTGGGTCGGGCGGGGTGCCCATGCAGTTGGGCCAGCTGCTTGGCGAGAGGGCAAAACTTGACTGGCCCAAGATCATCAGCTCAGTTTTTGACCCGTTCAGTTTGAGCGATGACCTGGACATCCAATCAAACACATCTCTCAAGCATGCATGGAGTGTCTCAGGCTGTTTCTCCAGCTGTGTAAGACTCACCACTAGCTGGGTGTCATCCGCATAGCTTATGATCTTAAAGCCAAACGGAGACACCACACCCTCCAGGGGTGCCATATACACGTTAAATAACGTGGGGCTAAGGGATGAGCCCTGTGGCACCCCGCAGTGGAGTGGGAGGGGAGGGGATTTAGCATTTCCTTCCCAAACCTCGAAGGTACGCCCCTCCAAAAAGGAGGCCAACCATTCCAGGGCCACTCCTGTGACACCCGACTCCGCTAGACGTTGTATCAGGACCCCATGGTTGACGGTATCGAAGGCCGCACTGAGGTCCAGGAGGATCACTGCCACTGATCCCCCTGCATCCAAAGTGCTTCTGGCCTCCTCTACCACTGCTAGCAGAGCCGTGTCCGTTCCATGGCCTGGTCGAAATCCCGCCTGGGAGTCCCTCAACCGGCCATTCTCCTCAAGAAAGTTTGATAACCGCTGGTTCGCCAGCCTCTCGGCCATCTTACTAACTCCTGGTAATAAGGAGATGGGCCTGAAATTGGCCAAGTTCTGCGGGTCCAAGCCCGGCTTCTTCAGAAGCGCTTTGACAACCGCACCTTTCCAGTCAGGTGGCACTGTCCCCTGAGTGAACGAGAGATTGATCAGATCGGTCAAGGGCTCTCCTATCGCCAGGGCGGCCTGCTTTAGGTACCGCATCGGGACTGGGTCCCGAGGTGAGCCGCTTTTCATGCTCCCGAGGCGAGGACCTTCAGTACTTCACCTGTAGATACAGGGCCAAATGCCGTCAGTTGATTCTCCGACATGCTGAAGTCCTCAGAAGGGGGCGATGTTCCCAAGACCGAGGGGAGAGAACTAATAATAATGTCAATTTTGTTTTTGAAGTAGGTGGCTAATTCCAGACATTTTTCCTGTGGTCTATCATAGACAGGAGTAGGCTCAGGTGGTTTAAGAAGCTCCTTCATCACTAGGAAGGCTTCCCTGGATGAGGACGCAGCGTGATTTACTCTCTCCCCATAGAAGGAGGCCTTAGCAGTACGTATAGCACGTTTGTATGTTCTAAGTTCCATGCGATATTTTTCCCTGCTATCTATCTCCGGGCACCTTCTCCATAATCTCTCCGCGCGTTTGCAGTTCTGTCTCAGGGTTCTGAGCTCTGGGGTGTACCAAGGGGCAGACCCCATTCTCTTGTCCCTAATAAGCATCTTCTTGAGGGGAAGCACATGGTCCAGTGCATTGGTCAGCCAGTTCCTCACTATAGCATCTGCAGTCACCGGATCACAGCCCTTCTCAGGCTGAGTGTCCTCCAGGCGGGCATTCCAAGTTTCTACCGGGACATAACAGCACGTGGAAGGCACAAAGTCCTTAATGAAAAAGTCCACATAGGACCCTAATGGTTCCAAAATAGAACCACAAGCCGATACTATTGGTCGGCCTGGCGGGTTCTCACTGTCTTTATGAACCTTAGGGAGGGTGTAGATGACTGGAAGGCGAGGACACTTAACATTAAGGAAATTATATTCCTTCTTGCTAAGAAAGCCCTCATCCCTGGCCGCCGTGGTAATCTTTTTTATCAGGGCTTGGATTTCAATTGTTGGATTGCGGCCAAGTCTCAAGTAATGTTCCCTGTTATTCAGCTGTCGGTTAATTTCGTTTTTATAGGTATCAATATTTTGCAGGACAATCCCACCACCCTTATCAGCGCTCTTGATGATTAAGTTAGTGTTGGATTTGAGTGAGTCTATTGCCTCCTTTTCGATTTTTGAAATATTGTAAGCAATGTATAATCTCTTCCTTTCCAGAATCTCAAGTTCTTTGAGAATAAGTTTCTCAAACGTGATGATCTCAGGCGGAATCATGCTCGCCGTTGGTAGGAAAGTAGAAGGGGGGGCAAAGGGGGTGTTACGATTTGGTTCAGGCGTTGGGTGCAATTGAAAGAATGCTTTCAGCCGAACCAGTCTGAAAAAACGAAGTAACTCTGTTTGTAACTCCATATAATTTGGGCGAACCGTGGGGACAAAGGAAAGTCCTTTCTTCAAAAGTTCTAATTCAGAATGCTGCAAAATATGGTTAGATAAATTAAAAATAGGTAATGTTTCAGTCAAATTCTCTGTTGTGGGTATTACCACTGATAAAAGTTGTTGCGGGTCCTCCGCTCCCCTGGAGCGTTGAACCATGTTCTGGGTTTCTTGGCCCTCCCTCTCTGCGGGGTTCCAGGCTGGCCTCTGGCTAAAAAATTGCCTTGTGCACCACCACGCCCTCTACCCCGGTTGCTACCTCCCTCACCTGGATCTGAGTTGTCAGATGAGTCTTCTGAGGTGTCTGAAAACCCCACTATGTTCTGTCGTTTGTTAAAACGACCCCAGGGTCTATTCTGCGGGTTGAAGTATGGTCTGTTAGTGTAAAAATCTTTATTCAAATATGGATAGGTTGTCTCGGCACTATAATTTCTGATATCCTTTTTAACTTTATTGGCCTTCTTGTTCTGTTCAATACGGCAATAATCGGCTATTGTTTTCTCTACTTGTTCCAGTAATTTTTTACACTCAGCTGTGGGGTCTGAATCATTAATTTGTTTAAGCAAGTCAGCAATTTCTATCTCAAGTGTTTTTAATGTCTCTGTAGCAATATCTATGCCAAGCGCCAACCACTGCCTTGAGCATGTGGTCCCAATATGACTGAAGTTAGTAATATATTTAGGATTATCCGTAAAGATCCCAGGGATATTACGCACTTGTAGACCAAGTGGGATTACTCCGGATTTGAGATAATCAGTTAGCATTAATATCATCAATTTTAATCTAACCTGTTTTTTCTGTAGCTTTTCTAACTGTTCTGGAAGACTGGACGCTGCAGTTGTTGGAGCATCTGGGGTTTCTGATAAGAGTGACGGTAATGTGCATAAATGCTTAATATGGTCTATCGTATACAGAGGGGCATGGTCTGACATCTCCTAAGGCTAAAAGAGAAAAAAGAAAAGTAATTTCGGGAATATACAAGTGTGTGTACAGGGGCACTAGGAAGGTCGACCTCGGTGCCGAGGTAAATTGAGTTTAGAACAACCCTGCAATCCTGGTGATTGCGCTAAAGCTTTTTTAAGACACAAGGGGGACCCAACAGATAGCTAAGTACCATGGGTATAACAACGTTATAATGAACAAGGGTCCTTAGCTTATTTTAGAATCCAAAAAACAATACTGTATAGAAACACAATGGAAAGCTATACGTTATAAAGTTTCCAAACCCAGCCGGGAAAGGAGTTTATTTTATCAAGAAACAATGTTCAATCCTACAATACAAACGTAATAACAAGACACAAGCCTGTGCCGTACAAAAAGGAGGGAAAAGAAAAATAGAATAAAGGTGAAAGCGGTGTCTATCAGGCAAAGAAAGAGAGCAAGGACAGGGCACTGTAAATAGGTAAAAGATCAATAACAGTATCGCCTGGAGTGGAGTATACACAATCTTATTTGTCAATATTGTAAATGTAAATCCACTCATGGGTGTCGACGTTTCGACCCCCAGATGCTCCAACAACTGCAGCGTCCAGTCTTCCAGAACAGTTAGAAAAGCTACAGAAAAAACAGGTTAGATTAAAATTGATGATATTAATGCTAACTGATTATCTCAAATCCGGAGTAATCCCACTTGGTCTACAAGTGCGTAATATCCCTGGGATCTTTACGGATAATCCTAAATATATTACTAACTTCAGTCATATTGGGACCACATGCTCAAGGCAGTGGTTGGCGCTTGGCATAGATATTGCTACAGAGACATTAAAAACACTTGAGATAGAAATTGCTGACTTGCTTAAACAAATTAATGATTCAGACCCCACAGCTGAGTGTAAAAAATTACTGGAACAAGTAGAGAAAACAATAGCCGATTATTGCCGTATTGAACAGAACAAGAAGGCCAATAAAGTTAAAAAGGATATCAGAAATTATAGTGCCGAGACAACCTATCCATATTTGAATAAAGATTTTTACACTAACAGACCATACTTCAACCCGCAGAATAGACCCTGGGGTCGTTTTAACAAACGACAGAACATAGTGGGGTTTTCAGACACCTCAGAAGACTCATCTGACAACTCAGATCCAGGTGAGGGAGGTAGCAACCGGGGTAGAGGGCGTGGTGGTGCACAAGGCAATTTTTTAGCCAGAGGCCAGCCTGGAACCCCGCAGAGAGGGAGGGCCAAGAAACCCAGAACATGGTTCAACGCTCCAGGGGAGCGGAGGACCCGCAACAACTTTTATCAGTGGTAATACCCACAACAGAGAATTTGACTGAAACATTACCTATTTTTAATTTATCTAACCATATTTTGCAGCATTCTGAATTAGAACTTTTGAAGAAAGGACTTTCCTTTGTCCCCACGGTTCGCCCAAATTATATGGAGTTACAAACAGAGTTACTTCGTTTTTTCAGACTGGTTCGGCTGAAAGCATTCTTTCAATTGCACCCAACGCCTGAACCAAATCGTAACACCCCCTTTGCCCCCCCTTCTACTTTCCTACCAACGGCGAGCATGATTCCGCCTGAGATCATCACGTTTGAGAAACTTATTCTCAAAGAACTTGAGATTCTGGAAAGGAAGAGATTATACATTCCTTACAATATTTCAAAAATCGAAAAGGAGGCAATAGACTCACTCAAATCCAACACTAACTTAATCATCAAGAGCGCTGATAAGGGTGGTGGCATTGTCCTGCAAAATATTGATACCTATAAAAACGAAATTAACCGACAGCTGAATAACAGGGAACATTACTTGAGACTTGGCCGCAATCCAACAATTGAAATCCAAGCCCTGATAAAAAAGATTACCACGGCGGCCAGGGATGAGGGCTTTCTTAGCAAGAAGGAATATAATTTCCTTAATGTTAAGTGTCCTCGCCTTCCAGTCATCTACACCCTCCCTAAGGTTCATAAAGACAGTGAGAACCCGCCAGGCCGACCAATAGTATCGGCTTGTGGTTCTATTTTGGAACCATTAGGGTCCTATGTGGACTTTTTCATTAAGGACTTTGTGCCTTCCACGTGCTGTTATGTCCGTGACAGCATGGAAATGATCAATCTTGTTGAACACCAGCCCTTTGATCCCAACATTCAAACACTATGTACATTGGACGTAGAGTCGCTCTACACTAATATACCTCAGGGAGCGGCTCTACGGGTCATTGAAAGAATACTTGATTCCAGACCTAGACCACATAGAGTACCGACATTGTTCATATTGCAAGTGCTAGAACTATGTCTCACGAAAAACTTTTTTGCCTTTGACGGGACCTTCTACCAACAGATAAAAGGATGCTCGATGGGAGCGATTTTTGCTCCCCATCTGGCCATTATGTACATGGATGCGCTTGAGACCGGCACAATCCTAGCTGACACAAACCCATTCAGAACCAGCATTGGGGTTTGGCGCCGGTACATAGATGATATTTTTCTAATTTGGAATTCGGAGAGAGAAGGTCTGAATTCGTTCCTACACTGGCTGAACAATAACTGCGACAATCTGCAGTTCACTCTCTCATATCACAAAACAGAGATACCATTCTTGGATCTCATGATCTATCATGAGGCAGGGGAGTTACTTACTCGCCTCTATAGAAAACCGACTGAGCGTAATACGTTACTCAGATACAACAGTAACCACCCCAAAGCTCTGAAAGATTCACTTCCCTATTCGCAGTTCCTGCGGATTAGACGGAATTGCTCCTCGAAAACTGATTATTTCAAAGAGGCAGGTATTTTGTGCTCAAAACTGAAATCAAGAGGTTATCCAAGCAGGATAGTGAGGAATGCCTCGAAACGGGCATGGTATTGTCCTAGAGAGGTCCTGCTCCAACCCAAGACGAGGCCCAGCACAGAGAGAATTGCCTGTGTCACAACTTTTTCCCCTATCTCTGACAAAATCCGTAAAACAATTCTACGGCATTGGCCAACCTTAAACTCAGGCCAATTAACTTTTGATAAACCTTTGTTTGCTTTCAAGAAAAGTAGAAATATAAAAGACCATTTGGTTCGAGCTGCCCTACCCCCACCACCTCCCACAAATACGATTGAGTCAAACTGGGGCTTGCCCCCGTTGAGAGGTCACGTTAAATGTGGACATTGTATTGTTTGTGATCTGACACTTGAGGGGCGCACGTTTAGTCACAATAACATCACAATTGATATGAGAGATTTCACAAACTGTAACAGTCACAATGTGATTTATGCAATTCTATGTCCTTGCCCTCTGATGTATGTGGGACAAACTACACAAAAAATAAGGACCAGAATAAGTCAACATCGGAGTCGCATAAGGTGCGGCACTCCTAACGCCCCTTTGGTTGAACATTATGCCAGCATGAACCATACAGCGGATGACCTCCAATGGACCGTCCTGAAATCCATCAAACTACCACAAAGAGGTGGCAACCTACAGCAGTTACTAAACCGTGAGGAATTGAAATCCATCATTCAATTTAATACCATTCACACAGGGCTCAATCGAAGTGAGGACTGGACCACGCTACTGTGATTGAACCTATGACCAATGAGACTATATCATGAAACAGTAACGGAATGAGCCTTTCCATGAAAGGGTTGTGTTCCCAGATAAATACTCCATGATGGAATGCATAACTGGCTGAAAGACAAGAAATCTGGCCTCCTGGGAGCAAAACGTTATGTGGTTTATTTTATTGAATACGTACCACCGTTTTTAATGTCACATTGTCACCATCACTACCTAATTGTCCGTGCACTCCCTCACACTGGTAGCATTAGCCCGCACAGCCATCCACTCCAAGATGGCCCCCACCAAGACAACTCGCCGTTCTACAATGGCACCCGCAATGAAGGTCACGTGACCAGCGTGGCTGTAGACAACTCCGCGCGCGCTCTCAGTCCGTTGACTTGCAACCGGCACTGCCCGAGAAGCCACGGGAGAGACGAGTCTTTACCTTGACTTTGTAAGTAACTGCGGAATTTTAACACTGTCCGGTTATGGCCCGCTCTTAGTCTATGTGCTGATATATACCCCTTGCTATTACAGCGTCTGAAAGCCACATTGTTGGCAACCCCCGTGTATGGCCACCGCTGCCTACACGTAAACTCTTTATCCTGCTCCCTGGATGAGCTAAGTAAGGTAAGGAAGGTTCTTCCATAAACCACCACCCTGTTTTGTAGCCCCCTTGCACCTTGATACAGAATTCCCGCTCTGTTTTCAGCGCTGCCATCGTATGCAGTTGGAAACGAAATACGAATTCTCTAATGAACAATTCGTCTGGACCCCCAAAAAGACCTCCACGACATTTTACTACGTGGTATGTGGTTATTTTTACACCACGGTTCGCTGAAATTGTGAACCAGGGAATTCGTAACCTTGTGTTTTAAATTTACTCCCATTTCAGCACGATCTCTTCGGCCAAAAGCCTTGAAGTGAAGCACACCTCCCATGTGAGGCTTCATGCATAGATCCACTGAGGTATGATTACACTTTTTGTGACTCATAATCCACAGGGCTATCCCCAATCACCTACTTACCCCTAGCCACGCAACTACTGAACCTGCATCGTCACCTCACGATGGAAATCCCTGTTCCCCATTATACTACAAACTGAATTGATCACTATCACGGCACAACTGGTCGTCGCAGCCCTTCACGCACGTCACTGCGATTCCGAGGAGTATGAAAATGTTGTTATTATGTGCTTGATTAGGTCACAAACACCGTGCACTTGGTCACACACTGCGAATTCGTTACATAGTTGGCATACATCTGCAAACTACTCTTAAGTGTTTGAAATATCTCTTTTTCTCTTCGTTTCTCCTAAACAGGCTTTCTTACAATCAGGCATGTCTTGTTCATTACAAATGTCCTGATGATGATCCCAGTTATCTAGTTGAGCAATAGGGATCGAAACGTCGACACCCATGAGTGGATTTACATTTACAATATTGACAAATAAGATTGTGTATACTCCACTCCAGGCGATACTGTTATTGATCTTTTACCTATTTACAGTGCCCTGTCCTTGCTCTCTTTCTTTGCCTGATAGACACCGCTTTCACCTTTATTCTATTTTTCTTTTCCCTCCTTTTTGTACGGCACAGGCTTGTGTCTTGTTATTACGTTTGTATTGTAGGATTGAACATTGTTTCTTGATAAAATAAACTCCTTTCCCGGCTGGGTTTGGAAACTTTATAACGTATAGCTTTCCATTGTGTTTCTATACAGTATTGTTTTTTGGATTCTAAAATAAGCTAAGGACCCTTGTTCATTATAACGTTGTTATACCCATGGTACTTAGCTATCTGTTGGGTCCCCCTTGTGTCTTAAAAAAGCTTTAGCGCAATCACCAGGATTGCAGGGTTGTTCTAAACTCAATTTACCTCGGCACCGAGGTCGACCTTCCTAGTGCCCCTGTACACACACTTGTATATTCCCGAAATTACTTTTCTTTTTTCTCTTTTAGCCTTAGGAGATGTCAGACCATGCCCCTCTGTATACGATAGACCATATTAAGCATTTATGCACATTACCGTCACTCTTATCAGAAACCCCAGATGCTCCAACAACTGCAGCGTCCAGTCTTCCAGAACAGTTAGAAAAGCTACAGAAAAAACAGGTTAGATTAAAATTGATGATATTAATGCTAACTGATTATCTCAAATCCGGAGTAATCCCACTTGGTCTACAAGTGCGTAATATCCCTGGGATCTTTACGGATAATCCTAAATATATTACTAACTTCAGTCATATTGGGACCACATGCTCAAGGCAGTGGTTGGCGCTTGGCATAGATATTGCTACAGAGACATTAAAAACACTTGAGATAGAAATTGCTGACTTGCTTAAACAAATTAATGATTCAGACCCCACAGCTGAGTGTAAAAAATTACTGGAACAAGTAGAGAAAACAATAGCCGATTATTGCCGTATTGAACAGAACAAGAAGGCCAATAAAGTTAAAAAGGATATCAGAAATTATAGTGCCGAGACAACCTATCCATATTTGAATAAAGATTTTTACACTAACAGACCATACTTCAACCCGCAGAATAGACCCTGGGGTCGTTTTAACAAACGACAGAACATAGTGGGGTTTTCAGACACCTCAGAAGACTCATCTGACAACTCAGATCCAGGTGAGGGAGGTAGCAACCGGGGTAGAGGGCGTGGTGGTGCACAAGGCAATTTTTTAGCCAGAGGCCAGCCTGGAACCCCGCAGAGAGGGAGGGCCAAGAAACCCAGAACATGGTTCAACGCTCCAGGGGAGCGGAGGACCCGCAACAACTTTTATCAGTGGTAATACCCACAACAGAGAATTTGACTGAAACATTACCTATTTTTAATTTATCTAACCATATTTTGCAGCATTCTGAATTAGAACTTTTGAAGAAAGGACTTTCCTTTGTCCCCACGGTTCGCCCAAATTATATGGAGTTACAAACAGAGTTACTTCGTTTTTTCAGACTGGTTCGGCTGAAAGCATTCTTTCAATTGCACCCAACGCCTGAACCAAATCGTAACACCCCCTTTGCCCCCCCTTCTACTTTCCTACCAACGGCGAGCATGATTCCGCCTGAGATCATCACGTTTGAGAAACTTATTCTCAAAGAACTTGAGATTCTGGAAAGGAAGAGATTATACATTCCTTACAATATTTCAAAAATCGAAAAGGAGGCAATAGACTCACTCAAATCCAACACTAACTTAATCATCAAGAGCGCTGATAAGGGTGGTGGCATTGTCCTGCAAAATATTGATACCTATAAAAACGAAATTAACCGACAGCTGAATAACAGGGAACATTACTTGAGACTTGGCCGCAATCCAACAATTGAAATCCAAGCCCTGATAAAAAAGATTACCACGGCGGCCAGGGATGAGGGCTTTCTTAGCAAGAAGGAATATAATTTCCTTAATGTTAAGTGTCCTCGCCTTCCAGTCATCTACACCCTCCCTAAGGTTCATAAAGACAGTGAGAACCCGCCAGGCCGACCAATAGTATCGGCTTGTGGTTCTATTTTGGAACCATTAGGGTCCTATGTGGACTTTTTCATTAAGGACTTTGTGCCTTCCACGTGCTGTTATGTCCGTGACAGCATGGAAATGATCAATCTTGTTGAACACCAGCCCTTTGATCCCAACATTCAAACACTATGTACATTGGACGTAGAGTCGCTCTACACTAATATACCTCAGGGAGCGGCTCTACGGGTCATTGAAAGAATACTTGATTCCAGACCTAGACCACATAGAGTACCGACATTGTTCATATTGCAATTGCTAGAACTATGTCTCACGAAAAACTTTTTTGCCTTTGACGGGACCTTCTACCAACAGATAAAAGGATGCTCGATGGGAGCGATTTTTGCTCCCCATCTGGCCATTATGTACATGGATGCGCTTGAGACCGGCACAATCCTAGCTGACACAAACCCATTCAGAACCAGCATTGGGGTTTGGCGCCGGTACATAGATGATATTTTTCTAATTTGGAATTCGGAGAGAGAAGGTCTGAATTCGTTCCTACACTGGCTGAACAATAACTGCGACAATCTGCAGTTCACTCTCTCATATCACAAAACAGAGATACCATTCTTGGATCTCATGATCTATCATGAGGCAGGGGAGTTACTTACTCGCCTCTATAGAAAACCGACTGAGCGTAATACGTTACTCAGATACAACAGTAACCACCCCAAAGCTCTGAAAGATTCACTTCCCTATTCGCAGTTCCTGCGGATTAGACGGAATTGCTCCTCGAAAACTGATTATTTCAAAGAGGCAGGTATTTTGTGCTCAAAACTGAAATCAAGAGGTTATCCAAGCAGGATAGTGAGGAATGCCTCGAAACGGGCATGGTATTGTCCTAGAGAGGTCCTGCTCCAACCCAAGACGAGGCCCAGCACAGAGAGAATTGCCTGTGTCACAACTTTTTCCCCTATCTCTGACAAAATCCGTAAAACAATTCTACGGCATTGGCCAACCTTAAACTCAGGCCAATTAACTTTTGATAAACCTTTGTTTGCTTTCAAGAAAAGTAGAAATATAAAAGACCATTTGGTTCGAGCTGCCCTACCCCCACCACCTCCCACAAATACGATTGAGTCAAACTGGGGCTTGCCCCCGTTGAGAGGTCACGTTAAATGTGGACATTGTATTGTTTGTGATCTGACACTTGAGGGGCGCACGTTTAGTCACAATAACATCACAATTGATATGAGAGATTTCACAAACTGTAACAGTCACAATGTGATTTATGCAATTCTATGTCCTTGCCCTCTGATGTATGTGGGACAAACTACACAAAAAATAAGGACCAGAATAAGTCAACATCGGAGTCGCATAAGGTGCGGCACTCCTAACGCCCCTTTGGTTGAACATTATGCCAGCATGAACCATACAGCGGATGACCTCCAATGGACCGTCCTGAAATCCATCAAACTACCACAAAGAGGTGGCAACCTACAGCAGTTACTAAACCGTGAGGAATTGAAATCCATCATTCAATTTAACCCTGGGCGTAGTTCGCGGAGCCGCACTCCGCGGAGCTACGCGAAGATGCAGTTGCACTCCGCGACCTTCGCGTAGCTCCGCGGACATGCGTAGTAGCTTGCTAGACCCGTTCGCGCGCCGTTTTTCGTCTTCGGGAGCGCGGTGCTCGTGTTCGGGGCGCTGCCTGCATGCTCGAGATAGCTAGCGCGCTAAGTTACTCAAGAGGTTTGTCCCGCCCGCTTGCGTTCCCTTATTTCCAAAGTGCGTGATCGCGTCAAATATCGCGCGAACTTACCCCGGCGCACGCGATAATGTTATTCAGCGCGCGAGAACTACGCTACGCACCGGATCGCGGAGTAATCGACAGCTTCGCGTTCTCCGTAGAACGCGGAGTTGCCAAAACTCCGCAAGCTCCGCGAACGGAGCGTAGTTCTTCGCCCAGGGTTAATTCAATTTAATACCATTCACACAGGGCTCAATCGAAGTGAGGACTGGACCACGCTACTGTGATTGAACCTATGACCAATGAGACTATATCATGAAACAGTAACGGAATGAGCCTTTCCATGAAAGGGTTGTGTTCCCAGATAAATACTCCATGATGGAATGCATAACTGGCTGAAAGACAAGAAATCTGGCCTCCTGGGAGCAAAACGTTATGTGGTTTATTTTATTGAATACGTACCACCGTTTTTAATGTCACATTGTCACCATCACTACCTAATTGTCCGTGCACTCCCTCACACTGGTAGCATTAGCCCGCACAGCCATACACTCCAAGATGGCCCCCACCAAGACAACTCGCCGTTCTACAATGGCACCCGCAATGAAGGTCACGTGACCAGCGTGGCTGTAGACAACTCCGCGCGCGCTCTCAGTCCGTTGACTTGCAACCGGCACTGCCCGAGAAGCCACGGGAGAGACGAGTCTTTACCTTGACTTTGTAAGTAACTGCGGAATTTTAACACTGTCCGGTTATGGCCCGCTCTTAGTCTATGTGCTGATATATACCCCTTGCTATTACAGCGTCTGAAAGCCACATTGTTGGCAACCCCCGTGTATGGCCACCGCTGCCTACACGTAAACTCTTTATCCTGCTCCCTGGATGAGCTAAGTAAGGTAAGGAAGGTTCTTCCATAAACCACCACCCTGTTTTGTAGCCCCCTTGCACCTTGATACAGAATTCCCGCTCTGTTTTCAGCGCTGCCATCGTATGCAGTTGGAAACGAAATACGAATTCTCTAATGAACAATTCGTCTGGACCCCCAAAAAGACCTCCACGACATTTTACTACGTGGTATGTGGTTATTTTTACATCACGGTTCGCTGAAATTGTGAACCAGGGAATTCGTAACCTTGTGTTTTAAATTTACTCCCATTTCAGCACGATCTCTTCGGCCAAAAGCCTTGAAGTGAAGCACACCTCCCATGTGAGGCTTCATGCATAGATCCACTGAGGTATGATTACACTTTTTGTGACTCATAATCCACAGGGCTATCCCCAATCACCTACTTACCCCTAGCCACGCAACTACTGAACCTGCACCGTCACCTCACGATGGAAATCCCTGTTCCCCATTATACTACAAACTGAATTGATCACTATCACGGCACAACTGGTCGTCGCAGCCCTTCACGCACGTCACTGCGATTCCGAGGAGTATGAAAATGTTGTTATTATGTGCTTGATTAGGTCACAAACACCGTGCACTTGGTCACACACTGCGAATTCGTTACATAGTTGGCATACATCTGCAAACTACTCTTAAGTGTTTCAAATATCTCTTTTTTTCTTCGTTTCTCCTAAACAGGCTTTCTTACAATCAGGCATGTCTTGTTCATTACAAATGTCCTGATGATGATCCCAGTTATCTAGTTGAGCAATAGGGATCGAAACGTCGACACCCATGAGTGGATTTACATTTACAATATTGACAAATAAGATTGTGTATACTCCACTCCAGGCGATACTGTTATTGATCTTTTACCTATTTACAGTGCCCTGTCCTTGCTCTCTTTCTTTGCCTGATAGACACCGCTTTCACCTTTATTCTATTTTTCTTTTCCCTCCTTTTTGTACGGCACAGGCTTGTGTCTTGTTATTACGTTTGTATTGTAGGATTGAACATTGTTTCTTGATAAAATAAACTCCTTTCCCGGCTGGGTTTGGAAACTTTATAACGTATAGCTTTCCATTGTGTTTCTATACAGTATTGTTTTTTGGATTCTAAAATAAGCTAAGGACCCTTGTTCATTATAACGTTGTTATACCCATGGTACTTAGCTATCTGTTGGGTCCCCCTTGTGTCTTAAAAAACCTTTGAGAATTATAGCCTCCTCAACCAGTGGAGTGAGTGAGTGGGCATTGAGGAAATAATGTAGCCTGGACTAGGTGCCCGAACACGGGAGAGAAAGGTATATGTCTTCATGGTTAGATTGAGATGGAGCCAGATGTCTAACAACCCTTGATCTGACAGTATGCCCTATCAGCATTGTTGACTTTATCTGTCGTTCCAGTACAGCCTCAAGGGCCGGGTTCCAGTCAACCTCAAGGAACATGAGTGTAGTGCCCATTTCTGTCAGCATGCAGTTGAAAGAAGAATGTTGCTTTCATCCCCACAAGGACATACATTGAACTCATGCTCCGTACTTTGTCAAGTATCCTAAGATGGGAGAAGGCAAATCTGTCATCAGGGTCCTTCATTATCTTGAGCACTGCTGAGCAGAGGAGTATTTTGCGCAGTAGGATCCTAGCGCTTCTACCAACATTCTGCTCAGACCTCTGATCACGCAAGGAGCATTTTCGAGCTACTAGCGTGCAACTTGGTATAATTTTAAACGACGGATTTTAAATTGTAAATTTACACTCTGATTGCACTCAGCATACTTGGCACTCACTTGCCATCTCTTTCGCCTTATTCAGACGGTCCCAGCCGATCTTAGGGCTGTAGACCGAGTGTTAGGGATAACATCCCCTACGGCGGCCATCTTGAGTGGGGGGCGAGAGCGGTGAGAGCGCTCTAGTGTCCTGTATTTAAGGAAACGGTTGCTCTCCGCGCTAGCGGTCGCATTAGCGGTCGCGCCTCATCAGCGCCGGAGTCACGCCTGAGTCAGCCCGTCTGCGCCCCAGACGTGCCTCAGGGCCATGGCATCACCATATGGTCCAGTCACCGACACTATACAGGTACCACCTACAGCCGATGCAACAATAAATTCAATAGCCTCCTCACATATTAAATACTCATCTGCATATTTGAAGGCCTTACGACCGGCGACACTTCCCTCCTGCAGGTTGCTAAAGTTGGGGTGGGAGAAGGACACCTGTCAAACCTGCCAATTGCATATTGACCCTGTAGGAATAAAATCCACCCGGATTGAATCCAATAAGAACCATCTGAAATTAAAGTCAAAATCTTTTTCGTTCCTCAGCCTCAATAGTCGCTCTTTACCAATGCATAAAACAGAAATATTCAACTTATTACTAGATGAGGCACCCGATGCACTGTTTCTAACTGAAACATGGCTTAAAGAGAGCTCGGGTCCAGACATAGCCATGGCACTTCCGGACACTTACGCTATCACTAGACTCGATCGTGATAAGAAACCCGGTGGCGGAATAGCAATTATTTTAAAAAAACCTTCAGCTGCGAATTTAAACCTCTCTTATGTGGTGGTTGTGAAGCCGCAACCTTCAAACTTACGCTAGCCCCTAATTTCACTTTATCCGGAGTCCTTATTTATCGGCCCCCGGGGGCACCATCCAAATGGATGACAAATATGTCAGAACTCATTGGACCGCTAGTTATGAGAACTGCCAACTTCACAATCTTAGGTGATATAAACTTACATCTAGAGGATGAGGACTGTTCCCTGGCCAAAGATTTTACAACTGACTTAGCATCTCTTAATCTGATTCTAAAGAACTCAGGGCCAACACATCGTGCTGGTCACCTGTTAGATCCTATATTTTCTAATCTCAACAACATCGTCACGCATCCTGCCGTGCCCCTGCCCTGGTCTAACCACTACTTGGTTAAATTCACCCTTTAGGTTGATTTAACAAACAAAGACAATACATCTATACCTACTCAGTACATAAGGAAATGGAAACAACTTGACACGGAAAGTCTTAATGCTTTCTTGGAAGAGCATAGCCCTTGCACCAAGACAACAGTCCAGCAGCTTTCCTCTACAGTTCAAAATTGGCTCTTGGCAGCCATTGACTCCACCCTACCTAAAACAAAGCTAAAACAAAATACCCACCGTTGCCCTGCCCCCTGGTTCAATGAAACTCTAAAATATGAAAAGACCAGATGTAAAAATTTTGAACGACAATGGAGAAGGAATTACTCACCAGCAGACAAGAAAAAATATAAAACTCAGTTAATAAACTACCAAAAGCTGTGTGGCAAAGCTAAAGCAGAATTTATCTGCACTAAAATCACGAATGCCTTAGACCACTCCAAAACACTTTTTAAATTAGTAAAAGAGATGGCTGGTTCTAATATGTTACAACCTCCGCCTGAACTTAATAAAATACAATGTGACCTCTTAGCCGCTTTCTTTATTAACAAAGTTGACAAAATCCACCAAGACATTAATCAAGCTTCTAACAAACACCACTCAGCCTCTGAAGCTACATCCAACTGTGCATCATTTATTCCAGACAATGATACAAGTATTCCTGACTGCTCCATCCTGTCCGATGCTTCTCTCGTCACACATGATGAATGGCCCTTACTGAACCCTGACATGGTTCAAAGGTTGCTCAACACAATTAAATCAGGCTCACCAAAAGACCCACTGCCATGTTCAGTTTTAAAGCAACTTAACAGCAATGTCCTCGCAACCATCACTGATCTTCTAAATGCTTCGCTATTGGAAGAATCTGTACCCAGTGAATGGAAGCATGCGATGATCCATCCACTCCTAAAGAAAGCCGGCGCAGACCCCAAGCTGCCAGCTAACTTCCGCCCTATCTCCTTGCTGCCCACCTTTGCAAAGATTTTAGAGAAGCACGTACACCGTTGCCTTACTGATTTTATTACCATTCACGACCTGTTACCTTCCCTCCAGTCGGGATTCTGCGCAGGCTTCTCTACAGAGACCACCTTGCTGGGCGTAACTGAAAATATCCGTCGTATGGTGGATAAGGGCGAAACAGTGGCACTTGTGCTGCTCGACCTCAGCGCGGCATTCGACACCGTGTCGCATGCGGTCCTCGCCCAGACACTCCACTCTATAGGCATCCGTGGTGCGGCTCTCAATTGGATCAAGTCACTACTGAAAAATCGCACGTTCCAAGTCTTCTCACAAACCGCATGTTCTGACACTATGACATTTAAACACGGAGTACCACAAGGCTCTATTCTCAGCCCGTTGCTCTTCAACGTTTATATGTGTCCCCTTGCCAAAATAGTGGAGGAAACAGGACTCCTAATGTTTTCTTACGCTGATGATTCTCAGCTGCTCTTTTCTTTATCAGCTGCAGACTCCGACAACTCCTCTTCTCTACAACTCGGACTCAGTAAAATCGCTGAATGGATGCATAAAAACTTTTTAAAACTCAACGGTGAAAAAACCGAGCTAATCGTGCTGGGAAAAAATAAAGAACTCTGGGGACCCCAACATTGGCCATCTGAAATGGGCATCCCCCCTACCCCTGTCACGCACGCTCGCAATTTGGGCGTCATCATTGATGACTCGCTCAATTTGCATCAGCAAGCGGTAAAAACCTCGGCTACCTGTTTCGCCATATTACAATGGCTAAAAAAATCTGTTGGATGCTGCCTGAAAACACCAAGAAAACTGTTGTCAATGCTCTAATAACATCGAGGCTAGACTATGGCAACGTTCTGTACCTGGGGGCAAATAAAGCCACTGTCCGCAGGCTACAGACAGTACAAAATGCAGCAGCTAGACTACTATGGAAAATTCCCATCTCCACTCCAACTACTAAATATATCAGGAAGCTACATTGGTTAAAAATTGAAAACCGAGTCAAGTTTAAATCTCTATGCTTTATGCACCGCTCCAAAATATCTGCAAAACCTGGTGCGCCCTTATCGTCCCTCCAGGCTCCTCCGGTCTTCCACGGCCAACCGCTTTGAAATTCCAAAGATCAAGCTGTCACGCATGGGTGGCAAGTCCTTCTCATTCCTTGGACCGTCACTTTGGAATTCAATGCCACATACACTGCGGTCTGAGCTGAGCTACATTAAATTCAGAAAGGCCTTAAAAACGTGGCTGTTTAATATTTAGTATTCTGAAGCCATATTAACAATTGGATCGACTGCGCCGGGAAACCCTTTGTTGGGTAGCTGTGTGCCCTATAAATGCAAGAAATAAATAATAAATAAAAGAAATAGCTATTCTGCATATCTTAGGGTGTAAGCATGTTGCTAACATCGGGTTGGGGTGTGCGGCTGCTAAGGATGACCATGCCTACCCAGTCACAAATTAGTTTGTGTGTTTTAAGACTCGTTTGATGCGTTTTCCACAGGAGGGTGATATCTGCATGTTTAGAGTTCAAATAGACAAGTGACTTCTTGTGTTTAATGTACTCAGTGTATAAATCTGGTAAAGTGTGAAGGAGATAATGACGGGTGTTTCCCTATCGACTAGGTTGGGTAGGCACGAGAGTGAGACAAAGTTACAAAGGGGAGGAATGATGGATACAGAAGTGGGTCTCTGGTGCACAGCTCCCTTTTGGGGGAATGCTAAAGTCCTCCTGATCAGCAATGAAGGAGGGCCTGTGCACCCGTCTGTTTGGAGTTGGTGGGAAAGAGGGACGGGTGGGGGTGCAGATGGAATGCAGGAGATTAAACTAAGAGGGGGAAACCGGGAGGGGGGAAGGGAACTGTGATACTTTTATGGTTGGAAGTGGAAAAACTTTGATCAGCAGAACAAACCATCATGGGAACCAGTGTCCTGGGAGCCCACACAGAACCAGAGGAGGAGGGTAGGAAGAGCCCAGTGTCCTCAGTAATGAAGGTTGTAGCAGCAGCAGCGGCAGGGATGCAGTAAAGCTAGGCTGTAATTGGTGGCATAATCAATCGCAGAGGCACCAGCAAGAGGGAGCATCAATGGAGGCTGGAGGTCCTACGGGGGCGAGATCAAGATCACAACCAGGAAGCAGGTTGGCCAGGTAGGAAAGGGAGGCAAAATATCAACTAGGCATCAAAACACTGAAAATATCCAAATCAGTGCACAACATCGTGCAAAACAGAGTAAGTGCACATGCAGTGGCAGAGGCTTAAACAAAGGGTAATCATCTGTCGAGCCTGGCAGCAGGTCACATGGGGCTTTGGTGATTGTCTCCAGCCCAATCGGGATCCATGCTCTTCATCTGCAAGCAGGACTTGTCCCACTCCGTATCCCATGTAACCTCCATGGCTCTCCCGATTGCCCTGTCTTTCTCATTTTGGGATTGTAATCCTCGCTCCTGTCACCAAAGTATGTGACAGGGCCTCCAATCATCCCTGGTAGTGGGGGAACTGTTTGCAGAGGTGGGTGTTGTGTCCATGTCAGAGTCCTGCAGACTGTCCAACAAGGCGCACAAGTCCTCTGGTTCAAGAAAATCTGTGGATGTCCCATCCATGGTGATCCAGATTTGTGCAGTCTGAAACAGTCCATACTTTGTGTCTCATTTGCGGAGCATCAGTCGCAGTGACTGGAAGGCTTTTCATTTTTCATTCATCTCTCTGGAGAAATCTGCCGATATGCGGATTTCATGGCCTTCATAATGATAGGATCCATTTTTGCAGGCAGCAGCCAGCACTTGGCGTGCCTGCCCATGTCTCAGTAAGGATGCAATGATCGAGCAAACTTTGTCTCCTGCAGCGGGTCTGCAAGTGCAAATGCAGGGATACGTGGGAAGCTCCAATGGTGTAGTGAATGTCAGGCCAAATACCCGAGGGATTGATCACATAAGAAGCCTCCAATATCATTGATTTCAACCTTTTCAGGGAAGCCAAAAGAGCAGATGTTGGCCCTGCGACTCCTGTCTTTCAGATCAACAACCTTATGCCACAAGTGCCAGAGTCTTGAGTCCCAGGAGTCCAAGTGGGCCATTTGGCAGACCCTCCAGGATTTCGCGATTTAGCGGTTTGCCGCGGAACTGCACTTTTTGTCAAAAAGGCCCGATTTTTACAAAAGTGCCCGCGAAATCGACACTTTTATAAAAATGCAGCAAATTTGACACAAGTGCCCACGAAAATGAAGGATAATTCTTCACTTTTCTGGAAATGCAGGTAATCAGGGTTCACATACAATTATGAAGAGAAATATTTATAGATGAGGGCACCAAGTGTACTGGTGGACTTCCATGATGCCATTTACATTTTGGTAGTACAGGATTTATAAATGTAAACAGAACCACCAGAGAAATGCATACATGGGGGAAGTGATGGAATACATTGGTTTAAGAAATTAGTGACGCTTCACATCTGGTAAATGTAGAAAAAAAAGGTACACCCAGTGATGAGAAAGCTTAAAGGGAAGATGATACAGAGTTGCCCCACCAACAAAATAACACTAGTTAATAGTTTGAAATACAGACTGCACTAGTGTACAGGGTGCAAACTATCTAGATATTTTTTTCTACAGTGAAACACATCTCTGAATTAAGCCACACTCAACAGTACTATATTTTGAAGATTCTTCACAGAAAGCACACCAGTTCTTTTAAGCTTCAATTCACCACATATCAAAATAAAATGATGAGTTAATACACATTTACTAACTCAACAACCAAAACTTTATTGCTGCAAAAACATAAAACAATGGTCCGAGCCATTCACTAGCAAGGTCAAATGCAGGCTTCTCCAACAAGTAGCTAATGAGCTACCAGTAGCTCTACAGCGACCTGTAAGTATCTTTCCTGTGTGCAATGCAACATACTAAATTAGAAGATTTGCTAGGCTGAATTAAAATACACATACCAAAACTGAAAAGTATGTATTTGAAACAAACAGTTGTGTATTTTCATAGCTCATAAGCTGATGTTTTGAGAAATGGTTCAATTGGCAAAATATATTTATTGATTGATATGTGTTCGATAAGTCATCAGACATTGGGCAGAATTATTATTAATATTATCACTTGGTGCAAGGGGTATTGCAGCTATGGCTGGTATGTATTATACATGTAGAGGAATTCCAAATTGGCAAAGCCTTGTTACATTACTGATAGAAACCCCTCCTGAAGAACTGAGGCTGACAACTAACTGCTGGTAATCATGAATGGGGTGGCCACTAAAATAATCTTGTCTGATGTAGTCAGTATAAAAAACACTAATAATGTTAGCAGCTCGGTATGATTTTCATTGCACGGAAATACAGGCACATTGGACATGGAAGGTGAGGGGGTAACATGGCCAACTAGAGCATGGGCGTCAATTCACTAAAATGCTAGGGTTAGTGGAAGGGGCATCACAGGAAATAGCATCACGTCGGGGCCTATTTCAAAGTGGAATACTCTGCTAAAACAGTTTCCATTGTTTTAAAGCTGAAAATGAATGATTATGAGTAAAATAAAGTGCTGCAAAAATGCCGCTAAATTTCCATATTTGTGCCGCTAAATTTCCATTTTTGTGCCTCTAAATTTGCTAATCCATGCCGCTATATCCTGGGGGGTCTGATTTGGTATTCCAGCGCAGTGAGGCAATTGTCAATTCTGTCCAACTGTCCATGAAACACCCAGATTTCTGCTTTGATGGATTTCATGTGGACTGTCAGGTTCTTAATTTTAGTGACCATTAGTTCCAATCTGTGCCCCACTGCAAGTGATCTCCTTTGGAATGAGGTCTATTTCGTTGTCCGGGCATCCCAATGTCAGCATTGAAGTAGGTATGTGTTGGGCTACGATCTCATTAAAGAGAAGTTGACTGGTGGGTTTCCCGGATACAATGGATGCAGGTCATGTTTGCACAGGGCGTGCCTTAGTTGGTGGTAGGTACAGGAGTCAGGACCAAGTTCTAGCCCAACACTCGACTCAGGACACTCCTGTCCTTAAATTCTACTCTGGAGATTCCAGGTATGCCAGGTCTTGAGTCATCAATGAGAAAAAATGGAACTCCTTGTGCAAGTAATAAGGGAAAGCAAACTGGAGGTGATGGGAGTCTGGGCTGAACAAGGCGGCAGCCAGTAGCTGGTGACTGATTAGAAGGAGAAATAGCCTGGAGCCTGCGAGTAGGCTTTTGAGGTGCCACCCCTAGGGTAACAGTTGTCAGGGCAAGTGGGCGCCCTCTGTAGTTGGTGCCTTGTGCACAGGTGGGGATACATGGGGGAGGGTTTTGGGTCTCAGGTCCCACCCTGGACTTGTGGGTAAAACTAGCAGCATGGAGCCACCATGCATGCCTTATGAGAATCTGAGCTATGTATCAATAAAGAAGGAGGCCCAAGCAGGGTGGGGCATTTTGACTTTACTATACTCAGTGTGCCAGAGGAAGGCTGGTGGTGATTGGTGGGCGATTGCTCACCCTTTTAGGGTTCAGGCAGGGATTTGCAGGGTTTCAGGCCACCTTACTGGTCCCTTGTTGAAGCCTGATGAGGGTAGGGGTTCTGTCTCCACCCCGTGGTGCAGGGTTAGGCCTGCAGCAGGGGAGGGTGGGGGATGGGCCTCACCTTAGTCCCCCACTGTGCCTGAGGTGTGTGGCTCCCTTCTACTGCAGCCCCCTCAGGGAGCGTGTCAGGGACAGCTGCAGTGCTCCAGTGATCTCTCTCTGTGCAGTATTGGGCGAGCTCCACAGCTCTGTAGAAGTTTGGCGGGTGTAGGAGGAACATGCTGATTCTCCGCGCTCTTCAATTCCCCCTTGGAGGGGACCTGAAAGGTGTCCAGACATGTCCCAGAAGGTCAGTTCCTCACCATCAGCAGTCCATTGGGTAGTCACCATTGAAGAGCACTGAATTCTCTCCTGGGGGCCAGCAGTGCTCCGGAGACTCAGCATTTAAGCACCCAACTTTGTTGGAGACCTAGCTGCGCACCTTCTGTCTCAAATCTTAAAGGGACTGCAATTTTAACATAGAAAATTGGCATTACAATTCTTTAACGTGATGCTATTTCCATTTCCACCCTCCCCATTCACAACTGGGGGCAATCCTATTATGTCAGTATATACATATTTGAAATTGTCATCAACAATGAAGACCTGCCACGTTTCTTAGCACAAACTGTTGCAAAATTAATATTGACTTGACTATAAGCAGAACTTAATTAGGGCCTCCAAGCTTCGCACTGATTAATAGTTTGTTCATTACATGTGGATCAGTGGTATGTGAGATTTACATTTTTTTCATGAAATGCACATAATTAAAAAATAAAAAGGTATCAGTATATTGTGCAACTTTTATACCTCACACAAGATACTTAAAAAAGACTGGTTTGAGAAAACGCCTCTCAGAGGGAAATTTTCTTCTTAAACTCACTTGCAAAAATCACATGAAATTTCATGTTATGCAAAATGACGAAAATCGCATAATGTGACATTTTGGAATTAGGTCAAGTGTTTGCCGTAACAGAAAATTTACAAAGGCCTCGTCAGGAAATCTTCCACAACCCCCTCTTTCAAAATCCATCCCACTGAATTCAGCAAACAAATCATAGTAAGTCATTCTAAGAAAATGGGAAAGGCACACAGTTTGCTATGAAACTATAAACCATTCAATGGCCTTGTCTCAAGTAGAAAAGGGCGAATATTTAATATCTTATCTTTTCCTGCGACTTTGGATATCCTTCATTACTTCATGAACTTACTGGAACTATTGAGGTCAGCAACCAGAGGTGGCTGATAGGGAACGGTGCGCAGGGGGTGTGGGGTCGGGGAAAGGTAGGGGGTTAGGAAACTAAAATAAAGAAAATGTACCTGCTAATCGCCAGCCGCTGCCTCTTCTTGCAAGAAGCAGGAACAGGAAGCGCCTAGGCTTCCAGACTCCCCTAACCAATGACGATGCTGCTGATAGCAGGGTTGTGATTGGTCTTAGTGCTGTGGTTCAGCGGTCAGAGAGGGAAAGGGAGTCTCGGCATTTTCTCCACCTAGGCTGTAATGCACCCTGGGTGGAGAACATGCAAAGTGCGCATGACTGTTTGGCTAGCCCGAGACAGAAGGCCAAACAGTCATAAGCACTCCTCCTGCCTGATGTCACGGGACCCCAGCCCCACTACTCCCTAACCTGGTGGTTACTGGAATGCAAAAAATAAAATGAGAATAACTTCCGTTATTATCATTTTATTTTTTCCTTTGCACTATCAGTAACATTAAGGCTTCCTCACCAACTACCACAGCTGCTTTACTAGGCTGTCACACCTGCCAAGAGTAAAGAGTCACTGTCAAAATGTGGCATTACACTGGCAACTCGTAAAGGAAAGGGTGGATGTTTGAATGGGGCAAGGAGGCTTAGGGGCAGATTTACAAGCCCCTTGCGCCGCCGGTGCATCACATTGGGTGACGCACTGGTGGCGCAGCCTGCTTTGTGATATTTACAAGAACAGGTAAAGTCACCCTGCATGACTCAATCTGTGCTTGTAAATATCGCCCCTTTTCATGCAACACTTCGCGTGTTAGGGGTGTGACATGGGTGTCGTTGTGGGTGTTCCCACGCAACACCCATGTCCCCAATGCATTTCCAGATGTACGAGGGATCATTAATCTGGAAATGTGTCAGAATGCTACGCCACCCTAGGGGTGGCGTAGCGAGGTGCAACAAAGAGAAATCTTTTCATTTCTACTTGGTTTTTTCTCTTTCACTGTGTACTGTATTCTACAGCACATATTGGAAGAGGAAATCACCTTAATTGATTGTTTTTGTGCAGAAATGTGACCCTTCCTGCACAAAAATGATTGCAGAAACATTAATGCCTTCGGTGTTAGTTAAATAAGAGTATATTTTCTCCAATCGTAAAAATGATTGTTCTAATATTGACTCGATATGACTGTAATTTCGACCTCCTATAGTGGTGGTCGAAAACAATATTTAATAGCCCTGTAGCGTGGTAGCTCTCGTTATGTATATATTAATATTGCTATCTGAAAATATCATTAAAAAATGCCCCCTCGACCTATAAGGCCTCCAATAGCCAAGAAAACACATGCAGTTTGAAAGGATTGGGTGAGGTATGATTGCACTAGAGAATTACGATATCACTACTAAACTAGTGTGCAGTAAATACCCATAGTGTCTGAAATAGTGAAACTGTTCCATTACAATGTAGGTGTAATTTTCACAAAAAGATATCAGGGCCAGCTCCTCCATTAGGGAGCATCGCCCACTGCTTTCTGCTGTGTATGACATATCCTGACCATGTGTTACACCACTTCAGTTCCTCTGACCTAAAATCACCAGAATTAGTGTGCTCCTAACACTCGGCAAGGCAACAAGACTTCTTTCCAAAGAAAGTTATTTCTCAATATGATTTCCCTCTTCATAAACCTTTTGCCAATTATTCTGCTGATTTATGTTATATTCTCATCATCTAGTCGTATAACCCTAAATTCCCGATCGAGAGATTAATGCCATCTCAGTATCAGGGTTTTTACTCAGGTATTTTTTGCTAACATTTTCCTACAGTTACCAAAAAACAGGAAACCATCTCAAAATAAAACATTCATAGAAATCCAACTAGTCCAGAAGCCAAAAGTGCCTTCAATAACTTAATCAATTCCCCCGAAGAGACCTGGATTTTGCAAATGGCCACTTGCTGAATTTTAATGCATACAATTTCTCCTTCAAGCAGAAATTCCACAATTATCGTGCTGGGAACTATGGGCCCGATGTAGGTAATCCTCATTTACTGTCTCTAAAATACTGAATTTTACCGATTCGGTATTCTAGATTCGGTAAATGAGATGTAGCTAAAAATTCGGTATTTTTTAACGAATCGGTCGGATTCGGTAATTACCGAATCGGTAAATACCGATTCGGTAAAAATACCGATTTGTCAAGGGGAACAGGGTGTCACTTTGACACCCTGTTGCACCCCTGATTTTGGCTTGTGTGCCATATGACACACATAGATGCCCTTAGGGCATGTATGTGTGCCACATGGCACAGGTGTACATGCACAGATGTGCATGTACACAGGTATTCGTTATTTACCACCAAATAGTATTTGGTGGTATATAAAGAATCGGTGATGGCCTGTGGCACTGTTTAAAGTGCCACCTACATCTGGATTTACCGATTCGGTAACTTTACCGATTCAGTATTTCACCTACATGTCAAATCCCAAATACCGGTCTGTAACGGCCGAAATCGGCCGTCACCGACCGGTATTTGGCGACCTACATTTGGCCCTATATCTGTTCCCAGTTGGATTTTTAACCCTTTGATAGGGGCTCTTGTTATCCTCAACAGAGCGAAGAGAACATTCTGATTTGTTGTATTCATTATTAGTTAGACTATACATTTTAATTGTTATTCTTGTGTACTTGGTGAATGGCAGCCTTGTGATCCTTCCTGGTTTCTTGACAATACCTGTACTTGATATTATCCAACTACAGACAAATACCTTACACTCTTTGTACCCCTTTCTTTCACAGGTTTTGAGGCTTTTCTTGATGCTGGAAGTCAGAACAAACTGTTGAGGTGTTAACGGGCAGCTCATTGGTAGAAGATCTGAGGAATCACATTACCTCTCTTCAGAGCAAAGACATTCCCTGCTATTCCATTTTGCATGAAACCGTTTTATAAAAGTGGTGCATACTTCCCAGTGACTCAGGATTTACATTTTCACTGCTATGCATTTTACCATTTTCAAGATCTCAAAATGGTTTAAAAAAAAGCAGCGGTTTCTTATGAAGTATCATAATACCTTCAATGATTTTGTTAAGCCAAACATTGTTGGTAATCTGATATGTTTGAGTTTCGTTTATTTTACCATCAGTTTAATTCTTGTACAACTACGACAAGCATCCCTACACACAATGATGAACCTGTTGCAAGTGTGTCATAATATATGTTGGCTTATTCATTGGACTAATCACAAAATGTATGCAAAGATGTCTTAAATAGCATACTTGCATAACATAAAAAGCTCTATCTCCTAGAAAAGAATATCTGTATGTTATTCAAACTCGGCCATGGGATCACTATGGCCCATTTGGATAGGTGACTACAACATGTAGATTTCACATATCATGCTATAGCCTTATGTGATATTAATTCCACCATAAGTCTGACGATGTAATACAGATGGAGAATGAAAGTGTATCTGAAATAAACAAGTTCTTTAAAAAGTTGATATCAATTGAATACCACACACTCTAGCTACCAAAGCAACCGTAATCAGCATGGTAATCCAGGCAAACATGAGACAAGCTAGTTAAGTTTGAAAAAAAAAATAACTTCCACTAAGGTAGTTATGTTATATTGTGATTGCTAAATTCCTGTATCAAAATGCAATTGCAGTTTAGGCCATAGTTTATTTGGTGTTGACAACAGTAACCATTTTTGGTGCAGCCTGTGAATACAAAATGTAAAATCTATAGTATAAGCCCAAATAATGTTTTTTCCAAATTCATTAATTTATTTCATTTATTTAATCCGCAAATGGTTGATTGTTTAATTCATTGATAACTTTATCCAACATGTGTTACATAGTTTCTTATACTTCTTCAAGGCTAAGACACATAAACAAAACCCCATGTTAGTTATGGATTCTGTACCCTACTAAGGGCCCGATTGCGATGTCAGACGGACTGGTGTCCTTTCGACATTGCTCTGGAAATGGAACGGAATGACCTCCTGACGTCAGTACCAGCCCAGCTATTAGGATGCGACCGAACCCTGTTCGGTCACATTCCTATACTTTGTTATGGGAGCATACATTCCGAACAGAATGCATGCTCTCAAAGCAAACAGCAGAGGTGCAGGCACCTCAAGGTGCCTGCCACTAATAATAATAATAATGATAAACCACATTTGTAAAGCGCACAATCACCCGTAAGGGTCTCTAGGCGCTGGGGGCCGTCGGGAAGATTAAGCAAGCTATTGCCCAGAGTCACATGGTGCTGGGCTAACCTGCCACCGGTGCCGGGGATCGAACCCTGATCCCCAGATTCCAGCGTCAGTCGCCCTGGCCGCGGCGCCACACCTCTCTGGGAGCAGGGATCAACAGGGGGTGACATATGTGCCCCCTAGGCCACCATTTGGTGGCCTTCCCCACGGGGGCCCTGCTGGGGGCCCCCAAAGACAGTTTCTAAATGCCTTTCTGTGTCGGAAAGGTCAGCACAGAAAGGCAGTGGTAAACTGCCATCGTAATCCCTCGGCTGGAAGGAGCCAGCCGAAGGATTGCTAAAGGCCTTCCAAATGGCAGAAGGGCTCTCCGAGCCCGCCGTAAGCCATTCGGAACTCATGTTTGGAATAATTTCCGACCAACTCCATCAACATGTGTCTGTCAGAAATTATTTCAAACAGGAGATTACGATGTGGTAAGATTGGCTGCGACGGACGGTCTGAGCCATTTCTTACTACATCGTAATCATGCCCGTAGTATTTGCTTAATATTTCAACTTCTATGATATACAGATTCATTACTCTTTCATATGAATCCTCTATGAGTACATTGTTAGCTAGCATGACCATGAAGATACTAGTAGTACTTAGGTAGTAGTAATTTAAGTACAGCCAAACCTGTGCATCTTTCCATTTGAAGGCACAATTATTGCTGAAGGCTCCCAGTGACTTATCCTATATTAATAGTAAATTGATATCAAGACCAGTATTCACCACGTTTGCCAGCAAACTACAACTTAAAATGACCAATCATTGTTATTGCTGATGGTAAATCTTATACTGATATAATATCTACGACAATGTTTTTAAGACACACCTATTTCAGATGAATAATAATTAGTTTCTCTTCTCTGTAGTTGTGAGGGATCACTACTAAGGCCAGGGATGAGACACTTTGGATGTTGAGTATTTGAGGAGTCTTCAAAAACATTAAATAAATGTACAAATACACAAACAAACTGAATAAATAAAAATATATATATAACTCTTACAAATACATTCTTCATCTGCTGTTCAGACCCACAATAAAGCAACATCTCATCAGACGTGTAGCCCCCTCAATCAAATAACTCGTCTGTGAGAAAGCTACAGTTTTCACTGATCATGACAGCAGATAGTTTTATCTGAAATTATGTAAATTAAGGAACAGTGGTGTGATAGATCGTGTGCCTCTATAATGTATGTCACCAACTTTCTAGTTTTTATAAACTTTAACATATCCGACTCAAATGGTATTCTCACCAATGTATATAAAGGAACTGTATAAAGGAACTATGTTTATGGTTCAAGAACAAAATCACAGTGCAACATTTAATCCCATTATTGTGACTTTATAGCTCCAATTGGTAATCTAAAAAAATATCACACTTCAGCATCTTATATTATCTGCAGTGTGCTTTGCCTTTGTACCGAAACCCAACCTGTTTATGTTACAGGGTGATGCTTTAAAAATCTCTCCTCTTGTGTCTGCGCAGGCCAAGATCCTATTTCCACTTGCCTTGAACCAGAAGGGTCTTCTTCCAACTTGGCAGTTTTACTGATTCCTTTGAAATACACTTCATATTTTAAATTGATAAGCCTCTACTGGCATCCACCATACATTTTGTAACTCATATTGGAGGTTTACTTCCTTCTATACTGGTTTATTAATAAGTTACTGTTAGACCAGTCAGCATTAAGGTGGTGTTCCCCCAAATCCTTGCCTTTTCCCCCCTGATCAAGGCTGGTTGTGCTGATGCCCAAAGCGCCCCACCAGGCAACGCCCCAGAATTCAGGTTCTGTGTACACTACAAGAGATTCAACTCATTCACAAATACTGATGCTCACCCCATTCCCAATACTGATGAGCTCATAGACAGACTGGATGCTGCTAAGTTCCACAGTACCTTTGATCTCACATCAGGGTACTGGCAGATTGCCCTGACTGAGGTAGCAAATGAAAGGTCCGTATTCTCGACCCCAGAACACCACTATCAATTTAGAGTGATGCACTTTGGATTCAAGAATGTCCCTACCACCTTCCAGAGGTTGGTGAACAGGGTGCTGCCTGGGAAGGAGGCATTTTGTGGCGACCACCTGTATGACATAGCTGTCTACAGCTCCAGCTGGAAAAACACCTGTACCAACCTCCAGGAGGTACTTCAGGCTCCTTAACAGACAGGCCTTCTATCAAGGCCAGCAAGTGGCAGATAGGGCAGGAACTGTGTTTCATCTGGGACACCTGATGTGAGAGGGCAAGATACAGCTCCTCCAGGCGAAATCTGAGAGTATCCTGTCCTTGGAGCCCCACAAAACTCAGACAGAAGTGAGGGCCTTCCTGGGTCTCACTGACTAACACAGGAGGATTGCTAAGGGCTTGGCACTATTGTTGCCTCCTTAACTGAGCTGACCTCTACCAAGCAGCCAATTATTTTTATTATTGTTATTATTATGCGTTCTTATATAGCGCTCGATTACCCGTAGGCATCTCGGCGCTTGCCTTGGGAACCCGTCCTGGCTTTTTCCCTGTGAGATACCCGTACTGGGCATCCCCAAGGTGAAAGCCAGGCATCCCGCCGCGCGGGGGGGGGGGGCGTAGTGGAGATTAAGCAGCTAATGCCCAGAGCTGCAGAGTGTGAACCCGTGATTCGAGTAGGCACCGAAACGAGAATTATCGAGTCTGTGGATATTTTGCCTCAAGACCCTGCCGCGTCGGGAATTGAACCCTGGTCCCGGGTCTGACCTCTGCTTCAGGGTCTGCCTCTTCTAACCAGTGAGCCACACTTCTCCAAGAAGGTGATATAGATAGGGGCCTAGGTGCACAGACATAATATCGACTCCACAATATCGAATGGACAAAATATCGAGTAAAAAATATCGAATATAATAAAATATCGAGAACAAAAATATCGTTGTTAAAAATATCGATTACAATAATGATAATAAAATATCGAGTCCGAAAATATCGACTCAAAAATATCGACATGACAAAATATCGATTAATAGTCAAAGTAAAAAATATCGATATTATGTTGAAAAAAGGTACAAAATATGAATAAATTGTAATAGTAATATAAATTGTAGTTAATGTTTAGGAGCGGGATGTTGGGTTAATAGGGGATAAGGGTGGGGAGTAATTTAAAATAATTAATTAATTAATATATGTTTGTAAATATTTTTATATTTTAATTAATTGGGAAATAATTAATATTAATTAGTTAATTAATTTATATAAATTTCTATAAAATTTTTATTAGTAATTAATTGGTAATTAAATAATATTAATTAGTTAATTGGAAAATAAATCATATTAATTAGGTAATTAATTAATATAATTGGTAATAAAATGTTATGTAGTAATTAATTGGTAATTAATTATTATTAATTAGTTAATTGGAAATTAAATAATATTATTTATTTAATTAATTAATATAATTGGTAATAAAATGGTATGTAGTAATTAATTGGTAATTAATTATTATTAATTAGTTAATTGGAAAATAAATAATATAAATTAGTTAATTAATTAATATAATTTGGTATAAATTTTGTATTAGTAATTAATTGGTAAATAATTAATATTAATTAGTTAATTACATTATTTAGAGTAATTGTTATATATATAATATTTTGTTATAGTTCATTAAATAATTGGGGAAAAATTTATTTATAATTACATGAAAATAATTACCGCTAATGTGCTAAAATATTTTCATATTTGTTATTGGTATAAATTGTAGTTAATGTTTAGGAGCGGGATGTTGGGTTAATAGGGGATAAGGGTGGGGAGTAATTAAAAAGAAATAATTAATTATGATATGTTTGTGAGAAATTTAAATTATCAATTAATTGGTAAAGAATAAATATTAATTTGTTAATTAATTCATATAATTTGGTACATATTTATCATTAGTAAATAAATAGTAATTAATTAATATTAATTAGTTGATTTAATTATTAATAAAAAAATTTTTTTCATATGTTGTTATTATTAAATATTTGTTTGGGAATAAATATTATAAATAATTATATTTAATTAATTACAGCTATTTTGCTAATATATTAACTTATTAATTATAGTTAATTAATCATTAATAGTTAATTCAATAATATTAATTAAATTTGGGTACAGGAGGAATTTTAGTGTTCAGGGTCAGTTTTCTCTCTTTAGGTAAAGGGGTATTTTTATGTTTCAAGGTCAGTTTTCAGTTTTAGGGTAAAGGGGTATTTTTAGAATTCAGGGTCAGTTTTCAGTTTGTGGGTAAAGGGGTATAATTAATGTTCAGGGTCAGTTTTCAGTTTTTGGGTAAAGGGGTATTTTTAGGGTTCAGGGTCAGTTTTCAGTTTGTGGGTAAAGGGGTATATTTAAGGTTCAGGGTCAGTTTTCAGTTTTTGGGTAAAGGGGTTTATTTAAGCTTCAGGGTCAGTTTTAAGTTTGTGGGTAAAGGGGTATATTTTTAGGTTCAGGGTCAGTTTTAAGTTTTTGGGTAAAGGGGTATATTTAATGGGTCAGGGTCAGTTTTCAGTTTTTGGGTAAAGGGGTATATTTTTGGGTTCAGGGTCAGTTTTCAGTTCTTGGGTAAAGGGGTATTTTTTGGGTTCAGGGTCAGTTTTTAGTTTTTGGGTAAAGGGGAATGTTTAGGGTTCAGGGTCAGTTTTGGGTTTTTGGATAAAGGGGTATTTTTTAGGGTTCAGGGTCAGTTTTCAATTTTTGGGTAAAGGAGAATTTTTTGGGTTCAGGGTCAGTTTTCAGTTTTTGGGTAAAGGGGTATTTTTTAGGGCTCAGGGTCAGTTTTCAGTTTTTGGGTAAAGGAGAATTTTTTGGGTTCAGGGTCAGTTTTCAGTTTTTGGGTAAAGGGGTATTTTTAGGGTTCAGGGTCAGTTTCCAGTTCTTGGGTAAAGGAGTATATTTTTGAGTTCATGGACACTTTTCAGTTTTAGGGTAAATGGGTATTTTTAGGGTTCAGGGTCTGTTTTGTGTATATAAAGTGTGAGAAAAAAATTTATAAATATTACAAATAATTGAAAAAGTTTTGTGAAAAAACGTTGCTCATTTTTATGCTAATAATAATTTTTTGAACTACTCAGCAAAAAATATACTACTAATATATGTTAATAATATTTATAAAATATATATAAATATTTGACAAATTTTACACTATAACATTATACTAAAGTAGCTATTCTAATTTATACATGGTCAGTCTTCAGCACCTTTCCAGATATTACTTTCACTTGAGTAGGAATAGTAAATAATAATTGGTCAGTGTCCAGCAACTTCTCTGATAATACTTTGACTGGAGTAGGAATAGCAATTATTAACTGGTCAGTGTCCAGCACATTTGCATATAATTTTACATTAGTGTGTTATTATATTACAAGACAATGCAAAATGGATGTTTTCACAAAACTTTATTACAATTTTCCAATTTTTTCGTGTGTAATACAATACAATCACTATCAAATATAACAAACATTTTTGGAAATGTTGTATTTGCAGAATAACACATTATCATTTATGTACATGTTTTAATTTGTCACACAAAATTTTTTCACAACATTTTTTATGTCAAAACAAAATATTATTATCAATCACTTTCTGTAACAAGTATTTATATTGAAATAAATAAAATTCAAGTTATTTTTCTGTTTCTTCCATTTATATGTAATAAGGTTAATATTATATATTAATATTATTAAATATTTAATTTTAATATATACATTTTTATAAAGTAACATGACAATTATTATATTTGCTCAAGATATGGAAATACTAATTAAGACATTTTTTTCACATATTTCTGACAATGTTGTTTTTAAATTATACATATAAATATATTATGTTGTTAACTTTATAACTGTAAAGGGGAATAATATGTTTAATAATAATATCTGGTATTGGTAAAAGATTATTTATGCAATTATATACTTTTATAATACTTAGACATTGTTATAATTTTTTTTAATTAATAAAAATAATAACAAATATATTTATTATTATTATTATTAATTAATAAACTTAAACATTTATCTTTTCTTTTCAGAAATACATACATTCAGAGAAATAAAAATACATTATTTAAGGGCATTATTTATATAGTAAATGGTTATAATTTTTATATTAATAATAATAAATAAGTTATATTATTTATTATTATTAATTATTTACAAAACAATTAATAATGTTTAGTTATAAACAAACACAAACTTATTCCTATAAATGTACACAAAAATAAATTTTTTACATATATTATTTCAAGTGTTACATACTTATTTAATATTATTAATATATATTAATTACTATATATTAATTAATATTAAAGAAATTTAATTTTTTTTAACAGTTTAAATTATAATGAGTCTACTGTATTAATTTGTTACAATAACAATGTGTATGTATTATATTTTTATACTATAACATTGTATTTTCTATGATACATTTTCAAAATTGGTTTAAGGGGACTACTTTTTTACCGCGTAAGGTTATTGCGCTTCATTCAAGACTGGAGAAGCTCGCGGTTGGGAGTTGCTTCGTGTGGAGAGAGGTAAGGTAAATTTTATATACCATTTATGACTGAGTGGTAATGTTTGAGGGTATATTCGAACTGTGTAGTGTTTTTGTGTGTATGTATGATTTGTTAATGTAGCGTTTAGGTGTAATGTCGTCGTTATAGATGCGTCGTGTATGTTTTAGTTCTAGTGTTATTTGAATTGTTAGGAAATGTCTTCTTACATGGTTAATGTTAATTGTGAGTGTATTTACAAATTTTATGGGCTATTTGTGGGTGGGTTTCGTTATGTATGTTTTTTTACAGGTTCCGGTTCCTCGCATGAAAACTACATGGAAGGAAGCGTGTTTTTTTTCGGAGATACTAATGTATGACTTATTATGGTTATATTTTTACGTGTATCTCCTATTTTTCGTGTTTGCCAGGAGCGGATTTTAATAATTTTAACCTTTTTTCGGGATTTTTGAGGGTTTCGTATTGGATTGATACATTGGTATGCGTCACCGTTTTTTTTAAAGTTGTGTGTATATCACTTTAAATACTAAAGTGTCCACACTACTGTTTTCGGGATTTCCTGGAGCGTTTATTTTATTTTTACATAATTTTCGGGTTTTTGATGGTTTCCCATATTGGATTTTTCTTACTTTGTAATGGATTGTATGGATTGTATTTTGCTTCATTACGTCTCTTTCATCTACAGAAATTGTAAGTATTTTTATATTTCTATTTATTGGGTGGGAAATGTCGATCTTTATGTAATGTGTATGTGATGTAATTATAAATATTGCATATTTGTTCAGAAATAATGTGCAAAATTTTGATAAGTTTGTAAAACAAATATGTCTTATTTATAATTGTTTAGAAATGTTTATGATTGTTATATGTATCATTATTGTAAGAAGATATTAGTATATTTTGTCGAAATTTTTATAGTAGGGTTTTAGCTATTATTGCCAGATATTCTAATCCTCTAGTTGTAGGGTATAGTGTGACTTGACTTTGCAGTAGTCGGAACATTTGTTTAGTTTGTTTACTTAGTTTTGGACCAATTTGGGTCACAGATTGTTCCATTCTTAGTTCTTGATAGCTTTGTTCTTTTATCAAAGCTTCTAGTAGGTTATGGAATGTGGGTCTTGTCCTGCTTGTTGTAGCTTGGAAAGCATTATGCCACCCTTCTACACTGTTGTTGGTTTTAGCCTCTTGGTTTAAAGTACTAAGATAGACATTCCACCAAGGGATTTGGAATTTGGGTTGGCGTCGATGTCCAGATCTGTGCAACCTTCCCACCCAAGTATCTTCGAAATAATCCAGTAATGGGGTTAGTTTATCTTCATTCCTCTTGTAATATGTGCTGTCAATTAATAAATTATAGTGTTCCGCTACATCGGTAACAGGAACGTAGGCCAGTGCTATCAATTTTTTAATTTGATAGGCAAAGGTGCTATCTGTTGAGTACAAAATACTTAAAGTTGATTTTTGGAGATGTCTCCATATGCTCTGATTGAAATGATAGCAGCAACCCTGGATTGCTGTGTGGGGAAATATTTTCAAAATGCTATTAATCATAGCTAATTCGAAATCAATAGTTATTTTTTCTGGAAAATAATTATTGATTTCATTTTTGAGAACATTTAATATTTCTGTGTAAGTGTTTTGCTGTTTGTTTGGTAGCAAACAGTAAATGAAAGGGATGTTATAGTTATGGTATAACCCGTGGATGGAATATAGTTGATAAAAAGGTTTTGGGCATGGTTTAAATGTTCCATCCATCATCCATTGGGGACACTGTTGGATTTTTCTTAAATTACTTGCAGTTGCAAACATTATGATTCTGTTTGTACTGCTTTCATTGTCAAAAAGGATAAATTTGTCTTTATTGTGTGTGATGGACATTTCTGGTGAAATAATAATTTCCTCAAAAGTAGTAGGGTTGGATGGGGTTGTGGAAGTGCGTCTTTTAGTGTATGCAATTGTGCGTTTTAGGGAGTCAATAGAGGGTAGTTGACCTGAAGCATGGGCTGGGACTTTTAACAGTTCCTCTTTAAGGATTTGTGTTGTTGGTCTATCACTTTGTGTGCTAGCAGTCTTTATACTTTCTAAAGCATCTCTTATTTCAATTTCTGTGACATTGGGGGGATGATTGTGTTCCCTGGTAAATAGCACATTAGTTTCCTCTGTAGTAGCCCTTCCATAACATTTGTTTGAGTAATATTTTGTACATTTCCAGAAAACTTTTCTACCACTTTGTCTTTCCTGGCTATAAACATAACCCATATAACATAACAGTAAATTATTTTTCTGTTACATAACAAATTCTGCACCTTCTGTCATTTTGTTTTACTTGTTCTAGGAAAGAGTAGAAAGAAACAAAATCAAATAACATATATTTCACTTAGTGGTGCTAACATAATTAATGTTGTATTTATACTTACGTTTACTAAAAGTAGTAATCACAAATGCAGAACTGTATTTTGAAGGACTTTCTTGTATGTATTTCTTTATTTACCTTTGGTATGAAAATATAGAAATGCTAAGTTAATGTTTATACATAACAAACGTTTTTCCTAGGAAAAAGCAGTTTTTTAATTTGCTTAGTACTACATTTGATGTGAACATTACATATACTTACTTGTTTAAATAGTTGAGTTGTAGTATTTGGTGGAGTACATCAAGGTAGTAAAGTTTAGATCTGTAGAGAAGATAGAATAAATACATGTCACATATGATAAAAATTATTTTGAAGCTTTGGGAAATTGGAAATATTTAAAAGTATACTAACTTCTAAATATGTACTTTTCTTTGCTGTAGGTAGAATAGATGTATGATGTATTCACAATATCTGTAGAGGAAATATAAAATACATAACATGGTGTTAAGAACATAGTTCTTGTTTTTATCGGAAGTTTTAGACAAATTGAAGTATACTTACATTTTTTACAAGGGTAGTCTTGTCTTTTGGTATAGTTGATGTAGGATGTTTTTATTGGATCTGTAGGGAAGATGTAATATGCAAGATATGTTGTTTAGAAAATAGCATTTTAAATATTGGTTGTTTACTAACAAAAACATATATACTTACATGTTTAATTAGTGTAGTTCTATACATTTGTAGTGTTGAAATCGGAAAATCGCTGAATATCTGTGAATAAAATGTTTTAAATTAAGTATGAATCTTGTGAAATACTGTTTAAAAACAGCTGTTGTTGTATAACAGACCATTAATATATACTTACTATCTTATTTTGCAGGGGAAGAAATAGGAGCATGTATTAGGAATTGCTTGTAGTAGTTTCTATCAGAAAAGTAGGAGGAGATAAAAATTAAATAAGTGGAAGAGTTAGGAGATATAAGTAAAATAATAGACTACTAATTTAGATTTTTAAATAATGGAATGTAACTTACTTGAATGATTAGCTAGTGAGCTGGATCTTTAAAGATGTTTGTTCAGGAACAAAATCTTCAGAGTGTTGGCATCTTCTTTCTATGGAGTTAGCAGCAGCAAATGGTAGTATGCATTTATCCCTTTTATAGTATGTGTATTTTGTGTGCTTGGATTTGATTGGTTGTAGGATGAAAGGAAGGATTGTATAGGCTAGTTTGAATTTTTTTATGTTAATTGGTGTGTTTGTTGATGTGAGAATGGTGGTATGTGGTGCTTTCCGCATTAAAGCAGGTTAGTTGTTAAATAAAATAGATGTGTAAGTGTAAAAATATTATGAAAATTTTAGTTACATGTAAAGATTCTTTTTCAAATGATAGAACGCATTTAATATAATGTATAGCAAATGATGATAAATAGTAATGTTATAAAAGTAACAGGTATTATATGTAAAATGTTTTTTGTATAGAGCAATGACTTTTATAGACCATTAATATGGTATTTTAGACATGAAAGGGTACAAAAAATAACTCGATATTTGTTTAGAAACGATATTTTTGTACTCTATATTTTAGTAGTCAATATTTTTGTAGTGTTAGGAGTAATTTCATGAACAACGATATATTAGTAGTCGATATTTAATAAGACGATATTTATGTACTCGATATTCTAAATACTCGATATTTTTAGTCGATATTTTTGTATTTTGTGTAATAAGTATACAAAGTCGATATTTTTGTAGTCATTAATTATTCAACGATATTATTGCTAGTCAATAATATGACCGTCGATAATATTTCAGTGATCCAGGGGCCTACCAGAAAGCCCTTGACACTCTCATGGAGGCCATATGTACAGCACCTGTACTCAAGGCCTCTGATTGCTCCAAGGAATTTGTAAAACAGACAATGATTCAGATCATGTCATAAGGGCTGTATAATAACGGCTGAAGGAGAAGGGCCTACATCAAACGGTAGCCTTCATTTGTAGAAGGTTACTTCCCAGGGAACACAGATGAAGTGCTATTGTGAGCGCTATTGGGAGGGAAGCTTTTGCTGTGGTCTGAGAACTAAAGAAGCTGAGAGCATGCCTATTTGGGACTCACTTATGAGTTCAGACTGACCACATGCTGCTCAGATGGCTCATACAAATGAGCGGTGACAATCCCAAACTGTGAGGCGGTCCATCGCCCTACACAGAATAAGAATTTACAGTGGAACACCAACCTGAGTCAGACCTCTCCAATGCTGATGATCTATCCAGATTCTTCCGCCGTAGTGGCAAGAACTCCCTGGAGGTTGTGTAGTTCTCCCCACTTTCAGCTGGGAGGGGCCACATGTTAGACCTGTCAGCCTAAGGGTGGTCTTCCTCCAATCCTTTTGCTTTTTTGCCTCCTTTGTTGTTGAATTAATTTTTGCTGGCCTTAGTACTCTGTGCACTTTACCACTGATAACCAGTGGTGAAGTGTGTGTGCTCACACACTAAAATATGGTAAAATTGACTTACTGCTGATTGGCATATTTATTTAACATATAAGTCCCTTGTAAAGTGGTATACCATATACCCAGGGCATGTAAATTAAATGCTACCAGTGGCCTGCAGCACTTATCGTGCCACCCACTTAATTAGCCCCTCAAAACAAGTACAGGGCCGGCCATTACAGCCTTTATGCAGTGTTAAGCTGTCAAATACACTTTTTGCCAGACCTAAAACTCCTTTCTTATTACATATGTTAAGCCTAAAATATGCCCTGAACAGCCCATAGGACCGACTGCATTGTATTTAAAAGGTTGGAAATGTACTTTTAGGTTTTACAGCTCCCAAATATGTTTTTCACTACTGTGAGCACTACCTCTCCCATAGGATAGATAACATTGGGTTATCTTATAAAATGTAATTAGTGATAACTTTTGTTTGTTAGCACTTAGAAAAGTTGAGATTGATGTCTAATGAATTGTAATTTTAAGTCCTCTTTAATTGTAAAGTCAAATTTTAAGACACAATGCTGAAAATGCCACTTTTAGAAAGTTTTATGTATCTGAACACACACAAGGATGCCACCTTCTCACACTACTTCCGATATGACTTTAACGACGACCAAATAAACACTTTCATTGAATCTGGTCTGGTATATTTATTTATACCTCTTAATCATATATTCTCTACAAAAAAGTTTTTAGATGACAGAGAAAGAATACACATTTAAAAAAATATTTACATTCTTATTCAGTCAACAAAGTGCATTTCAAACTAACATGAAACATTTACAAAAATACATCAAAAGACATCCAACAAACATTACAAATTCCAGTTCATCAATTTGCAATTCACTAAGTCAGTTCCTTAATCATAATTTTTATACAAAAACAAATTCATAACAAGAGCAACAATGTCTATATCACTTAATCAAAAAACACTAGATGTAATAATTGGCTCTTGGTGGATTTGCCGACGCGTTTCAGGTTCGGGTCATAGATCCCCAAACCCTACATACAGATACAGATAAGATACAGATGATTAACAGAGCCCTGATGATATATATATATACCAGACCAGATTCAATGAAAGTGTTTATTTGGTCGTTGTTAAAGTCATATCGGAAGTAGTGTGAGAAGGGGGCATCCTTGTGTGTGTTCAGATATATAAAACGGTCCATCCCTCCCTCAGCCCCGTTAAGGACCTAACTCCTTTTGTGCGCTACTTTTAGAAAGTTGGCATTTTCTCGTTCTATTGAATGCACAAAGAGAGGGACGGAGAGCTAAGAAAGGAGGTCCGATACCTGTGGTCCCCAAGACAAAATGTCAAAATCACTGGAGGGTAACTGTTCCTGTAGAAGGACGCTTGCCTAATAGGCCACGGAGAATATAGATGAAGAATACGAGGGTTGGTAGTGATCCATCTAAGTCAGAGGAATATTAGGTAGGATGAAAACAGAAGTGTAGGCGGGGATATTCCTCGAATTTGAAGAGTTGCCCTCACACACCTGTTAAGGCCTCATGCTTCATCATGGGGCTTTTTGCTCCTCGTGAGGTTGGCGCTGCATTCCCACACGGGCGGCGCAAGAGGGCTTTTTAGCGGAGATCTTTTAAGAGGAACGCCGTAGTGGTGAGTGTGGGTGTGTGGGGTGTGTGCAGGTGAATTAAATATAATGTAACTGTACCCCTAGTAATTCTTGGATCTGTTCAGTATGATTAATAACAGGAAAATGAGTTCTGTTAGCCTTGCTCCAGTGAGGAGGGTCAGTTCAATTTTCAAAAGAGTTAGTAGTGATAAAGGTCATGGGGTCGTCAAGTTTCACGCTCTAGTGGCCCCTACTAGATCCTTGGCATTTCATCAGGACCGAAAAAAATGTGAGAAGTGCTGGGTTCAAAACAAACAGGGGTCAGTGAGAATAATACACCCTGTTATGTAAACCTGAGTCAGGCGAGTGGTCGTTGTTGTCTGGAAACAGTTGTTCGGAACCACTCCAATGTATTAATCCAACCCCAAACAGTACCCGGGGATGCCTCAACAGGGGAAGCAGGCATCTCAGAAGGTTGCATTAACCTTCGGAGGTACAGCATTTTTACCTGCCCTCGTATGCTTGCCACCGGAATACATTTGTCACTTTTGGGAGCCCTACCTCGCCCATAGGATAACATTGGGTAGCTTATAAAATGTAATAAGTGATAATGTTTGTTTGGGAGCAGTTAGAAAAGTTAAGTTTGGTGTTAAGGAATTGTAATTTGAAATCCTCTTTAACGGTAGAGTCAAATTTTAAGTCACAATTCAGAAAAAAAAGCAAATTTTAGAAAGTTGCCATTTTCTTTTCCTAACCATTGGGGGCCTGCAGCTCTTTCCTAGTCACATAACTAAGTGTAGTTGGCTGTTGGAATTGTGTATACCTCACAGACACCACACAATAGACTAACTAGGTGTTGGCAGGATGGACCATTAAAGAAGGATGGGGAGGGTGGAGATATGCACAGCCCTACTTGTACTTTAAAGACCCCGCCTCAGCTCACACACAAATAACTTCACACTAGCCTAGTGTGCTGCCAGACAGAATAGGACCAGGGCAGGGAAGCAGGAAGTTCCATAAACTTCTGTAAGGGGAATATTTCAGAAGTTTCTTCCACTTGAAAGCTGGCTTCAGGTATAAAAATAGGAACTTCACGCCCACTCTTCAGTATGTTCCTGGACCTGTGGATACTATAGAAGAAAGACTGCATTGTTGCCTGAGTACTGTCCTGCTGCCTGTGGCTTGCCTTGCTGTCTGAGAAATAACACTGGACCTGCTCCCTTCATCCCAGGCTACCTGAGTGACTCATAGTGACTCCTGTTCTGTGCTACAGGGACACAGAAAGCTCCTGAGGTCTCCCTGCAACTGCGCAGCTGACCTGCTGCACCAGATCTGCCTGGACCTGCAACTGGACTTGCCTCAGCCCTACTAGCCTTTGCTGGAGTGAGTTCCTAATTCTCAATCGGCGTCTCCCCAGGTCCTTCGCCGTTGGCTTACATGAGAGGAGGCTTCTCCTTGCCTACCAGAAGATTACTCCATATTGAGCGTGAAGTGAAGCAAAGCCTTGCCAGGCAGCTGCAAGCTTCAACAGAACATATGCTGAGCAAGGCAAAGGGGTGCAAAGTCTCACTACTCAGCTGCCATCAACATTGAACCAAAGCAGAGTGACACAAAGCCTCGCTGCACAGCTGCCAACTTCATCAGAACTGATTTCAAGCAAGGCAAAGCGCCGCAAATCCTTGCTGCATAGCTCATCGGAACCTATGCAGAGCAACACACAGACCCTGCAAAGCAACGCCACACAGACCACACACCTAGGACAACCATAAAGTTTCTCTTTCTACTTAACTGACTCTCCTCTTTTCTCTTAACCATCATACTGTTGGTCCCAAAACTCAAGTACATTCAATTACATAGATGCTCAATGGCAAATTGCCTTTATTAAAATGGTGCATTTGATAATGACTGAGTTGCTTAGAATTGCTAAAGATAACTAATTTGTAATGAATATAGGAACAGCATTTGCAGTTGTTACATCTAGAACAACCTTTGGGAAGATATTGGCAACCATATAGATGTTTATTTTGTTACATAATAAGAAATGCAATCCGTTAGACCTGAGAGCCTTAGGTTGGTCTTCCTCCAGCCTTTTTGCCTGCCTCCTCCACTTCTTTGACTTTATTTTTGCTGCCACTGGGACTCTGTGCACTTTACCACTGCTAACAAAAGCTAACATGCTTGTGCATTTCTCCCCTAAATATGGTAACATTGGTTCATCCACAATTGGCATATTTAATGTATTTATAAGTCACTAGTAAAGCGATATCCCCCTTCCCGCTATCCTTTCAATCCATAGCGCCGAGACATCCTTGGGTATTTGCACGCTTTATAAATTGTTAAAATAAATATACCCAGGGCCTGTAAATGAAATGCTACTAGTGGGCCGGCAGCACTGATTGTGCCACCCATGTAAGTAGCCCTTTAACCATGTCTCAGGCCTGCCTCTGCAGATCCTGTGTGTGCAGTTTACACTGCCAAGTCCACCTTGCAAAATAAACCTTTTTTGAGGCCCAGACCTTCACTTTTTATACATAGAAGACACCCTTAAGGTAGGCCTGGACAACCCAAGACAGGGTGAAATATATTTAAAAGGCAGTACCTGTACTTTTAAATACAAAGCTGTTTTCATTACTGCAAGGTCTATCCCTCCAATGGGATATCATTGGTATTAGATTTTATAATTGTAACTTCTAATTGGGAAGAGGTAAGTCTCCCACGTCTGGTGTCTGGAATCCTTATTTAAAATCTTAACTCATGGTGAGGTCGATGTTAAGTTACAATTCTGAAAGTGCTACTTTTAGAAGTGAAAATGGCAGACCTGGCCTGGCTGTTCGGGGTGGACTGCTCCCATGGGGAGCAGGGTCAATACTGATTTGCATATGGCTGGGTCCAAACTGGAATGGCATGGTGAGCAACAAAAATGATGGATTTAGACCCAGATTTCTCTACTGGGGTGAATGTTTTACATTGTTCAGCATTCCGTCCATCATTTGTTCTTTCTGCATTTGTTGCCTTATGTGAGACAGGTATGCCCAGACATGGATCCTGTGCTCGCCATGTCACTGGATTCAAGCTATCCAGGCTGATGAGCGGTGATGTCTGGTTGCCTATCAAGCAGAGAATAATCTTTAAATCTCTCTGTATTGTCTATAAGGCACTACAAAAAAAAGAACTAATCCCCCTCATAAAACAAATTAAAAATATACACTCCTGGCAGAAACCTATGATCCACTACAGGGAATTATGTCCAAGATTTGAGATTTTAAAAAGTCAGAAAAGGAGGATGTAACTTTACTGTCAACGCAGCTCTCATATGGAACAAGCTACCAGCTCCCTTACGATCTCATTCTCATTTACCAAAATTCAGGAAAGCACTGAAAACCTGGTTATTTCCTCACTAGCGACTCGCTTCTCAGTCTTTCGATCTGCCGTCTCCTTACATAGTGGTTCTAGCGCCAGGATACCATTTTTGGTCACAGTGCGCTTTATAAATAATTATTACATTACATGCCCTGAAACCAGTCCTAGGATGCTTGTTTCTGGTCCAGGGAGGACCAGTCCTGGCAGTTCGGGATGGACTGATCCCATGGGGAGCAGGGTCAAAACCTATTTGTATATGGCTGGGTCCATACTGGAATTGCCTGCTAAGCAAAAAATCAATGTATTTAGGCCCAGATCTCTGTACTGGGGGTGAATGTTTGACATTAGTCAGAGTTCCATCTATCAATAGCCCTTTTAGAAGTTTTGCATTTTCTTACTCTAGCCATTCGATGCCCGCTACCTGTCTCTGATTACAAGTCTGAGAAGGGCGACAGTTTGGCTTTGTCTATTGCCCCTAGACAGCAACACAGAATGAGAGCTTATTTATTTATTTTTGCAACTTGTTAAGCGCGAACGAATGCCCGTAGGCGTCTCGGCGCTTGATAATTCTCAAGTTCCCCCAGGAGGCTCATAATAAAATTGTCTGATCACTGGTCAAAAAGCCATGTCTTTAATTCTTTGCGAAACTGCAGAATTGAAGGGGACTTCGTGATGTATTGCGGCAAAGTGTTCCACAATTTAGATACGACTAAGAAGCGACGATCACCCCAAGAAGCTGTTTTAGATCGAGGGACCACTAGTTGGTTCAGGGTGGCCGATCGAAGCTGTCTAGCCGGTTTGTAAGGTGTCAGCTGATCCTTAAAAAAGTATGGGCCTTGGTCATGCAGTGCTTTGTATACTATGCAAAGTGATTTAAATTTGATCCGATTACGGATCGTTAGCCAGTGGTATTTCTTAATGGTAACGGATATAGGTGAAAACTTGGGTATTCCAGAGAGCAGCCGCGCTGCTGCATTCTGGACTGACTGAAGTTTATTCGTTACCCTGACCTGAGCATTTAGGAATAAACCATTGCAATAATCAAGAGATGAGAGCACTAAGGAACTAATCAATGTTTTGGCGGCAGTATCAGGCAGGAACGGGATAATTTTCCTGATCAACCTTAATTTATGATGGGCTATTACCGCTACCCTATTCGCATGAGCCATACAATTTAAATCAACATTGAAAGTAACTCCCAAGTTCCTAGCCTTGAGAGCTGGTCTGGGGGGCGCTCCCATGGCTGATGGCCACCAGGTTGTTGACCAATCTGGTCGAAGGGATCCAAAGATAATCACCTCCGTTTTATCGGAGTTAAGCTTAAGGCAGTTAGATGCCATCCACTCTCCGATTGCTAGCATTCCATGTTGAAAACGGTCTGCCACCTCAAGTCCATTGTCTTTAATGGCCAAGACCAATTGAATGTCATCAGCGTAAGAGGTTACGCTCATCCCATAGGTGTGACTGGGTGGGCCATCCTGGCAGGATGGAAGGGAGAAGCTTGACCCAACCTCAATTACACCTGAAAGGCTGTGCCCTGTCCCCACACAAAGGGATGCATACCCCTGTGTAGTGAGTCTGGAGCCTGGGCAGGAAGGGAGAACCTTTGAGCACTTCAAAGGCACATCTATGAAGTCTCCTCCACTTCAAAGGCACAACTGGGTATAATTACTGGACCTCTAACACCACCACGTCAGTACACCTCTGGACCTGTGAACACTCTGCCAGGAAGAAGGCCTGATCTGCTGCTGAAAGGAGTGCCACTCTGCTAGATTCCCACTTGGAAGGAGCTGCTGCCTTGCTGTGGTGACCTTCTGCCCTCTTGCCTAGAGGGGAAGAACTGGACCTGGAACCCATCCGAAACCCAGGATCGCAGAGGGACTCAACGGGCTAGTCTGCTGAACTCTAAATCTGACTATCAGTGGCATAACAAGCTCCCCATAGCTCCTGGACCCGTCTTAAATGAGTTCCTGATCCTCAAGAGGTGCTTCCCAGGACACTGGGCCCTCGGGGTGGTTCTTGAGCTGTTAATGCCAAGCTTTTAAGCTCTTCGAGAATGGGCCCATTGCTCCAGAACCGCTCCACTCACACCATCAGCCCAAGCTGCTGCAAGCTAATCACTTTGCACAGCAAGCATATTACACCAGCGTAGATCTTACCATGAGCCACAGTCTGCCTGTCCACGAAGCCTGGCCTGCTCTTTGAGCCCCATCAACCATCCCCAGTGACGCACTTCTTGCTCCCAGAAAACATCTTCCCCGCAAACTGGAATTTTGGCACAAAACATGTGAACGTAAAACTTCAGCTGGACTGTATCCTACCTGCATTCTATCATAGTCAGCCTGAACTTTTGGATTTGACCTGGTCCAGTGTGACCACATATCCCCAGGTGATGCTTTATGCTTTTTAAGTGCCATTTTACAGTTTATTCTTTAAAAATTCATAACTCTGGTTCTACTTATTGGAGTTTTGTCGGTTGGTCTTGTTTGTTTATAAAAATTAAGCTATATTTTTCTAACTGGTGTGTAATCTTTTTTGTGGGGTGATTTCACAGTTTTAATGTTTGAGGTTTTGCACAAATGCTTTACACATTGCCTCTAAATATAAGCCTGACTGCTCTGTGCCAAGCTACCAGAGGGTGAGAACAGGGTAATTTGGGGTTTTACCATGTTTAGGGTAGAGCGTACAAGCACGTTAGCATTGTTTAGCAGTGATAACATGCATAGAGTCCTAAATGCAGCAAAACCGAGGTAATAAAAGTGGAGAAAATATGTAGAGTGTTGGGGGGAAGACCACCCTAAGGCTGTCATGTCTAACATTTCCTGTGACTCCGGCAGGGCATAGGAGAGCTTGTCTGGCCAGACCATGAACCCTGTCTGCAAGCACGGATCTGGCCTCTCACTCAGTTACCATGACCTGAGGAACTGAAATCTGAATTAGGCCCTGTAAATAAATCGGAGACACTCAGTGTTATTTAGAAATTAGCGTGATGTACCTATGTAGTTCAGTATAGGTGCTTGCGTGCTAAATAGACTTTGCATATATAGTAATTTAGGGATTATTACATACCCTATTTAAATTTCTGTCTTCTGTCGGGTATTATAATTTAACCCGACCTGCGCCATTTTGTGGCCTAGCTTGCTTACAGCATTAGCAGACTCCAACCATTATAGTAAGTGAGAGTCGTTCTCTCGACAAATAGCCTGACAACTGTAACAAACTGCTGCTCCTGCGTATTAGGCCCGTCAAGGTTATAGGTGGGGGTAGGCTGGATAAGCACATTCCAGGAGGCGCTGTGCGAACCCTCCTAAGACAGGCAGAAGGGAGTTACCCTCATCGACCTTGCTATAACGAGGTGAGCTAAACTGAAGATGCTTTGTGTACCGTATATGGTCTTTCCTTTGCACCAACCTATACCAACTTGTATTTTTCCTTCTTAGGTAACGGTTTCGAAATGTAGCAGTATATATGTGATCTCTTGATAATGTGCCAGCAGTCTTCTCTGCGGACCTCGAGGGGTTAGGTCGCGAGAGGCTCCTCTGGCAGAGTTGTTTTGTTTAATAAACGATTGAAACTTCTTCACTGCCAACTGACTGGTTATTGGTAAATGGTATTGGGGGCTATTACTAAGTATAGCTCTATATGATTATATTTATTTTTCGGTACTTCAGTTGGCGACTCTGCCGGGACTCCGCATTGGGGTTGTACCTCCGTAACCGGAAAAGAACGGGACATTGGGAAGGGTAATCTTGGTCGGGAGGAGAACCGACCAAAAAGTTTGAGAGTTACTCCGCTCTCCCGATCAAGAGAGCCTCAGCTGCTAGTGACCCCACGCCGGAGTCCTACGGGTGTAACCCAGAAGCAGACCGTGTTGGTCTTCAGGAGTTTTATACAAGGACAAGGGAACCCAAAGGTAATTCGGAAGGGACCTTGGGTAGCATCATATTATAAAGAACAGTGGTCCCTATTCTAAAAGAATAAACAAGGGGAGATAATCATACGCTAAATAGAGAGTATGACAAGAATTTCTTTTCATAATATTTTTCAATAAGTAGACTTTTGGCCAATCCCTCTCGTTGTTTTGTCTTGTGTTTTGTGGGTCACGGCTGTGCCCACTTGTTATTGATTGTTTCTTAAACGCTACTTATTGAAAAATATTATGAAAATAAATTCTTGTCATACTTTCTATTTAGCGTATGATTATCTCCCCTTGTTTATTCTTTTAGACTTCGAGTTCCCTATCGATCAGCCCAAGCTGCTGAGCTAGTGGCATTACTACGAGCCTGTGAATTGAGCGAGGAGTTAGAGGTTAACATCTATACTGACAGCCAATACGCCTTCGGCGTGGCCCATAGCTTTGGGCGGCTGTGTCGAGAACGGGGTTTTCTCACCTCTCATGGTCAGAAGATACAGAATGGTCCTTTGGTGTTGTGATTACTAACTGCCCTGACTTTACCAAAGAAAGTAGCAATAATAAAATGCAGTGCACATAAGGCAGTGGTGGATGAAGTGGCGAGGGGAATGCTTTTGCTGACCAAGTCGCTAAACAGACGGCTCAGTCCATACTTTCGTCTATGTTTGTAACCTCTTCTACCAGATGGGTGGAGGAATCTGATTTGTTTAATAATACCTTGGAAAGTGTGCAAGAAATACAGAAAGAGGCTACCCCTGTTGAGTTGGCTCGATGGGAACAGGAGGTGGGAAGGTTGGATGAAAATAACTGTTGGGTTGATTTAACTGAAAAACAACGATGGCTGCTGCCCAATGCTCTGGTACAGGCCGTTGTAGCTATGGCTCATGGCCCAGCTCATATTGGGGCTAAAGGCATTTGTGCTTTATTGGACCCAGTATGGAATAACCCCAATATCCAAAAGACGGCTGTCCATTTAGTCCAATATTGTATGGTCTGTTTGCAACATAATCCAGGAAAAGGGGAAACTGTTTTGAGTGGGAACTTTGCACCCCCGACCTTACCGTTTGAAGTGCTCCAAATGGATTACATCCACATGGAGCGCGTCAACAATTTGAAATATGTTTTGGTGGTGGTTTGTGCCTTTAGCAAATGGGTTGAGGCTTATCCGACTAAGGAAAACACTTCTTTAGCAACAGCAAAAGCTCCCATCAAGGAGTTTATCCCTAGATATGGATTGCCCCGTTTGATTTGGTCGGACAACGGGTGACATTTCCATGGGGCCCTTGTTAAACATATCTGTAATTGGCTGCAAATACGACAGAAATTCCATGCAGCTCGACACCCCCAGTCAGCAGGATTAGTTGAGAAATACAATGGAATCCTGAAACTCAAGATGGCGAAAATCCAAGAGAGTACTAGCTTGAAGTGGCCTGACACCCTACCACTGGCCCTCATGTCATTACGAGTCACCCCTCATTCTCGTTCTGGCCTCTTGCCTTATGAAGTAATTTTTGGGCGGCCCGCTAATGTATGGGGAGTACTTAGGCCGAGATCATTTACTGATGTCGAATATCCTATGTTAATAGATTACCTGTATACTCGGACTAAAGATCTCTGTTCTATTCATCAGCAGGTAGCATCTGTATTGCAGCCCCTGCCAGAGGGCCCCGGACATCGATTGGAACCTGGTCAATGGGTACTGGTAAAGAAATATGAGCGAGACACCAGCCTGGCTCCAAGGTGGTCTAAGACAGTGTTGCCCAAACTGTGGCCCGCGGACCCCCAGGGGTCCGTGACACATTCCCAGGGGGTCCGCAGGCAACAGTTTTAAAAGCACAGAAAAGTTTCTTGTATAATAAGCAGCTTTCCAGCAACAATAAAAGTGTCAAGATAAAGCCAGTGATTAATGTACCTGCTGGAGCGTGAGGAGAGTTTTGTTCAGTGGCAGCTTTGACTTAACTAATGTAGCACAGAAGGTTAATGTGCCTACTGCAAAGAACGTGTAACATGCATTTTAAAAAGCAGCATTTTATGTGCATTGGTTCGTGGTTACCGCTTTTGTCACAGAGATTCTTTTGTTACTGTGCACTTCACAAGTGACAATCGCAATGTAGCAGAGGGACCTATAAACTGTCATTAAAGAGCTGCTTGCAAACTGCATTGTACCAGTTAGTAACTTTTGTTTTTTCCCAGTTATTCATTATCCTGATGCTGCTAAAAAGATTTATTTGGGTGGAAATACATTTTTAATGTTAAAGTCAGTGCTAGACACTGTGTTATGTTCTGAATCCTGAGTTTGTGCTTTTCCAGACCAAGCACTCTTTAAACATTTTATATACACACTGTTTTACATGTACGATTCAATGTCTCTATATGTGTGTAATGTAAAGTGCTCTGACATCCTACAATGGTATGAGAGATGCTATAAAACAAATGAAATACATGTGACAGAGGGGCTATTACTTCAATATAAAATACTAAGGTCCAGATGTACGATCCGTTTTTATATGCGTGAACGGGTTTATGAACCCGCTTTCACATGCAAAAACGTATTGGGCCATGTACATTGCCTATTTCGTGAGTCGCAATTTGTTTGCGACTCGCTAAATAGGTTTTACAACTTGCTATTTGGAAGGGGCATTCCCTTCCAAATAGCGAGTCTTAAAACCATGTACAATGATTTGCGGTCGCAAAAAAAATTCGCAATTACCACTTACTTCAAGTAGATGGTAATGCATTTGCAAATGGGAAGGGGTCCCCAGGGGACCCCTTCCCCTTTGCAAATGCATGCAAAATTATTTTTTAAGGACAGGCAGTGGTCCCAGGGACCTCTGCCTGCCCTTAGAAAATGAAACAAAAGCGTTTCATTTTCTTCTTTTTTTAAATGCATGGTTAATGGGCTGCATTTTTTTTAAACTGCTTTATTTAAAAGCAGTCCCAGACATGGTGGCCTGCAGAGCCCAGCAGGCACCATACCTAGGAGGGCTGGCATTCCCAATAGGCTCGCAAATTGCGAGAGGCTCATTAATATTAATGAACCTCGCAATTTGCGACCCCATTGGGAATCCGAAACAGTGTTAAACACACTGTTGTACATTTCATTTAGCGACTCGCAAGTTGCCACTAGCAATGTGTCGCCAATTGCGAGGCGCTAAATGAAATGGTCGTACATCTGGCCCCAAAATCCTTAGGGGCAGATTTACAAGCCCCTTGCTCCTCTTTTACGCCACCGTTGCGTCACTTTCGTGATGCAGCGGCGACGCAAAAGATGCGCCATGGTGCAGGGTATTTACAATGTGACGCATCTGAGAGATGCGCCACGTTGTAAAGCCCTGCACCAGAAGGAGGCGTTCTGGCACAGGAACGCCTCCTAAAAGTGGATGAGTGAAATCTACAAGATTTCACTCAGTCACTTTGGGGCCCATGCTGCGTCAAAACCCTGCGCCTGCTTGAAGTAGGCGTAAGGATTGACGCAGCTTTAACAAGATTCGGCCCCCCAGAGCATTGCTGGAGCTGTGTCGCGCTTGCGACGCAACTCCAGCAATGCGCCACCTTTACGGCACAGATGCGTCATGCATCTGTGCTTTTTTGCCCCATGAGGCGCAGCATTGTAAATGCGTCGCATCAATGGTGGCGGAGGCATGGCGCACAATAAGTGGCGCATCCCTGCTGATATGCATGGATGCGTCACTTATTGTAAATCTGCCACTAAGTACTTTGAGTACTTGTTTTGTGTGCACACGTGTGTATTTTTTTGAATTACTGTTTTAATATTTGAAATGTAACTCCTACAAATTGCTTGGGGCTCCCCGGCTTCCAGTGGTGACTCAATGGGGGACCTGAGGAGTCAAAAGTTTGGGAACCCCTGGTCTAAGCCATATCAGATCCTCCTGGCAACACGGACGGCGGTAAAGGTGGACGGGAAGAGACACTGGATCCATGTGTCTCATCTGAAAAAGTTGCCACTCCCGCTTCCTTATGATCAGCAGCATCCCGATGGAATTTTGACACAGGAAAGTGAAAGAGCCACCAGATTTGTTCCTTTTTCCAACGCCTGTGAAATAGAGCAGAGGTAAGAGGAGTGACGGGATCGGGTGCGGCAGCAACAGTGGAATCCGCAATTGCCCCTGATCCTGTCACTGTCACCCCTGTTAACAGTGGCTCTGATGAAGGAAACGCACCTTCTCTTGTGTTATTTTCTGATCAGGAAGTCCCGGGTCATGTCTGTTACAACCTGCGGCCAAGAAAACATCACGGTACCTGAGACGAAATGGCTAGGAGGTAAGGAAAGACTTGAATAAATAGGGTTTGCTAGATTCTTATCTGAGGTACTGAGCGAGACACTGGACTGAACTCGTTGAGAACTGGAACTGTGATATTGTGCTCTGTTCAGAAAGAAAGACTTTTGCATACCGAGGCCAGGTTATAACATTTAGTAATGTCATATTGGTACAAGTGATAAGAGCTATCTAGTAACTACTGGTATTTATCACAGACATTATAAGCTTTCAATAACAGATCCAAAACATATTTGCTTCAAACAGGCATAATTCTAACAAGCTTTTGATAAAACTACCTAAATTGTACCAGCGTTATACCATACCTTACCAAGCAATTTATAGAGGGCTCGGCTACCACCAACGGCGATGTCCCGGAGCTAAGTGGTCAGAAAGGGGGGAAGAAACGCGCTAGGGCAAGTCAAACAGCCATATTTTCAATGCCTTCCTAAAAGTGGGTTCTGATTCTGCTTTGCGCAGGTGGTTAGGCATAGCATTATAGAGAGCGGCTGTTCTTACTGCAAAGGCTTGCCCGCCAATCCTGGCTTTAGAAAAGCGAGGGATGTGGAGAAGCATCTGAGAGTTAGAACGCATGGTCCTGGACTGATGGTATTTCTGAAGTCTCTGTTTCAGGTATCTTGGACCTCTATCTCTTGTGGCTCTAAAAGCAAGAGAAAGACAGTGCCTTAAATTCATTTCTCCTTTTAACTGGGAGCCAGTGAAGGCTACGCAGATGAGGGGAAATGTGGTGTCGGAGGGGCACATCTGAGGAACCTCGCTTTGGCGTTCTGGACTGTCTTCAGCCTATGGGTAATATAAGCTGGAAGACCTAAGTACAAGCTGTTAGCGTAGTCCAGCTAAGATGTAATAAGGACATGGACCATGTTGGCCCGACAGTCCATCGGCAACAGATGGAGAAATCGTTGCAAGGTTTTGCGTTTCCAGAAACATGCTCAGGAAACTTGACCAATCTGGGCCTTGGCTGACAATTTTTTTTTTTTTTTTTTGTCCTCATACATGCCACCAGATAATGTCAACTCTAGGTAGGCGCTCTCCTGGCCACAGGCATAAACCAGCTGTTCCGGCCCTGGGGTCTATGGATAGCCGATGGAGGTCACCAAGAGGTAGGTTGTTTCCTAAGCCAACTCCCATTCGCGATGTAGCTTGCCACTTTGGGAGAATAGGACCACTAACCTCTGGCATAATCATTGGACTCATTGGATGTTATCGTTCAGTCCATGCATTCAGAGCACACCAGATCTCATTGGCGCTTTCTCCACCACACAACATATCTAAACGACTGACCGTCATGATGTTTCTAAGGCAGTCTACGAATCTGGGAGGGTTAATAGACTTCCACTCCCTACAGATTTCTCTCCTGGCAATAACGATAACATAAAAAATAAACTGCGACACACAATTTCGAGTATTATAATCATTAGGGAGACCAAACACAATCAATCTGGGGCTGGGAACAATTGGGGATGATACCACTTCTTCTATGAATTCACACACCTCACTCCAATAACCCTTGATAGACGGACAATCGAAAAACATATGTCTATCATCCGCCGCTGGAGACTTACATCTTGGGCAAAAATATACTTCTGCTGACAGCTTAGCTAATTTTGCTGGAGTCCAATAGACCCTATGCAATGTGAATAGGTGGTTTCTTCTAAGATTGGAAGGTTTTATAATTTTTTTGGGAGAGTGTAAAAGAATCTGTCCAGACCTTCAAGACCTCCCCAGCATCAGGGTCTAAAAGGTCATTCCATAGCTTAACAATTTCAGATTCTAGATTTTCTTTAACCCCCACAAATTTATTATACCAATGCGCAACCTCACCTTTCCATCCCCTGTCCCTATTAATTAATTCCAATGAGAGTATTTCCTTATTATAGGCCCAACACTGCCTCGCCCACCACGAGGACAATTGATAAAATTTGAACCTAGTAATAGTACCCTCCGTTAGGTTCGAGAGGGATTCCCAACTTAATAAAGCCGAATTGATACACAGGTCCCCCCAGTTTGTGATACCTGCCGCCTTCAAAGGTAGCGCCAATCGGTCCAAAAGGCATTCTGGTGTGCCTGGGGAGTCCCAGATTGGGGCTAGGGAATGGTAATAAGGTATATTAAACATTCCACGTAATGTTTGCCAGTTGTTGAGTGCAGTTTTTAGGAGCTTCAGTCGAACCTTTTTAAAAAACTTGTGATCCCCGAATTTGCAAAGAAAAAAGTCTAGGGCATGTGGGAGATCAGAAAGCATAGCCTGAAAGAGTTTACCCTGAGATGAAGAATCAAGTTTATTTGCTAAAAGTCTGAAGTTCTTAAACTGAAAAGCATAACAATAAAGAAGCAAATCAGGAAGAGCCAGCCCACCTAACTTCAACCCTCTTCTCAATTTCCTCCAGGCGATCCTTGGAGATTTAGTTGCCCAGATGAAGGAACCAATTCTTCCTTGGAGATTAGCAATATCTGTTTTTTTGAAATTGAGGGGGATGGAATTAAATAGGAAGGTGATTTTCGGCAAGATGATCATTTTGACCAGATTGACTCTACCATAGATATTAAGCGGCAGGGTATTCCATCTGGTCAATAGTTTCCTCACTTCCTTTACTACAGTCTCCCAACTTACTTTCGTAACATTATCCAAATTATGGGTAACATAAATTCCTAGGTACCTGATTTTTTGTTTAGCTTCAGGTATCTGTACTGTATTGTTCCAGCTCATAATGTCTGTTTTATCTTTATTTATTTTATATCCAGACACAGTACCAAAATCCTCCGCTAACTCAAACAGCCTAGGGATAGCCTCAACCGGATTGGACGTGTATAGGAGGAGATCGTCAGCATATAGTGCTGTCTTAAGCGTCAAATCCCCTATTTTAAAAGGTAGAATTACTGGATCTGATCTTAAGGAACACACAAAGGGCTCAATATATATATCAAAAAGGAGGGGAGACAGGGGACAACCCTGTCTTGTTCCTCTTGAGATGTTAAACCAGTCTGTAAGGCAACCGTTGACCAAGATTTTGGCCCGGGGATTCCTATATAATGTTACAATGCCCTCGATAAATACATTCGGGAACCCAAACTTCGCCATGGTTTTCCACAAAAATGACCAGTTCACCTGATCGAAGGCTTTTGCTGCATCGATCGCAACGATAGCAAGTGGCAGCCCCCTGTCTGTTGCTATATCTATTGCTCCTAGGACTTGGAACGTGAGTTCATTAAGTTGACGGCCAGGTATGAACCCCCTCTGATCCGAATTGATAATAGATTTAATTATTTTTGCCAGCCTAGATGCGAGTATTCCGGAATATATTTTCTGGTCACAGTTAAGCAAGGAAATTGGCCTGTACGATTCTATTTTTTTGGGATCTTTATTAGGTTTCACTATCAAGGTAATCGTAGCCTCAGACCAGGATGGTGGTGCTTGATCTCCCTGCAGGAAGATTTTATTAAACAGAGTTAATAGGGATGTTAAGACTTCCTCCACATTATCTTTATACACCTCGGATGGCAGACCATCCGGACCAGAGGCCTTATTCCTAGACATCTTTTTTATCTGGGCCCGTATTTCTCCTTCAGTAATCCCTGTACCTAGGAAAGCTATGTCACTTTCACTCAGCTGGGGTAGCTCTCTCTGATCCCACCACTTTTCAAGCTCCTCTAGTCCACAGTTATTTTCTTCGTGGTAGAGCTCCTCCATGAATCTTCTTGCCTCTATCCTGATTTCTACATCCTTTGTTAGGAGCATCCCAGAGTCTTTCTGAATAAGCAAGCTTATGTTATTCCTACTTCTCTCGGTCCTCGCCTTCCAGGCCACAATGGCTGACAATTTTGAGTTGAATTTGAAACCTAAATTTCTGACTGATGGGTCGGGGGTAGGAGGGGGATTCAGCTGCATCAGCCACCAGAGATGAGCCGGTGGGGGGTTAAGGTTGATTAAAAAACATCACCTCTGTTTTGTTAGCATTTAATTTCAGGCAATTGTCCGTCATCCAGAAGGCGATCTTAGTTAGACAATTCCTGAAACTGTCAAACGCAGCCTTTGCAGTGTCTTCAAAGGAAAACACAAGCTGCGCATCATCAGTGTATGATATTATTCTCACTCCACAGTGTTCCACAACCGATGCCAAAGGTGCAAGATAGACATTAAACAGGGTGGGGCTAAGTGCTGAGCCCTGAGGTACTCCGCATACCATGGAACAGGAGGAGGAGACATGAGGGCGCAGAAAAACCTGCTGAGACCGCTCATCCAGAAATGAGCAGAACCAGTTTAAGATGGTCCTTGAAATACCCATCTGTGCCAGTCGGTTTATAAGAATCGAATGTGAGACCGTATCAAAGGCTGCGGACAAGTCTAACAGCACAAGCATGGCACAGCTACCATGGTCTAGGGATGCTCGGATGGTTTCCACCACCTCCAGCAGAGTAGTCTCAGTACTATAGCCTGTCCTAAAGCCCGACTGGGAATCATGAAGGAAGTTATTAGATTCCAGATGTTTGGAGAGCTGTCTCTGAACTTCCTTCTCCAGTATTTTTGCAGGAGCGGGCAGAAGGGAAAAGGGCCTAAAGTTCTTGAGTATGCCAGGATCTGTGTCTTCCTTTTTAAGAATAGTCAAAACAAATGTTTTTTTCCAAACAGAGGGGTATCTACCTGACATCAGAGATGCAGTCCAGATAGTATTTAGATGGAGATTAAAAAAACGGGCAAGCTGGTTAAAAAATCTGGCTGGACAAGGATCAAGAGGCGAGCCTGACTTATTTATTTATTTTGAAGCTTGTAAAGAGCACGGCTACCCCCAACGGGGGTGTCCCAGCGCTGCAGACGAACGGCAACCAGAGGGATTCAGTGAGGGCTAGATCATGGAGAAGAACCAGGTCTTGAGTTTCCTCCGAAACAGAGGCTCAGATGTACTGAAACTAAGTTCCTTCGGTAGTTGATTCCAAAGTTTGGATGTGACCACGGCAAAGGCCCGGCCCCCAGTGCGTGCAAGACGAAAGCGTGGGGCATGCATCAGGCGAAGATGATTTGATCTGAGGTCACGTGCATATTGTGTCATTTTAAGTCTGTGCCTCAAGTATGCAGGGCCTCGTCCGTTGAGAGCCCTATAGGCAAGGACCAGGGCCTTGAACTGTATGCGGAACCTCACTGGTAGCCAGTGCAGTTTAGCCAAATAAGGTGTAATGGAGTGGTGATAAGGAATATTACAAATCAGCCTGGCCGCGGAATTCTGCACTGTCTGAAGACGGTTAATGAGATACGCCGGGGCTCCTACATACATACTATTTGCGTAGTCCAAATGGGACGTAATTAGAGCATGAACCACCATCATCCGTGAATCAAATGGGAGAAAGGGAACGATTTTTTTAATCATTCGAAGCTTTCCAAAGCAAGATGCCGAAACTTTATTGATTTGGGTTTGACAGGATAAAGCTGTATCAAATTGGAAACCTAAATTACGGGCAGCTTGAACTGGTTCCGGGGGGAGGTTAAGCTCAGGCGGCCACCAAACATTGGCTGGAATTGGGGATTTCTGATTAAAAAATAACTAGTTCTAACTAGGTCTAGCAGGGGCAAGGTCGGACAAAAAGGTCGGAATTCATACCAGTGACACAGGAAAACCGGAGTCAGAAAGGTGGTTGAACAATCCTCTGACACCGGTAAGGAAGAATATATAGATAGAACCTTCTCCTGGAAGAAGTTCGACAGATCTCTACATAAATCAGCTGATGCCGTAATCGTGCTCATGGCGACTTGAGGTTTCATGAAATTTTGCATGATCTTAAATACTTCCTTAGATGAATTGTCCGACTCTTTAATTTGCTTGGCTAGGAAATTCCTAATAGCCAGACGTTTGAGGGCATGGAATTATTTTAGTGCACTTTTATATATGCTCTTTGCCTCCAGAATATACGTTTTTCGATAGTTGCGCTCCAACTTTTTACAGACTTTTTCTCTAAGCGAAGCTCCGAGGAAAACGAGGGGGCAGAAGGCTTTTTCCTAGTCAGTTTTACCATTTTCATGGGAGCAATGACATCTAGGGAAGATGCAACCCACTCATTAAAGGTGGTTGCATCCATGCTGGGATCACCTGTCAGCAGAAGTGGGGTATTATGCAGGATGGGACCTAAGGACTCGGGGGAAACCCTCTTCTAATTTCTCTTCTTCACAAACTCTGGTCTCGAGCTTTGTTTCCCACCACTTCTTAACTGGCTGAATGGGACAAGCCAATGGTCTGACCACATTACCAGCAGAGGAGCCTCAACCTTGATTGTGGTATCGTTTGATAAAATAAGGTCCAACAGGTGACGCGCCCGATGTGTGGGGGCCATGACCAGCTGAGTCAGATTTAGTCCCCCCAGCATTTCAGTCACTTGGATTGCTAAAGCACAGTCCACATCATCCATATGGACATAAAAAATCCCCCAGAACCATAAGGTTAGCGTGTCTTAGCAAGAGATCGGCTATAATGTCACCCAATTTTGAGAGGTGGGCAACTGCAGAGTCCGGGGGTCGATAGACCAAAGTGCCCCCAAGAGTGTACCCTGGTAAGATTTGAATGGAAAAAGACATGGCCTCAATTTACCTCTATTTTTTACATGAGATTTCCCACCTGTCTTTCAAGATAATCGCTAAGCCTCCTCCCCACCTATTATCTGCACGTTGACCATAGAGATCTTAAAGCCTGTGGGTATCACAAGCAAAATGTCAGGGTAAGATGACTCTGTTAACCAGGTTTCTGTTAGAAACATAAGGTCCCAGTGACTGGACTCAAGAGAGAGCCAAATGTCCACCAAATGTTTTGGGAGTGATCTGCAATTTCCCAAGCAGGCTTTTATAGGAGGCTTCTCATCACCCATGCCAAGAACAGATGAATTGGCACCAGATATCTCTGCCCACTGTAGCATCTCCAGTCCTCCAAACACATAGAAGCAGGATTTACATTGGTAGACCTGATCCCCGCTTGCCAAACGGTAGTCAGGGCAAGTGGAATTGGTACAGTGCATCACATTCAGATCTATTAGCTGCTTGCCAGTCCAAGTAGTTATTACACCAGGCCGTTAAGAGCAGCAGGGCTGGCACTGGCCACATTCCGGATGCGGACGGGTGCAGACGGGCTTGCCTCTGGTGCGCATTTGGCGCGCCAGCAGCGTGCCCGCGGCACACGTCCGTGAAGCGCTGGCCTTACATAGAGGAAAGACCCAGGTCAGTTGCGCAACTAGAGCGCTCACAAAAATGGTGCCCAAGAAAGGCACTGCCCCAAGAGGAGAAATGGACGCCAGTTAGGCAGAAAATGAAGCGAATAAGGAGGTTACAGCATCCTGCTCAGCAGTGATACCGTACCAAAGGCACAAAAGAGAAATACAGTTTGTATTTTGCAGCAAATGATAAGTTAAAACACAAGATTACCCTCAAGTTCAAGCACAGTTAAAAGCAAATAAAATAGCACATCGCCGCTGTTAGAGGCAGAGGAAAGAATCACAATACTGTCAGCACTTTCGTTAGTTCCCAGGCCCTACTGATCACTGCTGCGCGTCCGCTAAGCGTTGGCCATGAATAGGGGAGAGACCTAGGACAGTTGAGCAACTAGAGCGCTCTCACAAAAATGGCACCCGAGAAAGGCATTGCCCCAAGAGGAGGAATGGCCACCAGTTAGGACGAAAATGAAGAGAATAAGGAGGTACAGCATTCTGCTCAACAGCGATACCGCACCAAAAGCACAAAAGAGAAATACAGCTTGTATTTGGCAGCAATTGCTAAGTTAAAAGACACGATTATCCTCAAGTTCAAGCAAAGTTAAAAGCAATTAAAAAAGAGCTTCTGTGCTGTTAGAGGCAGAAGAAAGAATCACAAAACTGTCAGCACTAGCGTTAGTTCCCCGGCCCTATTTATCCTACTGATCACCGCCAGTACACATCTCATTCAGTGCTTCATATACAGTTATATAGGTAAGTTTATGCTTCTATGTCTTCAACCACCTTTGTGTTGTTAAGTGTTTATTCAGGGTGGGTGACAGCTAGTAATGGTGTCCTAAGCAGTTCCACATTGCTGGGAAATGCGTATCGGTCCCCCGCATCGTTGCCTCTCTCAGAATGAATACTTTGGTTATGAAGCCATCAGGTATTTCAATGTGGAAGTCTGTCATCAAAGCATCCCAATACATAGCAACAGGGTATTTCGAGAGTCCCAAATTGTCCTCTTTAAGTAGAGCTGTGCTTTCCACCTGCGCCCAGTTCACGAATTACAGTAGTCAGGCTGTGATATGAGGGGGTCAGAGGATTGCAAAATTAGCCCCAATTCTATAAATCAGACTTGACTTTGCATTTCTTTCCCCTTCAATATAATCCTAGAATGTATACCTCCCAGATAACCATAAGTCCTCTGTCAGTACAGTGCTTCAGTCAGTCTACTACTCCCTACCAGTAGTGTTGTAACTGGAGGCAGGCCCAAAGCATGTCCAAGAGGTCAGCATTCATCAGCCGGCAACATTGGCAGATGGCGTCAGCATGCTGGAAATACCTATTTATTTTATCAGGAATAAGATAGGCTCTTTGTATAACATATAGTTGAATCAGCCAGAATTTGGTATTTCGGGGGACATTAATAGTGCCCAACAACACAACACCTCCCACTTGCCGCGCTGTGATGCAAGAGGCAGCCCTGTATGCAAGTGTAGGGATCCAACCAGCCAGCGTACTAGGTGTTTGCCTTGACCCAGGACATGTACGTTTTGTACTGTAAGGTGCATAGGTAGTTTGTGGGTTATGTCACCCCAATTTTGACCCAATGCTGCCACAAGTGAATTATGCTGCAAAAACTGTCCAACAGACAGTCCATCCTCCTGCATTAGGATGTCATAAAATAAGAGTGTCTCATTCCTGTAAAGATCACCCCCTATCTGAATTCCAGCGGCATCCCACTAGGATAATTCCCCCCTGGTGTTGAACTGTGATCCATGTGACATGCCTAGTAGAGCAAGCGCTCGGACATAAGGGAGAGACTGGCATGTCAGATTGAGGCTCCTCTGATAGCAACGATAGGTAACCAGCAGAAGTGCAGGCTTTGGCAGTGGGAGTCGAGCACAGGGGTAAAACAACTGTAATAGGCTACAATGGCTCCAGGCTAGTAGCATTGTGGCTGTGTCTGACAACTGAGAAGCAGAAAGCCACTGTGCCACCCACTGGAGCTGTGCCGCCAAATAGTATTGCTCAAAGCACTTCTCAAAGTACTACAAGGCCACCACGATTTACAGTCTGATATTGCTTTGCTAACTCCACACGACATCTGGAGGTGTTCCAGATAAAAACTCTCATCATACTCTCAGAAAGGGCAAAAGAAGGACGCATATGCAAGGGCAAGTTCACAAAATAATACAGGAGACGAGGGAGCGCAACCATTTTAAGTAATGCCTCTCGACCAGCTACCGCCAAGGGAGACGCCTTCCTAAAATCTACCTGGGCCCTCAATGACATGCCAGCTCATGTCAGATTCCCATCGAAGAGGTCCACTTTGAAATGATAGACTTGTATCCCCAAATATAAAAATACAGTGGGCTAATAAGTGAGTTGGGTCGATGCTAAGGAATGGGTTGGGCATAGTTGAGTCAACGGGAACGAACAAGACTTGTTCCAATTAACCCGCATGCCATAGAGAGTGGCGAATTGATGAAGAGTTCACACAATCTCAGCGGGGATAAAGGAGATGTCTCTTGAAAACTTTAGCAAATCATCTGCATATAAAGATACAGTGCGGACACCATCTCCCAATGGTGTGCCCCACATGTCTCCCCGCACCCGAAGTTAAGCCGCTAGAGGCTCCACCACTAAAGAGAAAAGCAATGGAGAGAGGGGACATCCCTGCCTTGTACCTCACTCTACATGTATAGGTTCAGATATAAAGGAGCCCATCTGCACCCTGGCTAGTGGTAACATATATAACAGCCTCACATTGCTAATAAGTATAGCTCAAAAACCCTAATGGAGTAGTACTGCTGGTAGGAATGGTATGTTATGTTATGTTATATATTTTTGTATAGCGCACAGCTGCTCCAGCTAAGGAGCATCCCGGCGCTTTTCAAACAGTACAAAGAGAGCTGCATCACCACCGCTGGGCAGGCTTTAACATAACAGTATGTAGTGATCCAGATTACAGAAAAAGATGTGTCTTGATGGCTTTCCTAAATGTCAAGAGGTCATTTAATCCTCGCAGGTGGAACGGTAACGTGTTCCATAGTTTTGCAGCCAAATAGCTGAATGAGCGGGCACCCATCCGAGAAAGTTTTATCCGAGGTACCACTACCATGTGCTGGCTTTCCGAGCGTAAGGATCGCTGGGGAACATATGGGGTCAGCAAAGGGCAGAGCATCGATGGAGTAGCAAGCTTCAGAATTTTGAATGAAAGACAAAGAGCCTTGAACTGAATCCGTTTGGCCACAGGCAGCCAATGCAATTTCGTCAAGGTGTCCGTGACCGGTTGGAAGCGAGGAAGGCCTATCAAGATTCTTGCAGCCGCATTTTGCACCCTTTGCAGTCTCTGAACCTCTGCCTGGTTTACCCCTAACATCAGAGAGCTCGCATAATCCAGGCGCGAAAGGATAGTTGATTGCACCACGAGCTGACGAGTGGAGGGGTCAAAGAATTTTAAGATAGGCTTGAGATTCCGTAAAATCCCAAAACAGGTGGCAGCAACTTTCTTGGTATGAGTAATAAAGTTAAGAGAGGTATCTACCCAGACTCCCAAGTTTTTTACTTCCAGTTTTAGGTCGGGAAGGTTGCCTAGCTTCTCTGGCCACCAGTACTCTCCCCAAGCAGACGCATTTTTTCCCACCAGCAAGACCTCTGTCTTGCTGGCATTGAGCTGCAGGTAATTTGAAGTCATCCAGTTCGTCACTGCCATTAGGCCACTCTTAAACTTAGACGAACTCAGGACGGATTTGTCACTCAGCGCCACCACTAACTGCGTGTCGTCAGCATATGAGACCATTGAAAGCTCCCATTGCTTGGCGACCTCAGCCAGTGGCTGGATGTAAAGATTGAATAATATGGGGCTGAGTGCCGAGCTCTGCGGGACTCCTTGCTCAATTGGCCGCTCCTTAGATAGGAACGGAGGGGTTGAGACCCGGAAGGATCTTCCAGTTAAAAAATTCCTGAACCACTCCAATGCCATACCGCCGACACCCGCCGTCTCTAGTCGATGTAGCATGACAGCATGGGAGACCGTATCAAAGGCGGCACTCAGATCAAGCAGGATCAGTGCCGCCGTCTGTCCTGCATCCAAGATGGTCCGGAGATGTTCCGTCATACTCAACAGCGCCGTTTCGGTACTGTGGTCAGCTCGAAACCCATGTTGTGAGGCATTCAGCGTGTCATTGGAGTGAAGGAAACTTGTCAGTATGTTATTGACGTGCGATTCTGCCACTTTGGCTGGCCAAGGGAGCAAAGAAATGGGCCTCAAATTCTCTGGCTTAGTGGGGTCTAGTGAGGGTTTTTTACTAATGGGGGATACCCAGGCCTGTTTCCACTTGGCCGGGATCATGGCTGATTTAAACGAGGAGTTTATTATCTGATGGAGAGGATCAAGTACGAGTGTTGATGCTTCTCTGAATTGGGCGGGTTTTAAAGGATCTGCCGGGGAACCAGATTTTATTTTCCCACATATCCTGAGAAATTCTTCTGGGACATCTCAGGAAGTATAGTGAGTTTGTTAGTCGTCTCTGAGCTAGAAGGAGAAAGGCAAGGAGTAGATGAAAAGGATTCATAAATCACCCTTACCTTATCTACAAAAAAGGAAGCCAATGTTTCACAGTGCGTTTCGGAGACCGTCACTGATGTCGATGCTTTCTTGGCACTAAGCTCCTTCAAGATTTTAAAAATAGATTTTGAGGGATTCTGACTAAGCTTGATCTCATTGGCATAGTAAGCAGCTCGAGTCTTGCAGATGGTTCTGCGATTTTTTTTTTGAGCAGAGGTGTATTTACCTTTTACTACAGGGTCATATGAAACCCTCCATTTGCGTTCAAGTTTTTTACATATTTTCCTTAGAGAGGCTAAAGACTCATTATACCATGGGTTGGATTCATGGGAACGGGCCTTGATCCAACTGGCCGGGATAAGAGAGTCTAGGGCCTGGTATAGCCAGGTGCAGACCTTCTCATATCCCTGCTCTGTATTTTCGCAAATTTCAGGAGGGTCAGCTCTCAACAGAGCATAGAAATCTTCAAGGCGCAATTTCCGCCAAGGACGTTTAAACACTGATTGGGTGTTACTCTTGTTTGGCCGGTCTTTTAAGGGCAGGGACATAATGACCAACATGTGGTCGGTCCAGGGGACTGGGATAGGAATACCCACCACTGCCTCTTCCATATTGGAGAAGATGGGGTCTAGCAAATGGCCTCCCCTGTGAGTGGGGCTATTAACCAGCTGACATAGTTGAAATGCCGCAAGGTCAGCTAAGAAGCCATTTATTTTCCTATCCATAAGATCAAAATGAAGGTTTAGGTCTCCAAAGATGTTGAAATTAGATGTCCCTATTGCCAGTGAACCTACAGCTTCCAAAAGGGCTTTAATGAAGCTGCTGTCATGTCCCGGGGGCCTATATATTAGGACACCAGATAGAGTCAAGTGGGAGTTGATCAGGATACTAAAGCGAGCGCACTCGCATTCCTCAATGTCTACTTTAGTGAAGCAGCAGGCATATTGAGATTTAGCCATCACAGCAATTCCTCCACCTCTAGTTTGCCTATTTAGGGTGTAAATATCATACCCAGATGGAACCGCTAAATTAAGAACTGTGGTCATGTAATCCTGGAGCCATGTCTCCGTGTAAGGAACAGGATGTCCAAAGCACTGTCCTCAACTAGGTCGTGCACTTCAACATAGTGTTTAGCTAAAGACCTAATATTTAGCTGAGCTATAGACAGCTGTTGTTGAGAACCAGCATTTATGTGGGTCACGAGTGCCATAGGTTTCAATAAGGAGAATCCGCAAGTACACTTAAAAGAGCCTCTCCGATGGTATAATGGGGCCTTAGTACAGGAGGCTGCTGACGTATTCAGGTCTAGGAGGGTTTCCCTAGTGTAGGCGTAGCCAGCCAGCTCGTGGCAGCCAGAATTCCTGGCGAGAGGCGACGAACTGGCGCAGACGGGCCCAGACGGGCTTGCCTTTGGCGCGCCTTCGGCGCCCCCGCTGCGCGCATCCGCTGCGCGTTTGGGAAGACATCCCCTTATAATCCTAAGGACCGTCTGTCTAGTACAGGATGTACCATCTCGGAAGTCTACTCACTTCCGGTTTGCTCGACGCCGCAAACTTCCCTCCACATCAATCTGACACAAGTCAGAGGTGGACGAGGGAAGCAGCAAAGGTGCAATTTTAAAAATGAACAGCTAAGTGAGATTAAAAGCGCAACTGCAGTGAATGAATTACAGCCCTTCGCGCAAGCGTCTTCTTACTTTTTGAATTAGGAGCGCTGGCAGGAAGTAGCCCCTTAAGTATCGTAGCCCAAAAAACAACTAGACTGCTGTCTAGTGCAGGATGTACCGTCCCGGAAGTCTAATCACTTCCGGTGTGCTCGACGCCGCAAACTTCCCTCCACATCAATCTGACACAAGCAAGCGGTGGACCGGGGAAGCGGCAAAGGTGCAATTTTAAAAACGAACGGCTAAGTGAGATTAAAAGTGCAACTGCAGTGAATGAATTACAGCCCTTCGCGCAAGCGTCTTCTTACTTTTTGAATGTCCATTCCAACGAGTCGAAAGCACGTTCCAAATACAGTACTAAACAGCCTGCCTGTGGCGAAGCAGTTGGGGCGTATTTCAGTATGCAAAATTAATGGCACTGATTGAGGGAAGTGGTACGGGTCGGGACACACCCATTTTGATCTGGGTGTATTAATGCTGGAGTCAACAGGGATAGCCCAGTACCTTTGCTATGAGTTTATGGTCTGTAATAAGGAGGGGCAATGGCCTGTAGGATCTTAAGGCTTCTGGGTCTCTGTCAGATTTTGGCAGTGAAATTAGAAGCGCTTATTGTAGGGAGGCTGGGAGACAAAGGTCCTCAATGCCTCCTTGTATAGAGCTTGAAAGGAAGGCACCAACATTGGGGCGTAAGACTTATAGAACTCTGCGGGTCAACCATCTGGGCCCAGGGTTCTGCCAGTTACCAATGGCCGTATTGCATCTCGTATTTCAGAAGGTTGCAATGTGTTCATCTAGCTCCAACTTCTGGTCTTGTGTGATTTGGGGAAAAGTAAAATCAGTTAAAAATTAAGCGATATCATCTTGGGCCACAGTAGTGAGTGATTGATAGAGGGAGGTATAGTGGTGGGTCAACTCATCATGAATATCTCTTTGTAAGTAAAGAAGAGGACCGTCAGTGCAGCATAGTCCCCTGATTGGGCCACTGAGGTGATCCTGACAGATCAAGCTGGTTAGGAGAGAGCCAGCTCTATCCCCTACGGTATAGGTTTTGGCCAAATGGGAAGCATTATTGTAGTATCTCAATCGTTCCAGGAGAGCTGCGCCTTCCCTTTGTGCTTCTGCCAGGCATGGCCTGCCAGTGTGGTCACCCAATGCCGTATTTTGAAAGCACAACAACCTCAGCTCAACATGTAATATGTCATTGTCTAGATGTTTGTAGATATTCCAGTGTAGGCCCATGCACACGCAGCGTAATTTTACCCACCAATCTGTTTATCCTGACATGAAGGGAATGTGGTGCAGAGTAGAAGGAATATACAACATTATGAGTGCACCATATATCAGTAAGATCCTAATTTTGTAGCGAGCTGGTGAGTACTCATGCATTTGATGAAGCAGTAGTGCGGGGTAGTGGAGGAAACGAGCGGTCTAGAATGACATCAGCAAGGGAATTTGTTTTATCAGAATCAATCACAGATTATAGACATGTAAGTTAATCAATTCTTGTAGTCTATCCAACCCAAATGGTATCTGTTTGCTATTATTTGAGTCTCATTGCTCAAGACGAAGAAACAAATAAAAAAAAATGAAAGAAATTGCTACACGGGAAATTGATTTTATGAAAAAATTGATTATTATTATTATATATTTTGAAGGGTACAGTTAAATAATTTAAATTGAATATACAGAATAATTCAAATGAACAGGAATTAAATCAATCACTCCATTAATCCATCTGAACTAAAGTCCAGTCCAACAAAAATTATCATCAACGACTCTTAAGTTACATAAAAGAAATGACGTTGCATGAATTTAATCAAGATGAAAAAGATCTGGACAATTTGGTCGACGTTTCGGTCTTATAGTTGTTGACTCCTTAAGACCATCTTCAGGACAATCAATAATTACATAGAAATGAGACCCCCTGGTCAGTTCTCTATGGTATTACCAACTCGTAAATTATTCGAGAGTATGCCTCTGTCTTCACGATTCTTTTGGATCTGTTTTGTCTGTTTGATTTCTTAGGACCTGAGTGATGATTTCACATTGAGGTATCTCGTTGGTTTATCGTGCACTTGCTGTATCTTGACTCACAGCAAAGCCAACTCTCTCGAACCCGACGTGGTCTCGCGAGATTCTGATAAAACAAATTCCCTTGCTGGCACATTTTTCATAATCAATTATCAGCCCGAGCCCGCAAGGGTAGATTGGGTAACCCACTGTCTTTCAAAATAAAATAGAATGACATCAAGCATACTATTAAAATCTCCTCCCAGCAACCATGGTATCCCATTCCATTTTGAAAGAACCCCAGAAAGAGCTTTAAGTATGCTGTTAGACCTGGCACCTTGGTTTGAGTCTCCCTTCCACTTTTTGCTGATGTGCCTCGTGTTAGCTGCTCAGGGCACTGTGCCACTGCCAATCAGTGCCACAATGCAAGTGCTCCCTGTGAAAAGTGTATACATTGATTGGTTTCCATGATTGGCTTATTTGGTTTACTGTCAGTCCCCAGTAAAGTGCACCAGGAGTGCCAGGGCTGGTAAATGCAAATGCTGCTGGTGGGCCTGCAGCACTGATTGTGCCACCCACAGAAGCGGCCTAGTAAAATGTGTCTAAGGTCTGCCATTGCAGAACCTGCATGCAGTCTGGTACTGTCATGCTGGCTGGGCAAGTGCACCCACTTGCCAGCCCCTAAACCTTCCCTTTAGTTCATGTGAGTCACCCCTATGGTAGGTCCAAGGGCAGGGTGCATTGTCTGTATAAGGTAGGACAAGCCCTGATGTGTGTGGCATGTCCTAATAGTGAATTACAGCCATTTTCGTGTTTCACTATTGTAAGGCTACCTGCTCTCCATAGGACAGAATGGGCTGCTGGAATTATTACACCATATAATCCTAACAGACTCAGAGAGCATGGTAGAAAGTCAAGTTTAGTATGCCTGAACTCAGAATAATAAAATACTTCTTTTAGTAAAGTTTATTTTAATATCCTGTGTTTGCAAATGCTACTTTTAGAAAGTTAGCCTTTGCTTGCCTAACTGTTTCAGCCCGCCTCTGCTAGGATGTGTACCTGCTGTCTGGTTTCTGTGAGTGACAGGGCTGGGGAATTCCAGGAGACAGTCTGGGCTGCCAGGTGGTGAATAGGGAGATTACACCAGGATGGGTGGGGGAGTGCCCCTTGACTCTGAATAGGGCTGTGCTCTGCCACCACAATGCTGGCTCCACCTCCTGCGGAGCATCTGATGTCTCTGCCCTACACCCTGAAAGAAGCAGCAAGAGTCTCCAAAACAAAGTGCTCCAAAACTGGGTTGAACCAGGCTCAGGCCCCCTGGCCTGCAAGAACAAAGGATTTTGCGTATAAAAGTAGGAGCCCTGCTCCTAAACATCAGATCCTGCTTTTGAACCAAGAAGACCCCTCTGCCTGAGGAGAAGGAACCAGGAAAGCTGAAGGAGGAAGACTGTCCCTATCCTGGGGGACTGGCCTGCAGTGGTTGCCTTGCTGCCTAAGGAGAGGAAGAAACCTACAAGGACTTGTTGCTTTTTAAAGACTTTCTTTTACTCTCTACAAAGATCTTGCGCTCAAAAACGATCTCCAAGGGCCTGGAAGTGAGCTGGCCCCCTGACCTGAGTCCCAGGAACATTGGACTCTGCCTGCCTACATCTGAGCTGTGAAGAAATTGCTGAACTCTTCCCCTGCTGCTGGAGCCGCCACAAGTGCGTTCCCGTATCCCTGGACTGCCGCGAAGCCGTCCTGTGACCGCCCGCCCCGTGTGAACCGCTCTGTCGGCGAGCTGTACTCACACCGTCCCACTGGGCTGCCCAAACCCGCTTTGCCCTCCTCTGAAGGACACACTGTACTGCCTGCCGCATCCCCACTAAAGGGAGAAACCTTGAGGAGAAGCGCATCGCCACTGGAGACGCCTCGTATGCCGAAGCGTACCATCTCCCAGATGTCGCGCTACGAAAGGAAAAAGCATTTCCCCGCTCAGACAGGCATCTCCCGAATCAAAGTCGCGTACGCCAGAAGCCTACTAAACCGCACCGCCTTCTGCGACCCTTCGAGTCGTACCGCCTTTTGCCATCAGCCCAGTATGCCTCGCACAATGCCTGCCAAAGTGAATAGAGGTACGCTTCGTACACTTGAAGCGTACTAAACCGCACCGCCCCTTGCCCCCGAGGCAGCGCCGCACAGAGGAGAGCGGCGCTGTACGCTGCGTACAGGCCACCCCGTGCCGCATTGCCGCCTCTGGGGGAGATCGGTTCACTACAAAGAACGCCTACGCTGTAGACCTCACCAGCGGCCCGGACCCTCCGCAGGGCCCCTCTAAGGTCCCGCTCCAGCCGTCCTGTCTCGACGCCTGCCACAAGCTGGACCAGTGCTGCCGATCCTCGTCCTGAGTACGCCTCATACCCCCGCATTGTCCTCAGCTCATCTTAAGGTACTGTGCACGCTTCGGACTAGAAATTCTGGTTTTGGGTTATAAAAGGCTGGATCTGTACGTTTACCATTGCGGGTCGCCCTAGGAACTACGAACTGTGCAACTTGGATTTAAGCCTATTTTTTACAAGAGACACTTTTAAAAGAAAACACATTCTCGCATAAAAACAATTGTGTGCAGTTTAAAACGATATTCATGGTCTAGAGGCACTTTTAAGAGAAAGCACATATCCTCGCATAAAAAAGTATTGTGTGCATCAGAAGCAAAACGTTATTTATGGTCTAGTATTACGCCTGCATAAGGTGTAATACCTATTTACATAAAGTCTACATATTTTTACAAAACATAGACTTGTGTCCATTTGTGGGGGTCATTGGATTGTTGTGCACTGTCATAAATGCTTAACCTCTACCGCTCCAGGATTAGCCTTGTCTTCTCGCGCCACGCAACCTAGAGGGTGAGCAGGGGTTCTTCACTAGAGTAAGTCCCTTGCCCTGACTAGAGGAGAGGGTCTCTGCTTGTCACAAGTGCCTACCTGTGCCAACCAGAGACCCCCAAATCTAACATATGCTGTTTGATCAGTATTGAAGGCATATATGCTACCAATTAATACACGCAAGGCATCCAGCCTACCCAAGATGATGGTATGCCTACCCTCAGGGTCTCATCACTTAATCCATTATAAACGGTACCCTGCGATGTGACCATCGTACTCCCCAGGCATAGGAGAAGTCAGTGGCAAAAGCCTGCCCCCCGCTGATGCTGGAGTTTAGCTGCCTCTGGGCTTGTCAAATGGGACTCCTGCAGCAGCGCAATATGCATGAAGTGACGCCTTAGATAAGAAGCATAGTGACACGCAGGGGTGTTGATACCGCACAGATTTCATGCCAGTATCTTAATACTTGCTATTTCGCTGTAGAGATGCGAAGCAATTGGCGGTGTAGCATCATGGAGCTACATTTTCATGTGTGCGATGGTATCTGGTATTGCACGCACACAGAGAGATTGCGAAAGGGCCATGTGGAAACTTAACTTACAGAACAGTTCAAGACAGAAAGAACCTTTGAATACCAGATGAGCAGAGCACCAACCAAGCCCCTGCCCAAACCAGGACATAATGTGTATGTGTCCTATAACTAGCCACTCTGTATGGGGGGATAGAGGGAGGTAACACCAGTTGTATAAGCCCGCAAATTAGCAAACAGTAAAAGTGACAAGTCAATCTACTGGATCCAGTGTAGTGTTGGTTGCCTGGATCAGGCGCAGACTCGCATATATAATGTTTATGTATATTTCCTTAATAAGACATGTCACCCATGAATGCAGCTACAACATCAGTCCATACATAAGCTGGACCCTATCATGTAGTTAAAATATAACAGCACACACCAGGAATGAGAACAATTAAATATATTGATTAGGACATTAGAGGATGTCTTTGAACGTTTGTAGGGTCACATCAGGAGGAGGAAATTAGTCAAATTAGGAGGGGCAGGTGTCAGCAGAATTGTCATCACTGAAGGAATGGAGTGACCCAGTGTCAGGGCTCGAGTGTTGTGATATTTCAGTGAGTGCAGCAGCAAGTTCCAAAGCTTGCTGGTGCTCCATGATCATCTGTTCCAAGTCCGGCGCAGCATTGGGGACTGGGGGTTGCAGTGTCTTGGGGCGGCACTTGCAGCAGTGGTCCTGATATGCATTGCGGTTCATGTTAGTGCCTGATTGCACTAGTCGAACAGCTTGGGAGCTTTAGGACTCCAGCTATGGCCAGGCTCCTTCTGGGGAGTCGAAGAACTGTGTGTGTCACCGCCTGCAACCATGCGAGGGCATGCCGTGAAGAGGAGTGCTTATTTCAAGTCTAGCTCACAAATACGTCGCTTTCCTGCAAGGAATGTGCGCCATTGAGGCTGAACTGTGAACTGCAATTGTGTAATCTGTAATGTGGGAGCTTCCTATTGTCACTTCAGAGAGTTTTCTCGTTTCGCATAGGATAGAGACTCTATCGCGAAAATGCAGAACTCTGAGCACCAGTGGTCTTGAATAGGAGCCAGGCTGGGGTCTACGCACAGGCATCCAGTGGGCATGCTCAGTGGAAAGATTTTGTGACAGAGCATGAGGAGGAAGCAGGTTTCGTGTCCAGCCTTATTTGTAGGTAACAGCATCTCGCCCCCCGACCTTCCTTGCGCATCTTCAGCTCTTTGCTCCAGTGTGTGTACAGGGTCTGTTAATGTCTTCAAGGAAGATTCCATGCATTGGGTTTTGGACTGCATGTCAGCTACGGTCTGCTCCGCCAAGCTGACTTTTTCAGCAAGCGTACTATGGCCTCCATGCAGAAACCTGTGGCCTGTGACAACATTGTTGATTCTGGCCTCCAGGGATGTCCTGGTGCACTCAATGGCTGCCAGGAGAGTGTCAAACTTACTTTCCAGTGCCACCGAAAGACCTGGGACCTCTGGTTGTGAAACGTCCCAGTTGGATGTACCAGGAGCCATTGCAGAATGTGCAGGTGTGGCCAAGCGCAGTCTCCCCATAGCATAGTGTCACGTCCAGTGGCTTCACAGTTCAATTGTTCGGTGTAGCACAGTGCCGGTGTGTTACCAGGTGGTCACGTACCTCATACCCATCTGCACTCTGCAAGCTGTACGCTTCTTTCAGATGAGAAGTAGCAGTTTTTGGCAACTTGGGGACGGAGTTGTTAGTAATAAGCCACATTGGTGATGTAGTTGGAGGGTTAAGCAGAACGGGGTCAATATAACAGCCACAACTCATAAACATGGTTTCTAGTGGGCCACTCAGTCACAACGCACACCAACAATTTGACACCAGTCTAAGAACAGCAGAATATTTACGCAAGCATACAATTGAGTATTACAGTCCAGGCTGGGTGGAGATGTCATTGGCCGCCAATTGCTGCACCAGCCAGTAGCGTCAGCGTGCTGTGTCTATAGTGCTACAAAGAATTGAGTGGGGTCTGGAGGAGGCAAAGCAGCAGATGCATGTCAGTTATTTAGCTCATCACCATTTCACTGAACGCCCATTTTGGTCTGGCACTTGGTTAATTTAGCACATTATAAGTGAAACAGTGTGGTGGCAGCAGAAGGAGTACCGGCGATTTAGTAGAGGGGGAAAATAACCCAGGGTCAGGTGACCACAAGCAGCACCTGTACAGAGAGGCAGTGGTGCTCCAATGCCAATTACACATGTGTGGCCAGAGATTCTAGACATGAAAGGGGGCAGCCAGGTTCATGAATGGTGCTATGCAAAGACGGGCCCAGTCAATATTCAAAATTCAATATTCTTGCCAAAAGCTCCCACCCATTCCCGTTGCACATGTGTCAAAGTGGGTGCAATGGGCACCGCGGCGGGGACAATGTTCAGAGCGGGTGAGTGGCACAAGTCAGCAAACCAGCGCGCATGAAATTGGCACGCTGCTTCTATCTCGGGGAGGAACTGTGCTGTCGAGCGTGAAGGTGCAGTCAGTAGCAGGAACTAGGCCCCAGCAGGCCCCAGGGTCCTACCGCTTCTAGTTAGTACCACGTTCATTCTGGGAAAGGTCGATATATTAGGAGCAGTGCAACACAGCCATGCACAAACAGGTGTGCCCCTAACCCTGGGCGTAGTTTGCGTAGTAGCACTACACGTAGCTACGCGAAGTGCACTCCGCACTATGCAAGCTATGCGAACTGTGTAGTGCACTGTGAAAAATGCTGTTCGCGCTGATTGCACAGTGCCGGATGCTTGTCCGCACTTTGCAATCATTGCAAACCGCATCGTGCACAGTGCAAGCAGTCGTTTTTTTTTTTTTTTTTTTTTTTTTTAATTTGTCCTCATATTTGCCACCAGATAGAATGACTCCAAATGGAAACTCTCAACTCTGCCAACACAAAAAAAACACCTTACTGTGCGCCCTGGAATATTTGGTTATATGTGTGGCCTTCGAGAAGTCTCCCAGAGGTGGGTTTTCTACTAGTCCAACTCCCCTGTTCGATGTTCCTGTACCTTGTCCTGGGGAGGACCAGACCACAAACCCCTGGCTTAATCATTGGACGTTTAGTGTCTAACTGTCCGACCATTTAAGCAACGGTGCCCAAATCTTTTCCGCCTCCTCTCCACCACATTTAAGGTCTGTTTTACTGATAGCCATAATGTTCTTTAAGCATTCTGCAAACCTAGGAGGGGTTGGGGATTTCCATTCTTTGCATACCTCTCTTCTAGCGATGACAATCACATAAAATATAAACTGGGTAATATTATCGGTCAAATCATATTCTTCCATTAAACCCATCAGAATCAACCTAGGGCTACCTGTGATTGTTCTAACCAGTGCCTCCCCCAGGAAAGTGCAGACTGCTAACCAGTAATTTTTAATCTCACTACATTCTACAAAAATATGTATATCATCTGCCTCTGCATGTTTACATCTAGGGCATACATGTAGTGTTCCAGAAATTTTTGAAAGCTTGGAGGGGGTCCAGTATACCCTGTATGCCGTAAAAAGATGATTTCGCCTGAGATTAGCGGGTTTTATTGTTTTCTGAGAGATTGCAAAAGAATCTAACCATACCTCTAGTTGTTTCTCAGGATCTTCTCCGATTATGTCTCCCCAGAGTTTCGAGATCTCTGCCTCTTGACTATCATTTGCCCTAATTAATGCGTTATACCACGCTGAGACCTCACCCTTCCAACCTACTTGTCTGTTTGCCAGGTCTAAAAAGTCACAGTCTTCAGTTTCTGACATCCAGTTTTGGCTCCCCCACCATGATGATAGCTGATAATATTTAAACCTGGCTAGAGATCCTCCTGTTATATTAGATAGGGATACCCAATCCATTAGTTTTTGATTCATCAGGAGATCTCCCCATCGATTTAAACCCGCCTCCCTCAGGGGGAATGAGAGTCTATCTAATAGACATTCTGGTGTTCCGGGGGAGTCCCAAATTGGTGCTGAAAAATTATAATATGGAATCTTCCATATTTTACATGCTATTTGCCAAACTTTTAGGGCAGTTAGTAAAATTTTGAGGCGGACTTTTTTGTAGAATTTTTGGGCACCGAATTTGAACAAGAAAAATTCAAGGCCCTGAGGTAGGTCAGATAGAAGAGCTTGAAACAAACGACCATGTGACGATGCATCTAATTTATTGGCCAGGAGTCTAAAATTTTTTACGTGAAATGCATAGCAGTAGTTAAACAAATCAGGGAGAGCCAGTCCTCCTATTTTTAGCCCTCTCCTTAGCTTCATCCAGGCAATTCTTGGGGACTTAGATGCCCAAATAAATGAACTTATTTTCCCCTGAAGATTTAAGATATCTTTATTGTGGAATGTTAGCGGAATACTGTTGAATAAAAAAGTCACTTTTGGTAATACTACCATTTTAATTAAATTAACTCTTCCATAAATACTAAGAGGAAGATTAGACCATCTTTGAAGGAGTTTGATAATGTCTTTCACCACGACCTGCCAAGACACTTTAGGTAAGTCTAATAGATCTTTAGTAATATGTATACCCAAGTATCTAATCTTAATCTTTACATCAGGAATGGGGATAGGGCTATTCCAGCTCATTATATCTGTTTTATTTTTATTGATGCCGTATCCTGAAACTGCTCCGTATTCTTCTGCAAGAGTGAATAACTTTGGGATCGCTTCTAATGGGTTTGTGGTATATAATAGCAGATCATCAGCGTATAACGCAGTTTTAAGTTCCAGCCCACCCATGTTGAAAGAAGAAATTGTTGGGTCAGATCTAATCACCATAACAAAAGGCTCAATATATAAATCAAAAAGGAGAGGAGACAGGGGACAACCCTGCCTCGTCCCTCTCGATATCTCGAACCAGTCTGACAAGGCTCCGTTAACTAAAACCTTAGCTCGTGGATGTCCGTATAGGTTTTTAACAGCCTGAATAAAAGGTGGTGGAAAACCAAACCTTATTAGGGTGTCCCACAGAAATACCCAGTTGACTTGGTCGAAAGCTTTCACGGCATCAATTGCCACGATGGTAAGTGGCAATCCCTTATATAGAGCATAATCTATTGCGCCTATAACCTGAAAGGTCAGCTCATTAAGTTGTCGTCCTGGAATGAAGCCCCTTTGGTCAGGGTGAATTACAGTTTTAATAACTTTAGATAGTCTTTCGGCCAATATTCCAGAAAATATTTTAAGGTCCGAGTTTAAAAGAGATATGGGTCTGTATGATTCTATATTCTTTGGATCTTTGTTTGGCTTTACGATTAGGGTAATGGTGGCCTCGAACCAAGATGGTGGGATACCCCCTTTTTGCTGATAGATATTATTAAAAAGAGTCAGTAAATGTGGAGTGATCTCGTTCTCATAGTCTTTATAGATCTCTGTCGGCAGACCATCAGGGCCCGGGGCTTTATTCCTACTCATTTTCTTTAGTTGAGCTCTTATTTCCCCCTCTGTAATGTCTCTTGACAGGGTCTTCTTATCCTCTTCATTCAATTGTGGTAGTGCCCTTTGGTTCCACCACATCTCTAGGTCTTCTGTGCCAATCTTGATGTTTTCTTGATATAGCTCCTCCATGAATCCTCTGGCTTCCTCCCTAATTTCTTCTTCCTTAAATAACTGATTTCCAGAAGCCCTTTGGATCAGGGTGTCAATGTTATTTCTAGTCCTGTCTGCTCTTGCTTTCCACGCCAAGAGTGCCCCACATTTTTCTCCGTATTCGAAGTTTTTTAGTTTGCTAACTTCCCAAATGTCGTGAATCTGTTTATCAGCACAGGCTTTAAGACTCAGCTGCAGCTCAAAGAGTTCTTTTTCTAGTTCTGGGATCCTCTCCCTTTCCTCCAGAGCTGCGTATTGAAGCTCCAGCTCTTTCTTTTTAATAGAATCAAGATCTTTAATTTCTGTGTCTTTAATCTCTTTTCTTTTTAATCTCATTTGGGATCCCAATACACCTCTGAGGAAAGCCTTAAATGACTCCCACACTATCTGTTCTAGTGCTGAGCCCACATTAAATGAGAAATACTCCCTTATGCTATTACAGATTTTAGCTTTCATATTAACATCTAAGAGAATTGTACTGTCCAGAGTCCATCTGCGTTCGATGGTAGCATTTGAAAGGTTAATATTAAGCTGTACTACTGAGTGGTCCGAAAGGCCTACAGGAATGTGAGTAACCGAGGTCAGGGCTGGTTCCAAGAGGTGATCTACCAAGAATAAGTCAATTCTCGAAAATTGCTTGTATTTTTTACTATAAAAAGAGTATTCTCTGAGATCACCATTTTTTGTTCTCCATGCATCCAACAAATTATGTTCTTTCATTATATTTTTCAAAACCGTGAGAGATTTCTTCGGCAAGGTATATTTCGCTCTTGAAGTACGATCTAATTGAGTGTCTAAGACAAGATTGAAGTCTCCCCCTAGGATCAGAGGTGCCCTACTGGAGATTAAAACCCTCTCGAGTTTAACCAAGAAAGTTTCATTATCCTCATTAGGGCCATAGTAGACTGCAACATTGTAAGGTGTACCTGCTACTGAGAGCTCAGCTGCCAACCATCTCCCTGTCTGGTCTGTATCCCACCTCTGAACTCTAATATTCCTGTTTGCTCTGATGATTATTGCTACTCCTTTATTTGTTCCCTTTTGCCTGGAGCATAAAATGTCCTGTACCCAATGCCTTTTCTCAAAGACCTTCTTACACTCATTTTCCTCAATGTGGGTCTCCTGGAGTAGGTATATACTAGCTTCAAGCTTCTTTAAGAAATCACAAACCCTCTGCTGTTTCCTTCGATTTCCTATTCCGTTAAGATTCCAAGATATGATTTTACTGTTTATATAGGGGTTAGTAGCCATAACCATATTTTGCTCTCCCTGTTCAGCTCAATTATATTACCTAAAATAGCTAATTGTGTGTTTATGTTTCTGTGTTTGTCTATGTGTGTGAATAGTTGTTTCAGAGTTTCTATATTTAAATGAGGACTTTTTTCTTTTTTTCCACACACCCCCTCTCCCCCCCACACCCCCCTCCCCAAGGAACCCCCCCTTCATCTTGGGCGTTTGTCCTGCCCTTGTGGAGCTCTCCACCTATCGAGCCCTCTCTATAGCTCTAGTCCCTTATCCCGTGACAACATCTAGTGATAGCAACCCAAGTTAGTTCATCAATACCTACATGCAATTTTAATGTGTCCCTAAGCTCAGACCTTTACCTCATCTCCCTCCTTTTTGCGTAAAATAATCATACCTAATGTGCAGACCCCAAAAACTATGTGATAGTGGTTTTTTTTTTTTTTTTCGTTTTCTGCCGCTTGAGTAAATTTGTACTTGAGCAGCAGCTTTCTCAACGCAGACTGGTAGTTTCTCATCACGAGCAGTCACGAGCATACGCGACCACTTGCAATGAGAAACCCGACCTCCATGCATTGAGAATCTCACCGGGAGGTTTATTTTTTACGCTCACGATCGGCAACTTGATGTTGCTGATCACGAACAAGGAAAAAGTCTCACCGGGATGTTATTTTGCCCGCTCGTAGTCGCCAACTTGACGTTGAGGACCGCGTGCAAGCAAAAAATGCCCAGTACGCGTGTTTGCACTGTGCTACGCGCAATTTGCATAGCACGTAGTTACGCAAACTACGTGAGAGCAGCGTAGTCCTACTGTCAGGGTTACCCTCTGTGAAAACAGCAATCATTTTAGTAGCATGGGGATGGGTCCCATCAGACCCCTTGATCCCTACCAGGCTTAATGTGGCAGAGTGCAGCTGAAGCATTGTGCATGCGGGTAAGGCAGGAGGCCTCGCTGTGTGTCTCCCACACTGTAGAGCAATGTCGGGTCTGACTTAACGGCAGTAGTGAGCCCCCACTATAGTATGCTTCTGCATCTAGGAGCACCCTATGGCCACAGCAGGCTATGTATTCCCTCACTGTGCAGCAGTCCCGTTGACCAGGTCAAAGCATACAGGCATTTATTGGCCTAAACACCTCCAGTCCCTTCATAAGTACCCCAGAGCACCCCTTGCACAAGCGAGTCTAGATCCAATCTGGCCCCCGGGCTCTGTTCCACACTTCAGGGGAAGTCGACAGCATGGCAGATCGGTAATTCTCTCCCTGCTCGCCTGTTTTTCTAGTGCTTTAGGTATGAGATGGAGTGCCGCCAGGGTCCTCTGGGCATTCATGGAGAAACCCTGCTTCATCCGTCTTTGCGGTATGGCCCCCACCTCCTAGCGGCTCAGAATTCTGCATCTCCAGACATGCCACTGCTCGGGCCCATGCCAAAAGACTGCCCTGAATGGCAGAATGCCCCAGCAGTCAGGCAGTGATCAGTGGGAAACCACAAATCAGCAGCATGCCACATAGTCAGTAGGCATCACTACTGCACTCTCCATATGTGGCACACCACACGGGCATAGGTCACAGCTAGGCCCTCAGCCCCACTCCTGTCCTGATCCATGAACTGGAAATATTCACAAGCCCAAACCACTGCCCAACTTTCTTTCTTTGGTTGCGAGTGAGCATGTTCCATTTGTGACAGGCTTTTATTGGTGGATGCCACAGTAGGTCTAAGTGCATTTGGCTATCCATTGTGCTGTGCAAGAATTGTGCCTAACCCGACAGGGCTAGCACCAACTACAACCTCTGTATGAAGTTTAAAATCAAAGTAGGTCATTTCAGTGGCACTCTCAATAGTTTGCTTAATGTTTTGTAAGCTCTTCTCATATTGACGTGACCAATGAAAAGACACATTCTTTTTCATTAGTTCTTGCAACCATGCACTGACCTTAGCAAAGTCTTGTATGAATCTAGAACAGTAACTGGCCATTCCAAGAAATGATTGTAACATCAAAATGTCTTGTGGGGGGATTTGCAGTAGACAACGTTTGCACTTTAGCTGGATCAGGTCTCATGCCCCTTTCAGAAAAGACATGGCCAAGGAATTTCAAGCTATTCTTGTGGAATCCAAATTTTTCAGCATTCAGAGTTAAGCCTTCATCATTCAACAAATGACATGCTTGCATGATTGCTTTGACATGCTCTTCTGTGTGGCTCCGAAAAACAACGTGTCATCACTATAGTTAAATGCATTTACTACAGGCTGTTTGATATGTTAAATGGCATCTTGGAAAATTCCTGCAGCAGAGGATACACCAAAACTCCATTGCTTATAGCGAAACAGACCAATATGCACAGAAAAAGTTGTAATGTACCTGGAATTTTCTTTAGGTTTCAGTTGGTGATATCCTTTATTAAAGTCGAGTCAAGAGAAGAACTTCACACCATTCAATTTAGTTATCATATCAGCAATGTGGGGACCAGGATGTCTCTTTGGCTCAATTGGCTTGTTGGCCCAATGCCTGTCAATGCATATGCGTACAGCTCTTTCGCTGTCTCTTTTAGTCGGTATTACAATGGGAGAAACACAGTGTGTTGGACCATTAGAACATTCAATGATGTCATGCTCAAGCAGCGAATTAAGTTCCTTTTCAACAGTTTTTTGCAAGTGAAACACAATTCTTCTCTGTCTTTGAGCAACAAGACGAACAAAAACAACCCCATTGACCTTCTTTCTAGGACTGCTCCGCAGCACGTTGTGGAGCAATGATCCGTTAGTGGATTTGGTAAGTAGATAAATCCTGTGTGGTACTAGTCCGTGAAAGTAGATAACGTTATGATATTTGACCGGCTTTGTGCTTTAATTTTTCTCCACTAACACCTAGTAAATCTCTTTTTCATAGCATATGAATTTCAGTTTAAGCTGTACTGAACTATAGATGTGGGCTGCTTTTGTAATCTGGTTGCATCACCCTTCAGTGTTCTTACTTCATATAGCGTATAGAATTATTTTGCGTAATGTATCAGTCATTATATTTAATTTGCAGCCATTTCATTCATTTCCTGACCACCGACTATCAATGTCATTTTCTTTTAGCATTTTACACTAGTTGGCGTTGTGCTGAAACTCCACCGGTGCCAGTGTTGATTCTGCACTTTGACTGCAGCACACGTGGCATGCACTGCAAGTTTGCTGGATTAGGGCAAACTCTCTGGAAGTGTGCTTTCAATGTATAAGGTTTGTATTCCATTTCTTATTGCCAGTTGCAGCATCTTGCTAGCCCAGGTACTTGCCAATAACCAAGACACACGCAGAGAGAAGTTTTTATTTATCTTTATTAGTTTGCGTGTAAGTCAGAGTTCAACATTCTAAGCCTGCCTTCAACTCTTCTCCCCAACACATACGTCTGAGGCCTAAGGTGTATAAAAATAATAAAATAATAATTATTATTTATTTATTTTAACATCCGCCAAGTCACCATTGCTGTGTTTTCCCTATAAAGGTAGGAACACAGTAATTTAGTTGCCAAATTCCACATAAATGTTGTTTGTTTCAAGATGATCTTGCGCGAAACCAATACCTGATCAGGGATTAATATTCGATTATATCACAGAACAATGGCCCATAAACATTCACCCAATTCACTGATGCGCTGGGGTCAATTTATATGGACGTTCAATTCTTTTCCTTCAAAATCCATGTGTGACATCATAAAATACATATCTAACATACATCAACTTTCCTTCTATTTGGTGGATGAACCAATTAGTTGAATAGTTGATGGTAATGATAATACTATCTAACTAACTATACAGTCAGCTAAATAACCACAGACTCTCGTTAAGATTAATAAAGCTTTATCTCAAAATAAATGTTCAATGCATATGGTCACCAATGCAAACAACGAAATTTGCAAAAGGGAGAGAAAACATCAGTATTTCAAATAGATACAAACTCATTGTTGTTGGAAATGGGATCCCTGGCTGGCCAGGGCTTTCGCCAAAGTCAGTCAGAGACCACCACACCCAAGTCAGGGCAAGGGAGTTACACGCCAAGATAACCCCTACTCACCCTCTAGGTAACGTGGCGCGAGCAGCAAGGCTAAACTTGGAGGCGATGTAGGCTAAGTATTTGCGCACGCACCCCAGCAACAACAACCAAAGGCCCACCACAAAGGAAAACTCCACACAAGGTTATATAAAAATAGCCTTTGTATTATAATAAATATACATCAGATAAAACACACATCTTGTTACACTGTGCCAACAGGCACGGGCGGAATTTACAAGGGATATTGCACAGGACAGGGCCACTTGGACCACTGTCAGGGGTATCAGCACTTTTAGAAATAATACTTTCAGAAATAGCACTTTTAGAAAGTAAAATAAGTGTAGCACACAATATAAAAGTAGAGCATTCAACCAGTAATCACTGGTAACAGGATCTCACTAGCACCACCTGTACTAGGGAGAAAAACAACCACCTACACATCTCAATTCCTGTAGGGGTGTAAAGACAAAACACATGATGCATTAACATTCAGAGGTGTAGCCATAACATTGCGCAAAACTTAGATCAGTCACCACCTGTGACAGTCCCTGTGTCCCAATGTCAGGGCCTAAACGTAGCAGTTGCCCACAAAGTGCTGGGCAACTGGTTCAGGGAAAGTTAGGGCAACGTTGGAGCCTCTCTGGGCTCAAGAACCACCACTGTGGCACTGCGGAGCCTCACTGGACTCTCAGAACAAATGGGCAATGAGCCTCTCTGGGCTCACAAAGCAATCTGCCACCTCGAGCCTCTCAGGGCTCAAAACCAAAAAGGTGCAGCCTCACTGGGCTGTTGGGGACCCTCACGGGGGAATGGCACCCTCAGAGCCTCTCTGGCTCAAAGAACAAATGGCCCCCAGGAGCCTCTCTGGGCTCTTCAACAATGATGTGGGCGCCGGGGCCCCTCACGGGGGACCCTCGACCACGTGGGGCGCTTCTGTGGGAGTCCCCACCTCTGGGGGACTCGGGAAGCAACTGTGCACCCTGGTGGAGCGGCCCGCTGTCACGTGGGGCCGCTCGAGTAGAGGCAGGGGGGGGGAGAGGGTGCGCGACCTCGCGCCTCTCTCCCTGGCCGGCTTTCACTCACCGGCTGCTGGGCTCCTCACTCCCGGGCGGCGGCTCCTGCACGAGAGCTCCCGCTCCTCGGGGGCTCTCTCCACACTTCTCCTCCGGGGCCTCGAAGGTCCAGGACTCTTCCTGGGCGGCGGGGCTCCTCTTCTCTCGTCCCGGGGCTCTCCTCTCCACTCGGGGAGCCTCGGGGACCCGGCCGGCAGCTTCTCTGCTGCGAGGGGCGGGACTTCCGGGTTGCCTGTCTCGGGCCGCGCTGCGATTGGTCAGCCGGCCCAGTGCTTCCGGGTCGCCGCGGGCAGCGCGGCGGCTCGCTTCTTAGGCAGGCAGGCGGGCTCCCAGGATCCGAGGAGTGGGCTCCCTCGTGATTCCAATAAATCACGGATCTGGGCAATGCCGGGTGGGCACCGGCCTCCTAAGCAAATATAAAGCGAGGTAGGCACTCGCTAGGCACCGCAATTTCGGGCTGATGCCGGGTGGGCACCGGCTGGCTCTCAAAGCGCTAGCAGCGCTAGCCTCCAAGAAAAGGCGCTCCCAAGCGCCACCGGGCCAAATAAAGCGCTCTCAAGCGCTAGGCAAGGGATTCCAGCGCTCCCCAGCGCTGAAGGGCAGAGAGCAGTGCTCTCAGGGCTGTAGGCACAGCACAAGCTCCAGCAGGGGCTTGAGGCAGGCAGGGGGGGCAAGGCTGGGCCAGAGCCAGCACACTGGGTCTCCAGGCAGGGAGACAACCCAAGTGGCGGTCCTCCTGGCCCCAGCAGCAGCAGCAGCCCCCTCTGGCAGGATCCAAAAGCATAACATTTTCTAAGGGGACACAGCCCCTTCTTATAGTAACAAATCCTTTGTTTCAAGGTGCATGGTGGGGGGAAAACCAGTTTCAGCTGGCTCTGGAGCACTCTTGATGGCCCAACCACCCATTTCTTTCACTGGGGAGGCTAGGGTCGTTAGACGCACCACAGGGGGGCGGAGCCAGCATTGTGTGGGGAAAACCCAGCCCATCCAGGACACAGGTACACTCCTCCCACACATCACTCATGCTAATCTCCCACTCACCACCGGGCAGACCCATCCAGACTTCCTGGAGCCTGGCATGCCAGCCAGCTCCAGCCAATCACGCTCCAGTACCCTCACTGCACACATATCTCAATGTCCAGAAGTAGTACTTCCCAACTAGACACACACACGCCACAGACACCATCTCGCAGCATTCACTCTCATGAGTTTATACATACTAAACTCGAGCCTGCACTCCCCACGCATCAGGAACTACCAGGGACACACACATTCCCCATGCATTCCTATGGGAGGGCAGGCCAGCCATACTACACGCACGCACTTTCACTCTGGGACCCAGGGGAAAGTGCGCAGAGACCCAAAAATCACTGACACAGGGTCACACATAAGGCAAAAAGTTCAGGGGTGAACCAGCCCTGCGGGCCAAGTCCAACACAACCCCCTTCCAGCCAAAACGCAGGGGAGAACAATCACCACCGTGATGGATTTCCCTGCTTGGGGCGATAGAACACGGACGCAGGCCCGCCACTGCCGGGACACCCTCCTGTTCTATGCCACGGTGAACCCCTAGGGTTCCTTCTAAAGCTACTGTAAGGACCAGCTGGGCTACCCCACTGGTACTCCTCAGCTGTCCGCGGCCAGGACCAGGCCCTAGGCCACCCAGGTGCCACTGGTTCCTGCCTACTCACGAAGTGGGGGGTAGTAACCCCAGGCCCATAGTAGCCATTCTCCACTCCTCCTGTCTGCAAGACAGGGCTAGACTGCCACTGGTTCTCCAGCCTAGGGTCTACAACCCCAGGCGGACCAGGAGTCTCAGGGAAGGCTCTCCTCCCCTTACCTCTTCTTTTAGGGTTCCTCCTCCCCGTGCGAGGGGGAAACCTAGAACGCCATTCCAACCCAGGGTTTAACCCCTCATGTTGCACCGGGGTCAGAGGTGGGCTCTCCCACCCTCTGCACCCCCTTCCAGAGGTCTGCCTTCTCCCACCTGGAGAAGTTCCTCTGGAAGAAGAACCGGTCAGGACACTGGTTACAGTCGTCCTACCCTTCAGGTCAGGCTGATCCTGAACCTGGCCATCCAACCTCCGGTCTAAAACCTTTGGTGGAACAACTGCCTGGCACTCCAGGACTTCTGGGGACTCACACACAATCCCCCTGAGGCTAACAACTGACACATCGGTTGTGTGACTGTCTGTCTGGCGCAGATCTCCCGCCCTCTGTCCACCTGACAGTGCGTGACGATCCCCCAGACCAGAAGTGGTGCCACCCGGGTCCCTCCAAGAAGATCTAGCCCCACTGGCTAGTCTCTGGTCCACTGGTGCATCCACTGGGAAACTCATCCCCCAATCACTCCTCACGCTGGACTCCTGTACCCTCCCTACCGGAGCGGTACTGCCAGCCTCTAGAACCACAGGAGCTCTGGTTACAGACGCTCCAGGTCCTCTACTCACTAGGAGATCCTCCTCAAATGGGCTAACAGGACAGCCTAGGTCCCCAACCTGGTGTTCCCTCAAGAAACCACCCAGGTTCTGAGACAGGGCTTCGGGCCTCTGGGGGCTCTCAGCCACCCACTGACTCCTGCTCCACTGAGCCAGGTAGTCAGCCCCTACACCCTTCTCACTATACTGGGACCTAGCTGGGCTACACTGAGCCTCTTCCACCACGCTGGGCTGGAAGATACCTGAACCACTTCTTTTGGACTCACTCACCAATGACTCTACAGAACCTCTGGCCCTTTCCCAGCGGTCTGCTTCCTCAGCAAGTAACTCTGGATCAGTAAATCCAACTTGCAACACGTGTTGGCGCAACTCTGGCGAACAACCACTGAGCACCTGCTCTTTGACAATAAGATCAAACAAGACTTCAAAATCAGAGTCAGTGTGAACCTCTACCTAAGCCCACAGTGCTCCATGACATTCATCCTCAAACTTCTCCCACGACTGGTGAGGCAGCTTCCTACTGCCCCTGAATTTCACCCTTAACTCCTCTTCTGGGGAAACAGGTACCAGACTGGGGGAACTGGGACTGGGATTCCCTATACTGGAATCTAAATAGCTGCCACCACTGGACTCAACCCTCCCTGGGGGATCCAGAAAATTATGACTGCGGTCAGGGGATAACCTACACTCTAGGGCTATCTTCTCCCTGGCCAAGGCCCTCTCAGCCTCTGCAATCCGCTCATTCACACCCAGCTGCGCCATCTCTCTGGCATACTCTAACCGGAGCTTCTCCATGGCCAGCTGGTGCTCCCTCTCTTCTCTCCTATCCACCCACTCCTCTGGGGACAGGGAAAGGGATGGGGTGCTACATCTGACACTGGACCCAGCAAGGGACTCCCTATCTAGGGGATACTCGCTCTCTGCTGGCGCCCATCCACTGTCAAACTCACTCTCCACTTCAGACTCTTCAGGGCTCCCCTCAGACCCACCACCCTCATGGTGTGCGGCCCGGGCCCTCTCTCTCTCTCTGTGCTCACGCTCCCAGTCACTCTTCTGCCACAGGATCATGTTATCCCTAAGCTTGGACTGGGTGTCTGACTCACTCACTGGGATGTCTCTCTCCTTACATAACCGTACCAACTCATGCACACTGTACTTAAACAGGCCACAAAGGTTAAAAGGAGATTCCATCTTGACAGGATGCTCACAGACACGTGCAACACAAGGGACCTTGCAATCTGAAGTAGGAGTACACAATTCCAAAACTTCAACACTCTCCTTATCAAAGAGGACTCACTCATGCGTCCAGAAAAACACACCATTCATCCACACACACCCTCCCCTCGGATCGGTAAGGCAGTTTCTACCACCCCTGACTTCTCAACCTGACCAAAAGTGACACAGGTACCGAACTCTGGAAGCAGGGCGGGGGACAAATGTACTGAACACAATTATAAAATGACACTCTTCAGGAGAAGAAACCATGGAATTTCACCAAAAACAATAATCCCCAAAATGTGGTTATCTAAAAATGTAGAGCTTTGAAGTGCGGCCAGCCGCTACTGTGGTACAACGCAAACACAAATCCTTATCCCACCGCTTGCCGCCAATGTTGGAAATGGGATCCCTGGCTGGCCAGGGCTTTCGCCAAAGTCAGTCAGAGACCACCACACCCAAGTCAGGGCAAGGGAGTTACACGCCAAGATAACCCCTACTCACCCTCTAGGTAACGTGGCGCGAGCAGCAAGGCTAAACTTGGAGGCGATGTAGGCTAAGTATTTGCGCACGCACCCCAGCAACAACAACCAAAGGCCCACCACAAAGGAAAACTCCACACAAGGTTATATAAAAATAGCCTTTGTATTATAATAAATATACATCAGATAAAACACACATCTTGTTACACTGTGCCAACAGGCACGGGCGGAATTTACAAGGGATATTGCACAGGACAGGGCCACTTGGACCACTGTCAGGGGTATCAGCACTTTTAGAAATAATACTTTCAGAAATAGCACTTTTAGAAAGTAAAATAAGTGTAGCACACAATATAAAAGTAGAGCATTCAACCAGTAATCACTGGTAACAGGATCTCACTAGCACCACCTGTACTAGGGAGAAAAACAACCACCTACACATCTCAATTCCTGTAGGGGTGTAAAGACAAAACACATGATGCATTAACATTCAGAGGTGTAGCCATAACATTGCGCAAAACTTAGATCAGTCACCACCTGTGACAGTCCCTGTGTCCCAATGTCAGGGCCTAAACGTAGCAGTTGCCCACAAAGTGCTGGGCAACTGGTTCAGGGAAAGTTAGGGCAACGTTGGAGCCTCTCTGGGCTCAAGAACCACCACTGTGGCACTGCGGAGCCTCACTGGACTCTCAGAACAAATGGGCAATGAGCCTCTCTGGGCTCACAAAGCAATCTGCCACCTCGAGCCTCTCAGGGCTCAAAACCAAAAAGGTGCAGCCTCACTGGGCTGTTGGGGACCCTCACAGGGGAATGGCACCCTCAGAGCCTCTCTGGCTCAAAGAACAAATGGCCCCCAGGAGCCTCTCTGGGCTCTTCAACAATGATGTGGGCGCCGGGGCCCCTCACGGGGGACCCTCGACCACGTGGGGCGCTTCTGTGGGAGTCCCCACCTCTGGGGGACTCGGGAAGCAACTGTGCACCCTGGTGGAGCGGCCCGCTGTCACGTGGGGCCGCTCGAGTAGAGGCAGGGGGGGGGAGAGGGTGCGCGACCTCGCGCCTCTCTCCCTGGCCGGCTTTTACTCACCGGCTGCTGGGCTCCTCACTCCCGGGCGGCGGCTCCTGCACGAGAGCTCCCGCTCCTCGGGGGCTCTCTCCACACTTCTCCTCCGGGGCCTCGAAGGTCCAGGACTCTTCCTGGGCGGCGGGGCTCCTCTTCTCTCGTCCCGGGGCTCTCCTCTCCACTCGGGGAGCCTCGGGGACCCGGCCGGCAGCTTCTCTGCTGCGAGGGGCGGGACTTCCGGGTTGCCTGTCTCGGGCCGCGCTGCGATTGGTCAGCCGGCCCAGTGCTTCCGGGTCGCCGCGGGCAGCGCGGCGGCTCGCTTCTTAGGCAGGCAGGCGGGCTCCCAGGATCCGAGGAGTGGGCTCCCTCGTGATTCCAATAAATCACGGATCTGGGCAATGCCGGGTGGGCACCGGCCTCCTAAGCAAATATAAAGCGAGGTAGGCACTCGCTAGGCACCGCAATTTCGGGCTGATGCCGGGTGGGCACCGGCTGGCTCTCAAAGCGCTAGCAGCGCTAGCCTCCAAGAAAAGGCGCTCCCAAGCGCCACCGGGCCAAATAAAGCGCTCTCAAGCGCTAGGCAAGGGATTCCAGCGCTCCCCAGCGCTGAAGGGCAGAGAGCAGCGCTCTCAGGGCTGTAGGCACAGCACAAGCTCCAGCAGGGGCTTGAGGCAGGCAGGGGGGGCAAGGCTGGGCCAGAGCCAGCACACTGGGTCTCCAGGCAGGGAGACAACCCAAGTGGCGGTCCTCCTGGCCCCAGCAGCAGCAGCAGCCCCCTCTGGCAGGATCCAAAAGCAGAACATTTTCTAAGGGGACACAGCCCCTTCTTATAGTAACAAATCCTTTGTTTCAAGGTGCAGGGTGGGGGGAAAACCAGTTTCAGCTGTCTCTGGAGCACTCTTGATGGCCCAACCACCCATTTCTTTCACTGGGGAGGCTAGGGTTGTTAGACGCACCACAGGGGGGCGGAGCCAGCATTGTGTGGGGAAAACCCAGCCCATCCAGGACACAGGTACACTCCTCCCACACATCACTCATGCTAATCTCCCACTCACCACCGGGCAGACCCATCCAGACTTCCTGGAGCCTGGCATGCCAGCCAGCTCCAGCCAATCACGCTCGAGTACCCTCACTGCACACATATCTCAATGTCCAGAAGTAGTACTTCCCAACTAGACACACACACGCCGCAGACACCATCTCGCAGCATTCACTCTCATGAGTTTATACATACTAAACTCGAGCCTGCACTCCCCACGCATCAGGAACTACCAGGGACACACACATTCCCCATGCATTCCTATGGGAGGGCAGGCCAGCCATACTACACGCACGCACTTTCACTCTGGGACCCAGGGGAAAGTGCGCAGAGACCCAAAAATCACTGACACAGGGTCACACATAAGGCAAAAAGTTCAGGGGTGAACCAGCCCTGCGGGCCAAGTCCAACAATTGTTCAATTATGACATGCGCATGAAGGAGTGGACAGATTAAGAGACATCAGTTTCAGCAAAATGTATGCGAAACAAAAATACATCTAACGGAGGGGATAGATGAAGAGACATAAGTTTCATCTAAATAATACATGACAATATACCTATCCACTCAGGGGGTCCTTTGACCTGTAGAATTGTCAAAAACAAAAATTAAACCATATTATTGTTTATATAACATGTGTTCAATCATACTTGGTCTAGAGTACTAGGTTGTAGACTCATTATTAAGTTAATCTAGAGAAATGCCAGTTAACAGGGATTATGCTGTAAACAAGGACAAATGTTCAGTCGTTCATCTTACCCGTTAGGAAGGAACGACATGCCCCATGGGAGGCGAGGACTAGGGAGTACCCCGTGATCACACTCAGCTGGAGTGCAACTTGGGCACAGACCGATAACGTCTAAATTACAGGACTGCATGGGTGTCATTCACTATGGCAACACATTCCAATATTTTGGATCGTGCACATCATACATATAACATCAATACACATGACCGCTCAACACTTATTATGCGCGGTAATGTGTGCATGTATGATAAATATGTAAACTTTATATATGCCATTGCAGATCTAGCGATCTAGCATTAATACTGACTGGATAAACATCCTAACACTGTCTCTATGACATTATGTACTATCTCACCTGCAGTGCATCCCATCTATAAAACTACGGGACTATAAGCCCCCTTTTTATATATAAAAAGATCCCGTAGTAGACCTGTTGGCCCAGTAAAAGTAAACGGATGAATACATAAGACATCATGGATTATGTCATCCAGAACACCTCGCTTATGTAAAAGTTAAGATTGTTTACCACTATCTTTAGAACGGTGCACCTCCCTCCGTGCAACCTTGCCTCACTAGGTTTAATTTATTTATTTATTTATTTCGCATACTTTTATAGCGCAGACCTGTCACCCAGAGGGCATCCTGGCGCTTTGATCAGAGAACCCATCGCACAAGACTAGAGCAGACGCGCAGCCATTACTTAGGAAAGAGATGAGTTTTTAAGGCTTTCCTGAATGGAAGATAGTCCTTGCAGCTCCTAAGAGTGAGTGGGAGAGAGTTCCACAATTTAGCTGCCGCCACTCTAAATGAGCGGCCGCCCATCCTCACTCTTTGAAACCTGGGCACCACCAGAAGGTGGGCCGATGACGACCGCAGAAGCCGTGGGGCAGAATACCATGCAAACATGTTTTGTAATGGAAGGGGGCCTAAGAGGTGAACCGCTCTAAATACCAAACAGGCCGCTTTAAATTGGACCCGTAGTTCTACCGGGAGCCAGTGCAAGTCACGAAGCGCCAGAGTAGAGGAGCTGGATCTGGGACGCGAAAGGGCCAGTTTAGCAGCCATATTCTGCACCCTCTGCAGTTTCCCAATCTGATTTTTTGGAGCCCCCAAAAGGAGGCCGTTACAGTAATCCAGCCGACTTAAAATAGTCCCACGGACTACCTCCGGCCTGGATCGAGCAGGAAGCAGAGGCAAGACTCTGCGGAGCATACGGAGCAGCATCATACATGTTCCCGTGGTTTTGTTAACATGTAGGTCAAGTTGTAAATTAGGGCCGAACATGACCCCTAAATTACGGGCTGACTCCGATGCCGACACCGGTTCGGAAAAAGTGCTGGGCCAGAAGTCGGTGGGTAAAACCCGCGGGATCCGATCAGTGGAACAGTGAAGCACCTCCGTCTTCGAGCTATTAAATTGCAAAGAATTTGCTTGAAGCCAATCTGCTGTAGCTGCCATGCAGCGATGGAAGGTGTTCAGCGAGATTGCATTGCTTCCTTCCAAGGAAAACACCAGCTGAGTATCGTCGGCATAATTAAATGCCGAGACCCCAAAAGATTTTATTAGCTGGACAAGTGGACGGAGGTACAGATTAAACAATAGCGGGCTGATGGCCGAGCCCTGTGGCACCCCCTGTCCGATTTTCCTTGGTTCCGAGCTGAAAGGCGGAAGTGACACCAGCTGTTGCCTGCCCTCGAGATATGACATCAGCCAGTCTCTGGCCCCCTCGCAAATCCCGCACTCTTCCAGCCTCTGAACCAGGGTCCGATGGCAGACCGTGTCGAACGCGGCCGACATGTCGAGCAGCACCAAAAAGGCTGCCCGACCACTGTCGACACGCGAACGCAGATTATCCAACACGGTCACAAGTGCGGTCTCCGTCCCGTGACCAGGTCGGAAGCCAAACTGGGCCTCATCGAACCACCCAATATGTTCCAGGTAGCCGGAGAGAGAGCGAGTTACCCATTTCTCCAGGATCTTGATTGGAAAGGGGAGCAAGGAAATCGGCCTGTAGTTGGAAAGGACGGCTGGATCCAAGGTTGGCTTTTTTAGCAGAGGCGACACCACTGCTCGTTTCCAGCAGCCCGGGACAGAAGCCGATTCCAGAGATTGGCGACAGATTGAAAACAGAGGCGGGAACAGTTCTTCCTGAAAAGTTTTCCAAAATTTGGGGGGCAGTGGATCGAGCGGAGATCCAGATGACACCGAACAAGCCATTTTACAAAATTCTTCAAAGGACGGGAGAGGGAAGGAATCCAACCGCGGTGGTGAGAAAATCAGATCGCCCACCCCAGAGGCCGCCGCGGCCGGCTGGGGTCGACTGGGGGAGCAACCCGGAGCTCCCGCGCCAGCTGGCTGGGTTCGACTGGGCTGCCCCACCGGAGCTCCCACACCGACTGGCTGGGGTCGACTGGATAAGCTGCCCGGAGCTCCCAGCTCGGCGACACTTGTGCTCTATTGGGGTCGACTGGCCTGCTCCACCGGAGCTCCCTCGCCACCCGGCTGGGGTCGACTGGGTGAGCAGGCCGGAGCTCCCAAAACAGAGACACTAGTGCCTCTCTGGGGTCGACTGAGCTGCTCCACCGGAGCTTCCACGCCAACTGGCTGGGGTCGACTGGGTGAGTTACCCGGAGCTCCCAGGTCAGGGACAGCAGTGCTTGTCAGGGGTCAACTGGGCTGCTCGCCCGGAGCTCCCATATCCGTCGGTTGGGGTCGACTGGGTGAGCTGGCCGGAGCTCCCAGAACAAAGACAGCAGTGCTTGTCTGGGGTCGACTGGACTGCTCACCCGGAGCTCCCATAGCCGTCGGTTGGGGTCGACTGGGTGAGCTGGCCGGAGCTCCCAGAACAGAGACAGCAGTGCTTGTCTGGGGTCGACTGGACTGCTCACCTGGAGCTCCCATAACCGTCGGTTGGGGTCGACTGGGTGAGCCGCTCAGAGCGCCCAGATCCAGAACCCCGGTGAACACTTTGACGCACCCCCTCTGTGACTGCCAACCACTGTCTTGTGAGCTATGCACCTTTCTGAAGTAATATCTGGCCCTATTCGACCTTTGGACTGGAAACGCTTTGACGCGCATCTCAGTAGAGCGTCTCTCGTTTCCATAACTACTAGACACGGACGCCCATCGCCGGGCGTACACGTGCATAATCACGTGCCTGCTCAAACCAATCCTATCAGGAGCAGGACACGTACAGGCAAGAGAGACACGCCCACCCGCCACTGTCCTGCGAGCTACGCACCTTTCTGAAGTAATATCTGGCCCCATTCGATCATTATGCTGGAAACGCTCTCACGTGTATCTAAGTAGAGCATCTCTCGTTTCCATAACAACTAGACACGGACGCCCATCGCCGGGCGTACACGTGTCTAATCTCGTGCCCGCTCCAACCAATTCAATCAGGAGCAGGTCACATCCAGGCAAGAGAGACACGCCCGCCCGGGACACCGGATATCTCCCACGTCCCGGCGGTGCACTGGATTTCCAGGTTGGGATCAGACCTTTCACAAGGCCTCCCCCAGGCATATAATCCAATCGCGTTTATCCTTTAACAAATTCCCTTCGGATACAGGAAATGTAACGTCATAGAAGTGCGCTTAACCGTCCTGTTACCTTGTTAACGGGAATCACTTCACCTGCGCACAATAACTCAAGGATGGGCCACACTATAAATACTCCCTTTTCCACACCATACGATGTCGTCGGGGAGGAAAAGAGACGCATACCATAGGTGATCCTACGGGGAACAACTCAACAGTCAGTAAGTCTCTATCTCTAGCCTGTAACCCTCCATTCACTTGAAACATGTTTCCGATTGACCCGGATACCAATATGGTGTATACATCACCCTCTGCTTTCCTTCTCTCTCCAGCTGAGTGTGATCACAGGGTACTCCCTAGTCCTCGCCTCCCATGGGGCAAGTCGTTCCTTCCTAATGGGTAAGATGAACGACTGAACATTTGTCCTTGTTTACAGCATAATCCCTGTTAACTGGCATTTCTCTAGATTAACTCAATAATGAGTCTACAATCTAGTACACTAGACCAAGTATGATTGAACACATGTTATATAAACAATAATATGGTTTCATTTTTGTTTTTGACAATTCTACAGGTCAATGGACCCCCTGAGTGGACGGTGACTATAGGTAACATCCACAGAGTGGCACTACCAGTATTGTATGGTAAGATTGGAGCCCCTCAGTTCGGTCCTGATGAAAGCCACGTACCCACAGGGACCTTTGGCTGAAACATGTTGACCTAGTTCTCAATATTCACATAGCGGTGACGGGATGATTGCTTTCTTATTCACCGCGCCTTTGTTTTTAGACTCCACACAGTTTCCTTACTGAATACAGTTGCATGGGGGAACTGTGATGGCTTTTTAAACTCACTATTTTCTTCGGGCCCCCACTCACTTTAGAAAGTGCATCCCTGTCGTCAGGTATATGCCCGCCCTCCACCAAACGGGGTTTCTGGAGGGCGAGGACTGGCAGATGATGAAGCATGACACCTGGTGGTGTGTGATGCCAGTCTATCACTTTTTGTGAGATGCCCTTTTCACCACTCGGCACTTCACATTGACTTGGTCATATTCTAGAAGTGGTCTCTATTTGTGATATATGGTTTGACTGGAGGCTGACCATCTTCTAGCGCCCTATTGCCTCTTGTTCCCTCCTCGGGTCACAACCTGAGCTTCCTTGTGTTCTCCTTTCTTGAAGAGAACCCATTCACCAGGACTCAAATCATGAGCTTGATTTGGCTGTATTGTAGTGACGTTTTCTCCAACCTGGTGAGACACAGAATGCACCAGATCAGCCAGTCCTTTGCAACAATCAAACACTAGATCATCTGATATACTCATCAGTTTGTTCACTGGTATGTATGCTTGTCTCATTGCTCTTCCCATTAGGATTTCATGACGACTCAATCCCGTCTTTTTGTCAGGAATGATTCTAAGACTTATCAATACAAGAGGTAAAGCATCAGGCCATTTCAGTGTTGTGGATGCACACACTTTCCCTAACCTAGATTTAATAGTGCCATTGATCTGCTCAACTACTCCAGATGCTTCGGGTCGATAGGCACAATGCAGCTTCTGCTCAATTTGTAATGTTGCACAAATCATCCGAATTATCCCATTGTTAAAGTGGGTTCCTCTATCTGTCTCTAAAGTGACTGGAAATCCAAACCTAGGAATCCATTCTCTCAAAAGCAATTTAGCTACTGTTAGGCTGTCATTTCTTCTCATGGGATAGGCTTCTACCCAGTGAGAGAACAGGCATACGACAACCAACACATACTTCAGCCCATTACATGGGGGAAGTTTGATAAAATCAAATTGGAGACGGGTAAATGGTCCTCCTGCTCTTGCAATTTGTCCCCAACTAACAACTGTCTTTCTGCCTGAATTTTGCTTCTGACAGGTGACGCACCTCTGGCAAAAGCTCTCTTTAATGACTGTGAACTTTGGGTTATACCATGTCAGCTTGAAGAGTCTGATGATTGCATCTCTTTCAATATGTAAAATTCCATGGTACACTCTGGCCATATGGGAAAGTAAAGAATCTGGCAAGACTGGTCTTTCATCAAATTAGACACACACTTTGTCCTTTACTCTCTTTATACAGCCTGTATTACTCCAAATTTCCTTTTCCTCATCATTTGCTTCTTCCTGCATCTTCCTCACTTCATTCCAAGTTTCAAATGTGGTTGTAAACATAAGATGGCATTTGGTATTTCCCCCCTCAATTGCTCTGTTTAAGGCCATTACATTTTGTGCACAGAAATGCACTATTTGGTGGCGTATCTGTTGCCCTTCATCACATAATCATCTCTTGATTTATGTGTGGCACATTTGACCACTACAATTCTTTTGGGCAATTGTAAAGCATCCAATAATTCTTTTGCAGTTTTGCAGTTTTGGATAGGGGATACTGAAGAAGTCACAAATCCCCTTTGCATCCATAGCTGTTCAAAATCATGGACAACACCAAACCCATATTGGCTATCAGTGAATATGGTCACCCTCATGCTTTTGGCAATTGTGTATGCTCTAATCAGAGCTATCAATTCAGCAATTTGAGTGGAGTTTACCCCTTTTAGATGGATGCTTCTAGAACTCCCGCTATGGTGCAAACAGTATGGGCAGTGCATAATTCACCTTTCTCATTTCTTAGACATGACCCATCCACTAACATCATCACAGTCTGATTCTTCCTATGGAACATCCTCTATATCAAGCCTGGGTTTGGTGCACAGTTCTGTTACATCGAAACAATCGTGATCCGCTTCTTCTCTCACTTCTTCACAATGAGAATTCAGCAATAATGTTGCCAGGTTTACACTTGTGCACCTCACCACAGTCACATTTTCAGCACCCAGATTCACTCTCTCGTACTTAGTCAGCCGACTAGACGTCATGTACTGCGTCCTGGTGTGAGTTAAAAGAATCTCAACAGAATGTGGAATATACAGCTTGACTGGATATCCCATCACAATCGCTTCACTTTGTTCCAGACTCACACAAGTGGTGGCTACTGCTTTTAAACACCCTGGTAACACGGCAGCCACTGAATCCAAAATAGCAGAAAAATATACTACTGGACGTCGTGCCATTCCATGTTTCTGAATTAGGACTGAAAGTGCACACCCATTTCTCTCACAGCAGTACAACGCAAATTCCTTTGCATAATCTGGCATTCAGAATGCAGGTGCTCGCCAACGACTGCTTCTCAATTTAGTAAAAGCTTCCATACCTTCACTACCAAGACCAATCAGATCTTTCACATCTTTCCATGACAACCTCTGTTGAGGTTTTGCAATCAGTGAGAAACCACTGATCCACTGCCTAGAGCATCCAACCATTCCCATAACCATTCATACTTCTTTCTGAGTTTTGAGTAGACTCATCTGTATGATCACATTAATTCTTTCTGGTGTCACTTTTCTTACTCCTTTTTCTATTTTGTGTCCTAGCTACTGGATTTCTTGTTTACAAAATTGTTATTTTGCTGGGGACACTTTGGGTCCTCCTTCTGCCAAATGGTTCAATAGGGCAACTGTATCCGTCACAAATGCCTCTTGTGTCTTTGATGCCACTAACAGGTCATCAATGTATTGAACCAAAACAGAATTTCCTGGCATGAAGAACTCCAAACATTTTTTCAAGATCTGATTAAAGATTATGGGGCTCTCTGTGTACCCTTGAGGAACCATTCAGCATCACAGGGAATTTGGTAAAGGATTACTGCTGGATTTGGCACTACTGGACAAAAGGGTACTACAATGTTATTCATTTTTCATAAACCCAGCACTGTTCTGTATTTTCCACTGGGCTTTTTAATTCCTATAATAGGCGAATTACAAGGACTGCCAGTATTTCTTGCGGAACTCCCTGTTCAATCATTTTGTTGATCCCAGGAGTAACTCCTGCTATTACTTCTGGACTCATTTGGTACTGAGGTGTATGTATTTTGATATACAGCACTCTCTTTTACTGTTATCTGAATTGGATCTACATTTGTCATTAGGCTAATTTCCTTTCCTGTGACATCCCACACATCCGATCTTACTGCACTTTTTAATTCTTCAGGCAACTTCTCTTCTGGTAGAAGTGAAAACTACTCATCCACTGCTGTCCCTTGCTTCGCTAGCATCATCTTAAATTCATCATCCTCATCAGTTGTCTGAAATGCAATACCATCCAGCGTACAATAGATGGTGCAGTTCATCTTGCCTAATAAATCTCCACCTAAGAGATTTACTGGACTGTGGTCACATACCACAAACCGATGCATGTCGCTAAAGTTTCCAATATGAACTTCTATTGGCTTTGTGACTGGTGTTCTAATATGTTTATTCGAGACTCCTACAACTTGGATAGTTTCTCCTGAGAGGGGTAGGTTCGGAATTTCTGCTGCTCTCACAGTAGAACTGCTAGCACCAGTGTCCACTAGGAATGTAATATCATTACCTTCCACCTTTCCATCAACAAATGGACCTAACTGATCTACCGCCAAGGATACGCCTAGTACGCACTCTTCCTCCCCCCTCAGGCACTGTCATTGAGATGAGTCTGAATCACTCTCATTGCACTGCAACCAATATTGCGGAACCATTTGCACTGTTTGATTTTTACCAACTTGATCACATCCGTGAAATCCAGTATTCACACTGTACCTCTGCACTTGAACATTCACATTATTTGTCATGAGAGCTTGTGGCACCTGTAACTGTGGAGTAATTATCTGCTTCTACTGCTGTTGATTTACACCCACCTCATTCTGCATCTGTGGAATTACATTTTGATTGACCCGATTATTCTTTTTAGCAGATCTATACTCGTTCTTCCAATGTCTATGCTTTCCACACATATGACAAGGACATTTCTTCATAGTTTCATCTCTGCTCATTTTACCTCTACCTCCACTGGGTACCTGACCACTCTGATTCTGACCATTCATCTGGTAACCTGTCTGAATATTATTGTTTGTTTCTTGCTGCTCTACTACCTTCACTTGCTCCCACATAATTTCTCTTTCAACTTTTTATGTTTGGTATCAATCTCGTCACTACAATACTTTGTATACCTTATGATTTCATCAACTGTTTTGCTATGCCAGCAAATGAAATGCTACTGTGTCATATTGCTAATCTCTGGTCTTAGTCCAAACACGAAATGTTACACAAAATGTCCCATATCTTTGTGTCTAAAATTTTCAAACCCCCCATACTGTTTGAATACCTGTAACAGCCTTTCATAATAGGCATGTACTGATTCCTTTGGTTCTTGGGTCGTCCTGTCAATCTTAACCCAATCGGTTTCTTTAGAGAAAATTGTTCCTTTCAAATAAGTGATCACCTAATTATACTTTTCCATTACTTCATCTGATGGTGCACCTGTTTTAGGGTCTTTAGGTTATTCTTATTTTGGCCAATTGACAGCGATCTTACATTCGGTCCATAAATCAGCGGAACAACAATCTCAAACAATCCATCTAGATATTTTAACAAAACTTTGGAAACTTTCACAAACCTTTCTACCTGTTTGTACCACTCAACGGGTTTTTCTCTTAACCTGGGAAAATCATTTGTGAAATACAATATATCCTGCCTGGTCCAAGGTATGTGAACAAATCCACCACCTGGAACCTCTCTCATTGGACACACCCTTTCAATTTGCTGTGTCTCTTTCAGCGGAAACATAGACGCTCCTTTACCAGCTGCTTCTTCATTCTTTCTCGTCCATCTATTTTTCCATTTGATCCACATCTCCCCATTTCTTCAAAATATTATTCAAGTCTTTTATTTGCAACCTTTTTCCAGACATATTCAAACTCTCTAGATCCTTGTCAGCAAAGGCCAATCTGCATTACTTCTGTAACACCTTTGACTTTTCTATGTCTATTAAATACTCACTAGCAGCTTCTGATGTTTTCTCATGACGGTTCTTCGCTCTCCAAGTAATGCTATTACACAAAAACAACAGCTCTTCATAACGGTAAGTCCCTAATCTGTCTGGACTTATTGTACCAATAATCATCTCTTCCAGATCTTTCAATCTCACATTTATGCTCTGGGGTTGAGGTTTTGGCTTTGCCATTTCCTTTATCCAATCATTTATTTTTTCTGGTGAAGGACCTGCTGAACTCCCTGCTATTGGAGTGACATTCGGCCCAATTTTGGTAGGATCTATTTGTATGCTTCTTCCAGGGGTCTCTGTTATTCACTCACAAACTGGAAGATCTAATAATGTAGTATTCAGGTCAGCCTGTCCATTCTCATTCGCTACTGTCGCTATTTCACCTCTAGAATTACTTCTCTGAACTGTCAACGTATGTACTTTAGATAAATTCTGTTTTTCTCCATATAATGGAACTACGGGACCAATTGTTACCAGTATCGTCAATGCTTCTGTATTCAGAATTAACTGATTCATTTTCTGTACCTGCTCTATTCTTGCCTTATTCAACAAATTTATTTCATTTTCCCATACTACTCTAGATATTTCTGTGACTTGTGGAGTTAATGGGGTTCCCATTTGTGGGGCACTTGGAGTCACCTTCCATGAATTTTCTTCATATTGCGGAGGTCTGTTGGTCATGATATCCTCTAATAACTCATCATCATCAAAATCGTTCAGATCATCCCTTAAGCTTAAAGTCTCTATATTTTTATTTTTCTCTTCACACTTGCCTCCTGTCTGATCTTCAGCAACTAAGACATTGGTACAAACCTTCTGTTATCACAGCTCTCCTCCGTCTCTGCAGCTTATCTTCCCTCTTCTCAAAAGGGTATCTAAACATCATACTTCTGTTACTTCTATATCTCTCTCTCTCAAATGCCTCAACTTCTCATTCCTCCAATGCTTCATACTATGTAAGTCTGGGATTCGGTTCCAATGAATTCATTCGATTTTTTAAATTCTTCAATATTCTTACATGAAATGAACCATGCTGTGGAAAAGTTATAACACCATCATCCTTTGTATACTTCATCCAATTCTCTAACCACATACACGTACGGTATCCTCGCTCCAAAATCATATAAGAAGCAGGCGTTCTTAGAAGTGGAATCGGAATCCACTCTCTAGTCACAGTTGGTAAGTCTTTTATAAAGAAATTCTATATTTTCTTAAGCAACTTCATTTTTCTGACTCCTTACGCTAATGTATCTCGATAAACAAAACCACGAAACCTTTCCGTAATTCTACTTATTCCATTTGTCAACTCTTGTCCTATACCAACTCGCTCACTCTAACCGTCCAATCACGGCTCTCTACATATCTGCTATCTTGACCAATACTAGGGCGGCTCACACTAACCAACCAATCAGAGCTCAGTACACACTCGCTGCTTGACTAATGCCAGCGCAGCTTTTGCTGACATCAGTATTAGCCCTTCTACTGACCCTCCCTTCACAAAAGAATACAGCAATTTTTTTTTTATTTTCTTAATCAAAATTCTGTTAATAATGACATAAAACAATTCTACCTTGTCTGCTCGGCTAGATAAAGAGATAGTTCTTCACATTTTCAAAGAGAATTCTTTACACTGCAGGCAACAATAATGATCAGCGTTATTTTACCTTACAAACAAGTTCCGGGAGGACCTGGTACTCCTCTAGGGATAAGGCCAACATTTCACAAGAGTACTTTTTGATGTGAAAAGAGGTCTTGTTACTCTCCTGGGGATAAGGCTAGAGTTTCGGAAGGGGACCCTTCTCTACTTCAGACACTCTACTTATATACACAATTTCCTAAATATAACACCTACAACCCTCTGTAGCTTCGGTATTATTACAACAAACAAAGTACTTCCGCAGTGTGATTTCTTTACCACACTCTTCTTCTGCCTACTTCAGGCTACATTCCATACCGGGGATTCCTCAGGTAACTCCATACATGTACTTCTAGATAACAAAGAACAGGACACTAACTTTTTCGTGTTAAGAACATATAATCAATAATCATTCCCAAACAAATCAATAATTAAACCGTTATCTGGTACCAAGAAACTGATCCAGCGCAAAATCAATACCTGATCAAGGATCAATATTCGATTATATCATAGAAAAATGACTCATATAAATGCACCCAATTCCCTGATGCGCTGGGGTCAACTTATATAGACATTCAATTCTTTTACCTCAAAATCCATGTGTGACATCACAAAATACATCTAACTTTTACATCAACTTTACTTCTATTTGGTCGATGAACCAATTAATTTAATAGTTGATAGTAATGATAATACTATCTAACTAACTATTCAGTAAGCTAAATAATCACAGACTCTCAGTAAGATTAATAAAGCTTTATCCCAAAATTAAATGCTAAATACATATGGTCACCGATGCAAACAATGAAATTCACGAAAGGGAGAGAAAACATCAGCAATTTCAAATAGAGACAAACTCATCGTTTAATTATGACATGCGCATGAAGGAGTGGATAGATTAAGAGACATCAGTTTCAGCAAAATTTATGTGAAACAAAAATACATCTAACTGAGGGGATTGATGAAGAGACATAAGTTTCATCTAAATAATAATACGTGACAAAATACCTATTACCGAGTGGATAGGTGAAGTGACAAAAGTTTCAGAGACAAAAAAACTTTTGGAAGCAATTTTGCACGAACAAGTCAGAATAATACAAACCTAAAGGATTTGTGGAAAACCACCCCCTGGCCAAAGTGGTGGTGGAGGTTCCCTGAAATAGGATCAGGGAACAAAGATTTCAGGACCCAGGAGCAAGACAGGGACAGGAATAGCTAGGCCTCTCTGCTAACCGACGAACAGCGATGCATCCACCCTTTTTCTCTTTCTCCCCGCAAGTCTAAACCACACCCCTAAAGGCACACCAGTTATACCCTAAAACCTACATGTCTGTCCCACATCAGTTGACACCTTTCACGTAACTCGACAGTTGAATGGTGGACTTAGGAGGTGGTCTATCACACCACTGTGACTTCATTCAACGTTTGGGCATATTCATTGTTCTACATCAATTCCCATAGCCTAATTCTTGACTCGTTCTCATGATTTTAAAATATGATACATTTAACATTTATATTCACAATTTTCAGCAATGTCCGCGGAAGGAGTCTTTTGTCCCACGGTCGGTCACATCCTTTGGCAGGCACTCAATATTCTCCTTCTCGGTTCTTTTCTTTGCAGCACTCAGCACTTCTGGCTGCTCTGGCATGACATTCTCGTTTTCATCCCAGCCCCTCCTTTGTCTAGCTAACTTAAGCATAATGGTGTCTCATTCAGCTCACTATAACAAATGGAACATGAACATTCATTAATTACATGGTAATGCACTTTTCACTGTTACCACCAACCTTTGCACATTCCCTGTTAGCGTTTTTTCCTAGCATCGCTTTTATGGAAAAGCAGCATTATTTATTATTTCAAAGCAAGATGCAACATCCAAACTACGAAATGCACATGCGGCCTAGTCATGCATTATTGTTTGTTTCTTTCAAAGCACAATGTTAATACATTTAGTTCTACCATGCATTATCTCACGTTAGTGCATGCATGTGCAAAGCATTTCCCCTCATGTTTATGTAAGGTGTAGGTTTGTTTTCTATTACTACCTTCAGTTAGTACGTATTATGGAGGTATTCATCTGAGCAGGTTTCTTTTCGCCAAATCCTGCTCCATCAAAGATAACTAAAAACTCCAAGAAAAACTGGATCGAAGAACAAAATGAAAAATCTTCATCAATGTTTGTTTGAACATTCGTTTGGTACTCTTTTGTTGACGGATGCAAGACAGCTTGATTTTTCAGCTATTTTTGTGTACCCCTCTTTATGGATGTTTCACATGTAATTCAATCATTTTTTGGTATCACAAGGTCTGAATTAGTTGAAAATAGCTAATGAATTCAAAGATGTTACATACAGGGGGTCAAAATCATGTCTCGCTCAGGGCTCAAGAAATGTTTAAGATTGCACAGGAGCAGTTTTTCATAGATGGTAATCACAGTTTAGCACAGCAGATATGTAAGGGGACAGGTTGACAGCAGCATCAAATGTTACCCATACATTCCATATGGTAGTCCCATCTGTGCAGTAGAGGCCTATTTCAGAACGTTAGAACCGACCTACGAGAGGGTAGGCAGAGTTGCCAACAAAAAACATTCTTGTTCTTACCTTCATTTACTTTTAGTTGGACTCTTATCTTCTCGAGTACCTATCCCAGGAATTAATGAAAAGATGAAGTCAACAACATTAATATTATGGTAAACTACTAATTCGATTAATCAGCAAATATATATAAACGGAATCCAGAGGAGTGGATGTGTTTGGCTAGACACCAAACATAAGTGTTAAGTAATCAAGAAGGTAATGCAGGCTCATGATGTCGAAAAAGGGTTTCGGGCAGATCAGGTCGTTTACCCCTTTTCTAGGTTTGCCCGGCGTTAGCCGCTTCTCACCCAACTCACGATTACCCAAATAAAGAGGTAGGCGCTGGAGACTGGAAGGCAGGAAACAGGAGTTTATTTCCGACGGAACAGAACACGTCAAATCAGACAACAGGGTATCTTCTCGAGGTGCTCTAACAAGTTTCCCTATGGCTCCGTCTTTTATACACAGGTTTATGATGCACAAACATTCCTTATTGCAATAAAGACACTTTGAAGTACAAAAAGGGCGTGTTTGGGACCCCAGCTCCAGGCCTATTCCCATACTGACCGCTCTGATGTTGTTTTCCCCTCCCAGATGTGACATGTGATTGTAATCTGCAGCCGCACATTCCAACAGGGCATGAGGGCAGGAGGGGGGGTGGTCAGATCTAAGGTTGGGCAGGCAATGAGATCAAGCTTCGCTATGCGGGGCCGGAGGGGTACACAAAAACAATTGGAGGTACCCCTGGTTTTGTGCAACTCTAGACTCACTGAATGAATTCATCCTCTGGCTTAACCTGGGGGATAGAAATTTGAAATTCACCTCGAATATCAAAAAGGACACAATAGAATTTCTAGATATTAACATTAGAGCAAATAACGGTATTTTAGGTGTGGATCTTTATTCTAAACCAACAGATAGAAATACTCTGTTGCATTATAAGAGTAACCACCCTAACAGCCAGAAAAATAATATACCGTTCGGACAATATCTCTGCATAAGAAGAAATTGTACGGATATACAAGATTTTAATAAACATGCAGACGTTTTATCAGATAAGTTAAAAGAGAGAGGATACCCCAAAAGTCTGATTAGACGGGCCTATAAACGTGCGAAGTATTATAACAGAGAAAGTCTCTTTGAGGAAAAGAATACTGAGAACAGTAAGAAGAAAGGGAACAACTCAGACAACAGATTAATCTTTGTAACTAATTACAGCGCAGCCAGCAATAAAATTAAGAACATTATATACCGAAATTGGCCATTACTAAATACAAAATCTGGTGAGAACATTCCAAAACCTATGTTCAGTTTCCGGCGCAATAAAACTATTAGGAACTGTCTGGTTCACACCTTCAAAGAAAAAGCACGCCCTACCATTAATACTATCAACAATGCACCACTACCAGTAGGAAATTTTACCTGCAATATGTGTTCAAATTGCGCATCTCTAATGAAAGACAAATCAATAAAATACAACGATGTAGAGCATAAATTGAAAAGCTTCGTAAACTGTAGAACAAAAAATTTGATCTACATGATTAAATGTCCCTGCGATAAGGCATATATCGGGGAGACTGCAAGAGAAATTAAAACCAGAATAACAGAGCACAAATCTGCCATCAGAACCAATAAAAAATCTGCCCCGCTTGTGGAACACTGGACATCATACAACCACAAAATAGAGGATCTTAAGTGGTGTGTGGTAGAAGCTATCTCCCAGAACACCAGGGGAGGGAATATGGATAATAAACGCAAAAAGAGAGAGCAGTTCTATATGTCCCTTTTTGATACCTTCCGTACTGGACTAAACAACAGGGAGGAATGGGAGAGACTGGTTTTATAATAATAAAGAGAATACCCAAGAGATAATGGTACATGTCATACAGCTCCCGCAGTGCACAGCAATAAAGGCGCATAGTGATATAAGCGTAAATGGATGCAATAGCAATGTATGCACTTTACAAATGCAGAAATGTTTTGCCAGTTGTTTTTTAAAAAGGTGTGTTGAAAGTAATAGGTCTTCTCATAGAAAGATATTGCAGCCCACACTGTAATCACTAATGTGTGTTCTTGCATCACATTGATGTATTATGTAATATCATCTTGTATTAAATGTGATATAGGAATTATGGCTGCCCAGCTGATGTATACAGAATAATGGGGTAGCCAGTATAATAGAATGTGATACGAGTAATAATAGAGATAAGAGTGTAAACATATTCAAATCATTGTAAATACAGAGATGATGTTGTAAAATGTGAAGGCTAACTCACAAGCGAGAATGCATTAATTCAATTGCAATAATTTAGATACAAACAGATAATATAAGTGATGTTGTGAGCATTCATATGGTGTTAGAGACACCGCTAGATGGCTACCTAGCCAATGGTTACAGAATACTGCGGTAACCATGGTAACGGAATGAGAAACGAGCAAATAGAGAGAGAAGAGTACAAACATACTAACATCATTGCAAATATTGAGAGGGTGATGCAAAATGTGAAGGTTACCTTACAAGTGAGATTACAACAATACAGATGCAAGTTTATAACAACGATAGACCTTGGGCATTTACAGGATGTTAGGGACGTGATGTAACACGAGGCGGCAATGTGTTTATCAACCCGTTCAAAGATGGCGGCCAACAAAAATACCGCGACATCAGGAAATAGTGTGTACATAGGCGGTCACTATGTTGTGATATATTTGTGAGCCTTTAATTCAAGTAAATATAGATAATAGTGGTTTTAGGTTGTTTCAGCCCTTATACAAAGAGGCGCACGAAAAGTTCGTTTTTTCGGAGTATAGTTTCCACTGCCGGACGGGTGAGGGCCGGTGTAACATTTACGGAGTGCAGACTAAATATACTCTTATCGGATTAGAACTATTAAAAACTTTAAAAACTTGAGATAAATCGGTTGTGGATAATCTAAGTACTTCCGGTTCACATTAGACAGACCGGATATAAAAGAGACTTTGCAAGTCAATGGCGCTACTCTTCTAATTCTCAGGAAGACGCCGTCACGGAGGAGCAGGGAGGCCACTAACGACATATAAGGTGAGACGGGGGTGTTATTTCAGTTGCTTAGAACTAGCCCCAAGAGCCCTGAATAGGTTGCTCCCGTAAATAGCGTCTGCAAGAGCAAGCTTGAATGCGAAGTGTTACCGCGAGCATCCAATAGAGACACAGTATGTGGCTTAACATAAGAAGCCTGGTAATAACACCACGGGGATGGCTCCACTCATAAGAAAATTGATGGGTGACATTGTAGACATAAAGGGGTAATGTCTTCACAAAGAGGATATTTAAAATAGGATTTAACAGTAAGACTGTAGGATTGAATGTAGATCTGTAACTCCTAGTCATATCCGTTTGACAAATGGATGTCTTTTAAATACCCTAGAGCCTTTGACCATTGAAGAGAGAAACCCTGATAGTGAGGCTGTGCACTATCTACTTGCCGTTGATGCCCACTTTTGAATCAGCCAAGAACGAAATAAAGGTCAGTACGAGGGCGATCCAAGCACTATGTCCGTAAAACAGAGGCGATTACCTAACATAAAGTAGGAATTGTCTAACATTTGTGATAAGACGTTTGAGGCATGGTTATCTATGTATTTCCAGGTTGTGTAATCAACACCTTCTAAAGTCCTGCCCGAATTACTGCCCGAATTGATGGTGGCTCCTCCGTGCATATACAACACAGAGGTGACTAGACCCAGAGGTAATATGGAGAACTGTTTAAGCAATCTAGCCTAAACTGGAATTTCTGGAATTCTATTATTTAAATAAAATAAAAAATTTTTATCATTGATTCAGCTCAAAATATATCAACAAACCTGAGTAGCTGGTAAATTCATGCGGATTTTTCCGTAATGCTTCATTTCTGATTTAAATACTGGTACGACAAACATTTCCAAAAAAATCTTTAGTAAATCATTTAATCCATTTCAATGTTAACTACAGTGATAATTAGATCAGATACAACTATCAGAGGAGTGAAGTTGTGATGTTGCAAAGAGAACTAAAAGTTGGGTTCTTTTTTTAAAAAAAAGTGGTCTTACACGGAAAAGGGGATACCAAGTGGTATAATCTATAGACATCAACAAGACTAGGTTGAAAGGATGAACTTACAAAAAGAGAAATACTTAAATGTTTTTATTTTTATTTGTAGAAAACAATGGAGTCAAAATGTTGTAAAGTCCTGAAGAAGGTGTGAAAAAAGAAAAAAGCACCGAAACGCTGCGTCGACTGTTTTTTTGATTAAATTTTGACTTTTTATATTATATGACTGTATAACTGAGGTTATGAGTTTTTTAATTATTTTTAACATTGTGATAACATGCTAGATTGTAACCCTATTGGGAGGTGAATAAATCATCATTGATTATTATTTTAACATACAAAACTCTTCTTGTTTGGTATATTCAAGTGTGTTCAAAAGTTCATTCTAATAGGTTGTAATGGCACTAACTGGCACGCACAGCCTACAGATCGGTAAAGAATAGACCCCCCTGACCCAGACCACTCTTAAGAGGTTTCACATCAGCTATTTGCTGTTTTGCAGAGACAGGGTTGTTTAATATTTCTGCCGGAGGGGTACATCCACGAGACCTAGTTTTATGATGAGGGACTGGGTCGAGAGGCCAGGTGTAGCCGGGGGGGGGGGGCATCAGAAGAGAGGAAGGGCGTTCCTGGGAGGGATGCGGGGGGTGTCGGTCAGGTCCAGGGGTGTGAAGGCCTTGATTAATCACCGCTCCTCTGATGTGAGGCAAGGTCCTACTGTAGGAAGCAATAAACTGCATCTGTCGGGCTAGGTGATGGCCTGGGATCAGGCCGGGCAATCGGGCGGGGAGGAAGAGGTTACCAAAAGGGCCCGTTCTATGAGTGGAATGAAAGAGCGAGGGGCGGGGGTCCAGAGTGGTGACATGGTCGTGTTTAGCGGTGCGTTTATGGCCCGAACAGGAGAGACCGGGGGCTGTTGAGGCGCGGGGTGCTTGCGGGGCTGGAGAGAGAGAGAGAGAGAGAGAGAGAGATGATGGCTATCGGCAATGGGCAGGGAGGTCATGACACAAAGATGGCCACTATCTATGTTCGTGATGGGGCCTAAAAGGGAACAAGATGGCGGGGCCACCGTTTCGTGACTTTCTTTACCTTCAACAGTGGCGAGGGTGAACACAAATGAACGCCGCTTATGTACATATACATTTGTCATTTTCCACAGTCGCCGCTTTTACATAAGATAGATAATTTCCGTGTTCATCATACATAGTCGTGTGCAGTCAATGAAATAGCATTTGTCAATATTGGTAGACTTACATACAACCGTGTGTAGTTGATGCGACATACGAGGTGGAATACGTATAAATTTACATTTGTCGTACTTAAAAGTGACCGATGAAACATTTTACAGGCAAAAAGTGATTAAGGGAGGAATTTAGTCCAATACAAGCAAGTAGTCAAGGGGTGTAGAAAGTTCCGAAAAAGGGGTGGGTCTTCGCCACAGTGTCTTTATTAGTAGAGAGTCATCACTGGTAGGTTCTGGTAGTTCGTTTTCTTCCGTTGGCGCTGTTGAGCACCGGCGGTGGAGCTATAGGTCCAGCTCGGGTCCTTCTTTACACGTCGCAGGGTGTGATCTGTCCTTTGCCGTTAGGCCACAGTCCTGTTTCCTAGCTAATCTCTCTTAAGGGTGCCTTATGTTGGGCACCTGCATTTCTGTCTCGGAGTCAAAATCCACGTGGAAAGGATAGAAGGGGTTTTGTCGGATAATCGGGGGAGGAGAGGGCGGAGTGGGACCGGATCTTTGAGACGGACCAAGGGAGCAAAAGGGTGATGCGCAGGCAGGTCCATCAATCGGGCTCAAAGGGGCGGGGACTTCTGGCACGCGTGGGTCAACAAGTAGAGGGCTTCAAGGCAGCCCTCCATTCCTTTGTTTTCTGCGTTTGAGAGTGGTGCATCGTCCCGCGTCCCGTTGCTCTGCGGCTCCATCTTAGGTCGAGGTCACACGCGCCTCACGATCTGTGGCCAGGCTGTGCTTCACGTCCAGCCCCTCTCCTCCGGTGGCTGTGCATCCTTGAATGGGTACAAAACAGGTTTTAGCGAACTGGCAAGAGAAGGCATTTATACATTTCAATTCCGTCCCAGATCTAGGTAGCTGGGGGTACGTTTCATCGGTCACGGTCAGAAGTTATCACTGTGGAGTATGTATACAGGCGTGTCTACTGAGTTTGAACTAGGTCTATTTGGCATTCATTCATGTCGCATGTGGCTTTCTGACCCTAGCCCTGGCAGTCTTTTATCATCATGAGAGAGGGGTAGAGGCTAACACTCTTTTCTCGGGGAGCAACAGTTAAGCAGGGTCATCAGTTATACCTCGAGTTTACGGAGCTGGGCTCAAGCGGGAGGAACGGGGACGTTTTGGACATCCATACTTGGGTGCGGAGGGGTGGGGCAATCTGGGCCTAGGAGATTGTGTTTCTAACGAGCTGAGAGCAGAAGGCCACTGACGTATAGTCCTCCTATAAAAAGGGCCAGATTAGGGGGACATCAGTCGTCTTACCTGTCCTTTCCTTATAGCCAATTCGAGTTCTATCATTTTTGCAGAAAAGGAGAGGTAGTAACATGGCAAAGTACAATCGTTTAGTGTCTGGCAATTTTGTCGATCACCTTTGTGTTCGAAAAACCAATTAGGCTCGTGCCGGCGGGGCACAACATTACCACACAGAGGAAGAGGGAGCAGGGGTCGTTCGCATTTTAAATGAACTATTCGGTACACGTACAACGTGAATGGAAAGGACGAGAGAGAGAAACGTGTACAATAATAGGCCATTTTGATGCGCACCAAACACAAAACAGTAGGGGTCATATTATACAGAAACACAGACTGAGGGACAACGTAAATCCATATACCACGTACACATGAATTCAGGCGAAGGGGGGAGGGTACATGCATTTACATACAGAATTCAAGACAAAACATAGAACAGTACTTGGCCAAAGACATTTCCTCCTGCATGCTGCGCATCCTTAGTTTCCTATTTAATTCGCCTGGCTGTCCTTTGCTGTTCGTTTCTGTTGCAAATACTTATACTTTCGCCAAGTGTTCGGGAACTATCCTGGTCGGGTTAGTACTTACGGTGGGATCTTTGAATCATTTTTAGCGGACGGGTATCCAGGCCAAGGCAACGGAGGGTGTTAGTTGGGGGAACAATGGGCAACTTGAGTTTCATGGCGTAAGAATCTACTCGTAGGTGCACGTCATTCCTGGTTGCATTATTAGAGAGATGGTCGTTTCTAAGTAAGGGTGCGTTATATCTATCTCTGTTCATCGTGTATAGGTGCTATGTTCAGACCCCCTTTTTCCCCATTCCTTCGGCCGTCCAATCATCACTCAAGTCGTACTAAGACATCTCTTTTATCAGGTCAACGCGTGCAACGTATATCCAGTCGAGTTACACGCATTCGGTCATACACACATGCATTCATATCACCCAAATCCGCGTTGCTTAGGTCTTCTCCACACTTTAGTCGATGTTCTGATGCGACCTGCAGAAAGAAGGGGAAGAAGAAGGGGTGGGGGCAGCGTTTAAAGACACATTCGCGCGCATAAACCCAAAAGGTCTTTTACTTACTACGTATTTCGACCTATCTCCGCGGGGTGCAGTCCCTTCCATCACGGCGTTTTAAGCCCCGTTGGACTGGTGGTGCGGGAGGCATAATCATTTATGGACTTCACATTGCATAGATCGACCACGTGTGGTATTGCGGATTTTGTGTGGGGGGGGGTCGAAACAAAAGGGCAATCAGGGTAAAGTGGGTGAACTCGTGTTCTTCTTCGAGGAGTCGGGGTGGTCTACAGTGGTACCGGGTCTGGTGTAGGGGCATCTGAGACAATTTTCCCTGTGATATGTGGCATAAAGAATAGAACAGAACATCGGGACCTTTATCGATTGCCTTAGGTTGCACAAAAGTAAAAAAACACACGCAACAACTTGGATCGTTCACATTTTCAATATTTCTAGGTACTTTGCTTTTTAACCTTTCAGTAATCGACTTGCTTTATTTTGCCTATATTTTACGTAGACCGGAAACAAGGGCTATGTATTCGAACTTACCAATCCAAAAACTACGACTATTTGTTTGTCACAAAATCTTTATTTTAAAAAATGTTGACGTACAAATGCAGGCCTACAACCACGTGGGCCAGCCACGGAGCAGACTGGAACTGTACATGAGGGCATATTTATCTGCGGAAAACATAACTGAGTCGGTGGTTGTTTTATTTCATCAAGGTACGATAAGTGCAATAAAATCATATCGAAAATTCATTGTGGGTAAGTACCATTAGTGTCAAAAAGATTCGAACTTTCAATAATACTGTAATCAATGATGCATCAGAACTTAATATCAAATTCACTGTTCGAATGTTCGAGCAATACTCATCCCCTCCCGCCATGTGCTTCAAAACTGCATACATATCTCACAATATCAAGTCTGAGCATCCAGAACACAACGGGGAATTGTGAGTTTCGTTTGTACCGGCGCCATTTTGGGTGGGGTCAGGTGGGTCCAAGTATAGTCAAACTGTCTCTACCAACTCGTGGTTGGGCCAGAACTTCTTTTCGGCAGTCCAGAAGTTTCGTTAAGGGGCAACATAAGGGACCGGTGACATGAACCATCAATCAAAGAAAAGGGAGGGGCAACAATCTTTCCTACCGGGTCGTACTGATGTTCCACCGGAACTGATCAAATCAGTAGTCTGCAGTATCTTGGGTCATTCAAAACTGAGGCTGGCGCCAGCATGACGGCGCCGACGTCTCGTGGCTACGTCTTGGTCGTTCTGCCGGTTACCATGGCAGTCATTTCCAATCGGTGGTGGTTGGAGGCCCGCGGAGGTCGAGGGCCCTCCGCAACTCTCGTAGAATCTTCAAAGCTGAGGAGAACGTTTCTGAACGGAGGACTCGTTTTTCTAGTTGGCCAGCGACCAGGCCATTCTTGCAGGCCAGGTTCGTTCCTGCAGGGTCGACCGCCATTTTTGGGAGTTCTGCAGCTACCGGCAGTCACTGGGTCAAATGAGCAGACGGACTCCAGCCTGTTGGGTGAGGCGTCGTAGCACCGCCACAGTGGACGAGACCCTGCTGGGTGTGTGGAACGTCCCTATACCGCAAGAGTGGAGGAACCCTTTGCCGGGTGCGTGGAGCGTCCCTGCACCGCAAGAGTGGAGGAACCCTTTGCCGGGTGCGTGGAGCGTTGGGGGTGCAGCTGAGGGGCCTCCACCTGGGGAGGCGGGAGAGGCTCGTCCGCGCCGCCTCTCCCTCTCAGTGCACCCCACGGCGTCTCGCTGACATTTGTTATGGCCGGGCCAGGCGATGAAGAAGAGGGGGGGGGTCGGAGGCATATGCAAGACATCCCCCCCCCCGTGGCCTGCAAGGCGCCGGGAGAAGAAGGGAATGGGAGGACCAGTTCATTCCGGGTCGGGCCCATGCCTTCGGCGGCCGGCCGTTCTTTGTCACGGCCCCAGGAACGGGTCCCTTGGTTCATCCCGGGGACAGGCCTTGGCGCGTGGTGTCGCCTCCGGACTATTCGCGTAATGGTTCTCCACCCCAGGCCGCCGCCGACGGCTTTTGTAGACTTTCTGACGCCCAAAAACCTACTAGAAAGTAGCCCAAAGTAGCTCGACATTGCTACTTCGGGGAAGGAGGGACAGGAACGGCGTCAAGCAGACGGCGAAATGCATTGTGGGTTTGTTGTTGCAGCCGTTTGCCATGTAAATAGTTGTTTAATATATTTTTGTCCAAAATAAAAACGTTTTAACCTGTTACTTTGCTATAGTGTTGTATATTTCTAATATTTGCCTAGGGTTTGATGTTAATTGGGCGGGGTGGTCGGTGGAGCCGAGCTGTCTCGCAGTCATCATGGCGTTGAGTTCGGCTTTCCTCACTAGTTTCATACTTCCTGAGGGGTTGTTCCTAATGTTTCCATTTCAGTAAAAAGAGATCTCATCAGTGGCCTACTGACTTTACTCGATTCCTTTTGTTTTTCCTAATGATTCTTATGTTCTTTTATTTGCTAGCACGATACCGCGGCTAATCCGCATTTTCTTTATATATGTCCTTTTTATTAGGGGTGTCCTCCGGTGGAGCCAGATGGTCTACCTTTAATAAATGGTCCGGGCTGAACCAACTACTGAGCAATGGGGGGGAGATAGGCATGACGGGTTACAACGGGGACAAAAGTCAGCACTACCTATCCTTCACTACTTTGCGGAGACTAGGTAGAATATTTCTATTCTACAGTATTCGCAAATAGGGAATACCCAAAGAGAGAACCAATTCCAAACAGTCAAGTTCGGTCAAACAATCAATCAATCAAATGAGGAATAAAATAGGCGCGACGGGTTACAACGGGGGCAAAAGCCTGCGCTACCTACCCTTCACTATCTGCAAAGAGAGAGATCTTCCTGTTCCTCTCTGTTTGTAGGCAGAGAAGATCCTTTCCAAGAACCAATTCCGAACGATCAAGGTCCGGTCAAACAATCAATCAGTGGGGGATAAAAATAGGCACGACGGATTACAACAGGGGCAAAAGCCTGCGTTACCTATCCTTCACTATCTGCAAAGACTAAACAGAGTATGGCGGCCCTGTGCTTGTTTGCAAATAGAGAATGATCCAAAAAGAACCAATTCCAAAACAATAAATGCTTGGATAACAATCAATCAAATGGAGAGGGAAGTAGGCGCGACAGGTTACAACGGGGGCAAAAGCCTGCGCTACCCACCCTTCACTATCTGCAAAGGGAGAATACTCCTATCCTTCCCCGTTTGTAGACAGAGAATCTCTCAGAACAAAACAATCAAAATGCGTAATACTAGTATTTTCAAATGACAATCAAACAATTAATTCGCAATTTGTCGTGTTTCCACGACCTTACCCGGACCGTATGGACGGATTCTCGTCTTCCGTTTCCAGCGCCCGATCGTCCTCTATTCTCCGTACTTTCTGTGGCACTCCTGATGGTTCCCAGTCAGGACCGTAGATCACTCGAGAGAGGTCTGTTCGGAACCGGTGAAGTTCGGATGATCGGCTGCCAGACAAGGGTCTATCGGGCAGGAGCTCTTCCCGATCGTTGCAGTCGTTCACTCTGTCGTTGGGACCTCTCTCACTGGATCCACGTGTCGCTGATGGGCCCCACGTTTGGGACGCCAATTGTCGAAAAAGGGTTTCGGGCAGATCAGGTCGTTTACCCCTTTTCTAGGTTTGCCCGGCGTTAGCCGCTTCTCACCCAACTCACGATTACCCAAATAAAGAGGCAGGCGCTGGAGACTGGAAGGCAGGAAACAGGAGTTTATTTCCGACGGAACAGAACACGTCAAATCAGACAACAGGGTATCTTCTCGAGGTGCTCTAACAAGTTTCTCTATGGCTCCGTCTTTTATACACAGGTTTATGATGCACAAACATTCCTTATTGCAATAAAGACACTTTGAAGTACAAAAAGGGCGTGTTTGGGACCCCAGCTCCAGGCCTATTCCCATACTGACCGCTCTGATGTTGTTTTCCCCTCCCAGATGTGACATGTGATTGTAATCTGCAGCCGGACATTCCAACAGGGCACGAGGGCAGGAGGGGGGGGGTGGTCAGATCTAAGGTTGGGCAGGCAATGAGATCAAGCTTCGCTATGCGGGGCCGGAGGGGTACATCCACGAGACCTAGTTTTATGATGAGGGACTGGGTCGAGAGGCCAGGTGTAGCCGGTGGGGGGGCATCAGAAGAGAGGAAGGGCGTTCCTGGGAGGGATGCGGGGGGTGTCGGTCAGGTCCAGGGGTGTGAAGGCCTTGATTAATCACCGCTCCTCTGATGTGAGGCGAGGTCCTACTGTAGGAAGCAATAAACTGCATCTGTCGGGCTAGGTGATGGCCTGGGATCAGGCCGGGCAATCGGGCGGGGAGGAAGAGGTTACCAAAAGGGCCCGTTCTATGAGTGGAATGAAAGAGCGAGGGGCGGGGGTCCAGAGTGGAGACATGGTCGTGCTTAGCGGTGCGTTTATGGCCCGAACAGGAGAGACCGGGGGCTGTCGAGGCGCGGGGTGCTTGCGGGGCTGGAGAGAGAGAGAGAGAGAGAGAGAGAGATGATGGCTATCGGCAATGGGCAGGGAGGTCATGACACAAAGATGGCCACTATCTATGTTCGTGATGGGGCCTAAAAGGGAACAAGATGGCGGGGCCACCGTTTCGTGACTTTCTTTACCTTCAACAGTAGCGAGGGTGAACACAAATGAACGCCGCTTATGTACATATACATTTGTCATTTTCCACAATGACTACTCCACAGTGAAGAGGCTGAGATAGGAAAGTGGGGGCCGCTCGGCCCCACGCACACATGGCTGTGCCCGGCCCCTCCCCTTGCCCAGTCCTGATTGGGCACGCGTCCCGCCTTGCCCCGGAAGCAGTTTTGCGCTTCCGGGGAAAGGGGGCGGGACCGTGCCAGCTGTGGGGTTCAAGAGCCTGGGGAGCGCGGGAAGCGGCCTCTTTGTGCCCGCGCTCCCCAGGCTCGCTCCTTGCCCCGCGGTGGGCACACTAATTTTCCCCACCCTCCATCCCTTGGGTTCAGAATTCTGGTAAGGCCTTTTTGGTAGGTATACGGTACAATGAGCTGCAATGTCATATGTATATAGGTTTCCTCCTTAGGCCTTTTTTCCCGCGTTTACAGGCAATTTGGATGTTTTCTGTTGCATTAACTATTTTTCCTTAGGCCTTTTTTCCCTCTTAGATTAGAATTGTCGTATTTATTGTGTGTGTCCGGCGGTAAGGTCATAATCGGTGAGCAGCAATTTAAGGTCCTTAGGTGGGGGCGGCCCCATTCACGAAAGGGGTCGCCCAGGGGGAGGGGCCATTGGTCTCTCCCAGAACTTCAGGGGCAGGATATCCACTTGCTTGGGTTCGGGGGAGGGGAGTCAACGCTTTCCTCAGGCTGGTAGCCACCCCACACATACACTATGCACTATGACGCTAAGGGCGCGAGTGTAAGGGCCCTCCTGTTATGGTTAAATGGAGTTCACCGAGCGCATGAGGGTAAACGGGCCCTTGTCGCGCATACGCATCTCAGACGTGAGAGCGTAACTGGGTAAAAGGATATGACACCGGTTAGCGACCTTGCCGTAAGACAGAAAATTATTAGTAAATGCAAATTTAATATCAGGATGTTAGATTCGGTTAGGAACACGCTGTATTAGAGATTTGTTAAGGTTAGCCCATCATACCTGTCAAAAATGGATGTAAATCTAATGTTCTGAAGTTTGCATTTTAATAATTATGTAAATGTTAATTTTATCAATTTTTAATTTGGTTTCATATTTTAATAAATACGGCCGGGGAGTCTCGGGCTCGAGGCTCCCCGTCTTCCAAAGAAAATTCTTTGTTAGAAGTTTGAATATGTAACGGTGTTCTGCATGTTATGGCGGGGGGTGGCCGGCAGTCACAGACCATGTAAGAAGACGTGCAGAGGGATCTACCAGTTGTGAACAGTTGGAAAGAAAGGACTGCTACTAGGTAAGAACCAGGTTGGTCGCCTTTTTTGCATTGTGATGGTCCAGTAGGAGGATGTGGTCAACAATTGTGGATGCTGAGGCGAGGTTTTAGACAATCTGGGTGCTGAAACTGCCAGAATCCACCTCGGCTCTGAGATTGTCTAAGGAGAACAGAAAAAGCTGCTCTGGTCTGGAGAAAAGCCATCTTGATGAGGATCTTACATACCAGCCTATATGTATCACTAATTTGTCTGGCCCCAAAGTTCTCTAGGGCTTTAACGCCTACTAAGATGTGGGATATGGGCAAATAGATTGCTTACAGGAATATGCAACATATTTTTATGCTGGAAAAGGCTTGTACTTTTTTAAATTAAATTGAACTAGGACAGTTTGCTGAATTAGAGGGAAATTAAGTAAGGGTTTAAGAGGGCTCTGAAGTAATTGAAGGCAATGTAGAGAACTGTAGAAAAACATAAGATAAATAAGCACATACATATTACATCTAAATTGCAAGGGATTGAATGCACTGGAAAGTGAAAAAATCTGTAAACTGCAAGTAAGCATACTTACTCTGGGGGCAGATTTACAAGCCCCTTGCGCCTCTTTTACGCCCCCGTTGCGTCACTTTTGTGATGCAGCGCCGCCGCAAAATATGCGCCATGGTGCGGGGTATTTACAGCGTGACGCATCGGGGAGATGCGTCACGATGTAAAGCCCTGCGCCAGAAGGAGGCGTTCCTACGCAGGGGGGGCGTTCCGGCGAAGGAACGCCTCCTAAAAGTGGCTGAGTTAAATCTACAAGATTTCACACAGTCACTTTTGTGCCCATGCTGCGTCAAAACCCTGCGCTTGCTTGAAGCAGGCGTAAGGATTGATGCAGCATTGGACAGATAGGGCCCCCCAGAGCACTGCTGGAGCTGCGTTGCGCTTATTGTAAATCTGCCCCTCTTTATCTACCTTGCTCGCAGGTTTCTTTACTTTTGTGAATATATTCACATTGCGCAAATAAATGATCATTTCACTGTGGGAGCCTAAGACAAGTAGGGCACAGAAAAAAGTCGTGTTTCAAAAAATACACTTAAGAAGAAAGATGCCTCTTTTAGCTTTTGCGTGGATTTTATTTAGAAAGCGATTAGAGATTTGCTATGAAAATATACTCTCAAACGATTAGCACGGGAGAAGTTTTGCAAGAGATAAATGTGCCAAGACCTACGTGTGTCTGCAAAATGTCTGATATAGCTGCAATTGACTCGCACGTGAGTGATCAAAACTGCTTATTAAAGAAGTGCTTCTGACGGAGAAACACTTGACTGAGAGGGGGTTAAAAAAGCTTAGAGGGCGTGGAATGTACACGCCACTTTCAAGCTTAAAATAGCTCCGCTTCCCCTCTGAGCAAAGTCATTTTGGGGATGTGAAAGTGACCGTATAAGGAACATCATTAACAAATTCTACGTGGTTCAGTTAGAGCAGCGGAAATAGAAGAGGGACGTCCTCGTGCCAGATAGTGCCTTTGGGTGCGTGTATATGAATGACATTCAACTGAGCCAGCAGAGCATGGAATTCTGACATGATGATTACGTAAGGAGCAGATAGGGGCATGGGCGGGACTTCTGCTTGATATGAATGCTAATGCTGCTCTAAACCCATCTGTGGCACGTCACTGTCAGTTCCTGAGACGGTGCTATTTACACTGCTCAGGTTTTTTTCCCAATCTGATGCGATGTCACTTTTGTATTGTGGCATTTAAAAACGCTTTATAACGCTGTGTGGGGCGCCGAGCCGCATTTTTTGACGGGTAGCAGGCTCCAGATTGGGAGAGGGCACGATAAGATACAAAAAAAGCATTAATAAATATTGTTGTGCCACTCTTTGCTACAGGAACAAAACTACATGATGAAATCATAGGAATACACGTAGATACAATTGTTAACACAAACGTTTAGAAACCATAGTTATGGGACCGATATTAAATCGAAATACATTTTCAATATAGTGCATCCAGCAAAGTATTTTAGATTCATGAGAAAAAATATAACTCTGGGGGTTAAGTGCTAACCGTAGACACTCACGTGTAATCTACAAGACACTAGCTTAAATCCCGAGGGGATGACTCGGTATTTCATCCTCCCAAGCTCGATAAATTAAAAACCAATATGTTGGCTAAGAATTACATTTATAATTACAGAATAGAAAATGAATTCAGTTGTCTTGTGGTGCGTGCTACCCAAATAATCAATTTTATTTGAATTGTGCTCGTGATGCAGTTTGATTTATTATACTATCTGACGGAACTGCAAAAATTACAACCACTACCGAAAATCCGATAAACCTCGCATGCGGTCTTTGTCAATTTAAATATGTTTTTAAAAGTGAATTATGTTATGTTATTTGCATTTCCCACCATTCGGATAGTCCCGAACTGATTTCAAGATGGGTCAGGATTTCGGAGTTCATACTTGTAGAGCAGAAATCACGCTTAGGCATCAACTTCCAGTCGTGATCTGCCAAATAAAACAATTGGTTTGGAAAACTGTGCCCAGGTGAAACCTATACATAGATTCACAAACCCATTATAGCCCTGATTCGGAATTTGTCAGAAACTGGAAGCTTTTTATCGCACCAGATAAACAAGGATACCCTGTTTTATGTTATTTATCTAGTACAATAAATGGGCGTTTCTGTGGAATAAAATGCAGATTTTCCTGCATACCATCTAAACGCCACACGATGTGGCAAATACCATACATTCTTCGCCTGTTAAGGTCCGGTAGGTTTGAAGTGCTGAAATTTAGTTAAGGCTCACACATGAACCATACAGTAAATACCAGATGCGGTAAATACCACGTAACTTGTAATTCTGACGCTTGCACAAACAGTGGTAAGACTCAAAACTAGGACCTATGTAGGAGCAAATGCTCCATGTGCAATTTCATAAACATTTTTGTGCGGAAAATGGGCACATCAAAGATGCACAAGAACATCGGAAAAATTGTACTCTGCACAAAGTGAAATCCGCAACTTCATACTGAGAAAGAAGCCAGAGAGTCTGCTCCATCGAAATGCTTTGTCAACAATTTTAAAGCTCTACTGTGTAACAATTGTTGTTGAAGTTATATTCTTGCCTGTTTTTAACATTGTTGCAGCTTGCCACTCTCAAATCCTGTAAAGTAGGGAGCATAACTTCAAGGTGGGATACTAGTTGCCTTTCAAAATAATACTTCATTGTTTAATTTGTCAAAATTCACACAAAAAGTGTCTATGTTGCTAAATGTTAGGGCTACTTGGTTTTGGTTACACATCATGCTGCTTTCTTCCACCCATCCTGCACTTTCTGTCCCTTTAATTCAATCTTGTAGTTCCTTTTGTCATTCTGTATTCATATATTACTGTGCCCGGGTCTATCTCCCTTACCTCCTTTTTGCCGCTGACCGCGTGACCCGCAGGGGAACATGGGCGGGGCAGCGCCTTAGTCCCATCCGGCATAACTCCAGCCGGCACTGGTGGGGCGCCCCGCCCCGCGTCTACCATCCACAGGCCAGGGGAGGGCCTACATGTGGGAGGGGCGAACCCCCCTTTATCTACCGCGGTGGCCAAGGCTCGGCCTCTCTCATCCGCAGTCTCCTCGCGGCTCAAGCGCTGTTCTCCCTCGGTTCTGCGCTGTTGCTGTTCTCGCGTTGGGTCGCGTCGATCGATTCAAGGTATGTGCTTTAACTAGCCTCCCCCCGGCCCGGTCCCTGGGTATGACCAGGTTGATGGGGCCCTGTGGTATCGTCCACGGGGGGGAGTGGGGGGGGGGTTGGTGGAGCTGGTCGTGGGCTAGCAGCCGCGCGTGTGACCTTGGTTTAGCGGGTTAGGAGGGAGAATCATGCAGAGCGGGTAAGAGACCGGCTCCAAACTGCCGGGTGCTCCCGAGACGTTTCCTCATAGATCATTGTTAAAGTCCGAGGTAGCGTGGCTGAGCGGCCTGAGGCGGGCTGAGAGGCCTGAGACGGGATTAGGGCTCCAGGCGCTCATCATGCAGAGCGGGTAAGAGACCGGCTCCAGACTGCCGGGTGCTCCCGAGACGTTTCCTCATAGATCATTGTTAAAGTCCGAGGTAGCGTGGCTGAGCGGCCTGAGGCGGGCTGAGAGGCCTGAGACGGGATTAGGGCTCCAGGCGCTCCGGAGGCGTGAGGGCAAATCCCACCGATGCCTAGTTCTCTTTTGGCGCGTAAGAAATTTTATGAGTAGCGCCATATCATGTGACACTAGTGAGTGGGTTGGCTAGATATATCGCCGTTAAATTCCGAATCGCGTTGAATTACTGATCCCCGACACTGGGAGCGGGTTGGCGCCATTTATATCGCTTTGAAATTCCGAAATTCCGAACGCTCCGGAGGCGTGAGGGCAAATCCCACCAATGCCCAGTTCTCTTTTGGCGCGTAAAAAAAAAAAATACATTTTTATGTCGGTTGGGACCATAGAGGGTCGCCATTACTAATGCACGCCGCAAGGCCAGCGTCAATCCATAAAGAAAGGTAAGGTGTGTTAGCGCTATTAATTCCGCTAACATGGTAACTCTCGATGACGCGGAGAAGCGTCATATCATGGCGACACTAGTGAGTGGGTAGGCTAGATATAGCGCCGTAATTCCGAATCGCGTTAATTACTAATCCCTGACACGGGGAGCGGGTTGGCGCTATATATATCGCTTTGAAAGTCTGAATCGAGTTTAATTACGGGGTAATAGGCAGCGCGTTACTTTCTGATCCCGAATTTATGATAATGCATTTCCGCGGTAAGGCTGTTTTAAGTCCATATTGGCAGGCAAATGCCGTTGGAAGAATGCACCCCCCTAACTACGGAAGACACAGGGTTAGTGCAGCGGCAAAAGTTTTGAAAACCATTGCGTGAGGGATCGGGTTAGTCCCTCCAGGCCTGCGCGGGAAACGGCGGGATGCACAGTCTATTGAAGTGCACACAGGTCTCACCTAATTTAATTTACCACTGAGGTAGCCGCTGTTCGGGTTGGGGCCAAATTCTAGGCCGCCGCCATCACCAGTCCTTTGTCCTAGGCCCGTCGGATACTCGGCCCGGGGCTCGGTTTTTCAGCAACCGGTTATCGTTTTAGTAACCTCGGTGTTGTTACTGCTCAGTGCCGGGATTAGGGAGTGGGACGGGGGATGTTTTGAGGAAGCGAGATGGCTTGTATCCCGACCTGGCGCGAATTTCAGGGCCGATCCAGTGGGGTTCGCGGGTGCTCGTGCAGTCCTGGTCCACGCTTTTCCCGCTGGCAACGGGACTCGCCCGGAGCGGCTATTATTTTACACCCGGCCTGTGAGGTGTCAGCAAATAAGAGACTGTTGAGGGGCTAAGGACAGGGAAATGTGTAATATCGTGATGTCATTCTGCGTCAAAGATGTATGTTGTTACTTCTGCCTTCCTTAGCTTTGTTTCACCTCTCGCAGCGGGTCCGTCAGGGCTTTCAGTCTGTCCGTACAACGAGGCATACTTCAAGGCGCAATTAATAAAGAACGCCACCATGAGCAGTTAAAAACCTCATCAACATTCATATATTTCTGGCTACTAGTACCGCGTGATCTTGGATGTACCAACGTAAAATAGAAGCCTACAAAAAGGCATCGACTCCGGCCAGAATTTTGTTTTTTGTTTTAGTATTATTATTATTTATTAAATTCCCAGTTTTGGTAGAACACAGCATTTCCACTACATTCTGTGTGTCCATGGCACGCTACTGTATAGCTAGCTCCCTATCACCACCTTCATCTTTAGCCAGATTCTTACATGATGTCTTATGAACGCAGTTCCCCGGAAAGGAAAAGTCAAAGACCAAAGGAGCAGAAGTCCTAAAGGAGTCTTGACTGGTACACTCCCCGTGCGGGGGCTTGTTTATGGCTGTGCAGTAATTTTAAAAGTACTGCATTGTTCGTTCTCTATCCAAGGTTTTCAGGCAACAATGAAAGTAGCAAGATAACTCTGTGATAATGCACCCAGTTAAGCTACTATTGCAGCGGTTAAATGAGTATGGTGGGTCTATTGTCCCTAACCAGGGCGCTGCAGGCAAGGCGTAATAATGACACATATTACTATTCAATGATAATCACAATTTGATTTGTTTTAGGGAGTGCCCCATGTTTCATCTCTGCCGAATATAAGTGCGGTAAGTATGGCCTGATGTAGCAGTGGGTAATTTACAAACCTCAGATGGCTGTGTGCGCCGGAGGTAGAATCAGTCAGGTTACTTTGTAACAAAAGTGACGAACATCCAATACACCTTATTGTAAGTCGGCTAGAATATAATACATTGGTAATAGGAGCAAATGCATGTGTGTTATATTTGGGAAGGGGCAATCCATCCACGAAGCTCAACTCGGGCACTAAGTGTAAGTCACTGGTGACATGTGGATCACTGCATAGCTCGAAGGGTATACAATCAACTCAGTGGGCCATTATGCCAATAAACAGCCTCATCCAGGACGGTGCAAGAACAGCGTCCGCCCGATGTGTAGTTGCCCTGAGTGTATATACCTTGAGTATCAACTGGTTGGAAGCAGGCAGGTTATACATTGCAATTCACTATTATTCCGCAGGACATAAACACTCTAAAGCACAGGCCAGGACATCTCTCTCAAGGGAAAGTAATTCAGTTCAGGTTGGGATGGAGTTTGCAAGGTGAAGGCTATAGTAACCTCTTCACCTGATTTAATTTGACTAACAACATCTCCTTGTCACATTACAATGTAGCTCCATTCCCAAGAATAATGCCGGAATGTGCAGCTGTTTCTGTAAAAGTATGCACACAATGTGAGTAAAGTTCGCACAACCCTAAGGATTACCATAACCGATCTTGTTGTTTAGCACACCCACTCCATGAATGGCCTTTAATAAATTATCGATAAGGAACAAATACTGTTTCCCGTAATCTTGTCACCCTAATATGCTACCTCACTAGACTAAAATGCCGCTTCTCTAACTGAACTGTCATGCTTATCCTAACGTGAAGGAATATGCTCTATGATGGCATTACTCTTTGCATGCTACTACCCCTCCTGTCTTCTCAAAGCAGTAATGCATTGTTTTGGAAAATCTGAAACGTCATGAACAGGGTGATTTCTCGAGGTTACTTGGTGAGCTCAAATTGAGGGCATTCCAATTCAAGGACGAATGGGCTGAAAACATAACACCATCCAATTGTGCAAAGAGATCCCGTGTGGGTGTAGGGGGATGGCAATGAACGACAATATGTAATTACATTGTTTGGATCAACAAACAACCCGAGATGTCCAGTCGGGATCAGCAAAACTATGCGAGGAACCCAATTAGAGCTGTCAGAGGTATCACACTAGGTGAACACATCACGTTAACATCTTTGTCAAGTGACCCCAGAAACTTGTCTATTTTCTCCCATATTCGTGCTTACCAAAATTCTGCTGGCACCATCCATATTAGATGGAACTATTCGGCTTCAAACTTGGAAAGACCTCCAGCAATTATGCATAATCACACCATGAAACTGGAAGGACAATTTGACTGTTAAATATATCTGCTAGACTGTGCTCCAACTATTCCAAGTAATGATCTTGCATTGATTGCCATGACATCCATTGTCATAATCAATCCCATCACTTTTGCTTCCTGGGACAAATATCACTGGTTTTTCCATTAGCATCAAATAAATCATGCAAATAGTCACCCACCGACCCCCTGTATCCCATTTCCGAGGGAAAACAGCTACCTTATTGCATATTAAGCAAAACAAGGAAAGGGAACAAATATGATATTTTGAAAATAACCTCCTTTCAGTTCACAGAGTGAGATAGAGTTAAGTAATTAGACTTCAGGCAAGCAAAGAAATAACTTTTGGAAAGAGCCAGAAAGCGAATTTCTGAGTGTTAAACTTCGAACTGGGGTAACCGTAAATACGTATAACCCCTTGAGTTTACAGTACCCCTATTAATTTGGGGCAGCCGAAGGGAATGACAGGTTAGAAGCTAATCAAACACGCAAAGGTGACAGGAGGAATGCTAGCAATTGTCTAACCACTCGCAGTCGCTCGGGGTATTATTTTAAAATGACATGTCGCTCGGGGTGGTATTTTAAAATGACCAAGGAGGTGTCTGGGAAATAACCCTGGCTTACAGGTTTGAGCTATTTGCATAGTAACTTTGGAAGCTTTCATAATACTATTAGATAAGATATTTTGAAAGAAGGAAAATTAGAGACATAGAGTAAGGAATTATTTTAATTTAGAGGGAGACTCATGAAAAGGTAAGACACACGCGTAGAATGGGGGATCCCGAAGTTCAAGCTAGAACAATACCTGGCGGGGAGGGGTGGTCCTCCCAAGATCCTCATCATCCACCTGGGTGGCAACAAATTGGTCACACTGGGGAGGAGGGCCCTGATTGAGGCCATGCAGAGGGATTTGACAGCAGTAAGCAACAAGTTGGGAGCCACTGAGCTGCTTTGGTCAGAAATTGCCTCCGCTGGGTCTGGAGGGGAGCGAGATCGCCGGTTGCGATAGAGCAGTCCCGCAGGGGGGACGACCGATCCATGCAGAAGTTTATAGAAAAGAGAGGCCTGGGGGGCATTAGACATGCACTCCTACAAGAAAAACAGAAGGGTATCATGCAGAAGGCCTGGGTAGCGATGGGCAACCGGTTCAGGAGCGGGCAAGATCCTGTGGTCCGAGGGGGCCCTCGCAGGGCTAGATCACCGGTTGCAGTAGAACATTCCCGCAGGATGGTCTTCAGATCCATGCAGAAGTCATGGGAGGAGAGGCCTGGGTTTCATTAGGCAAGTACCAATACAAGAGAAAACTGAAGGGTACTACGATGAAGACAGGGTCACTCGTCTAGATTGGGAGTCGATATATTCCTCCTGGACGTACAGGTTTGAGCCATTGCATAGTAACTTTGAAGCTATTGCAGAATAATTTTAGATAAGATATCTTGAAAGATAAGTGATAATGTGATAAATGTTTTATTGATTGATTATTTAAAATCTTTACCAAAAACGAATACACAATATAACATTTCAATTAGAATACAGTAAAAGGGCGGTAATTTTAAAAATAAGCAATCATTTCATAATGTTAAAATTTCAGAAATATAAACAGTATAATAGTTAATGTTTTAAAAATTCCAGTTTTCTCCATGCACTTGTTAAAAATTTTGAGAGGGCAGAGTTAATATATATATCTTCCAAGCAAAGTGCCTTTTTAAAAGTGTTAATCTTTCATTTTTTAGTTCTGGGCAGAGGCATAATAGATGTATGATATTTTCTTCTCCTGTATTACACAGCCGACATGATATGTTGTTTTCAAGCTTTTTCCATGGCAGTGCATGAGATTCTCCAGGCAGGATTCCGAACCGGGCTTTCATGAATATATTTTTATATTTCCAGGTCCAAGCTGTATTCAAATATTGTTGCGGACTCTTTTTTTTATAACTATTTATTATAGACCAAGCATGTTTCCTTTTGACCAGGGACTCTTTGTCACTTATTATAGATAGGATATCAATTGTCTTATTTACAATTTTTTTAAAAGATTCCTGAGGAATAGTGGTCATCCAAATCTCCTTCAGACCAAATTCATCCAAAGCCTTCTCAAGATACTTCCAAACAGATAGTTTATTATTGCCCTCTACTTCTTTCCATAAAAGCTCCGAGATTAAATTGTCCTTGTCATTTTTTACCCTATACCATACTTTAATTGTGTTACCCATCCGAGCATGTAGTTGGTTATTCAAGCCAAATTCTAGTCTAATTTGGGATTGTGAGGCATTTTTTGGTAAACAGAAAAGAGATCGAAAAGTTTTCGAGATTTCTTTGTTTATTGTTATTGCGTCCTTTCCGTTCAATGCTTCGCTGCCGTAGGTTAGGGAGGGTAGCAATTTTGCAGATATGACCTTGAGTAGCGGCTGGTAGGTTAAGTTACTGGTGGATTTTTTTATCATACCAAATGCACCTGTTAGGGAGTTCGCCTTCCGGGTGATGTCCAATATCTGGGGTTTAAAGCTACCATTGTCATCAAAAACCAGTCCTAGGTATCTATAGGTTTTTGTTTGCTCCAATTTTTCCTTACCTAAGAACCATTTCATATTGTATTTCCTTCTTAGATTTTTTGAGACAACCATAACTTTAGATTTGGATTCATTTATTACCATTTAATTTTTTATTGCGTACTCCTGTATACGTGTAATTAACCTTTGCAAGCCTACCTTTGTTCTACTTAAAAGAATAACATCATCTGCATATAGCAAATTTGATATGTGCTTATCTGCAAGTTTCGGTGGATGGGCATTTATCTTATTCAGTGTTTCAGTTAGATCAGTTAAAAACAGATTAAATAATAAAGGTGCCAATACGCAGCCTTGCTTCACGCCGCCAAGAGTTGGTATTTCCTTAGTTAATGATCTGCCATTCCCAATACGAACTTTGGCCCAAGTTTTTGTATACAGGAGACTGATCAGGTATATTAAAGGCTGAGGAATCCCTTGTGCTTGCAACTTTTTCCATAAAAGATCTTGGTTGACACAGTCAAAAGCTGATTTAAAATCAACAAAACATAGAAACAGTGATTCGCCCTTTAAGATTGCCTTTTCCATTAAAATAGATAGTGCCAGGATATTAGAGGTAGTACCAAGTCCTTTAATGAAGCCGGTTTGGTTTGGCGGGAGGATGTTATACTTTTCCACCAAGTCAGATAAGATTGTTAGCAGATAGGCTGCAAAAAGTTTTGCATCAGTGTCCTGTAGCGTTATTAAACGGTAGTTTTCAGGAAGCGCCCAGTCTCCTTTTTTAAAAATTGGGGATATTAAGGAGCCTCTCCAGCTTTCAGGTATCTCCCCTTTAGTAACTATTTCTTTAAAGACCTTTACAAGTACTTCGGCCCATATTTCCGGATCGTCTTTATATATAGAAATGGGTATCCCGTTCGGTCCTGGTGCTCCATTTTTCTGCTTCTTTATTAGTTTAACAATCTGCTCCTGTGTTATCTCCATGACTGGTTCTTGATTTGTTATTGCAGTTTCATTCCATGGGCTATGGTCTTCAATTGCCTGTACTGCTGGATGGGGATTTAGATGATGGCTTAAAAAATTTACCCATTCTGTTTCAGTCAATACTGATGAGACTATTGTTTTATCTGGCCTATTTAGGGTATTAACCATCTTCCAGAACTCCCTCGAATTTCCTAGGTTACTAGCATAAAATATACGAGTCCAAAGAGCGTTATTGGCTTCAGTTTTTTCATTCCATATTATCTTCTTTAGATTTTTGTTTGCCACTTTCAGGGCAGTTCTAGTTTCTTCTTTATCTGGAAATTTAGTCAGCTCTTTCCTTAATCTATTTCTGGTTCGTTTCATTTTCTGCACTGCGCGTGTGAGATTGATATTGGTTACCCTCTTTATTACCTGAGTCATTTGGCCATCTCTAATGATATTGGAATTACCTTTACTAGTAGGCAGTCTGGCAGTGAAACTGGCCCATTGTTCGATTACTGATGCAAATGGTGCCTCTTCGCTGCATTCCTGTAGCCGTTTTAATGCCAGATCACTTGTCAGTTGGTTGTTTCGAGATTCTGTTTCCCAAGTTAACTTTTTATAATTAGTGGTTCCAATTTGACCTTCAGTTGTTAAATAGATTTGGTGATTTTTATTTTTGAATGTTGTGGTAATGATTTGCTGACAATGATCACTCTCCAAGACTTGCTTTAGATGGTATGATGTACAGTTGCCAAAGATATTTAGTGATACCATAGTATAATCTATGCGGGATTTAGTACTGTGGGTGTAGTAGGACCATGCTGGTGGTGAGTCTGTTGAAAATCTTCCATTGAGTGTTCGTAGCCCCAAGGCTTCCATATCCTTTATAAAATTTATACCTAATTGTTGAAGGCCTTGTTTATTCAAAGGGTCTGTTACCTGAACCGGGATTGACCATTGCTGGTCTTGCGATTGCGTTACTTCGTCCCTTGCAAATGGTATTAAAAGATTGAGATTGAAATCTCCTGAAATAATAAAATCCATAAAGGGATCCTCAATCCTTTGCTCAAGCAGGTACGTGGACAGTGCTGCACACATGGTTTTCCTGGAGATGAGTGTAGGAGGGATATATATGTTAACCAGCTTCAATGATCTTTTTTGTCCATACATCCAATACCTCACCAATATAGACTGAAACTTCATACTGTTTGTAAATATTTCAGCATGCTCCACGTTGAGATCAATTGAAATGAAAATTGCTAGCCCACCTGAAGGGCGTCCATAAGAGCTTTCCTTGATAGCAGGTATGTAGTATCCTTTATAGCCATGTATTATAAACGGGGTTATTGCCCAGGTCTCTTGTAGCAAAATTATTTGATAGCGCTTAAGTAGCTCGGTTATCTTATCTAATTTATTAGTTATACCATTTACGTTCCATGAACAAATCGTTATTTCCGTAAAGGGTTTATTTGTAATTTTGGCTGTTTTTTCATGTTTTGTTTGTCAATAGGTATTATTTCCATGTAGGGCACTCTTAATCCATAAATCGTTTATACCAATTTCAGTTTTATCGATAGTGTCTTTTGTTTGGTCTAGCTCTCCTTTATCTATCCGTTGATTTGGGTTTCTAAGAACCGAATAGGTTTGGAGGCCCTTTTTGCCTTTTTCTGGACCATTCAGATTTAATGCTTTCAGAAGCGGTGTGGGATATTCTTTAGGCATGATTCTATTAACCAATATTCCCCATTTACGGAAGGTGTCTTCTTGTCTTATAATGTGCTCAGCTATGACAGGGGAGGCAAGTGTTATTATTGTTGTTGGTAATTGGCCATCTGGGTTTTCTAAGAATCCAACAGTATCAATATCTTTAGTTGTCACTTTTTCCAAAGACGGGACTGATGAAAAAAGGCGCAATAAGTTGCCTCTATTGAGCGTATCTTGTCGACCTCTAGACTCATATATAGGTTTAAATGTTAGTTGTTCCCTCTTATGGTCGTTTGTATCCCCTGTGTTTTGGAAATTTAACTCCCCTTTGACAATATTTATAACTCTTTCATTGTTGGCTCTTTTTACAATTTGTAATTGCTCCGTTTTTGTTGTTTCAATCACAATTTCTGTCAGTGCCATAGGTTCCAATGGCTTTGCTGGTATAACCCAAGGGAGTTGTCTTTTGTCAGTGATGGTTTTATTTGGTGTTTTTAGATTTTCTTTTACCAATTTAGTTGACAAAAGTTCATTCCTATTTGCTTCTTCATTTTGAGCATAAATCGCTGGATATTGGTCCCTTGGCACGTCGTACATTGTACCTGCGTTGTTTTCTTCCTGTACAGTGTTAGATATTTCTCGTGTTATTGGCCCATTTGTATTGCAACAATTAAGTACTATTTGAGTCTCAATTTTTTCAACTTTACCACTAGAAGAGTTACTATTGGCACTTATGTGGTTTGATGTATGTTGTTTAGGTTTCTTATTTCCGCAGGTGGTATTCTCCATATTCTTGACCATATTAGTATTATTGCTTTTTTGCGCAAATATATCATAATACTTAGTTTTCTCATTTGTCTGTATTGGTGACTTGTTACTTATTTCCCTGGTTATTTCCCTAATAGGTTGATTTTCTATATTTCCCTTAAGTTGTCTGCTTTGTAGTGGTTCCCCTAAAGGGAATAGTCCTACTTGTTCCACTAGTTTTGCTTTATTTCGGGCTTTACGTAACTTTTTCTTGTTCCTTTTTGACATAATAAAAGGGTTCCGGTCTGTGTCACTTTTTTCCTCCATTTCAGTATATCCTTTACTTATTTCCATTTCTTGTGCAATTTCTTTCTCAGTTTCAGTATTTTTAGCAATGTCTCGAGTATTTGGAGTTAGTTGATCTGTCAATCGATTAATCATTTGAAGTTCAATTTGGCATGCCTTGTTCTCTTTTTTAATTTCTTTATTTCCAGTTGGGAAAATCATACCACTATTCCCACCTATAGACAAGTTAAGGCCCCTATTAAGTGTTGTTTTAACATCTTCTAGCATCGTACTAATAACCTCTGGTATAGTTGCTAGTTTGTTGATTATTGGTGTGTGTAAACATTCTACGTATGATGTTGATTTGTCTGCCTGTACTCTGGTTATCAGGGAGTTGAGGTTAGCTAATTTGAGATCTATTCCTGCTACTGCTTTAGCCATTGCGCTTAGAATATCAATTTGGATATCCATTTTATTAGACTGAAGTGATAATGCTTCAATAGTAAGTGTTGAAGTTTGATAGAAAATATCCCAAACCGAGGCCGAGTCCTGGTTATCAATAGTTTTGTTTTTTTCACTCCCCTGCAGTTTAAGATCATTCCTAATAAAGACATTTTCGTTGTTACTAGTATTGTCTCTGCAGTCTAATAATTGTTCCGGTTCAGAGATTCGCCTTCTTTTAACTCCCGCAAGTTGTATTACCTCCCTGTCTGAGTTGGCATTGGTTGCTTGTTTTGATGGTTCAGCAGGTTTGGGGTTTAATGAATCTTTTATTTGAGTACCTTGTTCTCTACTTTCCTTGCTTAAAGATAGCCTGACATTTTCAATATCCAATGAAGCCATTTTTTCTTTACTTAGTTGACTCTTGAGCATGCAACTATCTGACGTGTTTAAGATGGTTTGATTATTAGTTGTTAGTATCCCTATTTGTGCTATATTTTTCTTTATTACAACATTGACATCCAAAGGTAGCCTAGATGGCATGGATACTATTCCTGAGACCCCATTGAGGTCATTAACAAAGGAGTCTCCAGTTTCTATCCCATCTTTAATATTCCCTATAGTAACAGATTCTTGTGAGCTCGTTATATGCATATCATCCTGATCCGAGGCTTCCATTGATATTTGATTTACAGAGTTCACTGAGCTGTTAAATTGTGTGATCACCATATTTGCCTCATTTATTCCAGGTTGTTTATATTTGCTTTCTAGGTTATTATGTGGTATAACATTAATAGGTATAATTGGGGTTTGTAAATTACCTATTGCTTGGTCGCCTTGGATAGACAATAGAACTCCTGTTGGATCCTTTAGAAAGTCAAATTTTTTTGGAATTTTAGAGGATTTTTCAAACATTCTCGCAATTGGTGAGATGAGGGTTTGTCTCAGCTCCTTAGATTGTGCCTTGGAGTTCTTTATGGTATTTGGAGCTTTAGATTTACGTGATCTACGTGCCGGGGGGGCAGATAGCCGTTCCCTCCCGGAACGCATTGTTACTAATATGGTACAGTGATATCAATGTAGTATGTAGTATGGTTTAGGACCAATCAAACTCCCTTGTAGAAAAACTGTGTGTAATACAGCCCGTCTGTGATATCATATATACCTTGTATAATACTTTCTGCAATAAACAGTGACAGTCTTTTCAGGATTAGATTACAATAGATGTAGCTTCTTCCACCACATGATCAACAGAAAGTATGGGAGTAGGTACTTTGAATTGCCTTATTTGCCGACCTGTCTAAGCACAGGGTAAGCACAGGCTAAGCACAGGCTAAGCACAGGGCTAAGCACAGGGCAGATAAGTCTTTCCGGCTTCGTGTCTCCCCTTATCTTATCGATCCAAGCTGTAGATCCAAGCTGTAGACCAACTACCTCCCCAGCCTGTCTACTCACTGCTAATACACTGCTAATACACTCGATCCGCGGCCGCCAATAGCACCACGCACCGGGACCAACCAGCGTGGCAATATGACCTCAGTGCAAGCCTCAATCAAACAATCATCGAATGCACAATTTGGCAAGGCACTGCGGTGGTAGGCAGACAGTGATAGGCAACCATAAGCAACCATAAGCAGCAGCCGTACGGGAAGGGTAATGGCACTAACAGCAGGAAGGTGAAAAGGGGTAGAAATATGATTGCAAAGTGTATAGGAGCACTATTTTTTTTCAAATGACCCAGTACCTCAGTATCACATTGGTGTCTTGTTCATTGCCTGGCATATCTCCAAGTTTTCTCCATTTGTTTTTCTTCTTTTTTTCCAGCACTTGCCTCAGAGCCGGCCCTGTAGCAGCTTGCAGATCGCTTAACCACCACTGCGGGACTAGCAGTGGGTATTGCTTCCTTCGCTCCCTTCACTCGGGGGGGAGCAAGAGCTTCACGCTGTTTAGCTCTTTTAGCTTCCTGCTGCTCCTCTGGCACTGGCGCTGGCTCTGGGTCGTAACTCCGTCCCAAACAAACCGTGGTTGGAGCCCCCCACCGCCTTTTTGGACTCTCACAGTTTGCCAAGTCCACCAAAAAGCTCTCTGCTGCTCTCGTTGTCCCAGCTGCCCAAGACGCCGCAAAGAGCCTCACAGCTCCCGCCGCTACCGGGCCGCTCCCGTTTTTCGACCGCTGCAGCTGACAAGGAGACTAGAACTCTGGCAGCCTCCCGCGCTCACACCCCTCGCACTCCGCACCTCACTGCACGGGTGGGGGAACGGGGGGGCAAGGTACTGCAGGTACTAGCAGGGTACAGCCGGCAGATTTTAACCGGGGAGAGGCTGAGAGGCAAGCGGCCGACGATAGGCTGAAGACGGTAAAGACTTTCATTGCCAAGTACCAATACAAGAGAAAACTGAAGGGTACTACGACAAAGACAGGGTACACTGGTCTAGATTGGGAGTGGACATATTCCTCCCGGACGTACAAGGGTTACGAAACAGCGACGGGAAGTAGCTAGGTGGGTGGGGGGGCTCTGTCATCGACGGAAGCCTCCTCCAGAGCTGTGGCGGAGTTACAGGGCGATCTGGAAGCAGACGGGTACAGTAAGGGTACCTCTGCGGCAGAAGGGTACAGTAAGGGTACCTCTGCCTGGCACAGTAAGGGTGCCTGAGTCAAGGACCAGGAGCCAAAGGAGGTTCCGGGAAACCGTGACGGCGCCCCGTTAGTCCTTCGGGCGGTCGGGGAGCCTGAACCGACCGGGGGTGTGCCACACCGCTCCGCCCCGACAAGGCGGGGCGGGAGTATAACGAAGTTGGTAATGTGCTGCACCGTCAGAGCATCGACTCGCCGTGCAAGATGGCTCCTTAGGCATGCGGGACAGCGAGGGGCTGCCTGCTTTGGATCGCCTGTAAGATGACCCACCTTAAAACGTCATACGTGTGTTGTATGAAATAAAACTGCAACAGTTCTTTCCCATAAATATGTCTCCAGAGTTTCATTGGGGAGGAACGGTGTACATGTTCAAGCGGGCGGGACTGAATGGCGGTGTGGGCACTATGCCGCTGACCGCGTGACCCGCAGGGGAACATGGGCGGGGCAGCGCCTTAGTCCCATCCGGCATAACTCCAGCCGGCACTGGTGGGGCGCCCCGCCCCGCGTCTACCATCCACAGGCCAGGGGAGGGCCTACATGTGGGAGGGGCGAACCCCCCTTTATCCACCGCGGTGGCCAAGGCTCGGCCTCTCTCATCCTAAGTCTCCTCGCGGCTCAAGCGCTGTTCCCACCCTGAACCCTGACCCAGCAGCATGAGCGGCGGCGCGAAGTAATAGAATGTTGTAATATTTTTCTTTGTGTTGCAGGCGGAGTTACAGGGCGATCTGGAAGCAGAAGGGTACAGTAAGGGTACCTCTGCGGCAGAAGGGTACAGTAAGGGTACGTCTGACTGGCACAGTAAGGGTGCCTGAGCCAAGGACCAGGAGCCGAAGGAGGTTCCGGGAAACCGCGACGGCGCCCCGTTAGTCCTTCGGGCGGTCGGGGGGCCTGAACCGACCGGGGGTGTGCCACACCGCTCCGCCCCGACAAGGCGGGGCGGGAGTATAACGAAGTTGGTAATGTGCTGCACCGTCAGAGCATCGACTCGCCGTGCAAGATGGCTCCTTAGGCATGCAGGACAGCGAGGGGCTGCCTGCTTTGGATCGCCTGTAAGATGACCCACCTTAAAACGTCATACGTGTGTTGTATGAAATAAAACTGCAACAGTTCTTTCCCATAAATATATCTCCAGAGTTTCATTGGGGAGGAACGGTGTACATGTTCAAGCGGGCGGGAGTGAATGGCGGTGTGGGCACTATGCTCTGATAAAGTATGAGGAAGAAACAGAAGTCTCGATTACCCACAAAATCACTACTGCAACAAAAAATGCTGTTGGAAAAATATTAAGGTTCAAAATGTTGACTTTACATAGGTTAATGTGTGTGGATATATCTCCACATAAGTATACATATATATATACATGTAAATGTTCACAACAGTATCCCAAAGGTACAACCATCCTCAGAAATGGCGCAACACCAGGAAACAGACTCCGTGGGCAAAGTTCAAAATATAGTGTTGGTTTATTCAAACATCAGAAGTCTAAATGATTCGTTTCGGCCACCAGACATGCGGCCTTGTTCACATAGCGCGCTAATGGTGAGTGAGTTATTTATAAACAAGTAATAGTGGCAGTATTTTTACTATGTTCTTCATAGTGAGTGGTCATTTTGCAATGTGTGGTGACTGTTGGTAAGACACTAATGTGCTGTAAAACAATCCAATGACATCACAATTTACTGCCGTACGTATATCCAGTGTAAACAGACTATGTAAATACCTAGTGTTGCGCATAGCCGGTGATTGCCCTAAGAGACCTGCAAGAGCTGTGTGGCAGCAAGTGCGGGAAAATACAGAGTTTAAAATACAGTATGCAGATCGCGTGCATACTCTAGTTTCCTAACGATACCACTGCACGTAAGTGATCATATCTTAATACAAACTGCTTAAAATCCAAACATGTGTCATAGCCCAAAGCGTACACTGCTAGAATATCAAAATGCAACTCGTTAATCTCATGGGTAGCAGAGATTAATGTCGCAGGAGGTGTCAAATTAGAAGTGACTTATGCTGAACTGCGCGCGTCAATCCCCGATAGAGTCCTCTGGGAGCAATGGGGCAGTAAGTGTGGGCATATAGAGGGTTTGAAATACAGCAAGCAGATCGCGTGCATTTGCGAGTGCCAAAAGATAAAACCACCCGTAATTACATGTAAATGTATGTATGTATATACATACAAGCGTTGTCGTCCTTCATGACTTGCAAAACTTCCAAAGCATGGTCCTCTGTAAGTTGCAAAGTCTTTTTCATAAGATCACAAAAATCTATAAAATGGTTTTAGTGCAAAATCTGCACCTTGGAACATGGGAATAGAGGATACCACTCTGACCCTCCTCTCCTCCTTCTTAGAAAATAGGGAGCAGAACATTCATTGGGAGAATTTACAGTCTGAGGTCTTTCAGCTCCCATGTGGCGTCCCGCAGGGATCGGCCTTGTCACCAACCCTTTTTAATACATATGTGTCCCCGTTGGCCAATCTTGTCAGGAAACATGGCTTTTCCCTGATCATGTATGCCGATGATTCTCAGCTTATTATATCAATATCTAAACAACTAGAACTAGTGGCTAACAGCTTTCATGCATGTCTGAAAGACATCAAGTTCTGGATGAGCCATAATTTCTTGAAAATAAACACTGACAAAACTGAGGTCCTGGAGTTTGGTAAGGGACCTTCTCTATGGAACAACAGCTGGTGGCCAACGGAGGCAGGAGTTTGTCCTTGCCCGGTTACCTAGGTTAGGAACCTGGGCGTGATCCTTGATGATCAACTCCATCTATTGGCCCAAGTCAATCAGCTCCCCTCCTCTTGCATTTTCCTTCTAAAATCATTGAGGAAAATCTTCCCTTTCATTGCATATGAACTTCAAAAGACTGTTGTAGTGGCACTATTCCTTTCCAAATTAGACTACTGCAACACGCTCTTTGTGGGAATTGATAAGGCGCTGACGAGGAAGCTGCAATCTTTGCAAAATGCGGCAGCCAGATTGCTCATGAGCATCTCCAAGGGTTGCCCCACCTCGGATGCCATTAGGTCTTTACATTGGCTTCCTGTCCAGCAAAGAGCCGATTTTAAATCTCTTTGTCTGGTGCACAACGCGCTCCACTGAGGCATTTCTGGGGAGATACAGAAGCTGTTTCTAGGTACTCTCCTTCCAGAACACTTAGATCATCTACAAAGGGTCTCATCTGTATCCCGAAGATGCGTAAGGCAAGATGGGGGGCCGCACCTTATCATATTGTGCGGCCAAACTCTGGAATCAGATGCCGTCCGCACTGCACCTTCAATCAAACCTTCCGATTTTTAGGAAGGACCTGAAAACCTGGCTATTCTCCATGATCTAACGTTTTACATGCGATGCTCAGTTCCATGTACCACAGTCAGCACCAAGATGCCGCGGCATTCGTGTGCTTAATAAGTAATAACTCAACTCAACTCAACTCAACAAAGATTTTTCCCAGGACAATGCGTTTCAGCTTCCCACCTCCTACTGGGCCCATAGTTACTTTGCATGTACATATACATATATTTATTTAGAGATGTTTTCACCTACTGGCAGTTGCTAGTAGGTAGTTATAATTAGGACCTAGTTTCCATAGGAAGAGCGTTTTTTGTTTGTTCCCAATAACTTTGGCTCGGCTTGATGAATCTTCACCAAATTTACTAAATGTATACTTAAGTCAGTTCAGCTGCTGTGTTGGAAGTTTTGGGTGATGTGTCAAGTTGGGGCTGAGAAAAAGGGGGGTCCCAAAACACGTTTTCCCAAATCAATTCCTATTGGACCTTTGTACAAGCCTACAGCCCGAACTTCAGGGCAGAATTACACCAAATTTGGGAGAAATTTAGATTTGCTGACACAGATCACACTTTTTGTGGTTTGGTGTACATCTGCTGAGTTATTTTAGAGATTTTAAAGGTAAAAAAATATAGATATATATGGATGGATATCCTCCGGCAGATACACGGATCAGGGTAAGACCCTGATAAGCTGTTTGCAACCTGACAGAAAAGTTGCAGCTGCCCTTTTGTTTGTTCCATCAGCTAGAGGGTGGGAAAAGAAGAGTGCAAAACATATAAGGGCTCAGGATACAGGTATCTTGACCCCGCAGGATACATAGAGGGGTCATGGGAAGAATTTTATTTTTATCTGGTGTGTAGATCCACAAATCCCTGGTTGCAGGGTTCAGCGTTGGCCCCTGTGTAAATATGCAGAGGATCCACGGATCCAGTAAAAAAAAAAAAGCCCTACCAATGTATCCAACCCCATGCTGTGCACATCCAAAGGATGTGTGCAGCTTGGATTTGGGTGCATGTGGCAGGGTTAGTCACTACGGCTGCTAAAACCTGCACCGCACGGCCAAAGACTTTGCACAGCACATATTATATTAACATGCGTGCAAAGAAAGCCCTAGAAATTCACTGAAAAAATCAAAAGTTACAGGACGATATAGTTGGGTTCTAAATTTACTCTCACAAAACCATAGAAATTCATCAGTTATAGTTATGGTTAACTCGAGTAACTATAACTTGCGCCCTAAGGTAACTATAACCCGCATACTCACAATGCACAGCTAATTACTCCACATATTACATAATTGATAACACCTTCTATGGCATCACTGATATTATCACTGCAACATTTGCAATAAAAATATCGATGAGAAAACTGTACATGGCAGGGGCATGAGTTATAGGGCCCGATGTAGGTAAATCCCATTTACCGATTTTGAAATACCGAATCCTACCGAATCGGTATTCAAAAATTGGTAAATGGGATGTAGGTCCCAACATCTGGATTCGTTACCGAATCCTTAACAATTCTTTAATTACCGATTCGGTAAATACCGAATCGGTAATGCCCATTCATTCCTATGGGCTTTGAAGCCCATAGGAATGATTAGGCATTACCGATTCGGTATTTACCGAATCGGTAATTAAAGAATTCACAAGGGTGCAGGGGGTGTCACTTTGACACCCTCTAGCACCCCCAAAACGGGCATGTGTGCCTAAGGGCACGTCTGTCTGTCACATGGCACATGTGTACATGCACAGATGTGCATGTACACAGGAATCGGTTTTTTACCATGGATTTGTATTCCATGGTAAAATACCGATTCTGTAGGCCATGTGCTGATGGAACATTGGCTACCTACATTGCATTTTCGGTAGTTCTACCGAATCGTCATCATTACCGAATCGGTAAATATTACCGATTGGGTAACTTTACCGATTCGGAAATGATAACGATTCGGTAAAATTACCGAAAATGTGCCCCTACATCTCGATAGCCCTTTACCGATCGGAAACGGCCGAAAATCGGTATTTTCGGCCGATTCCGATCGGTAAAGGGCTACCTACATCGGGCCCATAGTTACCTTAGGGTGCATAACTATAACTGCTGAATTTGTATGGTTTTGTTCCATTAAATTTAGAACCTAACTATAAATTCCCTGTAACATTTGTTTTTTCCATTGAATATATAAATGTATTTTAGCCTTCAGTCGAGTCTTCCAAACAATTTAGGACCATCATTGCTTGGGTGGGAGGAGAGTGGCTGAATCCAAGCAGGTGACATTTTGTCTGTGGAAGGGTTGGTGTGGCAGGAAAATGTACACAGCTGATGTAAACATTGAAGGTGGTGACTGATAGATTTGGGATCCCACTGGCAGCAGAGAAAGCTGCCTGAGGAGCTGAACAAGAGTGAGTAAGCACATGCAAGCATTGTCCATGCTGTTACTAGAAAGTGTCACAGAATCAAAAGTTGGTATCAAGATGGCTTTCTATTCTGTAAGTGAATTGATATGAGAAGCTGGTGTGCACTCACATGGACAGACGATGCACAGAAGACACAGAGTAATCAGCCAAGTTATTATGGGCAGCGTATCCTGGTGTTGTCCCTCTGTAAGTCTCTGGGTATAGCAGAATACCATGCCTACGTGGGCTATTAAAGCAGTGTCTGAGAGGGTCTGTGAAGTGCCTCACCAGGGATATGTAAATGTTTTTGTACTTGTATTGCGCGCAGCTACCCGGATCGGGTCTCCCGGCGCTTGTACTCATACCGCTAAGAAACCCTTCCTGGTTTTCCTTGTGTCCACTCCTGGGCATCCCCATGGTGAAACCAGGCATCCTCATGCTGTTGGGGCCGTTGTGGAGATTAAGCAAGCTATTGCCCAGAGTTGCAGCGTGGGACCCATGATTAGAATAGGCACTGAGGCGAGAATATCCGGTCAGAGGAATTTGAGCCCGAGACCTGCCGAGGCGGGAATCGAACCCTGGTCCCGGGCCAGAGCTCTGCATCAAGGTCTGCCGCTCTAACCATTGAGCCACACTTCTCCACTATATAGTATACTAGATAGTAAGCACTATGTAATTATCGATCCCAGTGCAAAGTCATGATAGGAAGGGTGTGTCAGTCTTATGTAGGTGCACATGCCAGTATGTGCTCAACCCTGTGTCAACCCCCACCCTGCAGTGCTACCTGGAATTTCTGTTCATCTATTTTCGTTGTCAGTCATGTTCGCCAAAGCCCCTAGATGTCATTGTTTGCCTCATTACATTATTATCATTACTCTGCTGTGCTGGGATAGAAAATATGGGATCTGTCCTGAAATGCATGCACCTTGCAGTAGATCCCCTTCTATTAACCGGCAATCAGGTCTCATGACAGACTCCATGTAGTCCTTGAGGGGTTCAGGAGAACTCCGCTTCACTTCCTGACACTGCCTGCAGACTGTGGTCTTAGGCACTGTGAGTTTATGTAGGTGCGGGCTCGTGATCACTAGGCTGTGCATGGATTATAGTGGACTTGTGTGTTGATGTAGGTTCAGGTGGGACATACACCACCAAAGGTTGAGCTGATGAGGTGATGGCTTCATGCAGCAGGAGTAGGAAGATGCAGGAAGTTGCTCTTCAGATGTTGCATTGAACTGGATGTGGCCGCATGAAGTTTGTCTAGACAAAGTTACAAAGAATGAGAAATGAAGTAAGAAAGACAAAAATAGTAGTGAGGATGGGGAAGGTGGAATAACTGTCATAAATTGACAGCAATGGGGTAGCATTTAGCTGAAGCCATCTTGTATTTCAAAGTTATCTTATCCGCTTTGTGAAATCCATTTTGTATTTCTGGCAGCCATTTTGTTTGCCATGTGCTCTGTCCTACCTTTCTGTTAACTGCTCTTGTAGTCTGCCTAGAGACAAACTATGTTTAGCATTTCCACCTTCGCACATGCCCAGAAGGGCCTAGCTAGTAGAATGCACCTGCTTTTCTAGTGTAACTGTCAGGCTATTTTTGCTGCTGTATGGAGAAGTAACTCTCCTCCCACTTTGTTGAGCAAGCAGATCTTGTATGCCCATCTTAGTAATTTTGCATGCTTACATGAGACAGGACTGCCCCTTGGTCTTATGCTGAGTATGTAACCCTAAGCATATATAAAGCCTCTGTTTTCTGTACTCCTCAGACTGCCTCATTCAGTTGCTAAGTCTTCTGTGTGACGTAGTCTCACTCATTTGAGTTGATTAAAGATGCTCTTTTATATTTCAGCTTCTGTGCCAATTTCTTCTTTGTTGGTTTAAAAGGATCAAGTATCAGTGGGACCCCTGTTTCAGGTTTCAATGTTCTTCAGATGGTGCTCCAACGTGGACCTCATCAGAAGTGGCTATCTGAAGGAGTGATCTTGTCAGAAGACAGAAATCTACTGAGGAGGACAGGTCAGGACTATACTAAGGAGGTACTCTGTGCACAGAGATTCAGGGGATTTTCTGTCTCTGCAGCCTGGTATATTTCTGGTCTTCCCGATTTTGATCCTCCACATAATGTCAGCCCTGACTGAGAACCTTTTTGGCGTGAGTATTAAAAAAAAGAAAAAAACGTTAGGTCATTCAGAACTTGGCAGTTAGAATTTGGACAACCATTTGTTTGGTAAGAGTCGTTCTGCGGCTCTTACTGTTGGTTTTGATGACTTGGCTTGGTAAGGTAGTTTAGTAACACTTACTGTGGCTTTGGAATTTTGGAATTTGTGTTGGCCAACTTTGGATTTGTATGGATTAGATATGCAAATTGCAATTTGTGTAGGCAGGTAATGAGGAGATTTTTCTCTGTCTGATTTTGTTTGAACGGTGCAATGTACGAAGAGTACTTTAAGCACTACTTTGGGTATAATATTTGCATATTCTGCAATATTTTTGGCATGCCTGTTTCAAGCAAACATTAATATTATTATTATTATTATTAGAAACTTATACGGCGTACAGCTACCTCCAACAGAAGTGCCCCGGCGCAATTACCTAGAAAAAAAGGTATACTCAAGACGATACAACCCAAACTTGCTGAGCAATTAATTCAGTCGAAACAGCCAAGTTTTTAAAAGTCTTTCTAAAAATAGATTCCTTTTCAATCCTTCTGAGTTCCTCCGGCATGGAGCTCCATACCATGGGGGCACGTACAGAGAAAGATCGACCCCATTCCGACTTTTTGCAAATCTAGGAACTTTGAGCAGGTTTTGACTGTTTGATCTCAAAGTTATTGTTTGTAGATATCTCTGAATTCTAACTCTGAGGTATTTAGGACCAATGTTATGCAGGGCTCGATGAGCCAAGATAATGGTTTTGATAATAACTCTTTTCTTTATGGGCAACCAATGAAGACTAACCAGATGGTGGGATATACTATGTCTTACAGGGATGTTTCTAATAATTCTGGCTGCCGCATTCTGAGTAAGTTGGCGTCTTAAGATCAAGTACTCAGGTAAACCAATAAAAAGACTGTTGGCATAATCCAGATGTGAGGTGATGGTGGCATGTACCACCGCTTGCCGGCAGTCCATGGGAAGGAAATGTAAAAATCTGCGCAGGTTTTTCAATTTCCAAAAACACAATGATGACAACTGGACAATATGATCTTTTCCTGACACTTCTGTATCCATTTTAAAGCCTAGATTCCGAACAGATTTGGCCGGAATCGGAGGGGGATTAAGAGCTGTAGGCCACCACTGTGCCGCGTGCCTCTGGGATTTATTGTTAAAAAAAGGACCTCCGTCTTTTCAGTGTTAAGCTTCAAACAGTTGTTCGACATCCACGACACGATGTTTAACATACAACTTTTGAAGCGAGTGAGATCCCCTCCATCCCTTTCCTTAAAGGATCACAACAGTTGGGTATCGTCTGCATAATTGACTACCCTCACACCACAATTCTCCACTATTGAAGCCAAAGGGGGCAAATAAACATAAAAAAGAGTAGGGCTCAGGGCAGAGCCCTGAGGAACTCCGCACGACAACCACTTGGTTTCAGAGGTAAATGGATGTAACACCACTTGATGCGAGCGCCCCTCAAGAAAAGTCGGAAACCAGGACAGAACCGAACCTGACACTCCAATGCTTTCCAATCTGTGCAACAGGATCTTGTGGGACAATGTGTCAAATGCTGCGGAAAGATCTAACAACACAAGCATTGCACAGTGTCCCTGATCCACAGCTTCCCTTAAAGTTTCAGCAACTTCCAACAGAGCAGTTTCAGTGCTGAAACCTTTCCTAAAGCCTGACTGTGAATCATGCAACAGGTTGTTAGATTCCAGAAAATTAGACAACTGCCTCTGCACTTCTTTTTCCCAAATTTTAGCAGGAGCTGAGAAAAGAGATATGGGGCGATAGTTTTTTAATACCATAGGGTCAGCATTTTCCTTTTTTAGAATAGGTTTCACCAGGGCTTTTTTCCAATCCGCCGGATAGATACCAGTCTCCAACGATTGATTCCACATTGAATTTAATGCCGGGTTCAATACTGAGGGCAAGATCCTATAAAACCTTGCTGGCAAAGTATCAACCGGGGACCCAGATTTGATCCGTTTTAGGTCAGCTACTGAATGTTCTGCATCAAATGGCTCAAAACAAGACCACTGTTGCGAGTTGCCCAAGAGGGGAGAAGGAAACTCCTCATCTTTATTTCATGAAAAAGGGTAGCCAAACTATCACACAAAGCTTTAGAGGAGGGAATAGTGCTTTGTGATGCCTGGGGATTAGTAAAACTTTCCACAATCCTAAAGATTTATTTTACGAATTATTAGAGGCCTTAATCTGATTGGAATAATACTCCTTCATACTGAGGCCTTTCCTCCGATGGAAGGTCTTCAGAGACCTCCTATACATGATCTTGGCTTCCGGTAAATAGCCCCGTCGCCAGGCCCTTTCCAATTTCTCACAGGCACTCTTAAGTTTCTGGAGCTCGTCAGAAAACCAAGGGGCAGAGGGGTTTTTTCTAACCGAGGTCCTTCTTACAACCGGAGACAACTTATCCAAAGTGGCAACTACTGATGTCTCGAAGGTAGTAATATCAAACGAGGGGTCTCCAGTTAGAGAAAAAGGCATTTTATCCCATTCCATACCAAAGTTGGTGGGAGTGATATTCCTCCAATTCCTCTTCTCCTTGGTAAGGGGTAACCCTCCCTTTACTTTAGGGCCCCTAAATATACCAAAAGAGACCAAAAATGATCTGACCACGTGACTTGTTGGATGGAATCAATGGTTAAGGTCTGATCATTAGTAAAGACCAAGTCTAAGGTATGGCCACCTTTATGGGTAGCCGCTTGAACCTTCTGAGATAGGTTAAAGCCCTGAAGAGTATCTATCAGCTTTCTAACCATTGGGTCTTCCCAAGTATCAGCATGGAAGTTAAAGTCTCCCAGGACAGTGAAGGATGAATTTTTTGACACCAGGCTACCAATGTATTCATAGACTTCGGTTAAATGACTTACAGGGGGAGAGGGAGGTCTGTAAATAAGTAAGCCTGACATTATAGGGAAATTAACACAGGAGATATTAAAGGATAAGGCTTCAATAGGACCAATGTCCTCCAGTCATTTATGGGAAATCTCCCATTTATCACGGACTATAATTGCCAGCCCACCCCCAGTCTATTGTTGGAACGATTTACAGTCACCAGCCTATAGCCTGCTGGTACTGCCAAAGCAATATCAGGTTGAGAGCTGTCCCTTAACCAAGTTTCCGTAAGGAAAACCAAATCCCAGGCTTCATTATAAATACTTAGCCATATATCCCCAGCATGTTTGGGCAAGGACCTGCAGTTTATGTAGCATGCCCTAATCCGTTCCCCAGTTTTCTGAAGTTGTAGGGCATTACTCCCATCCCTCTCAATATCACCTTGCTTGACCTCAGGGTTAAGACAACATTTACAGTGTTTACACCTTCCACCCCAAGACTCTCCCTCCCCTTCCACTTCACTACATGCACCCGGGTTTACCTTATGAGTCTCTCCACATGAGGGGAATGAAAGAGCAAGAAGTTCTGCTCTGGACCATCTAATCGCTAGAGAGGGAGCCCGGCCTGCAGCATGGCTAGCGCTAGTCGCGGTCCAGGCGCGGACGGGAGCAGACAGGCTTGCCTCTGGCACGCCCGCTGCGCACGCGCGCTGCGCGCTTGCATGGCCATGATGAAATAGTCAAACTCTCCCAAAAACTATAACGCTAACCCCCAAGATGGCGCTCAAAAAACGGGAAAATTAGCTACAATCGCCCCCAGCGCTAAGAAATAAAACGAAGGTAACAACAAGATTGGGTATGGAAAAAGGAAAAGCCGATTTCCTAATGTGCAAAATATTTTTTAAAGTGCAAGTAAGAGGAGACTGATCAGCACACAGCCAGTCTGAGGTTAAAACATTTCGAATCTACCGTTTTCAAGGGCTGCGGGCTTGCATGGCCGTGAAGAAATAGGCAAACTCTCCCAATAACTATAACGCTAACCCCCAAGATGGCGCTCAAACACGGGGGAAATGAGCTACAATCGCCCTGACCCCAGCGCTAAGAAATGAAACAAAGGTAACACAACAGCAGCGGTAATAATAGGAGGACACAAGGAATATGTATTACAACAACAATGTGGATAAGAATAAAAGATTAAAATGTTAAAACAAGATTGGGTATGGAAAAAGGAAAAGCCAATTTCCTAATGTACAAAATATTTTTAAAAGTGCAAGTAAGAGGAGACTGATCAGCACACAGCCAGTCTGAGGTTAAAACATTTCGAATCTACAGTTTTCAAAGAATGTGTTGCTTTTTGAAGGTACCATAGAGAGATGTGAATTAAATTAGCCGGCTCCCTTGAGGAAATATCTAAATAGGTTTAGGTTTAAAAACATATTTCTTCCTTGGTGATTCTGTATCCCCATGGAATTCAAATATGTACAAAATTACATACAAGGATCATTTTTCTGCGTAATTTTATGAATGGAGATATGCAGAGCGATTTTTTGGGTGTTCTGCCAGACAAAGCTAGTGAATTGAGTGTATTTTGGCTTCTTGGAAATAAAACAGTCTGTTGGGCTGGTTTTTTGCAGTCTTTTGGAATACTATTGAGAAGCTTTTCTTGTAAATATGACTTACAACTAGTATTTACAAATGGTTTGGTTTAAGTACAGTCTGTGGGCTGTCCTTTGTTTCTGTCCTAAGTGTTGATCTGTGGGTGAAATGTGTGTTTAAATGTCTATGTGGTTCGTGGTTTTACATTGCAACTTCTGTAAGTAAATAGCGATCGCACTATTTATGAAATAATGGCTATTAAGCGCGCTGTATTATGTCTCAGTGTTTGACCCCTTCTGTATATGTCTAAAATGAGCTCAATGCGTGTTTGTGGTTTTTCTTGTTGTCTTCAGTCTGTTATGCAAAATGTCATTTAATTAATATTAAATAAAAATTAAATAAAAATACAGAAATGAACCATATGATATGCTAAATGAATTATATGTTACTGTTTAATTGATAAGAGTAAGCGTAAGCAATTATGCGCATGTACAAACTGCTAAATGCTTAAAAGATAAAATTAGAATTTACATTCAATAGGAATAAAAAAGGCCTCAAAAACGAAATTGTGTGTTTTGTAATAAATAAACAATTATAAAGCAGTTTCCTTAGATACATTGTATTAGATATTAACAGGCAAACACATCATCTGAATAAATTGGATTTTGCTGAACTTCACACACATTTTAAAATTGGAAATTTCTCAGTTTTAAATGGACAGCCTCCGTGCTTACGTTTTAACACTAAAAAAAAGCTTAGCAACAGCTGTCGTTTTTGTAAGCCACTAATAGACAGGAATGTTCACTCTGCCAGGATTTTGTCATTTTAACAGGGGTGAAACCCTGCATTTCAGACTACTGTTTTTTTAAAGTTACAAAAATGAGGTTCATTGTTTTGGATAACAGGAAAACATTTAACAGGATTTCCTTTTTTAAAGTCTTTTATATAAGCACATTCTTGGTTCTGTTGCTAAATAATAATTGTCCTTTTAAAAAAGTGGTGCAAAAATATGTCATGTTTCAAGTTAGGCTTCTGGTCTTAGGTTTGTGAATGAATGCGTCTAAATATGATAGGCAAGGGATGCAGCTTGCTTTTTATATGTGGAATTATCAAAAATGATTGGTTTTATTAAAAGAAAACATTATTATTTATAAAAAATTATTAAAGAATAAGTGCTTTTAAATTCGTTTTTTAATATTTATAAAGCTTAATACTCATACTATGACCTCCTAGCATTACAAATTAATTTAAGTTGTGATATATCACATAATGAGGATATTTGCATATGAAATATCACTCTGCGCAGGCGTAAAAAACTAATTTTTCTAAGGATTTACATGAGATATCTCTAATGTCCAATCTCTGCAATTTTTAGAGAACATTCTGAGGATGATGAATATGTAAAAAAATGATAGGATGTTCATTTTTAAGTGCCCCAAATATCAAAGTCGAAATTGGGTAAATTTCACTATTTAAACAGCATTTGTTCCATTTACAGTAGCTTTTAAACTGCCTTAGGCTTCAGTAAATGCATACATTTAGGTATAATACAAATAGCTGACTTCTATATTATTAGACAAGTATATTGTACACTGCTTATAATTGTATATGTGAACTTTGATTAACAGATAAGCATTGCCATATTTATACAGCACTAATGCTTAAAAGCTGAGGCAATGAAATTTGTACATTTGCTAAAAGGATTTTTAGCCCTCTCAAAAGTGCTATGTACCTCCTATAACTTTGTTTATGCCCAGTTGCTACACAGGGGCTGATAGTGTTGACAGAAGTGAAACCTGTTTCAGGTTTCAATACTGTCAAAATGGGGGAAGGAGGCTAGCTCCTCTGCAAATTAAGGCTAGGTAATATGTATGTTGCTCTCTCCTTTTTTTTAGCCTGTCTAAACTGCCTGTGAAATAGCAATGAGGCATTTAATTGGCTATTCAGTAATACTGTTTTAAACATTGTTAGCATTAATAAAATGAATAAATGTATAGGTTTTGTTACTGCCCATCCTGGTTGATGTAATTATGACAGGATCAGTAGTCTAGATTGTTGTTTCCTTAATTTGATCTTTAAGGGGAATTAGATGTGGGTAGTTTTGTTCTACAAGTCTTAGTTGATAACAGAAATATTGTAGTTTTGCAAGGGCATTGCTAGTTTTTTTATTAGCTAGTCCGTGTAAATAAACTGACAGTCCTTATTAGAATTGATGTTGCATAGTTTGGATGAAAAGTATAACGTGGGAAGATGCCCATGTGATCCTTAGAAAAAAAATGTTTTGAAGGAAATATTGTTTTATAGATAAGAAAACCTGTTAAATTTGCAGTTTTAGATTTTCCTGCTGCTCCTATAACATTAGAGCATGGTCCTAAAATGTATAATGTAGGTGCTTTTTATTAAGAAAAGTCATTTTAGAAGTGTCTACAGTCCTGTACAAGTAATGTAAAATTTATGAGCAAAAGTGTAGAACATTTCTTTTTTTTTTTAAAACAGTTTTTAGCAGATGTAGCTATCTACCCTTAAATGGCAGAGGATACTGCTCTCACATTGACGTTAGTGAGTATAATAAAAAGTACCCAATTGAAGAGACTAGAAGTACTGCCTTTGCATTTGAGAGTGACAGTGCATTCTAGACCAGAGTTGTCCCATGGCTTATGGCCACTCCTTTGAAGATTGCAGGCCATCTGCCTGCAGTCCCATTGTTAAATACAATGAATTGTTTTTGTACTATATTGAAGGAAACTAACAGCTGTGTCAGGTTTTTATATCACCAGGTTCTGCAGGATCTTCCAGAATAAAAGGAAGAGTCATAATAACCTGCAGAACAATGATTCAGATGAGTCCTAATTCCCATCAGTGACAGCTACAGATGAAGGGCAGACGTCATGGACCTACAGTCCCAGCACCCAGAAAGTAACAAGGCTGGACAGCGATTGCCAGCGCGCCATCAGTGGCATCTCCAAAGCATCGTGCTTGCTCCATCAGACGGCGTTGGACATCAAACAAGAAGGAGGAGCTGGTTCCCTGTTTGCCACAGAACCAGAGTTTCAGTGCAAAAGAGCGAAAGAGAAGGATCCCTGTTGTTGATGGCAGGGCTGGTTTGAGGCTTCAGTTTTCTACCTGTCATGTGCTGGTAACCTCTGACAGCACGCGGTCCCTTGAGCCCCTTGGCCTGATTTTGGCCACCCCCCTTTTCTTTGCTCCAAAGGAAGGGCAGTGCACTGGAGGATCCAAGATTGGCAAAAGGCACTACATTGTGGTACCCATGTTAAAAGGAAAAATAAAATGAAAGAGCAGCCCGAGCATCCTCTGACACTGAATTACGAGTGTTGGAGCCTGAGAATGTAGCTGAACATGAAATTTTATTGCTTTTTCTGTTTAAGCAGTACCCGCGTCTGCACGAGATTATCTGTGCCCACGACCAACGAAGAGCACAATATCTGTAGTGCCTGCCGCAGAGGAGAGACACTGATGCACTGCATTGAGACATTGAGACTTTCGAGTGAGCTGTCAGATACTGAGAAGCATTATTTTCATGGAAGGCCTGTTTCGAGAGGCCCAACGCGGAAGAAGACAACGGAAGCAGATTTGATGGACGATAAAAGCCTACCAAAGAGGCTTAGAACGGACTTTGGCATAGTTGCACAAGTGATTCCAGTGCAATTGTATAAAGTGGGTGTTGGATATGTTCCCATTTGACTGAATTGCCATGGAAGAGGAATAGCCTCTAGTGGCTCCGCCCCTAGCATCCAAAATGGTCCACCAGAAGAGAATTTGTGTGACTGTTCTTACTGTTCTGCTGGCATCATTTTAAAGTAGTGTTCTGTCTGTACTCTGATAAAGGGTATTCCCTTTTCACCTGAGAGCATTGATAAGGATCACCACTGTCTCACCTGAGTATATAATAGTCACTGACATGTATAGGAGCCCTGAAAATGTCTACTAGATGATTTTAGGATTTGCTTTAGCTTAGGACTAGAAAAATGATAAATCTGTTTGTGATAGTGGTCATTACTTTCTCCTGCTATCTGAATGTTAATTATGACCCAATGCCCCGTTCTCTTTGTATTCCTGCTTATAGCTTACATATACCTGCTTAAATGAAATGTTTAGAATGGAAAATGCCAACCTAGCAATGAATTAGGATATTGATAAATTTATGAAAAATTATTGTGCAAATATTTTCTATGTTCCTACTGGATCATAGGAGTGTCTTCAGCTAATGCTAAAACGGTTGTCTGTCGTACATTGACAACAATGGGTTAGCATTTAGCTGAAGCCATCTTGTATTTAGAAGTTATTTTGTTTGCCATGTGCTCTGTCCTACCTTTCTGTTAACTGCTCTTGTAGTCTGCCTAGAGACAAACTATGTTTAGGATTTCCACCTTCGCACATGCCCAGAAGGGCCTAGCTAGTAGAATGCACCTGCTTTTCTAGTATAACTGTCAGGCTATTTTTGCTGCTGTATGGAGAAGTAACTCTCCTCCCACTTTGTCGAGCAAGCAGATCTGGTATGCCCATCTTAGTAATTTTGCATGCTTACATGAGCCAGGACTGCCCCTTGGCCTTATGCTGAGTATGTAACCCTAGGCGATACAAAAGGGGATGATGGACGGAGCGTTTGAGCAAATCAAACACTCTCCCCCAGTCAACTGATCTGGGTTTAATCCATCACCATTCTTTAGCTCACTCAGCCACCCCAGTTCAGACATGGCCATATGCAAATCAGTCTGACCCTGTGCCTCATGGGAACAGTCCAGCCCGAACTGCCAAGCCATGTCTTCCCTGGACCGGAAACAAGCATCCTGGGACCGGTTTCGGATTCCTAATCCTCATCAGCCAGGCTATCTTGAATCCAGTGGCCAAGTGAGCAAGGGATTCACGTCTGAGCATACCCTGCCACACTTAGGGCGAACAAAGCGATACAAAAGGGGATGATGGACGGAGCGTTTGAGCAAATCAAACACTCTCCCCCAGTCAACTGATCTGGGTTTAATCCATCACCATTATTTAGCTCACTCAGCCAATCCAGTTCAGACAAGGCCATATGCAAATCAGTCTGACCCTGTGCCTCATGGGAACAGTCCAGCCCGAACTGCCAAGCCTTGTCTTCCCTGGACCGGAAACAAGCATCCTGGGACCGGTTTCGGATTCATAATCCTCATCAGCCAGGCTATCTTGAATCCAGTGGCCAAGTGAGCAAGGGACTCACGTCTGGGCATACCCTGCCACACTTAGGGCGAACATAGCGATAAAAAAGGGCATGATGGATGGAGCGTTTGAGCAAATCAAACACTCTCCCCCAGTCAACTGATCTGAGTTTAATCCATCACCATTCTTTAGCTCACTCAGCCACCCCAGTTCAGATATGGCCATATGCAAATCAGTCTGACCCTGTGCCTCATGAGAACAGTCCAGCCCGAGCTGCCAAGCCATGTCTTCCCTGGGCCGGAAACAAGCATCCTGTGACCAGTTTCGGATTCATAATCCTCAGCAACCAGGCTATCTTAAATCCAGTGGTCAAGTGAGCAAGGGACTCACGTCTGAGCATACCCTGCCACACTTAGGGCGAACAAAGCGATACAAAAGGGGATGATGGACGGAGCATTTGAGCAAATCAAACACTCTCCCCCAGTCAACTGATCTGGGTTTAATCCATCACCATTCTTTAGCTCACTCAGCCACCCCAGTTCAGACATGGCCATATGCAAATTAGTCTGACCCTGTGCCTCATGGGAACAGTCCAGCCCGAACTGCCAAGCAATGTCTTCCTTGGACCGGAAACAAGCATCCTGGAACCGGTTTTGGATTCATAATCCTCATCAGCCAGGCTATCTTGAATCCAGTGGCCAAGTGAGCAAGGGACTCACGTCTGAGCATACCCTGCCACACTTAGGGCGAACAAAGCGATACAAAAGGGGATGATGGACGGAGCGTTTGAGCAAATCAAACACTCTCCCCCAGTCAACTGATCTGGGTTTAATCCATCACCATTCTTTAGCTCACTCAGCCACCCCAGTTCAGACATGGCCATATGCAAATCAGTCTGACCCTGTGCCTCATGGGAACAGTCCAGCCCGAACTGCCAACCCATGTCTTCCCTGGACCGGAAACAAGCATACTGGGACCGGTTTCGGATTCATAATCCTCATCAGCCAGGCTATCTTGAATCCAGTGGCCAAGTGAGCAAGGGACTCATGTCTGAGCATACCCTGCCACACTTAGGGCGAACAATGCGATACAAAAGAGGATGATGGACGGAGCGTTTGAGCAAATCAAACACTGTCCCCCAGTCAACTGATATGGGTTTAATCCATCACCATTCTTTAGCTCACTCAGCCACCCCAGTTCAGACATGGCCATATGCAAATCAGTCTGACCCTGTGCCTCATGGGAACAGTCCAGCCCGAACTGCCAAGCCATGTCTTCCCTGGACCGGAAACAAGCATCTTGGGACCGGTTTCGGATTCATAATCCTCATCAGCCAGGCTATCTTGAATCCAGTGGCCAAGTGAGCAAGGGACTCACGTCTGAGCATACCCTGCCACACTTAGGGCGATCATAGCGATACAAAAGGGGATGATGGATGGAGCGTTTGAGCAAATCAAACACTCTCCCCCAGTCAACTGATCTGAGTTTAATCCATCACCATTCTTAAGCTCACTCAGCCACCCCAGTTCAGATATGGCCATATGCAAATCAGTCTGACTCTGTGCCTCATGAGAACAGTCCAGCCCGAGCTGCCAAGCCATGTCTTCCCTGGACCGGAAACAAGCATCCTGTGACTGGTTTTGGATTCATAATCCTCATCAACCCGGCTATCTTAAATGCAGTGGCCAAGTGAGCAAGGGACTCACGTCTGAGCATAACCTGCCACACTTAGGGTGAACAAAGCGATACAAAACGGGATGATGGATGGAGCGTTTGAGCAAATCAAACACTCTCCCCCAGTCAACTGATCTGGGTTTAATCCATCACCATTCTTTAGCTCACTCAGCCACCCCAGTTCAGACATGGCCATATGCAAATTAGTCTGACCCTGTGCCTCATGGGAATAGTCCAGCTCGAACTGCCAAGCCATGTCTTCCCTGGACCGGAAACAAGCATCCTGGAACCGGTTTCGGATTCATAATCCTCATCAGCCAGGCTATCTTGAATCCAGTGGCCAAGTGAGCAAGGGACTCACGTCTGAGCATACCCTGCCACACTTAGGGCGAACAAAGCGATACTAAAGGGGATGATGGACGGAGCGTTTGAGCAAATCAAACACTCTCCCCCAGTCAACTGATCTGGGTTTAATCCATCACCATTCTTTAGCTCACTCAGCCACCCCAGTTCAGACATGGCCATATGCAAATCAGTCTGACCCTGTGCCTCATGGGAACAGTCCAGCCCGAACTGCCAACCCATGTCTTCCATGGACCGGAAACAAGCATCCTGGGACCGGTTTCGGATTCATAATCCTCATCAGCCAGGCTATCTTGAATCCATTGGCCAAGTGAGCAAGGGACTCACGTCTGACTATACCCTGCCACACTTAGGGCGAACAATGCGATACAAAAGAGGATGATGGACGGAGCGTTTGAGCAAATCAAACACTGTCCCCCAGTCAACTGATCTGGGTTTAATCCATCACCATTCTTTAGCTCACTCAGCCACCCCAGTTCAGACATGGTCATATGCAAATCAGTCTGACCCTGTGCCTCATGGGAACAGTCCAGCCCGAACTGCCAAGCCATGTCTTCCCTGGACCGGAAACAAGCATCCTGGGACCGGTTTCGGATTCATAATCCTCATCAGCCAGGCTATCTTGAATCCAGTGGCCAAGTGAGCAAGGGACTCACGTCTGAGCATACCCTGCCACACTTAGGACGAACAAAGCGATACAAAAGGGGATGATGGACGGAGCGTTTGAGCAAATCAAACACTCTCCCCCAGTCAACTGATCTGGGTTTAATCCATCACCATTCTTTAGCTCACTCAGCCACCCCAGTTCAGACATGGCCATATGCAAATCAGTCTGACCCTGTGCCTCATGGGAACAGTCCAGCCCGAACTGCCAACCCATGTCTTCCCTGGACCGGAAACAAGCATACTGGGACCGGTTTCGGATTCATAATCCTCATCAGCCAGGCTATCTTGAATCCAGTGGCCAAGTGAGCAAGGGACTCATGTCTGAGCATACCCTGCCACACTTAGGGCGAACAATGCGATACAAAAGAGGATGATGGACGGAGCGTTTGAGCAAATCAAACACTGTCCCCCAGTCAACTGATATGGGTTTAATCCATCACCATTCTTTAGCTCACTCAGCCACCCCAGTTCAGACATGGCCATATGCAAATCAGTCTGACCCTGTGCCTCATGGGAACAGTCCAGCCCGAACTGCCAAGCCATGTCTTCCCTGGACCGGAAACAAGCATCTTGGGACCGGTTTCGGATTCATAATCCTCATCAGCCAGGCTATCTTGAATCCAGTGGCCAAGTGAGCAAGGGACTCACGTCTGAGCATACCCTGCCACACTTAGGGCGATCATAGCGATACAAAAGGGGATGATGGATGGAGCGTTTGAGCAAATCAAACACTCTCCCCCAGTCAACTGATCTGAGTTTAATCCATCACCATTCTTAAGCTCACTCAGCCACCCCAGTTCAGATATGGCCATATGCAAATCAGTCTGACTCTGTGCCTCATGAGAACAGTCCAGCCCGAGCTGCCAAGCCATGTCTTCCCTGGACCGGAAACAAGCATCCTGTGACTGGTTTTGGATTCATAATCCTCATCAACCCGGCTATCTTAAATGCAGTGGCCAAGTGAGCAAGGGACTCACGTCTGAGCATAACCTGCCACACTTAGGGTGAACAAAGCGATACAAAACGGGATGATGGATGGAGCGTTTGAGCAAATCAAACACTCTCCCCCAGTCAACTGATCTGGGTTTAATCCATCACCATTCTTTAGCTCACTCAGCCACCCCAGTTCAGACATGGCCATATGCAAATTAGTCTGACCCTGTGCCTCATGGGAATAGTCCAGCTCGAACTGCCAAGCCATGTCTTCCCTGGACCGGAAACAAGCATCCTGGAACCGGTTTCGGATTCATAATCCTCATCAGCCAGGCTATCTTGAATCCAGTGGCCAAGTGAGCAAGGGACTCACGTCTGAGCATACCCTGCCACACTTAGGGCGAACAAAGCGATACTAAAGGGGATGATGGACGGAGCGTTTGAGCAAATCAAACACTCTCCCCCAGTCAACTGATCTGGGTTTAATCCATCACCATTCTTTAGCTCACTCAGCCACCCCAGTTCAGACATGGCCATATGCAAATCAGTCTGACCCTGTGCCTCATGGGAACAGTCCAGCCCGAACTGCCAACCCATGTCTTCCATGGACCGGAAACAAGCATCCTGGGACCGGTTTCGGATTCATAATCCTCATCAGCCAGGCTATCTTGAATCCATTGGCCAAGTGAGCAAGGGACTCACGTCTGACTATACCCTGCCACACTTAGGGCGAACAATGCGATACAAAAGAGGATGATGGACGGAGCGTTTGAGCAAATCAAACACTGTCCCCCAGTCAACTGATCTGGGTTTAATCCATCACCATTCTTTAGCTCACTCAGCCACCCCAGTTCAGACATGGTCATATGCAAATCAGTCTGACCCTGTGCCTCATGGGAACAGTCCAGCCCGAACTGCCAAGCCATGTCTTCCCTGGACCGGAAACAAGCATCCTGGGACCGGTTTCGGATTCATAATCCTCATCAGCCAGGCTATCTTGAATCCAGTGGCCAAGTGAGCAAGGGACTCACGTCTGAGCATACCCTGCCACACTTAGGACGAACAAAGCGATACAAAAGGGGATGATGGACGGAGCGTTTGAGCAAATCAAACACTCTCCCCCAGTCAACTGATCTGGGTTTAATCCATCACCATTCTTTAGCTCACTCAGCCACCCCAGTTCAGACATGGCCATATGCAAATCAGTCTGACCCTGTGCCTCATGGGAACAGTCCAGCCCGAACTGCCAAGCCTTGTCTTCCCTGGACCGGAAACAAGCATCCTGGGACCGGTTTCGGATTCATAATCCTCATCAGGCAGGCTATCTTGAATCCAGTGGCTACGTGAGCAAGGGACTCACGTCTGAGCATACCCTGCCACACTTAGGGCGAACAAAGCGATACAAAAGGGGATGATGGATGGAGCGTTTGAGCAAATCAAACACTCTCCCCCAGTCAACTGATCTGGGTTTAATCCATCACCATTCTTTAGCTCACTCAGCCACCCCAGTTCAGATATGGCCATATGCAAATCAGTCTGACCCTGTGCCTCATGGGAACAGTCCAGCCCGAACTGCCAAGCCATGTCTTCCCTGGACCGGAAACAAGCATCCTGGGACCGGTTTCAGATTCTTGATCCTCATCAGCCAGGCTATCTTGAATCCAGTGGCCAAGTGAGCAAGGGACTCACGTCTGAGCATACCCTGCCACACTTAGGGCGAACAAAGCGATACAAAAGGGGATGATGGACGGAGCGTTTGAGCAAATCAAACACTCTCCCCCAGTCAACTGATCTGGGTTTAATCCATCACCATTCTTTAGCTCACTCAGCCACCCCAGTTCAGACATGGCCATATGCAAATCAGTCTGACCCTGTGCCTCATGGGAACAGTCCAGCCCGAACTGCCAAGCCATGTCTTCCTTGGACCGGAAACAAGCATCCTGGGACCGGTTTCGGATTCATGATCCTCATCAGCCAGGCTATCTTGAATCCAGTGGCCAAGTGAGCAAGCGACTCACGTCTGAGCATACCCTGCCACACTTAGGGCGAACAAAGTGATACAAAAAGGGGATGATGGACGGAGCGTTTGAGCAAATCAAACACTCTCCCCCAGTCAACTGATCTGGGTTTAATCCATCACCATTCTTTAGCTCACTCAGCCACCCCAGTTCAGACATGGCCATATGCAAATCAGTCTGACCCTGTGCCTCATGGGAACAGTCCAGCCCGAACTGCCAAGCCATGTCTTCCCTGGACCGGAAACAAGCATCCTGGGACCAGTTTCGGATTTATAATCCTCATCAGCCAGGCTATCTTGAATCCAGTGGCCAAGTGAGCAAGGGATTCACGTCTGAGCATTCTCTGTATGACATTGTTCTACATTCTGTCCATCATCTGTGTTTTTTGCGAGTATGTAACCCTAAGCATATATAAAGCCTCTGTTTTCTGTACTCCTCAGAATGCCTCATTCAATTGCTAAGGCTTCTGTGTGACGTAGTCTCACTCATTTGAGTTTAATAAAGATGCCCTTTTATATTTCAGCTTCTGTGCCAATTTCTTCTTTGTTGGTTTAAAAGGACCAAGTATCAGTGGGACCCCTGTTTCAGGTTTCAATGTTCTTCATAACGAAGAAACAATCAAATAACAAATTGACCCTCTCCTCCTATGGCAGTGGAGCCCTGTACGCCGAATCCCTGCATCAGTCTTGGTTTTTGCTCTTGTTCCCGCCGAGGCGCTGAGCTGAGCACCGAGAACGCTGCATCCTGAGAGCGGCGGTAGCAAAAGTTTTTCACCTTTTTCTTCACCAAATTATCTTGCTAAGCCATTAAACTTAAAGGGCAGAGATCCTCTGTTGCTCCCCATGGCTCCCCGCAACCGTGTCCCCTGTGCTGTTTGCCAAAAAAGAAACAGCCACTAGTGAGTGAAAACAGCAGCGAGAAGAGCGAGAAGAACTGTGAGCACCCCCGTCTCCCGCCTCAGGTCCGCTGTCAGTGTGCAGGCAGTAGGTACAATGAACAAGGGGGGCGTGGCTCTTGGGAGAGCTGTCATCTGTTAGCGGGGGATTGAGCACAATGGAGAGGAGCAAGAGGAGCTGAAAGCTGAAAGTCCGCAATAAATCCCTCCGCATTAGTGGTGTCAGCCGTGCCACTTGAGGTACTCAGGTGCGGTAAAGCGGCAGTTGCGGCATAAGCGGTATAAACGGCAAGAATAAGTGCTGCTCTGGAGTTCTGGAGTAAGGAACTGTAAGCAATGTCATGTTGAACTGATCAGCCATCTGTTGTGGCGTAGCGGTGAAGTGGAAGTAACAGCAGAAGGAAAGGTGAGCCTCTGCTGCTGTTGCAGTCCTTCCTATTATCATTTCCTTCACTGCAAAGGTCTTTTGCGGAGTGGAACCCCTGCGGGCTGCTCAGTCAGGTCTGTGAGCACCTGTTCATAACTTGCCCCCCGACACACGCCACATGCCCGACGCTTGACATCTAGCCTAATACCAGCTTGTCATCGGCCGAATATCAGCTTAGACATTACTGTATGATCGTATTTTTGGCACAGAACATGGAGGTCCATTAGGAGGCGGACAGACAAAATCCGTCCGCCATCCTGTCTGAGGACGAGACCGTCCGCAACAGGGGCGGACGTCCCGTCCGTGGAATTAGGATGCACCCGCCACAGTGGCGGGTGCATCCCGCATTTTTAACATTGCGTCGGGCGGTGCTGAAAGCACAACATGACAGGCACCGTGCGGTGCCTGCCATGTTGTATTTTGAAACGCAGTATGTGCACCCCCCACCCACCTTTCACCCTGGGGGCCCGCAACAGGCCCCAAAGCAAGGACAGCATGCCTTTTCGTGGCGGCATTGCCACCATGGAAAGGCATAGCCCCCAGCACTTCCTAATATGGCTGGCAGTGTCTGATAGACACCGCCACCATATTAGAGCTTTTCTGCCGCGGTCGCAAGGCGACCGCGGCGGAAAAGCGGTGGGCGGTCTTCCTGGGGGGAAATAAGTGGCAGACGGGCAAGGATAGCGGACGGATCGCCACCGCCTGCATGGCGGTGGCGATCTCTCCGCCATCCTAATTGACCTCTTAGCTGGAATACCTCAAATTTTCCCCCTAAAAAAACCCCAAAGGAAATAAATTTACAATCTGTGTATTTAATACAATGAGGTCAGGCCGGCTGCGTGGGACATTGCCACGACCTCAAACAAAGCAGCGGAGAAAGAATGAGGAGAGTGGCGAAACTGGGGATGAACTTTTGCATAGCAGTCTGAGTAATCCAATGGGAGATAAAGCTCAAGAACTAGCTAATTTAGCAGCGTTTTCTTACCCTTCTCCTGCAGACGCTCAATACTCTGGAGTTCGTAGCAGGACTAGTCAACCACCCATCACAGGATTCTTCAAGCAGAAACATGAAACTGTAAACAAAGATAATGGAACCATATCAATAGTCTGTAGTGCTAATGGAGATCAATTACCTGATCAAATACCTGAGAATAAAACAACGATTGCGAGTGGCTTAGGACCAGACCCGGAGTGTATGTTTGATATTGCCCTACTTTGCCCAGGGAATAAAGAAGCCAGCAGTAATCACCAATTATCAGATAATAGCACTGGCATATTTCTTACAGCGGCCAGTGTGGCTTCCCCATCTACAAAACCTCAAACCCGATTTTGGTAAAAGCTCAGGTTCACGCATCCATGGCAAAATCCGGTGGGTGTGCATGCTCAATTCCGCAAAAACCACAGGGTTTTAGTGAAAATATGAATAACTCCGTGATCAATGTATCATCTGGCCCATACCAAAATTCAAGTGACGAGGTCTTTATTTCCCCCCTCATTCGCATACCCTCCCTTGCTCTGCCAAATTCAGATATTGCCAGGGGCTGCCAAATTGTGTAACCAGATGCATCCTGCAGCCTAAATGACTGTAAAAATGTAATTAAAATGGATCCATCAAGCCTTATCTTGGAAACCAGTATCATTAATAATGACAATAAGTCGACCCTGGTCCCAGGTAAACTCTCCGCAGAGAATGTGCGCTCATTAAATGGTCAAAGTAGGTTTGCGCAAGCTGATTCTTTGATCAATCCTCTCAGCTCAGCAGACTTATCATTACTTGCCAAATATGATGAACATTTTTGAGATGGAACCTGTGCTTCTGAAGATAAATTAAAAGACACAGAAAACGGAATATGGGGTAGTTTGCTCAATCCAATGGACAACATCACCAACGCTCTTAATTTTTACTCAGTCAAACTGAACATACAAGTGGATTTACTAAACACATTGGTTCTCTACGTAGCCGGGATGGATACTAAATTGCCTAATCTATCAAACCTGGTAACCAAAGCCCAATCAAAAAGAGTCAATCAATCGTTAACATGCACTTGTGCCCATATGATTGATAAAATATCAGAGGTACTGACCATAGTCAGATCAATGGTGGAAGAGGTTAAGGTGATGTCGGACAGAATTGCACAAGATAAAACAGGCTTAACTGGACATATCCCTGGTCTTCACCTTGATACTAAAGCTTCAATTGTGGGAACACCAGATGAAACTGGGAGCACACAGGCAAAAACCGCGGTTAGGAGAAAATCAACAAAAAGTACAAATTGCTTTAATAATAGTAAAGCTCAGCAACATAATATAGCCTCATTAAAAAGGAAGGTTATAGTAAGTAAAAAGCAATCCCCAAAGGGAGAGACCTTACAAAACATGCCTGAGAAACCCCAGGATTTAATGGAAGGCAACGAATCCTTGGACCTAACATTAGTAGTTAACGCCTCTCAAATTATTTCAAATCTGGCATCACCCACTAATATAATTCCAGATGGTCTAACTAAAAGAGTGAGAAAAAGATTAAGGAAAGCTTACAACAAAATAAAGAATTGCAAAAAATCTACAAATGCTGGCTCGTCTACTGAAGTTACCACATAAGAAATCTGTCCAATCTTTAGACCCTTGGAATCATGTCGGTGTGAAACTATGGCAGGCCCAATTGGATCGGCCAAATTATGCCCTCCTGCTGAAGTGGCCCATGACTCCACAGGGTCACAACTTACTGTAACATCTAATTCCCTAATTCCCTAATGAGAAGGCAAGATCAGGCCCAAAGAGGAACTGAGTATCTGTGTGAGGAGCAAAATGTGGTCAGATGGAAAAGTGTTAACAACGCTGCCTTTTCAGAAAATATTCAAACTAACATCAAGCCTACAGTATCCTCTGAACAACCAAATGTGGATGAGACCTTGCCAGGTGATGGGGATATTCAAGGGAAACAGTTGTCACCTGAGATCGCTGGTAACATGATAAATGAAAAATCAGAGAATAACAAATATTCAGACCCAAATATTAAATTAGCATTCTCCCCATGGTATACCTCAAGAGGCCCCCATGCTATTTTGAATCGTGGTAATATTTTGAAACTGTTGAACGCATTCTCAGAGTTTAAGGATCTAACATCGGAAGACTTAGATTTGGTTGAATATAAACAAGATCTTACATTATTACAACTTGGCACCGAGAAGAGACCATTAGAAATTTTTTAGCAAATAAATCATAATTTGAAAAATGGGGCATCAAAATATGGAAAATCAATATCCAACTTTGCTGATCCCGAAGTTACCAATTAATAGCCCTGTTGTTATGAATTCCGCTATAAGTATGAGATCAAGAGGTCATTCCAGGGCATTGAAAGGAGATTCAGGGCCACTATCAAATTAAGATTTGACATCTGGTATTAAGATCACAAGTTGCAACTTGGGCACCCGTGTGCGTGAGGAGCTAAAGAAAAATATAGCCCTCAGTGATGACTGGAGCTGGCTTCCTAATACACTAACAAATGGGAGAGCTGAAAGACACAATGATGCTGAAAGGGCTCAAATAAGGACATAAAACCTTGCAATTTTTGCTCATGGAATACCAACGGTCTGAAAACCCTTAGAAGATCCAGATACAGTAACCTTTTTTAGGGACTTTGATGTTTTAATGTTCCAAGAAACATGGATTATGGAAAAAGAACCCCATATTGGTTATTATGAGTATTTGAACTTTGCATCCCGTAAGTCAGGCTTTGGTGGTGGAAGTGGCAGTGTATCCATCTATTATTCTTTGAGTTTGGATGTCAAACATTATGAAATTGATTTCCTATTGGCATGGCTTTTGTGCATCAAATAAGTCCCTAATCAACCTATAATACTAATAAACGTTTATCTGAGTCCAAAAAAACCTCTGTCAAGACAACTCCATTTACTGCACTATGGGAAGCAGTCAAAGTGCTGTATCATGACCACTCTGATGCTATGCTAATTATCTCAGGAGATTTTAATATGCACCTCCTCAATAAAAACTGCTATAATAAACCAAGCAGGGCACTGACACAGACGTGCCGTTCCCAGCTCAATAAATATAACCTTGTGCTACTACAGGAAAAAGTCCATATTCACAATAAGAGCGTATCCACATTAAAAAAATCAGGTCAATTCTCCATCATCGCTTATTCCATCATCTCATGGAGCTGACATCCTCTTTAAACAATTATCAAGTGATACCTAGGATAGAAAGTGATCATAATTCACAAACAATCTCCCTCACACTATCACTTGTTCACCTGCCCGAAGCAAGATCCATGAAAAGCGTGCCAACAGCCTTTAGCCTTAAGAGGCTGGTGTGGAACTTGAGAAATAAAAAGTAAATATGGGAATTCCTAGAACCTGCAATTGCTAAAGTACTGTCTGAGAAAAAAGAAGGGAAGTCCATGGTTGATATTTGGCCTTGTTTGTGAGCCTCCCTTTTGGATCGTTTTTCCTCTTCTATGACATCAAAAGGCTCCATTATGATGACCAAAAAACTGGATGGTACACTAATTGGCTGCTTAGCCTAAAAAGAGAACTCAATAGAGTTATAAGGGTGACTTTTAGAAAATCGAATGAAGCAATGCAAACTTTTGAGCTTCATAAATTAAAAAGGCTCAGCAAAGAATATAAAAACGAAATATGGAAAGCCAAACAAACATATTATCAAGAAATATGGCCCAAGCTACATTTTTCATGCAAAACTCAAAATCCAAAATAATTCTGGGGCATAATAAACAGTCTTGAAAATGGTAGTAAAAGAGGGAATAGTGCTAATATCACTGAATCCTGCTGGGCGTCTTTCATTTCCAATCTTTATGGTTCATCCCCGGGCATACTGCCTAATAGTAATGCTGTTTGTCAAAAATCAAGCGCGTCAAGCAGAGAAGAAGGTGGAAAATTTAGGAATGTCCAGCACAAAATCCAAGCTGAGCCACAAGTTAAGGAGACATGGCCTATACAACAAGTCAAAAAGACAATCAGCAGGATCAGATCGAATGGTGCGCCCGGCCCCAACGAAATTCCAAATTCAACTTTTAAAGCAAATCTTGAGCATTGGTTGGAGATCTTTGTTCAATGATGTTATTAAATTTGGATCGGTTCCCGTGTCATGGCAAGGAAGCATAATTCAGCTGATCTACAAAAGTGTTCCACAAGATAACCCTGCAAATTATAGGCTAATTGCCCTAACAGATGTGGAGGCAAACATCTTTTCAAGCTGTCTGCTTCATGACATGGAAGAATGGGCCGCAAAAGAAGACTTAATTCCAAGTTTTCAAACAGGCTTCAGAAGGGGCGAGTCAACTATTACGAACTTGACCTTACTGACTATGTAGGCCGAAAGATCGAAGTATAGAAAGCAAAAGCTATATATCTGTTTTGTCAACCTTAAGGCCGCTTTTGATTCTGTTCCCCTTAATCTACTTTGCGCCAAACTTTCAGAATGGGGTATCCCAAACCAATTACTCAACATGATTAAATTGTTATATACTAACACATGGGTCCAGATCAAAGTCGGAGACGGCAGAAGCGCAACTTGCTGTTTTGAAACTAAGAGTTGTCTAAAACAAGGTTGCGTTCTGGCTCCATGCCTTTTTAATATTTTCATGGCTCACCTACCATTTCTTTTTAAAGAAGTTAACGCCCATTCACCAACCTTCTTAGGCCAAGATATTAAATATTTACAACATGCTGACGATACCATTTTGTTAAGCCACACTGCCATAGGCCTAAGAAGATTAGTTGATTCTTTTAATCATTATATCTCTTTTAATGGTTTAGAAATAAATACCAAGAATACTAAAATAATGTCGATAGGTGGTACAAAACAGATAAGAAAGAATGGAAGATTTAAGGGTTACATATTGAAACTGTGTTACTGTGTTACTGTGAAACTTAAGTATCTAGGAATACCATTCGACGATAAACAGTCTTTTAGATAGCATTTCATTAACCGCAAAGCAAAAGCAACAGCCTTGTCCTTTGCTTTTAGAAAGTTGAGGGACAAGTTATCTTGTCCAAATCATGAACCTCTACTAAAGGTTATGAAAGCAAACCTGATCCCTTCTTTGGCTTACATTTCAATGATTTTTTGTGGGAAAGTCTGAAAAGGCAATCTCTGGTACGGCAATCTGCCTTTTTAAAATCATTATTTTCCTTGTTTCGTTCGGACCAGGATACCCTTGCAAACCAATGTTGGCAGGAGATAATGAGGTACAAGTATGCTAGGAGTTGAAGAGCCTATCTAACAGAGAGTTTAAACAATTTTAAGTGTCCGCTCTTTGAAGAAGTCAGGAGTAAAGCGGTTTATAAGCATATAATAAATCGTTCAGTCACTCTTCTATCGAGTCTTTTAGATAAGGACGAGCTCGCAAAAAAGAGTCACTCCTGGTCAGTTATCAACTTGTTTATCACATTAGAACCTCCATCATATCTCATGACCCATTTAAATCCATTTATAAGGAACACATTTAGTTGTTACGGTTTGGGAGATATCCCTCAAAGAACGGAATCTCTACATGGGAAAGAACTGGTCTACAAAAAACTGTAGGTTATATGGTTTCTATAATGAATCTTTAATACATATTGTAACTAAGTGCCCTTAGCTGTTCGAAATGCGGGAGACTCTGCTGAAACCCATCTTTAATGAATTAGGGGTGAGAACATGCCGACAAGCTATTATAACCTGTCTCACTGGGAACATGCCCCGCCTTATCTCACAATTTGTTACGTTTATTTTTTTTGTAGAAAAGAAGCTATTAACCAAGTGTGACTCCTAACATCAATCTCTTACCTAGACTAAAAATGATTGGTTTTGCAGGAACATGTCGCCAAAGCCATTAATGCGAAAACAAAAATTGTTCCTAAAGTCTTGTGTATGACCCTGATTTAGAAATTTTAAAAGGTTATAAATTGTTTATAGCAATTAGGAAAACAAATTTGAGATTCTTAAATGGTTTTAAAAAATGTTTTACTTTTTTTTTAAATTGTCCACAACAACTGGTCATACCTCAACACATGCACAATTATCTGTATTGTGAGGGTCTGTTCTGACAAGGAGAAAACAAATTAACAACAGTTTTGAAAATGTCCTCCAGTCGATAAATTCTGCACAACTGCACTTTAATTATCACTGCTAAATATAAGTCCTTGCACAATTGTACTTTAAATTCCGATTTACACTGGCACTTTTAATCATTGCTGCTAAGTTTTCAGTATAAAGTTGTATATGTGTTCTATCGGCAAAAAATAATGTTCTTAACTGATTGTGTTTTACTCTTGATTGTAATGATTTTCATTAATTAACAAATAAAGTATAAACCTTTAAAACCTTTAAATTCCGAAGGCACAATAAAAAGGAATAAATGAAGAATGTAGGAGGTAAAGTGACAGACAATATGGAAGAAGGGAAAGAAAAGAAAGGAGAAAGAACAAAAATGCATATAAGAAAATAATAGATGCATCAAAGATGAAGAATGGAAGAGAGGGATATTGACAATAAAGAATAAACAAAGGTGATGAAAAGGAATAAACAAAGGAGGAGAAAGGTAGAGAGAGCAGCAGGAATAAAGGAAAATGGGTAGGGAGAATTTGCAGGGTTGGGACAAAGAGTGCAAGGATGAAAACTTCAATAAAGAGAGGGAGAAGCAAAGAATGGAAGCAAAGAGGAAAGAAAAGAGCAGAAAAAGGCAAAACAGAGCGCAGAACAGTGAGCAGAAAATTCACAACAGAGGGCATAATAATGAGCAGGAAAGGCAAAAGAGAGCGCAGAAAAATGAGCAGAAAAGGCCAAATAGAGCAGAGTAGGGCAAAACAGAGAACACTCAGACACTTCAACTCCTACTCACAGACCCTCACAGAGACTAATACACCCACTCACAGATCCACTGAGACACTCATACACCATGAACTGATGAATATCACTAATTTTATATGAGTGAAATCTCAGCCTAACCATAACATCACTGTAACCTTTGTTTTTTTCAGTGAATTTTAAAGGATTTTTTTAATTCTATGTCCTAACTTTAATGTCCCTGTGCCCTTTTTTTTCTGTGAATTTCTTAGGTTTTTCTAAAAGGAATTCCATAACTGTAACCTGTAATGTTTCACAGTGGCTATATAAGCACCTGTGTGGGTCTGCTCATGAGTGTCTGAACCTTTGAGTAGATTTCTGAGTGGGAGTGTGAATGTGTCGGTGGGTGTCTAAGGTGGTCTATGAGTATGTGACAGGGTCTGTGAGTCACTGTGTGAATACCTCTGTGCGTTTGTCACTGGTTGTGTCAGAACCTGTGTATGTCTCTGAGTGGAAGTGCAAGTGCTGGTTTGGTTCTTCAAAATGTTTCATGTAAATGTTTAATTTTTCATAAATGAAGATCAGGATTTGAATGGAATCTTATTTTTTAAAAGAGTCTACTGATTTCTGGAAATTGTGTACTCACCTGTGCTACTGATCCAGCAGCATACCAGCAACAACAGATACTCCACTACCATATACTCACCTGGGCCCAAAAACACACACTTGGTTGAGTAAACCGCTGGAGTCAAAGTTTATAATTTTCTCTACAGTTTTCAAGATTAGTTATTCAAATACTCCTAACTAACCTTTCCCTGATCAAAAAGTTATTTCCTCTGGTTGATGGACCATTAGTTGAACTAGTTGATGATGAAAATGACATTAAGCTAACTTATTCTTTTATTTAATGTAAATAACCACAGACTCTGGAAAGTTTTAAATCTTTATCTAAATTTCAAACGCATGTGAATCATCACAAATACACAGTGCAGTCACCATCATTCTTAGTAGAGAAAATTCAATTAAATCATCAAAGATATACTTTTAACTCACGCAATGATCAATGCTCAGAAAGGGAGAGGACAGAGAGAAAAAAGAACATCTGCAAATAGCATGAAAATATATTTACAAAGAATGTTGTGAAAACCAACCCCTGGCCAAAGGGCTGGTAAGGGTCCCACGGGATAGATCAGGCGACAAAGACTTCAGGACAGGACTCAGGACAGGATAGATGACCTCTCTAGAATACCGACGATTTCATAGCACCCCTCTCTGACACTCTCTTCATCCTCGAGATTCTTCCGCGATCTTCTGTCTAACCCAATTAAATTAGGATAGAAGGTTCTGCATTCGGTTTCTTTATCAGCATCTCACAGCATCTCTCCCAGCAACAGCATCTCCAGCTCACAGCATCTGGACTCCCGAATCTCTAAATACCTAACTAAAGCTATCTCAATTATACCCTTCATTCTACATGTTCCATCCATTAATGTTTCCATGTTGTAAAAATTCTAAGGGGCCCATTAGGATGACGGGCGGATCGCCCCGCTGGGCTGACGGTAGCCACCGTTGGCCCTGCAGGGGTGTTCCGCCCGCCATCCATGCCTGATTGACCTCCCACCATATTAGTATGGCTGGGGGGTCCGCGTTGGACGGAAAGACAATGCACTGCTTTTCTGCCGGTCGCCTCATCGACCGGACGGAAAAGGGGCATAATATGGTGGCGGTGTCTGCAAGACACCACCATCCATATTATGATGCAGGCGGAGAGTAGCCTTTCCATGGCTGCATTGCTGCCATGGAAAGGCAGGCAGTTACTGCTGTTGGGGGCCCATGGCAGGCCCCTAGGGTGTTGGGGGTGCACATGGGGGGTACCTATGGTACCCCCCTACATGTGCATGCACAAGGTGGCAGGCACCGCGCAGTGCATACAAATGCACGACATGATTTTTTTACATTGCGGCAGGTGCTGCTTACAGCACCACCTGCCGCAATGTAATAAATGTGGGATGCGACTGCCAATGTGGCCGGCGCATCCTAAAATGAATGGCAGGACCGCCGCAACATCGGCGGTTGGTCCTGTGCTCCGATGTGCGCCCGCCATCGTAATAGGCCCCTAAATGTGATTGGTCAGGCAAAGGTGAAGATCATCAGACCATGCTTACATGTCATTTAATTCAGTTAAACCATTGTTTGCAAACCCAGCCCCTTAATTTTTATTCATGATTTTATTTCCCACCCACATTCATGCTTTATTTGCAACAAAATTGTCTGAATGCAATTCCACATCGCTGAACTTTTCACCGTCCGTTTTCAGGCTAGGACACTTGCGACCTTGGCTTTCATTCAACATCTGTGCCATCATTCGGGTTAACTTTCAGTAGTCATGCGCAGCCGTCACATTACTCAGCCATACATGAGAGGCCCAAATACGCACTAGTAATAAAGTCAGAAACACAGAGGTTACTTTAAAAAAGAAATGTTTTCACTGTTTACCACCCACCTCTACTCTATCCCAGTTTATTTATTAGACTTATCCCCGCGTTAGCATTTGTAAAAACCACTTGATTTAGTTTCAAGCAAGCAGATGCCATGCACGCGAGTCTTCAAGACTCCATTTTAGTACCTTCTGCTCATGCGCAAGAATTTCCCTCTAAGCGAAAGCTCGTCATACTGCTTAGATGCAGTTGACGCATGCGCAGTAAAGATTTCCCCTTTTAAAACAGTTTTAGACCTTCATTTATGTTATTCTTGTTAGCAAACACCTAAGCAAGCTTCACTAATCAGCGTTTTGGTGTGGTGTGCATTAGTTTTACGCAAAACAATTGTAATAACTTGTTAGTGAGTTAAAGGAACGGATTACTTCAGAGCAAGTCTCTTTTATACGAGTACTTGCTCCATCTCTACTTTGCACTGGGAAATTACTTAATCAATAAATCAATCAGGATTTGTGTAGCACAGCTGCATCACCCATGAAGGTCTCGAGGTGCAGTGGATATATTTTGATATTGTGAAATGTGTTCCACATATTATACACTACACCTGCATAATGGACCACTCATGTATGCATTACTCTGTGCCACTCTTTCTGATTAGATTCAATGGATTATTAGCTGTGTTTCTTTCGTCGTAAATTCATCGTGATTGTCATTAATTGTTGCGATATGTATGTTTTAGTTTCGCGGGAAAGTCGTGAAGACCACGTGTTTTTTTAAAAGTGTAAAACATATATATACATATATTTTAAAAAATGTTTGACAATAGCTGTTTACTAACATAGGACCATATGTATCAACACATTTCCCCATAGACACAGAATGGGCAAAACCCTTTGAAATATCTGGCCCATACTGTTTAAAGTTCTCTATGTGTAATCATTTTAAAAGAAATCCACTTTCAAATTGTATTTCCTATTTTCGCGTCCACCCAGTAGATGCAATGACATCGATATTCGCAAACATTATGTGACCTGGAAGGAGAGAGTTTTCATTTATCTTCAAACGAAGTTCCTATCCGTTAGTCTGTTCTGGAATCTTGCGTTGATTTTAAGATCATTCATTGGAGCTGCTCTGTGGTTTTACTACACCACTCTGATTACACCTTTGAATTGTTACTTTTAATTTTCAAAATGGTAACAGGAGATAGTAAGGAGCAGAATGTGACACTGCAGGAAGAGGAGCAGGAGGGGGAACATCAAGACTCCAATGATGAAGGCCCTCCATGACAAAAGCAGAGTATTGCATGGAAATTCTTCACTATTCCCTCCGGAGAGTCAAAACTATATCAAAATAGCAACATTTATGAGATGCACTTTGTGTGAAAAAATTACTATTCCCACTCCAGTTAGTGCATCAGTAGGGAAAGTGTTGGAAAGCGAAGGGTAACAATTACTATTCCCACTCCAGATAGTGCAACAGTATGGAAAGTGTTGGATAGCGGAGGGGTTCAAATTACTATTCCCACTCCAGAGAGTGCAACAATAGGGAAAGTGTTGGATAGCGGAGGAGTTAAAAATACTATTCGCACTCTAGTGAGTGCAACAGTAGGGAATGTGTTGGATAGCGAAGGGTAGCACTTACTTTTCCCACTCCAGTGAGTGCAACAGTAGGGAAAGTGTTGGATAGCTGAGGGGAAAACATTACTATTCCCACTCCAGAGAGTGCAACAGTAGGGAAAGTGTCGGACAGCGGAGGGGAAACAATTACTATTCCCACTCCAGTGAGTGCAACAGTAGAGAAAGTGTTGGATAGCAAATGGTAAAACTTACTATTCCAACTCCAGAGAATGCAACAGTAGAAAAATTGTTTGGATAGCATAGGGGTAAAAATTCCTGTTCACACTCCAGAGGGTGCAACAGTAAGGAAAGTGTTGGATAGCGAAGGGTAATAATTACTATTCCCACTCCAGAGAGTGCAACAGTAGGGAAAGTGTTGGATAGCGTAAGGGAAACAATTACTATTCCAACTCCAGTGAGTGCAACATTAGGGAATGTATTGGATAGCTAAGGGTAATAATTGCTATTCCCACTCCAGAGAGTGCAACAGTAGGGAAGGTGTAGGATAGCAGAGAGGTTCACATTACTATTCCCATTCCAGAGAGTGCAACAGTAGGGAAAATTCTGGATAGCGTAAGGGAATGCAACAGTAGGGAAAGTGTTGGATAGTGAAGGGTAAAAAATGTTATTCCCACTCCAGAGAGTGCAACAGTAGGGAAAGTGTTGGATAGCATAAGGGAAAAATGTACTATTCCCACTCCAGTGAGTGCAACAGTAGGGAAACCATTACTTTACACACTCCAGAGAGTGCAGCAGTAGGGAAAGTGTTGGACAGCAGAGGGGTTCAAATTACTATTTCCACTCCAGAGAGTGCAACAATAGGGAAAGTGTTGAATAGCGGAGTAGTAAAAATTACTATTGCCGCTCCAGTGAGTGCAACAGTAGGGAATGTGTTGGATAGCAAAGGCTAACAATTACTATTTCCACTCCAGAGAGTGCAACAGTAGGGAAAGTGTTGGATAGCGAAGGGTAAAAATTACTATTCCCACTCCAGAGAGTTCAACAGTAGGGAAAGTGTTGGATAGGGAAAGTGTTGGATAGCAGAGGGGTTCAAATTACTATTCCCACTCCAGTGAGTGCAACAGTATGGAAAATGTAGGATAGCGAAGGGAAAAAATTCCCACTCCAGAGAGTGCAACAGTAGGGAAAGTGTTGGATAGCAGAGGGGTTGAAATTACTATTCCCACTCCAGAGACTGCAATGGTAGGGAAAGTGTTGGATAGCGTAGGATAAAAATTACTATTCCCACCTCGGAGAGTGCAAAAATGGGAAAATATCGGATAGCAGAGGGGTCAATGACACAAAAATTAAAAATATATAAAAATATAAAAATTACAAAAGATAGAAATATAATATAATGTTCAAGAATACTACAAATTTACTACAAACTTTAATTTATAAAAAACGTAAAAACTTTTTTACAAACAAATAACTATATTTAAAATAAATAAGTTATAATCAAAAACAATAATTATTACACAGAAACAATACTTTTTATTTCCTACCCTATAACCCTACACCTTTCATAACAGACATCTCCAATTTAATTAAAAGTGTACCTTCATAATTAATATAATTGATTATCAAATAAACAATTATTATTAATTCAAAATCAATTTTCAACATATGAAAATTAATTTACTCACCAAACATTACCCCTATAAATTCAAAATTCCCACACAAAATAAAAGTAAACATTAATCATAAAAATGTATCAATTAATAAACCAGTAGTAATTAGCAAATATTTACTAATTAATAAAACTTTAAATAATTTCCACCCTCTACCTCAATATACCCCACAACACACAGATAAAAATAATTACACAATTTCCGTAACTAATTTAACATTATTAAATTATAATCAATTAACAACTTATTAATTAATTTAAATTCATTTACTTACCACCCTTTACTACTATAAACCCCATAACTCCCATCTAATTAAATTACACAATTTCCATATTTAATTTCTAATGAATTAATCACCATTAATCAACAATTAATTATTAATTAATTTTAAATAAATTACTTCTCACCCTATTCCCCTATAAACCTACAAACAACTCCTACATATTTGACACAATTATCATAATTACCAATTAATTAATAATAATTGTCAAACAATTAATAATTTCTTTATAAAAAATGAAGTACCACAAACAACACTATAAAATAAAATTAAATAAATATTAATACATAAAAAAGTAATTACGTATTAAAATGTAATTACTTCCCACCCTATTTCCCTATAAACCCACAACCCGCTCCTAAAAAAATAACAGAATTAAATTAATCGTCAACGAATTAATACAAATTATTAACCAATTAATAATTGGTTAAAATAAAAATAATTATAAATACTAATAAATAAAAACGTATAATTACTTTATCCTAATTATATTACTTCCCACCCTATTCCAGTATAAACCCACAACCCTCTCCTAAAAAAACTAACACAATTAAAATAATTATCAATTAATTAATAAAAATGTATAACCAATGAATTATTCATTATTAAAACATATTTATAAATACTAATAAAGGAAAATTATGAATGACCTTTTATGATTAAATTACTTCCCAGCCTATTCCCCTATAAAGCCACAACCCGCTACAAAACTTAAAACTGCAAAATTTAATTAACAGAAAATTATTCACTTCTAAAATGTTTACTCATGCATTAACAAAAAGCAATACTTATACAAAAAATAAGATCACATACTTTTAAAATACATAATAAAATACATCACTATCATGAATATCTCAGTGGGTCTGTGAGTGAGAACATGAGTGACTGAGTTGGTCTGTGAGTGGGTATATGAGTGTCTGAGTAGGTCTGTGAGTGGGTGCAGGAGTCTCTTAGTGGGTCTGTGAGTGAGTGTGTAACTTGTAAGTCTCTGAGCGGCCCTTTGAGTAGGTGCTTCAGTGTCCAAGTGGATGTGTAAATGGGTGTCTGAATCTTTGACAGGGTCTGTGACTGGACACATGAGTCTCTAAGTGGGTCTCTATGTGGGTGTATGAGAGTCCGAGTGGGTCTGTGAGTGAGTGCAGAAGAATATCAATGGGTCTGTAACAGAGTGTGTGAGTGTGTGTCTGGGTCTATAAATGAGTGCATGAGATCTCTGAGTGAATCTCTGAGTGAATGCATGAGTGTCTAAGGGAATCTGTGAGTGGGTTCAACAGTCTCTCTGTGGGTCTGTGAGTAGGTGTGTCAATGTCTGAGTGAGTATGTGACTTGGTGCATGAGTCTCTGAGAGAGCCTGTGAGTGTGTGTTTCAGTGTCTGAGTAGGTCTAAGTCTCTGACAGGAACTGTGAATGGGTGTGTGAATTTATGAGTGGGTCTGTGAGTGAGTGTCTTAGTGGCACTCTGATTGAGTGTATGAGTTTTGAGTAGATCTGCGAGTGGATCCATGAGTCTCTGATTGGGTCTCCGAATGGGAGTCTCTGGGTGAGTCTGTGAGTGCGTGCATGAAACTCAGAGTGGATCTGTGTATGTGTGTGTGAGAGTCTCTGAGTGAATCTTTGCATGTGCCATAAGTTTCTAAGTGGGTCTATAAGTGGATATGTGAGTGTATGACTGCATCTGTGAGTATGTGCGTCAGTGTCTGAGTGGGTATTTTAGTGGGTGCATCCATTTCTGAGTGGCTGTGTGACAATGTGTAGGAGTGTTTGTCTGGGATCTGTGACTTGGTGCATGAGTGTGTCTGGTAATTTCTGAGTATGTGTATAAGTGTCTGATTTGGTCCATGAGTGGATGCGTGAGTGTCTGACTGGGTCTGTGAATGGGTGCATGAGTCTCTGAATGGGTTCATGGGTCTCTGAGTGGGTGTGTGAGTACATACATGCATGTCTGAGTGGGTCTGTGAGTGGGTACATAAGTGTCTCAGTGGGTCTATTAGTGGGTGTATGAATCTCTGAGTGGGTCCATCTCTGAGTGAGTGTGTGACTGGGTGCATGAGTCTGAGCAGGCCTGTGAGTAGGTGCTTTACTGTTTGAGTGGATCTGTATATGGGTGTCTGATCTTTGACAGAGTCTGTGGCTGGATGCGTAAGTTTCTCTGTGGATCTCTGAGTGGGTGCATAAGTGTCTGAGTGGGTCTGTGAGTGAGTGTGTCAGAATATCAATGGGTCTGTAAGAGAGTGTGTGAGTGTCTGTATGGGTCTGTAAGTGAATGCATGAGAATACAAGCGAGTCTCTGAGTGAGTGCATGACTGTCTGAGTGAATCAGTGAGTGAGTACATCAGTCTCTCTGTGGGTCTGTGAGTGAGTGTGTCAGTGTCAGAGTGGGTATGTGACTGAGTGTACAAGTCTCTGAGTAGGCCTGTGAGAGGGTGTTTCAGTGTCTTAGTGGGTCTGTGAGTGGGTCTCAGAGTCTCTGAGTGGGTCTGTGAGTGACTGCATCAGAATGTCAATGGTCTACGAGTGACTCTGTCAGTATCTGTATAAGTCTCTAAGTGACTGCATGAGAACATGACCGGGAACCTGAGTGACTGCAAACATGTCTGTGTAGATCTGTGAGTGGATGCATCAGTCTCTGAGGAGGTCTGTGAGTGGGTGTGTGAATTTCTGAGTGTGTCTGTAAGTGAGTGTGTGAGTTTCTCAGTAGCACTCCTAGTGGGTGTATGAGTTTTGAGCGGATCTGTGAGTGGATCCATGAGTCTGTGATTGGGTCTCTGAGTAGGAGTAGGAGGCTCTTAGTGAGTCTGTGAATGGGCCTATGAAGCTCAGAGTGGCTCTGTGGGGTTGTGTGTTGGGATCTTAGTGAGTCTTTGCATGTGTGCATATATTTCTAAGTGGGTGTATGAGTGTATGCCTGCATTTGTGAGGAGGTGTGTCAGTGTCTGAGTGGGTATTCTTAGTGAGTCTGTGAATGGGCCTATGAAGCTCAGAGTGGCTCTGTGGGGGTGTGTGTTGGGATCTTAGTGAGTCTTTGCATGTGTGCATATATTTCTAAGTGGGTGTATGAGTGTATGACTGCATTTGTGAGGAGGTGTGTCAGTGTCTAAGTGGGTATTTCAGGTAGTGCATCCATCTTTGAGTAGGTGTGTGACTGGGTGTGTGGATCTGTGAGTGGGCCTATGAGTAGGTATGTCAGTGTCTGAATGGTCTGTGAGTGGGTATCTCTCAGTAGATCTTTGAGTTGGTGTATGAGTGTCTGACTCAGTCGGTGAGTGACTGCATCAGAATATCAATGACTGTGAGTGTGTGGGTGACAGAGTAGATATGTGAGTGGATGCATCAGTCACTGAGTGGGTCTGTGACTTGGTGTGTGGATCTCTCAGTGGGTCTGTGAGTGGGTGAGTGGGTGCATGAGTGTCTGACTGGGTTGAGGCTTTTTTGCAAGTATTGCAAGTGTAAAAAAACATTATTTTGCATATCATGCTCATAAAGGGTTCCACAAACACCCCTATACTCCACTCAAGGGGTCAGGTCACAGGAAAGCATGATCTGTACCCTAAATCTACCTTCCTTCCAGATTCTGTGTAATTCCATCCAGCGGTTTAGGTTGCAGAAGTGTCTTAAGGCCCTGTGTAATTAACATGGGAAATGCACCTTTTTTGACCCACTGTTTTCCTTGGCCCCCACTTCAGGGATCACCTTGAAAATTTATAATCCACTGAACATTTACAAAACAGTATAAGAAATGCATTTTTGGCCCCAGAGGATCCATCTGGGACCCCCCACCAGGCCTTTGGGGCTGGGTATCACTATATTTTTAGCCTTTTATGTAGGACAGAGGACTGTGTCCTCCAGTCCTAAAATGTCTGTCACCAGATTTTTGTGGATGTGGTGGCAGTCAGTCAAATCTGATCTGTCAGCTGCACAGATCCTCAGCCGTGTGAAATATCTATATTTTTAACATTATTATCTCGAAAACGAATGAGAGAATTTACACCAAGTCACAAAAAGTGCACTTTCTGGACCAAGATCTAGCTCTCTGCTACATTTGTTGTAATTCTGTTCAGCCACTTGATCTGTAGCTGTATTTAATTTTTTAATGGAAAAAAAGAATTGGGAAAACGTGTTTTGGGACCTCCCCTTTATCTTGGCCCTGGATTGATGAATCACCACAATACTCTCCAGGAAGAATCTGAGGAGAGATATTTTTGTGTAAAGTTTTATGAAGATTCATCAAACTATGCCTAGAATGCTCAAACTCTGTCTTTTCTTCTTCTCTCAGTGAGCTCCAGACTGAAGTCAAAGAATGGACTCTGGCCCCAGTAGACCACCACAGATGTCCTGGGTCAGGATTGCAGATATATATCCTAGGTTTGTAGTCATGTTCCTTGGAAGGGTTCCAGTGAGGGCTGGGAATGGAGCATGCATGACCGTGACTTTTGATAAATGAAGTGAAGCAAGGCCACGTGGCTGGAGAGCAGTATTTATACCACATTGCAGTCAAGATGGCTGCCAACTTATGCAATCACATCAAGATCTCATGTATTCTTGCAAGCCCTTGATGCGCTGATATCCAATAGGCATTGCCAAAAATATTGGAATCCTGATATACAACAAAAATGAAGTTAGATTCTGCTTTTGGATACAAATTATCCAGTATATAAAGTTCAAATAAATCACAATGACCTCCTCGTGGAGGTCTTGAGTAGGCAGGTTGCACATGCTTTTAAAGTGCAGAATGATGAAGCCTGAGCACAAAACAAGTGTTCTTAGCAGGCAATTCTGATTTACTAGTCTAACTCAGATCTAATAATCATTGGGGACAAAGTAGATATGTGAGAGGTTGCAGTCACTCCACTTAAATAACTTCCTCTTAAAACTTTTTGGAGAAATCACCAAACGACATTATCTTTTCTTAGAAAAGTACATCTAAGTTTTAAGGATAAAATGTATTAATCAAAAATATAATATAGTGATCTGATATACAATTACATTTTAATTAGCAATGCACCTCACATTTACCTAAAAACAAACATGAAAACAATTCCTATTACAAAATAATTATTTATAATACTATTTATTACCTTTTCAAATGTAACAAATATAGATATAGAATAAAATAACAAAATACATATCCAACACAATTAAACCAACAAAGTATTATATTACAGCCCATTATCAATTATATTTTTCTTTAAAATTGATTAAATTGGTAATGATCAATAGCAAATTTCTTAAAAACAATTGTTGAATTAATTACTATTAAAAATAAGCATATTGAAAACTAACTAATCAATATCAACTATTAAATATTGCATTTAAAAAACTACCTCTAGACCCCCCCTATAAATCCCACAATGTCAACTTAGTCATTAATATATGAACATAAAAATGAACAATTAAGCATATATGTCCATATTATTCTAATCCAAACCATTAGGTTGTCACGTATTCCAAAATAAGTTATTTTTGCTATATCCATTTAGTTGTATTTTTTTGCTACATGGAAAGCATTTTCAATGTTAACCGCCCATTTTCATTTGGCCCATGATACATAGGGGTGTTCAGGAGTCCTTCTCATCCATACGATAGTCCTTTGCCTGGCATTTTTTTGTTGCTAATATTAGGTTTTTTGTGGTTGCAGTTTTAGCTAGTGTGAACTTGGCTTAAGGGTGTCAGATCACATTACAAGAGAATTAATTGTAAAAAAAAAATGTAGGCATGAGGATATTAGGGACCCTACCACAAGCGTACATTTACACATAAGTGAATCTAATGTATAAATGTACTCCTACACTTTGGAATAAATGTACTGCTTTTATCTATTTGCCACTTCCGAGTGTAAATTCACTTCAGAATGTATACTTACATGTCTGTATGCCCTGAAACTATGGGGTGCAGCCACATTTATGAGTGTAAAGTTACTACGTCTTACATTTCACACTTAGCGGTAGAGTATGATGCCATCTGGAAAGCCTCGGAACTGGATTCGGATTCAGTGAATCCGATTCGGAGCCTATGTTTCCGACCGAAATTGATCTACCTTTCCAGGTGACCGATTACGATGCAATAAAACCTTTTGGGCTGTCCGAATCAGTTCCTAATGGCATTCGGACACACCAAGTCTTTTGGAGCCGATTTGTACAGCTCTATTGACACGGTTTCCAAATCAATGATTACTATGACCGATTCAGACAGCCATTCCGATTGGACACGAAATGGCTACGGAATCTGACTTTGTGGGCCTGTGGCAGGCGCCCCTTCATCCGAAACCTTCCGAATGGGCCCATGGGAATATCCAAGGGACCCCTCTTTGCAACCATGCACAGCCTGGCAGGCACCATGGGAACCCCATTACAGGGTGCATGGTTTTCCCCAACAACCCCTATTTTTAATTGGAGTCTGTGTTCATGTTTGGAGCACAGGCTTTAATTGAAGTTAATGGGAGTGTGACCGAATCGTATCCAGAAGCATCCAGATGCATCCCAATCAGTCAGTTGGAATCATAGAACCTGATACGGTTAAAAACGATTCTGAAACCGATTTGTTTGGAACAGTTTCCTAATAAGATCATAAACGGACCCATAGACAGGGATCTCTGTCACCTGGGTGGAGATCTCCGACACTGTAGTAGAAATCTCTGTTGGACCTGTCTTTGTGGATAAAATAGGGAACATGATTGAAGCTTATTAGGTTTAAAAGAAAAAGAAATTGTTTCCATAAAAAAAAATATATGTAAAATAAATGACAATTATTTCAACTCCAGAACTAACACAATTAAATGAACATTATCTCTTCAAAGTAGATGTTTGATAAATAAGTAAATACTTGAAGAATTTATATTCAGTCTTAATCATACATTTTTAAGCAAAATCAAATGAGAAGTTACAACACTCTACTGGGACGTTTTACTTTAAATTAATATTCAGTAAATTTAATTTCAAGTTGTGTTTAATTGATGTAAATATCATTTTTAAACATGTAAATTAATTGTTAATAGGTTACCCATTAATGGTTACATCAATTGAAAAAATATTATTTTTGCTAAATTTTAAGAATATTTATCTGGATAGATAGATACAATTTAAAAGTTGAAATTATTTAAATTTTGAATACAATTTTGTATTAGGTAATATTTTAAGTCCCTTTTTTTGTTATTTTCTATGAAACTGTGTTACAGTCCCTGAGAGTGGCCTCATTTGTTGCCATACATACTCCAAGGCTGGATTGTAAAACCATGACTACTGTTTTGTCACCTTTAGGGCAGTAGTAACTTTTAAAGTGTAGCTCATGAATAACAATTGTCTTACTCCTTTGAGAGTGGGTGTCTGTATTAGCATGGCATTCACTAAACCCCACCTTAACCCTTCATAATTCCCTTCTCATATCTATTTAAACCCCTCCCATTTAATAGTAGATAGTCCCATTTTTCCACTATTCCCTAAAGTACCACCCACATTTACTACTAATTAGTACATTTACATGTGCATGGCTCTCCCTATTGAAAATATTGGAGAGGTGGACATTCCCACTCATGGGTTTGTGAATTGAGTTTTGTAATAAGTAGATAATACTACCTCAGTTACTAAAAAATGAAGATTGTAAATTGGGCCCTGATTGATTTACCAGATGTATAGGATGTTGAGATGAGGCCTAGATTTAAAATGTGTACCCCAGTTCCAAAATCAGCGTCTCTAGCTGTTTGGCTACACCTCTTCTAAGTTACCCACTCCCTGAGTTGGTGTAGTAATAGATTCTCAATGGGGATGCTGTCCCTTAAAGACAGCTTCCCCATTGGAAATAGTGGACAGTGGCCCAGATGAACTCTGTCTGACCCTACCCAAAGTTTTGCCACTTGGGAAATATTCTTGTAAAGCAGGGCATGTCCCTTTTGATGGACATGTGTTGCTTTAGAAAAATGTTCATTGTTTGGGTATGCAAATGCAGGGACAGAGTTCTGTTGCCTGTTGGAGGCCTCCATCACTGCATTCGCAATAAATCAGAGCGGGTTACATGCAACATGCCCAATTAATATTCATTAAGCAGGCCATTTCACAACTCCATATGAATGAGCAAATTGCAATGCAACATATTAGTACATAGCTTGTATACTAAATTTCATTCCTATTCACAAACCGGTCGGAATGCAAATCTCATACCATGGTGTTTGGATAGGGATCATACATTAGTCCTAAAATTCTCTTCAAAAGAATGCAAACATTTTCGTGGAAATGCATATCAATTCACTGCAGTTAAAAAATCTAGAAAGCAACCCTGGCATACAATGAAGGAGGGAGAACTATGTAACTTAGCTGCAAACTTATTTTGGAAAATGTGCATGCTTCAAACTTTACTGAAAAGAAAGCTATTTGTCAGGGAGATGCATACAAAGTAACACATATAGGGGTCGATTACGATCCGGTAAAAAAAACGTCCATACGAATTGTATCCGGAGCCCTCTCCGTACGACTCGTACACACGCCGTACGACCCGACGAGTATGATCCGGACCGGGGCATCAGGACGCGATCCGTACGGTCCACGTCAGGTAAGGGCGATTCGTACGGAAAAGCGCACAATCACATACACACCGTACGGTGCGTACCCCCATGATCGCAGGGGTACGCCCCGTACACCCAGCGTACATGGGGTACGGTGCGTACCCCCCATGATCGCAGGGGTATGCACCGTACACTCAGCGTACATGGTGTACGGTGCGTACCCCTGCGATCATGGGGGGTACGTACCGTACCCCATGTATGCTGGGTATACGGTGCGTACCCCTGCGATCATGGGGGGTACGCACCGTACCTGGGGGGTGCCGTTTTGTACCTGTTTCGGCACGAATTCTGCTTTTATGGCAGTTTTCAGCTCCCGTAAAAAAAGGGTCATACGGTGCGTACCTGACACGTATCGTACTTGCTGGGTCGTATAAACCAGCCGCGAGCCGTACAGATGTCGCGTACAGCGGGTTCAGACGGAGACTCGTATGGGGATTCGAGTCGTACGGTCTCTGTACGATTCGTACATAGTCCGGCTCCTGGTACGAATCGTACTTCGACGTACGTACGCGGGACGTTACAGGGTACGATTCGTACGGGAAAAACGCTCCGAACGGCTATTCGGAGCGTTTTTTCCCGAATCGGAATCGACCCCATTATGTAATTTCTTCTAAAATATGAGCAAAGGACCGCTGTAAGAGAGTCCGTTGACACACTTTACCTGAGGACTCATGTCAGTGAGGTGAAAATGGGGTTTGTCACCTAACTCCAGAAGAGGATACTCAGGGGTACTTCACCTTATCGCGCCACTGGCAGAGAAGAGCACAATGAGCATGCAAGTACCTAAATATTTAGCCACTAAAAGTACCTGCAACATCTTGGGTGGAAGTTTGGGGAGCTACATTCTGAAATCACATTATAAAGCTTCGAGTTTATTACCAAAATCTATGTCTGGAACCTGTTGGAAAAGTAATTGCTTTGAACTCCCCACGGATGAAATGATCCACACATCAGGGTTATGCTGCCTCTGCAAATCACAGATCAAGGCCTGAGATGTTTCTGGAAAGTAGTGAATCTGCATCCCTAGAGCTCAGCCCCAGATTGAAAGGATGTTCATAGATCCACAACTTCTTAAAGCCTCATGCAAAACATTTTTATTTAACAAATCACATAAATGTCCCTATGCCACTGCTCAGAATTGAATATTTCAGCAGTTACTATTCCAGCGCTCTCTTGCATTTGATAGCCCTTATACATCTTCCATCTACTTGTAAAAGGTCGAGAACACTTAGAGCCTCATTATGATGTTGGTCTGAAAGGCTCCGGATGGCATTCAAATTTTCCTAACCTGTGTCGGAAACCATCTTTTTGACCCACTCTACAACATTTCCGATTAAGATAGTAGGAAACTGTTCGGTCATTCCAACTCGGTTCCGTCCGGCAATCAGAGAATTCGAATTGTCAGAACCGATTAGTAAAGCTCACTGTACAGCTTTTCCGACCGATTAGGGTGTCTGATTACGACAGCCATTTCTACTCGGTCTGTCCGACAAACAAAGGCTGTCGGAAACTGACTATTTGGCGCCCGTAGCAGGCCCCCCTTCACCCGTAGACCACTGGTTGGGGCCCGTGGGTGTATCCATGGGACCCCTCATTCAAAGCATGCACAGTGTGGCAGGCACCTTGGGGTGCATGCCACAGGGTGTAGGGTTTTCCGTAACCACCCTTTTTTGCAATGGGAGCCTGTGTTGTCGGTCGGAACCCAGGCTCCCATTGAAGTCAATGGGAGTCCGAATGAACGGTGTTTGGAACCATCGTAATCGGTCGGTCAGACTCCCCGAACCCGGGTCAGTCGGAAACGATTCCGACAAGGAGTCATTCGGAATGCTTTCCGACCAACATCGTAATGAGGCCCATAGCTATAGAACAAAAGCAGCATTTAAAAATGCTTTTTCAGGTGTGGCAGAAAGTTTTTTCAAATGAGGCAGAAATAGGGTAACAGTAATGCTTTATGAAGGCAACCTTACATTAAGTATGCCTTAAACAAGAGTTTTTCAACTTGTGGTAGTCAGACCCCATGAGTCTATTATTAGATTAAGAAAGAATATGCATAGAAAAAGTACTAATGAAAAATTGTAAATGTAAATGTGAAGAAGTTTCAATGTGGAGGCTAAAAATTAATCTGGTACCCTTAACTTTATTTGTGGGAGCTGAGTAAATGAAGGAAAATCAATCTAGTAAAGACTCTTGGCGGCTTCAATTGAAACATTGATATGTACGGACAAAAAGAGAGCATACATTAGGGCAAAAAGACACAGTGATATGTTAGAGCATTACATATTGCATTGCCTTTTACGAATGCAATTGTATTTTGAAAACATCCAAATTTCCATTCACATTAACATTTCAATGTGTGAATATTTTTTTCTGTGAATTAAATGACATATTTCATAATTGGTGAAATTGTTGGATTTGTACTTGTTTATGTATTTTTGTCAATTGTTTTGGTATAAGTCGGAATCCTCAATAGAGACTCAGGGGTCCATTAGGATGTAGGGCAGATCGCCACCGCCCACATGGCAGTGGCGATCCGCCCTACATCCTACCCCACCCGCCACCCATTTCCCCCCACCTACGAGTCGACCGGGCGGAAAAGGGTTTAATATGGTGGCGGTGTCTGCTAGACACCGCCATCCTTGTTAGTATGCAGGCGGAGAGCAGACTTTCCGTGTCGGCAACGAGGCATGCATTGTTCACAATTGGGGCCCGTTGTGGGGCCCCAGGTAGTTGGGGGTTGGGGGATGCACAAGGGGGGTACCTATGATACCCCCCTGCATTTGCATGCACAATGCAGCAGGCACCGTGAGGTGCCTGCCACTTTGTGCATGCAAATGCACAATATGCATTTTTACCTTTGCAGCGGGTGCTGCTGAAAGCACCACCCGCCGCAATATTAAAAATGCGTGATGCATCCCGTTTTCCACCAGGATGGCGGGCTGACAAATTCCGCCCGCCATTCTAATGATGCCCTCAGTGTGATCCACAAAACTTAACATGTTAAGAACTGTCCCAGACAGTATATTAGTTTAACCCCTTCGATGCTGATGACGGAGCGGTTCCGTCATCAGCATCGGTTGGGCTGTGCTGATGACGGAACCGCTCCGTCATCAGCACAGCCCCTGGGGGAGCACTGGTGCTCCCCCCTGGGGCATCGATCAATGTGCCTTAAGCAGGGGTGGCAGCGGAAGAGTTTCCGCTGCCACCCCCGGGCCCCCCACCCTTCCTGATGACATCAGCGCGCACAGCGCGCGCAGACGTCATCAGGGAGTGCTGGACGCGCTGGGAGCCATTTCTTTCCAGCGCGTCCAGCGAGTGAAGGTAGGTTTTGTCCTCCGGTGGGGCGGGGGGCCGTTTTTCAGTGCCTTGAGGCATCGGGGGGAGGAAACAGTGTCTCCTCTCCCCTGATGTCCCAATGCAGGGCATTCCTGGTGCACGGACCCGAACAGCGTCGCGATCGTGCACCAGGAATGCCCCACTAGACACCAGGGATTGTTTGTTTGTGCCTAAATGTGTGCAGGAAGCGACCCGTTGGGCAAGGGTCAAATGTATTTTCAGACTTTTCTGCCCCCTGGGGCAGATCGGCGTTTTTTTCGCCGATCTGCACCCAGGGGGGGGCAGAAAAGCCCACTAGAGCCAGGGATTTGCAATAATTACAAAATCGGAAGCGACCCCTTGGGCAAGGGTCGCTTCCTTGGAGGGGGAAATTTATTTTCAGACTTTTCTGCCCCCCCTGGGTCAGATCGGCCGTTTGTTTGGCCGATCTGCACCCAGGGGGGGCAGAAAAGCCCACTAGAGCCAGGGATTTGCAATCATTTCAAAATCGGAAGCGACCCCTTGGGCAAGGGTCGCTTCCTTTGAGGGGCAAATAGATTTTCAGACTTTTCTTCCCCCCCCCCCTGGGGCAGATCGGCCGTTTTTTTGGCCGATCTGCACCGGGGGGGGGGGGGGCAGAAAAGCCCACTGGAGCCATGGATTTTCACTTTATTCAAAATTGGAAGCGACCCCTTGGGCAAGGGTCGCTTCCTAAGGTGTAATTTTTTCCCCAGACTTTTCTGCCCTCCCTGGGGACAGATCACCCGTTTTTGGGCTGATTCTGAACCCAGGGGGGGTTGAAAAGCCCACTAGAGCCAAGGAATTTGTTTTTATTAAAATTGGAAGGGACCCCTTGGGCAAGGGTCCCTTCCTAAGGGGGCACATTTTTTTTCAGACTTTTCTGCCCTCCCTAGGGACAGATCAGCCGTTTTTGTTGGCCAATTCTGAACCCAGGGGGGGTAGAAAAGCCCACTAGAGCCAGGGAAATTTTTTTAGTAAAATTGGAGGCAACCCCTCGGGCAAGGGTTGATTCCTTGGGCCCACATTTTTTTAAGTATATTCCTCTGGGGGCAGAATGGTTTTTTAATTTGGCCTTTCTGCTCCCTGGGAGTGCAGAAAACCCCACTAGACATCAGGGAATTCTTTTATTTTTAAATGGAAGCGACCCCTTGGGCAAGGGTCGCCTCCTGGGGGCCCTATTTGAAAATAAATATTGTGCTTGCTTCCAGGGGACATATATTTGTTTACGTGTATTCAGCCTTTCTGTCCCCGTTTGTGTAGTGACATAGCCTGTGACATAGCTTCTTATAATGTGTATTGTTTTTCTTGTAAAGTGTAATGTTTTCATTTCCCCTTTTTTGTTCTTGTTCTAGGCTTTTGTTCTTTAGACTGTTGGAGTGTGCGGTTTTGTTACTGGTGGTTCTGCTGTTTGTGTAGTTGCATGTGTTTGGTAAGAGACCTTTTTTGTACTATTTCAATGTAAATGTGTTTTATGCAAAGTGTGTAATAATACCAGTATGTTCTCTTTCTGTTTTTTCTGATTGTAAAACATGTTTTGCATTAGTGCTTTTTTCTTTTTTTCTAGTGGGATATCGTTGACTATTTGCTGTGTCTTTGCAGAGTTGGTGCTGGTGAGTGTGGCTGTATTTTATAAGTGAATTGTGTAGTTATTCAGTTTATAGATCTTTGTGATAAAGTCTTACATTTCTTTACCTATTTTGCACAGTGTTTGTTGTTGAGTTGTTTGTGCAGTCTCCTTTCTTAGTGAGCATAATGGCTAGTCGCCGCATTACCGCTCAGCAAGTTGTTGGAATGCTTTTTGATTCTTCCTCTGACCATGGTGCTGAGAGAGACTCTGATTCTGAGGCAGAGGTGGGAGGTGAAGATTCTGGTAGTGAGTTTTCTCTCCACATGGCATCGTCTGATGATGAAGATACCCTGAGTGCTGATGAAGCTACTTTTGTTGTGGATGAAGTGCCTGTGTTAGAGGAGGACATTGCTGTGCCGATAGTGCGGCAAGAGGCATCTGGGGTGCAGCCTGGGGCTGCTAGACTTCACGTTGGTATAGTGCGGCGATAGGCATCTGGGCTGCAGCCTGGGGCTGCTGAGCTTCCAGTTGGTGTAGTGAGACAAGAGGCAGCTGGGCGGCAGCCTGAGGCTGCAAGACTTGTCGTTGAAAGTTCTGACCTCTGGGTTGTCCCAGGCATGATGCAGCCGGCATTGCCTGAATTTACTGTTGTTCCAGGGTGTAGGGTGAACACTGAAAACTTTTTGCCAATTGATTTCTTCAAGTTGCTTGGATGATGTGTTTTTGGCAGAGATTGTAGAGCAGACTAATTTGTATGCAGAACAGTTTTTGAGGGAGAACAGTGCCAGCCTTAAGCCCCACGCTAGAGCTACCCGGTGAACTCCCACAAATTTGGAGGAGATGAAAAAGTTTTTGGGTTTAACTTTTCTGATGGGCTTGCTTAGGAAACCATCAATGGCTTCATTTTGGTCTACTAGTCCCTTGATGGCAACAGCTATATTTCCGGCAGTCATGAGTCGTGATAGGTATTTGCTTCTGCTTCGGATGATGCATTTTGTTGACAATGGTTTAGTTTTGCTACGAGATCACCCTGATTGTGACCGTCTTTTCAAGATTCGGCCTGTCATTGATCATTTTGTTGATCGATTTCCTGAGATCTTTGCTCCTGGGAAAGAAATTGCAGTGGATGAGTCTTTGGTGTTGTTCAAGGGCCGCTTGGTATTTAGGCAAAACATTCCTAGTAAGAGGGCACGCTATGGAATTAAGCTTTATATGCTGCGTGACAGTCAGACTGGATATGTCTCTAAATTAAGGGTGTACACCGGTAAGGAATCCCAGATTAACCCCCCTGGTTGTCCGTCCACTTTTGGAGTGACTGAGAAAATTGTGTGGGAACTTAGTAGAGGATTTTTTAACAAAGGTCATCATTTATATATAGATAACTTCTACACTGGTGTGCGGTTGTTCAGGGAATTGGCCAAAGTGGACACTGTTGCTTGTGGCACAATCCGCTCTAACCATAAAGGTTTCTGTTAGACCTGTCTGCCTTTGGGTAGTCCCTCCTAATTATTTATTTATTTTGTCCCCTTTTTGCCCCTCAAAACCCTTGATTTTTATGTCCCCTGAATTTTTGCGGTGTTGTCCTAGGGGTTAGGTGTTCTTTGCCCTCATGGTCTTTTATCTCTGGGCCTAGGTGTCCTTCCTGACTAAAAATTATCCAGACTCACAAAATGGTGGTCATCAACTGCCATAACTGCCACTGCTGACACTTGACCCATAGAATAGAATAGGAGCATTCCAGAACCTTCTGGTCCCTTCTGGACCTTCTAGGGTCAGCCTATATAAGGCGGAATTCTGGGCAGCCATTTTAGAAGGTGCTAGGTAGTGAGGCATCACTGAGGGCTGACTGGAGCGCAGACTACTGTGGATAAGAGAAGGGAGGTCCTGTCAGGGTTGATAGTCCTTTAAGGTCTGCTGCCCGAGCTGAGAATCTGCCTCTCTTAAAGCCGATCTGGACCAGCTGAGTTAGACTTTCCTGTGGCAGTTTTCCTAGTTTGGTCACAAGAGAAAACGAAAGCGGCGAGCGCATTCTGAGGACTTGGCCTGGTGGTGTAGGAGGAAGAAGGGGGCTGAGGTGTTCCCTCTCTCTTGCTAACCCACAACGTCTGGATTGCTAGGGGTGTTGTACGGGGACAACCCCATCCACTTACCAACGTTTCTGGGTTCCGACGAATGCAGGGAGCTCACCCTGTTGCTGTGCGTGGGAGCATTTGCCCCCCTTGAGGAACTGTGGCTCCGTCTGGTGATCGGAGAGTTCTGGCACTACGCTGAGGCTTGTTGGAGTGGAGAGTGTTGCCCGGAGTAGTGTCCCGCCAAGTGCGCAAGCCAGGAAGCTGGGGAGGACTCTGCCTCCGGTGGTGGGCGGTGCAGTACCGTAGCAGTCCTACTTCCGAGCACGCTCCGTGAGGCGACGCTGAACGGTAGCGTCTCTTCAGCGGCACAGGACCGGTGAGAGAGAAGGCTGGTCTTCACTCGTCAGGCGCCACGCTGGGGCCGAAGGTTTTCTGACGAGCGAAGCGAGGCTCCGTCCCCCCTGGTACACCGGAACTTCAGCGGAGGTGGCGCTGCGGCGGAGAGCGGGTAAACGGCCTGCATTTCCCCCCGGGAAGCTGTGAAGCGACCGAAGACTCCCGGCGACAGGGAGAGGCCATTAACGCTTGTGCTCAACCTCAAGTAAGCCGGGGGAGTGGGGGCTCTGGAGGGATAGCCCGGCAGGGTGCCTACTAACGAACCATCTGACAACTCCAGGGGAAGAAGTGTGGGGAGTTCAGGGGAAATCACAGGACTTCCACCTAGCGGCAGGGGACGGTTCGAGTAGAAAACGGATCTGGAAACCAGAAATCAGAGAACTGGGTGAAACCTGGTTATGAGACCTGGCAGTGTCCAACTCCTCTTTGGGTCCCATTGGGAGTACCTGGAACTCACTCTGACTAGATCTCTACTTGTACCTGATCTGAAGACAAGGGCTTGTGAGGATATTGTTCTATTCAATTAAGGCATTAACCCTGATTCCCAAAATAGGAGGAGGGTAAAGAATGGTGTAGAGTATTACAAGATGACTGTCTAGGAATCTTAGCACTGTATGAGATTACTGGGAATCAGTCATTGGAGGGAGAACCTCTGGTATCAACTACAAGTCAATGAAATGTTAAATCTTCTTGTTATGTATGTAACTAAAACCAATGAAAAGAACTTGTGATTCAAGGCAATGAATTGACCAAAGTAAGGTGATAAAGTGAAAAGGAAAACAAAGTATTTTTATAAAGAGACACGTATTTTCCTACAAAACGTTTGTGTTGTCCTTTTTGAGTGGATGGAGGTGATGTTACTGATGGGTGTGACGCAAACTTAGCACATGTTCCTTTGAGTTAGGCCTTCCCATTTAGTGCCAAGCTACCCTATGTGACTTGGGGTTCCCTAGGTCCAACATAATTGGTGGCAGCGGTGGGATCTAAACTGTGTTTGCGTCTACTCTGAAGTAACAAAGCCTTCCCCACAGGCCTACACCTGGAGTTTTCTCCTGGCGGACTTCCCAATTACTACTTTTGTTTTTTCTAAATTCATTCCTGGTGGTGGGTGGAAGTAGCTTCAAATTGCCCCTTGTGAATCTATTCTTTTTGTGTGATTGTCCCTACATTGCTCTTCAGCAAAATGGAATTTGCTCTGGAAGAACTGGAAACTTATTCTGCAGCCCAGCTTAGAGACTTTTCCCAAAAGATGGGAGTGTTTTTTAAGCATGGTGCTAAGAAGGGGGAACTCCAGACCAGTTTGAGGGCTTGGGTGGCAGCACATGGAGAAGAGAAGGAGGAGGAAGAGGGGACGGACCGGGACACAGTCATAGGGGTAGAGGGATTGTTCCATCCTGAGATGGGAAACCTACTTCCAGGACCGATGACATACTCAAGGAAGGGCAGTAGTGTCTCCGGAGGAAGCTTGACCGAAGCTGAACTAATGGACAGGAGGGAGAAAAGACAATTAAAGTTAGAATTTGCCAGGTTAGAGCAGGAGAGGGAGTGACAGAGGATGGCTCATGAGATAAAACTGAGAGAGCTAGAACTCAAGTCCCTACAGTTAGGGCCCTCCAATTCTCCGAATGGTGGCAGCGAAACCAAAGAATTAACCAAGGAATCCAGACCCTACCTACCTAAAGACATAGTTGCTAGCTACAGCCAAGGGGATGACATCGCCAAGTGGCTGGCTGCCTATGAGGTCTCCTTAAGAGCCCATGGGATCCAGGAGAAACACTGGTTTATATAAGTACATGCCTCCTACTGGACGGGATACACTATTGGCCCTAGAGCAGGATGAGCAGACCCACTACCCCACCATGAAAGTGGCGTTAATTAAAAAGTTTGGGCTAACCCCAGAAAAGTATCGCCAAAAGTTTAGGGGGAGTCACAAATTAGGCACCCAAAACTGGGTGGATTTCCTGGACTATGCAAGAAAGGCATTGGAGGGCTGGATACAGGGCAGCGAGGTGAAGGATTATGAGGGGTTATATGACCTTTTTCTCAAAGAGCATCTACTCGAGAAATGTTGTTCCCGAGCTGCGTCAACACCTGGTGGACAGCAAGCTGACCAACCCCCGGAAGCTTGCAGAGGAGGCGGACATCTGGGCAAGTACCCGGGTGTCCTCAAAGGGGACTGGAGGGGATTCCCAAAGGGCCGGACAGGGTGCCCCTCAGAAGAAGGAGGGGGGAGATAAAAAGCAGGAGTTCTCTAAAGGTCCCCAAAATAGTTTCCAGATTAAGGGAACAGGTTTCACCCCTAAGGCTAACCCGCCCAGAAACCCTCACCTGGCCAAAGCCAGCAGCCAAGGGTTGTCAACTGCTTTGAGTGTGGTGGTGTTGGAAATTATAAGGGAGATGTCAAGTGCCCAAAGAGACCACCCCCTCCCACTGGAGGAAAAGCCCCAGGAGTAGCTAGTGTAGTGCTCGGGGAGGAGTTGCCCTTAAATAAGGGGGTGAGTGGGCGGGTGTCACCTTAGTGTCCTTGGGAGATCGGGAGATGGTTCCTAAGATCCAGGTGTCCCCAAATACTGTAAAGTATGGGCAATGGATCACCATCAATGGCCAAAGAGGGGAGGCTCTGAGGGATACAGGAGCCAGTATGACTATGGTGAGGAGTCAACTGGTGTCTCCAGAGCAGGTGATTCCCAATGTACTCCGCCCTGCCGCGATGGCTGACGGCAGAATGGGCCACTACCCTGTGGCCGAGGTTTCCTTTGAGTGGGAAGGGGTTGCAGGTTCACTTCGAGTTGCCGTAAGCCCTGCCGTGCCAGTCGATTGTCTGCTGGGGAATGACATGGAGCACAATGCTTGGAGAGAGGTGGAATACCGGACTCATTCGGAGATGCTGGGTACACCTGACTGGGCCTGTGTAAGCACAAGGTCTGCGACTGCCCAGAGAGGGAGTTCGCCTGGGTTGGAGCCTGGAACAATGGCCCAGCCCGCTGCCAAAAAGGGACAGATCCGGAGACAGGAGAAACCTGCTTCGGCTTCCACGCCCCATGAGACAGATCGGCCACCTGTGGTGGTGGGCCAGGGGTCCGTGGAGGGGGAAGTAGTCTCCTTAGAGGACCTACCCATCCCGGCTGAGTGGCATGTGGAGGGAGGGCCTACCAGGGAGGAGTTCTGTAAGGGCCAGAAGGAGTGCCCTACCCTTGAGGGACTGAGGCGACAGGCCAAAGCCCAGGCAACAGGGAACGTTGCAGGGCACTACCACATTTACTGGGAGGACGGACTACTCTACAGTGAACCCAAGGTACCTTTACCCGGTTTATCAAGGGCCTTGGTAGTCCCGCAACGATACCGAGCCTTTCTGTTAGAATTGGCTCACGAAATACCCTTGGCAGGACACTTAGGTCAGGACAAGACCTTTGCCCGGCTTGTCCCCAACTTTTACTGGCCTCAGATGAAAGTGGCGCCTGACACCTATTGTCGGACATGTGTATCCTGTCAAGCCAGTGGGAAAACAGGGGTGAAGCTGAAAGCTCCCCTGGAACCACTACCTGTCGTTAGCACCCCCTTTGAAAGGGTGGGCATCGACATTGTGGGGCCATTGGATCCACCAACAACAGCTGGTCACAGGTTTATCCTGGTTCTGGTGGATCACGCCACGCGGTACCCGGAGGCAATTCCTCTGATGACTGTCACTGCACCTGTAGTGGCTAGGGCCCTGATGGGGATCTTCACCCGAGTGGGTTTCCCCAAGGAAGTTGTGTCCGACACGGGGACCAACTTCATGTCAGCATATATGCGGGCAATGTGGAAGGAGTGTGGAGTGACCTACCGGTTCACCACTCCCTATCACCCCCAGTCAAATGGACTGGTAGAAAGGTTCAACAAGACCATGAAGGGCATGATCAGAAGTCTGCCTGAAAGCCTGCAGAGGAAATGGGACGTCCTCCTACCCTGTTTGCTATTCTCCTACAGGGAACTGCCACAGAAGGGAGTGGGCTTCAGCCCCTTTGAGCTTCTGTATGGGCACCCTGTACGCGGACCTCTCAGCCTGGTGAAGGATGGATGGGAAAAGTCTCCCAGGAAGCCCCCCCAGAGGATGTGGTGAGCTACATGCTGGAGCCAAATGGCGAAGTTGTGGAAGCAAGCTTCTGACAGAAACTTGGATGAATGCCTCTTCAGCCCCAGACATCACCATTGCCATTCCGGAAGGCTATAAGATCATTCGCAAGGACCGTACCGGACACACAGGAGGAGGCATCGCTATCGTCCATAAGAAATCCATCCGCATCTCAACCAGCTCAGACGTCAATCTCGCCAACTCTGAACACCTTCACTTCCAGATCCACATCAACCCCAAGACCACACTCAGAGGCACCCTCCTTTACAGGCCACCAGGACCCCGCGCAAAGTTTAGTGAAGAAATCACGGACTTCATCACTCCACACGCACTCCCTTCCGAGGACTACATCCTTCTGGGAGACCTCAACTTTCACCTTGAAAAGAACAACGACCGCAACACCACCACCCTTTTGGACAACCTCGCAAACCTCGGACCTAAACAACTTGTCTCTACCTCCACCCACATCGCAGGTCACACACTCGACCCTATCTTCACCTCCAGCAAACATGTCTCCTTCAGCCACACCACAGCTCTCCTTTGGACTGACCACAGCTGCGTTCACTTCACCTACAACAAACCCACATCCAACAACCACCACCATCCCACTCTGCAAAGAAACTGGAACAAAATCACCATCGACCAGATCTCCTCATCGCTTCTTCAAAACCCCCCCGCCCACTCCTCAAACCCAGACCAAGCAGCCACCAACCTCACCCAATGGCTATCCAACAGCGCAGACATCCTAGCACCACTGAAAAAACGACAAACCAAACCAGGCAGCAAGAAGGCCTCCTGGTTCAACGATGACCTTAAGAAATCCAAGAAATTCTGTCGATCCCTCGAGAAGGCATGGAAAAAAGACCCAACCACCAGCACCAAAGACGCCTTCAAAAACGCCACCCGCATACACCACCAACTAATCCGAAACGCCAAGAAAACAGCCTTCAAGGACCGGCTAGATAACAACGCCCACAACAGCAAGGAATTATTCAACATCGTCAAGGAATTTACCAACCCCTCAGCCAACTCCAACGACATCACCTCCTCTCAAGCCCTGTGCGACTCCCTAGCCTCATTCTTCCACAACAAAATTGCAGACATCCACAACAGCTTCGACAACCAACCCGGAGATCAACCCACCCAATCCACTGCAGGACCCCCACCCCCCCTGAACATCCTCAATGACTGGAAGCCAATCTCCACTGAGGACACCATCCGTCTGATGAACTCTATCCATTCAGGATCCCCCACAGACCCTTGCCCTCACCACATCTTTAACAAAGCAGACTCCATTATTGCACCGCACCTCCGAGATATCATCAACTGCTCCCTCAACTCCGCAACCTTCCCGGAAAGCTGGAAACACGCCGAACTCAGCGCCCTCCTGAAGAAACCCACAGCGGACCCCACCGAACTCAAAAACTATCGCCCTATCTCACTCCTTCCATTCCCGGCCAAAGTCATCGAGAAAGCTATCAACAACCAGTTCGCCGCATTCCTCGAAACCAACAAATCCCTCGACTCCTCACAATCCGGCTTCCGAGCCAAGCACAGCACTGAAACCGCCCTCATCGCAGCAACAGACGACATTCGAACTCTACTGGACAATAGAGACACAGTCGCCCTCATCCTCCTCGACCTCTCCGCAGCCTTCGACACGGTCTGCCATAGCACCCTACTACAGCGCCTCAAAAACATCGGAATCCAAGAAAAAGCACTGGAATGGATCACCTCGTTCCTCTCCGGAAGAACGCAGAGAGTCCGCCTTCCACCATTCAAATCAGAGGCCACTGAAGTCATCTGCGGCGTACCCCAAGGGTCCTCACTCAGTCCCACCCTCTTCAACGTTTACATGAGCCCCCTCGCGGCCATCGCACGCCAACATAACCTCAACATCATCTCCTACGCCGACGACACTCAACTGATCCTATCACTCACCAGAGACCCTAACACGGCCAAAACCAACCTACACGAAGGAATGAAAGAAGTAGCCGAATGGATGAAGCACAGCCGTCTGAAACTGAACTCAGACAAAACAGAAGTCCTCATCCTAGGTACCTCCCCCTCCGCCTGGGACGACTCTTGGTGGCCAGAGGCCCTTGGAAAAGCACCCACCCCGACGGACCACGCACGGAACCTGGGCGTCATCCTGGATGCCTCACTCTCGATGAACAGACAAGTCAACGCCGTTTCTTCATCTTGCTTCAACATTCTTCGCATGCTCAAAAAAACATTTCGCTGGATCCCTACCAAAACTAGAAAAACAGTCACCCACGCTCTGGTCACGAGCCGACTGGACTACGGAAACACCCTCTACGCCGGCATCACCGCAAAACTCCAGAAAAAACTACAACGCATCCAGAACGCCTCAGCCAGGCTCATCTTAGACATCCCGCGTAGAGAACACATCTCTGATCACCTGAAAAACCTTCACTGGCTCCCCGTCAATAAGAGGATTACTTTCCGGCTCCTAACCCACGCACACAAAGCACTCTACGAAATAGGACCCGAATGCCTCAACACACGACTATCCTTCTACACCCCCTCCCGCCATCTGCGATCCTCCACCCAAGCCCTCGCCACTGTGCCTCGCATCAACAAAACCACCATGGGAGGTAGATCCTTCTCCTACCTAGCAGCTAAAACTTGGAACTCACTCCCCACTCACCTTCGCCTTACTCAGAACCACCTAGCATTCAGAAAGCAACTCAAAACATGGATATTTGACAAGTAACTCCCCACCCTTCCTCAAGCGCCTTGAGACCCTATGGGTATGTAGCGCGCTATATAAATCTACTGACTTGACTTGACTTGACTGACAACTTGGACGCCAGTCAAGCTGTAATGAAGGAGTGGTATGACCACAACGCTCACCCGGTGGAATTGGAGCCTGGCCAGAAAGTGTGGGTGATGGAGCCTGGAGAGCTAAGTGCCCTCCAGGATCGCTGGACAGGCCCCTTTGAGGTGTTAGAGAAGAAGGGTAAGGCCACATACCTGGTGGACCTTAAGACCCCTCGACAGCCCCTACGGGTGCTGCATGCTAACCGCCTCAAACCCCACCATGAGAGGCCCGAGGTCATCTTAATGATGGTGACTGATGGAGGAGAGGAAGCGGAAAGCGAGCCTCTCCCGGACTTGTTTTCGTCTCAGGAAAAGGATGGGTCGGTGGAGGGAGTGATTCTCTCCCCATCCCTAACTCCTGAGCAGCGAGAGGACTGCCGCCAGATACTGGAGCAGTACTCTACGTTGTTCTCCCTTGTCCCGGGAAGGACCCACCTGTGTACTCATGACGTGGACACAGGAGACAGCCCACCAGTGAAGTCAAAGACCTACCGGCTGTCAGACAAGGTGAAGGCCAGCATCCACGGAGAGGTTACCAAGATGCTGGAGCTAGGAGTTATTGAACCTTCCAGTAGCCCCTGGTCCAGTCCGGTGGTTCTAGTGCCAAAAGCAACTACACCAGGCACCACCCCAGAACTGAGGTTCTGTGTGGATTACCGGGGACTGAACTCAGTTACCAAAACTGATGCTCATCCGATCCCTAGGGCGGATGAATTGATTGACCGGCTGGGAGCTGCCCAATATCTGAGTACCTTTGACCTTACTTCAGGGTACTGGCAGATGGAGCGAACGAAAGGTCAGCTTTCTCCACGCCTGAGGGACACTTCCAGTTCTGTGTGATGCCCTTTGGGCTAAAGAACGCCCCTGCCACTTTCCAGCGGCTGGTGAATCAGGTCCTCTCCGGAATGGAGGGTTTCTCCGCTGCTTACCTGGATGACATTGCCGTCTTCAGTAGCAGTTGGGAGGACCATTTGCATCACTTGCAAGCAGTTCTCCAGGCCTTGAAACAAGCTGGCCTGACAATCAAAGCCAGCAAATGTCAGATTGGGCAGGGGTTGGTTGTGTACCTAGGTCACTTGGTGGGTAGGGGAACGGTGCAGCCCCTCCAGGCAAAGATTGAGGCAATCATGGCCTGGGAACCCCACAAGACCCAGACTGAGGTCTGAGCTTTCCTGGGCCTCACAGGTTACTACCGTCGCTTTGTGAAGGGGTATGGCACTATTGTAGCGCCCCTCACAGAGCTCACAACCAAGAAGCAACCTCGACGGGTAGTCTGGACAGAGGCTTGTCAGCAAGCCTTTGAAAAATTGAAGCAGGCAATGTGTGCAGCACCGGTCCTGAGGGCCCCAGACTTCTCCAAGGAGTTCATTGTCCAGACAGATGCATCAGAACATGGCATTGGGGCAGTGTTATCGCAACTCAATGAAGAGGGTCTGGATCAGCCTGTAGTTTTCCTATCCAGGAGACTGCTTCCCCGGGAACAGAAGTGGAGTGCAATTGAGCGGGAGGCTTTTGCGGTGGTGTGGGCTCTGAAGAAGTTGCGGCCATACCTGTTTGGCTCGCACTTCCTGGTTCAGACTGACCACCGACCCCTTCGTTGGCTGATGCAAATGAAGGGGGAAAATCCCAAGTTGTTGAGATGGTCCATCTCCCTACAGGGAATGGACTTCCGGGTGGAACATCGGCCTGGAGTGGACCACGCCAATGCAGAAGGTCTCTCTAGGTATTTCCGCCTTAGTGATGAGGACTCCCAAGGGGTTGGGTAGCTCTCCCCACTTTCAGCTGGGGGGGACGTGTGTTAGACCTGTCTGCCTTTGGGTAGTCCCTCCTAATTATTTATTTATTTTGTTCCCTTTTCGCCCCTCAAAACCCTTGATTTTTATGTCCCCTCAATTTTTGCGGTGTTGTCCTAGGGGTTAGGTGTTCTTTGCCCTCATGGTCTTTTATCTCTGGGACTAGGTGTCCTTCCTGACTAAAAATTATCCAGACTCACAAAATGGTGGTCATCAACTGCCATAACTGCCACTGCTGAGACTTGACCCATAGAATAGAATAGGAGCATTCCAGAACCTTCTGGTCCCTTCTGGACCTTCTAGGGTCAGCCTATATAAGGCGGAATGCTGGGCAGCCATTTTAGAAGGTGCTAGGTAGTGAGGCATCACTGAGGGCTGACTGGAGCGCAGACTACTGTGGATAAGAGAAGGGAGGTCCTGTCAAGGTTGATAGTCCTTTAAGGTCTGCTGCCCGAGCTGAGAATCTGCCTCTCCTACAGCCGATCTGGCCCAGCTGAGTTAGACTTTCCTGTGGCAGTTTTCCTAGTTTGGGCACAAGAGAAAACGACAGCGGCGAGCGCATTCTGAGGACTTGGCCTGGTGGTGTAGGAGGAAGAAGGGGGCTGAGGTGTTCCCTCTCTCTTGCTAACCCACAACGTCTGGATTGCTAGGGGTGTTGTACGGGGACAACCCCATCCACTTACCAACGTTTCTGGGATCCGACGAATGCAGGGAGCTCACCCTGTTGCTGTGCGTGGGAGCATTTGCCCCCCTTGAGGAACTGTGGCTCCGTCTGGTGATCGGAGAGTTCTGGCGCTCCGCTGAGGCTTGTTGGAGTGAAGAGTGTTGCCCGGAGTAGTGTCCCGCCGAGTGAGCAAGCCAGGAAGCTGGGGAGGACTCTGCCTCCGGTGGTGGGCGGTGCAGTACCATAGCAGTCCTACTTCCGCGCACGCTCCGTGAGGCGACGCTGAACGGTCGCGTCTCTTCAGCGGCACAGGACTGGTGAGAGAGAAGGCTGGTCTTCACTCATTGGGCGCCACGCTGGGGCCGAAGGTTATCTGACGAGCGAAGCGAGTCTCCGTCCCCCCTGGTACACCGGAACTTCAGCGGAGGTGGCGCTGCGGCGGAGAGCGAGTAAACGGCCTGCATTTCCCCCCGGGAAGCTGTGAAGCGACCGAAGACTCCCGGCGGCAGGGAGAGGCCATTAACGCTTGTGCTCAACCTCAAGTAAGCCGGGGGAGTGGGGGCTCTGGAGGGATAGCCCGGCAGGGTGCCTACTAACGAACCATCTGACAACTCCAGGGGAAGAAGTGTCGGGGGTTCAGGGGAAATCACAGGACTTCCACCTAGCGGCAGGGGACGGTCCGAGTAGAAAACGGATCTGGAAACCAGAAATCAGAGAACTGGGTGAAACCTGTTTATGAGACCTGGCAGTGTCCAACTCCTCTTTGGGTCCCATTGGGAGTACCTGGAACTCACTCTGACTAGATCTCTACTTATACCTGATCTGAAGACAAGGGCTTGTGAGGGTATTGTTCTATTCAGTTAAGGCATTAACCCTGATTCCCAAAACAGGAGGAGGGTAAAGAATGGTGTAGAATATTACAAGATGACTGTCTAGGAATCTTAGCACTGTATGAGATTACTGGGAATCAGTCATTGGAGGGAGAACCTCTGGTATCAACTACAAGTCAATGAAATGTTAAATCTTCTTGTTATGTATGTAACTAAAACCAATGAAAAGAACTTGTGATTCAAGGCAATGAATTGACCAAAGTAAGGTGATAAAGTGAAAAGGAAAACAAAGTATTTTTATAAAGAGACACGTATTTTCCTACAAAACTTTGGTGTAGTGTCCTTTTTGAGTGGATGGAGGTGATGTTACTGATGGGTGTGACGCAAACTTAGCACATGTTCCTTGGAGTTAGGCCTTCCCATTTAGTGCCAAGCTACCCTATGTGACTTGGGGTTCCCTAGGTCCAACAGTTTCCCAAAAGAAATTGTTTGTCAAAAGCTTGCTTGGGGACAGTGCAGTGCATTGCGTTGTGAGGAGCTTTTAGCTGTGAAGTTTTCAGACAGGAGAGATGTCTACATGTTGACTTCCATACATGATGAAAGCACTGAAGCGGTGACTGTTTGGGGTCAGGTTGCAGAAGCGTGCAAACCTGTGTGCATTATAGACTATAATAGGCACATGGGTGGTGTTGACAGAGTAGATCAGAGGTTGGAACCGTATGCTGTTCTTCGTAAGTCTTACATTTGGTACAAGAAGTTGGCTATCCATCTTGTCCACTTGGCAACCTTTAATGCTTTTGTTGTGTTCCAGCAATCTTGTCCTCAGTCAAAGATGACTTTTGTAAAGTTTCAGGAGTCTGTAATAGGCAGCCTTGTTTTAGTGGAACGGGCAAGTGTTCCTAGAGTTGGAGTGGTGGGGGATGTTGCCAGATTGAAAGATCGCCACTTTCCTGATCAAATTCCTCCTACAACCTCAAAAGACTTTCCCAGTCGGAGATGTAGAGTCTGTTGGCGAAGAGGTTTGCGGAAGGAGGTTCGTATGTGCTGCCCCGACTGTCCTTCCAACCCTGGGCTATGTGTACCTGCTTGTTTTAGAATGTACCACACACAAAATAATTTTTGGGAGCATCCATGAGTAGTAAAGTGAACAGGCTGGTCTCTATTCTTTAAAACTTATTGTTCAGTTTCAAAGTTGGCATTTGTGTAGTGTATTTAGATTTAGTTGTTGTGTTAGTACATTTGTATCAATTTGCAATTTGTTTTTGTTTTTTATTTGTATTGGAAAAAAACTAAAGTATGATGTTGGTTTGCGTGTAGTGTCCATTGTCTGACGGCGTGCATGGTTTGCCGCTTGGCTGGCGGTGTGTGTAGACTGGTGCTTGGCTGGCGGTGTCTGTGAATTGGTGCTTGGCTGGCGGTGTGCGTGGTCTGGTGCTTGGTTGGCGGTGTGCGTGGTCTTGCGCTTGCCTGGTGGTGTTTTTGGATTGGTGCTTGGCTGGTGGTGTGCCTGGACTGGTGCTTGGCTGGTGGTGTGTGTGCAGTGGTGCTGTCCTGGCGGTGTGTGTGGACCGGTGCTTGCCTAGCGGTGTGCGTGGTCTGGTGTTTGGTTGGCGGTGTGTGTGGTCTTGCGCTTGCCTGGTGTTGTGTTTGGATCGGTGCTTGGCTGGTGGTGTGCCTGGACTGGTGCTTGGCTGGCGGTGTCTGTGGACTGGTGCTTTCCTGGCGGTGTGTGTGTGGACTGGTGCTTGGCTGGTGGTGTGCGTGGTCTGGTGCTTGACTGGCGGTGTGTGTGATCTGGTGCTTGGCTGGTGGTGTGCGTGGACTGGTGCTTGGCTGGCGGTGTGTGGTAAGTGACTTAATGCTGGTTACTACACACAGTGCTAGCTGAGCGCCACTCCATGTAATCCATGACTTTGTGTAGTGCGGTGTCAGGAATGTGTGCGTGTGAAAGTGATGGGCCCTTGATTGCGTTGTCTGCTGGTGGAAGTGTAGTAATGTGATGGGTCCGCGGCTGGCGGTGTGAATGTTTTGTATGTGTCACGTGTATGAAAGGAGTATGAATGGCCTGTAAAGAGGTCGGTGCCTTGTCGTGGCTTTACAGTTCAGGAGCTGTGAGTCATTGGTTCTGTTTCTTGTCCTTTCCATTATTAACCCCTTCGATGCTTGTGACGGAACCGTTCCGTCATCAGTCACGGCTGAGCTGTGCTGATGATGGAACGGTTCCGTCACGACCGCACCCTGTTCTGGAATGTCCAGCACAGGGGCGGAATCGGCGCCGCACGGAAGCGGTTAACAGTGTATTTCATTTTTTGTGAAATCACTTGTAATACAATTGTATATACTGAACCATCACTCACCCTCGTGCCAAATCCAACCAGTATGTATGTGTGTGTGTTTAAAAACTTGATGTCTGCGTATATATATATATATATATTTTTTTTTTAAGCAGGACGCACCTTGTAAATGTTGTGATGTGTAGATTTTGTGCCTGGTGGTGTGAATGGTCTTCTGTGTGTCTGGTATGAAAGGTGTGTGAATGGCCTGTAAAGCGGTTGGTGCTTTGAAGTGGCTTTACAGCTCACGAGCTGCGAGTCATTGGTTCAGTTTTTTTGTCCATGTAATTGACAGTGCATTTCATTTTTGTGAAATCTCTTGTTAATTAAATTATATATACTGAACCATTACTCGCCCTTGTGCCAAATCCAACCAGTATGTGAGTGTGTTTGAGGAATAGATGGCTGTGCAGGGTTTTTTTTTTTAGTCTCTCTGCCAAGGTGTACATTCAGCCTACGAATAACCTGCTAATTGTAGATATTGTTAAACCCAAGGGACTACATGGTGATGTCTCTCTGGTGAAATCTAACAATTTTGCAAAACTCACAATGTCCGTCATATTTTCCTTGCAATATTGCGCCAAAATTGACACGCTGCACAAGTAAACAACTAATTTTGTCAAAACTAATTGGTTTAGTTAGGGGGGTCACATGGGTTTTTTACTCCTTCCTTGGTTGCCATCTAGGGAAACCTAGCAAACCCACACATTTTTGGAAAGTAGACACCCGGGGGCTTTCAAGGGGGTATGGCTTGCGTGGATCCTCCAACGTTCCTTTTCTCAGAATCCCTAGCAAACTTTAAATGTTGCAGAATTTTTCTTTTTTTTAAACATTTTTGTGTGTAAAAGTGTGGCATCACTGGGCTCACACAAATTTGCACCCACCCAGCGTTCCCCCAGGTCTCCCGAAAAAAATGGTACCTCACTTGCCTGGGTCTGCCTAGTGCCTGCGACAGGAAACAGCGCAAAACGCAACGTGGTCGCACCTCAATTTCGCATAGAAAACGGGCCCTTTTTTGGCAAAGAGTCTACCTTTCGTTTTTGAACCCTAGCTCTGCCGGAACCTAGGGAAACCTAGCAAACCTATACATTTTTGAAAACTAGACACCCTGGGGAATTCAGGATGGGGTGACTCGACTGCCTCCCACCAGGTTCAGTTACCCAGAATCCCTTGCAAAGCTAAAAAATGGACAAAATAAACGTATTTTCCTCACATTTCTGTGGTGGAAAGTTGTGGAATCTGCGTGGATCAAAAATTTCCACCCACCCAGCGTTTCCCCAGGTCTCCCGAAAAAAATGGTACCTCACTTGCGTGGGTAGGCATAGGTGCTGCAACAGGAAAAGGCCCAAATCGTAAGGTGGAGACTTAAAAATAACGTATAGCAAAAGTACCTTATTTTTTGGGGGGGCACCTGAGTTTTTGGCCCGGGGCTCGGCGGCAAACTTTGGAAACTACCAAACCCAAACAGTTCTGAAAAGTAGACCCCCGGGGGAGTCCAGGGAGGTATGGCATGCGTGGGTCCCCTAACGTTTTCCTATCCAGAATTCCTTGCAAACCTTAAAATTAGGTAAAAAAAACACGTTTTCATACATTTTTGCGTGGGATCTCCGTGCCGGCACAAACGTCCTACCACCCTGCGTTCCCCTTGTTCCCCCGAGTAAAATGATACCTTACTTGTGTGGGTGGGCCAAAGCGAAACAGGCCAAAAATGTATTTTTAAGAAATTGTAGCGTTTGGGGCTGACAAATTAAGCACAGAGAATTCTACTGTTTTGGGGTCATCCTAGTCACAGGCCTTTGGGCCACCCACACAAGTGAGGTATCATTTTACTCGGGAGAACAAGGGGAACGCTGGGTGGTAGGACATTTGTGCCGGCACGGCGATCCCACGCAAAAATATATGGAAAATATGTTTTTTAACCTAATTTTAAGGTTAGCATGGAATTCTGGGAAGGAAAACGTTGGGGGACCCAAGCATGCCATACCTACCTGGACTCCCCCGGGTGTCTAGTTTTCAGAACTGTTTAAGTTTGTTAGTTTCCAAAGATGGCCGCCGAGCCCCGGGCCAAAAACTCAGGTCCCCCCAAAAAAGAAGGTAGTTTTGCTAAAGGTAATTTTTAAGTCTCCACCGTACGATTTGGCCCTTTTCCTTTAGCAGCCACTATGCCTACCCACGCAAGTGAGGTACAATTTTTATCGGGAGACCTGGGGGAACGCTGGGTGGGAGGAAATTTGTGTGTGCCCAGTGATGCCACACTTTCCCACACAACAATGTGTGTGAAATCTGATTTTTCCCGCTAAAATTGAGGTTGCAAGGGATTCTGGGTAAAGGAACTTTGGAGGATCCACGCAAGCCATACCTCCTTGGAAGCCCCTGGCTGTCTATTTTTCAGAAATGTATGGGTTTGGTAGGTTTCCCTAGATGGCCGATTTGAGCCTTTTCCTGTTGCAGCAACTATGCCTACCCACTCAAGTAAGGTACCATTATGTTCGGGAGACCTGGGGAAACGCTGGGTGGGTGGAAATTTGTTGATCCATGCAGATTCCAGAACTTTCCACCACAGAAATGTGAGGAAAATGTGTTTTTTTTGTTAATTTGTTAGGTTTGCAAGGGATTCTGGGTAACAGAACCTGGTGGGAGGCAGTCGAGTCGCCCCATCTGAATTACCCTGGGTGTCTAGTTTTCAAAAATGTATAGGTTTGCTAGGTTTCCCTAGATGCCGGCAGAGCTAGGGTTCAAAAACGAAAGGCAGGCACTTTGCCAAAAAAGGGCCCGTTTTCACTGTGAAATTGCGGTGCGAACACGTTGCGTTTTGTGCTGTTTCCTGTCGCAGGCACTAGGCAGACCCAGGCAAGTGAGGTACCATTTTTTTCGGGAGACCTGGGGAAACACGGGGTGGGTGGAAATTTGTTAATCCATGCAGATTCCAGAACTTTCCACCACAGAAATGTGAGGAAAATGCATTTTTTTGGTCAATTTTTTAGCTTTGCAAGGGATTCTGGGTAACAGAACCTGGTGGGAGGCAGTCGAGTCACCCCATCCTGAATTCCCCTGGGTGTCTAGTTTTCAAAAATGTATAGGTTTGCTAGGTTTCCCTAGGTGCCGGCAGAGCTAGGGTTAGAAAACGAAAGGTAGGCACTTTGCCTAAAAAGGGCCCGTTTTCACTGTGAAATTGCGGTGCGAACACGTTGCGTTTTGTGCTGTTTCCTGTCGCAGGCAATAGGCAGACCCAGGCAAGTGAGGCACCATTTTTTTCGGGAGACCTAGGGGAACACGGGGTGGGTGGAAATTTGTTGATCCACGCAGATTCCAGAACTTTCCACCACAGAAATGTGAGGAAAATGCGTTTTTTGGGTCAATTTATTAGATTTGCAAGGGATTCTGGGTAACAGAACCTGGTGGGAGGCAGTTGAGTCACCCCATCCTGTATTCCCCTGGGTGTCTAGTTATCAAAAATGTATAGGTTTGCTAGGTTTCCCTAGGTGCCAGCAGTGCTAGGGTTCAAAAACGAAAGGTAGGCACTTTGCCAAAAAAAGGACAGTTTTCACTGTGAAATTGCGGTGCAAACACGTTGCGTTTTGCGCTGTTTCCTGTCGCAGGCACTAGGCAGACCCAGGCAAGTGAGGTACCATGTTTTTTTTGGAAGACCTGGGGGAACACGGGGTGGGTGGAAATTTGTTGATCCACGCAGATTCCAGAACTTTCCACCACAGAAATGTGAGGAAAATGCGTTTTTTTGTCAATTGTTTAGATTTGCAAGGGATTCTGTGTAACAGAACCTGGTGGGAGGCAGTTGAGTCACCCCATCCTAAATTCCCCTGGGTGTCTAGTTTTCAAAAATGTATAGGTTTGCTAGGTTTCCCTAGGTAAGGGCCCGGTTTCACTGCAAAATTGCGGTGCAAAAACGTTGCGTTTTGCGCTGTTTCCTGTCGCAGGCACTAGGCAGACCCAGGCAAGTGAGGTACCATTTTTTTCGGGAGACCTGGGGGAACATGGGGTGGATGGAAATTTGTTGATCCACACAGATTCAAGAACTTTCCACCACAGAAATGTGAGGAAAATGCGTTTTTTTTTTGTCAATTTCTTAGCTTTGCAAGGGATTCTGGGTATCAGAACCTGGTGGGAGGCAGTTGAGTCACCCCATTCTGAACTTCCCTGGGTGTCTAGTTTTCAAAAATGTATAGGTTTGCTAGGTTTCCCTAGGTGCCGGCAGAGCTAGGGTTCAAAAACGAAAGGTAGGCACTTTGCCAAAAAAGGGCCGTTTTCACTGTGAAATTGCGGTGCGAACAGGTTGCGTTTTGCGCTGTTTCCTGTCGCAGGCACTAGGCAGACCCAAGCAAGTGAGGTACCATTTTTTTGGGAGACCTGGGGGAATACGGGGTGGGTGGAAATTTGTTGATCCACGCAGATTCCAGAACTTTCCACCACAGAAATGTGAGGAAAATGTGTTTTTTTGTCAATTTGTTAGGTTTGCAAGGGATTCTGGGTAACAGAACCTGGTGGGAGGCAGTCGATTCACCCCATCCTGCATTCCCTGGGTGTCTAGTTTTTCAAAATGTATAGGTTTGCTAGGTTTC